>NC_052020.1:4842253-5447505 GCF_015832195.1 Motacilla alba alba | reverse complement strand
CACTGTTTGTTGGGAATGGCTGAGGAAAGCTCTTGGCAGGGATCAGTGGTGCCTCTTTTTTCAGCTCTTTCTTAGGGCTAAAGTGCTTTTGCTGCCATGTGGAGTTCAAAGTCTAGGCCAGACCCTGGATCTGGTGGTCTCCTGTTTTGTTTCTAACCACATGCATTTTTACTATTTCAGTCATTTAACACTTTGAGGAATCATTAGAACAGAACAGGATGTTGGTTTACATTTTTGAAGGCTGCCAGAGAAGCAGAAACAGCTGATTGCCATTTGCATGGACAGGAAGAGAAGCCTCAATCCATGCTTCTAAAACAGTGCCTCAGCTTCCACTTACTTCTTACACAGAAAAATAATGTATGGAAAATAGAGATGCCATCAAAGTTAACAAAGCAGCTGCATTGCTGACCATCACAGAGCTGTAAAATAATCTGACAGGAGGAAATCAGATTCACAGTGAGCCACTGAATACTTTTCTTTGAATGCAGTGGGGGAAAAGTTATTTTGAGGTTAGATATGAGCTTACCAACAAGTACATTTTGCTAAGTGCATGCAGGGCAGTGTGTACCTAAGAAGGTGCAGTCCTGCTGCTTGGAATATGCCAAAACATAATCCTGTTTGAACTGATGCCTGCTGACTGCCTTATGCTTTGCTTCTTTTCCAGCTAAAGCAATCTGGGGAATGAAATGAGGGAGAAATGATAGTTGTGAAGGCCTAGTGGTCTGCACCTGTTCACCTAAATCCTCTTAACCTAAAAAGGGAGCCACTCCAAAATGACAAACACACGTTCAGTAACAGAAACAAGTGTTTCCATTCCATTCCATTGGGTCGCTGTGGGATTAAAATCTTTAATGAAACCGTGCAAGTTTTGCCCAGATGGTCTTGTAAGAGGCCATCTGAGATGATAATGAAGACAAAGTGAGAATAAGCAACTGGTGCAGAGCGAGGTTTTGTTCTGTAGTTGAAGGTAGCAATGTGATCCTGCCAAGTTCAGCACTCTCTAATTGGCTTTCACAGGATGTCTCCCGTGCCAAGCTAGCAGCAATAATTCCAGACCCTGTGGTTGCACCTTCCATCGTGCCTGTCCTCAAGGATGAAGTAGACAGGAAACCTGAATATCCCAAACCAGACACCCAGCAGATGATTCCATTTCAGCCAAGACACTTAGCACGTAAGTCAGGCTTCGGGAAGTGGTTGTGTTTCACCTGTGGCGAGTTAGGAACCTGGCTGTTCAGCCAGCCTAATCAGAGGCTTTCCTCTGACTCCTCAGTCATCTAAACCTGTACTTAACTCTCAGGCTGTCATTTCACTGGCTTGCTAAAGGCACATGTGTTTTAATTAATGCCAAGGTCACATGGAAATAAGCACAAGGAGTTTGGGGTCTGGGAAAAGGTAATAAGCTGTTACACACATCACAGAGCAGATGGCTGAGTGAACAATGTGGAATTAGTAGAGGCAGAAGGGACAGGGTACCAATTATTTGTGTCAAATAACAATGCAGTGCAAAAGCAGCTCTGGCCCAGCTGCCTTGCACTGGCTTCACCCAGCTTTTCTCCCCACAGCTCCAGGTTTACATCCTGTCCCGGGCGGGGTATTTCCTGTTCCACCAGCAGCTGTAGTCCTCATGAAGCTCCTGCCACCTCCTATTTGTTTTCAGGTTTGTTTTAAAGAACTCTGAACGTTTCAGAAAGCTGTGGAAGACATTCTGTCATGACAGAACCACAGTGTGTATCACTCTATTGAAAATAACCTTCTAAACTTTTTTTTTTCCTTTGGTAACAAATCAGGGTCCCTTTGTTCAAGTGGATGAGCTCATGGAGATATTCAGAAGATGCAAACTGCCAGACAGTAAGTTACTTGTCCTCTCTGGAGGCTGTGCTAGTGCTGCATAAGACTTGGGTTTACATATGGATATTTCTGTCTAAAACCCAGACCTCATTTACAGATTGTAATTAGTGTTCAAGAGCAGAGGAGATTGCACTGGAATCTGCGTATAGAAGTTTGCACTTTTACCTGGAGGGAGGCAACAAAAAGTCAAAAAACTGCAAATCACCAGCTGCTCTTTAATACATTGGTGGTGTCAACTGAAAGAAAGAAATTAAGATTTTGAGAATACCCTTTAAAGGCAGCATTTCCAGCAGCATTGCAGCTGTAACATCAGATTACAAATTTGCAGCATGGTGAGGGATAACTCTGAGTGCACCTTGTTGCAGTGCATGGCACAAGCTGCAGGCAGTGCTCCTGCAAAGAAGGGAAGGAGGGTTCTGGAACAGAGAAACAGCACAGATCCTACAGCAGATGATAATATGCTACTCTTCACCCTCCTTGTTTAAGGAAAAAAATATCACAGAGAAAGAAATGTAGAATTTAATTTCTTTGAGTGAAACTAAAATATCTATTTAAATTATACAGGGTATTTTTGAGGCTTCCTCTGTTGAGAAGCAGAAACTGACTTGCTCTGCAGCCTCTCTGGTGAATCATGAACTAGTTACCCTGATTCCCAAAAGGCCTTCCTGTTTTATTGCAGCTCTCCAATGACCTCAATTCCTGTGTAAAGGGAGGGCTCGAGCTGGAGCAGCAGCATTTCCTTTGTAACTGGTGTTCACCACAGCTCAGAGCTTCAGACAGCCAAGGCTTAGTATTTGTAAAACAGGGCAAGAAAAGTGTCTCGTGTTGCAGAAGTGTCCCCAAGGTGTCTGTGGGTGTCCCTGCTGGGGTGCTGATCTCTGGGTGTCCCTGCTGGGTGCTGGTTGGGGGACAGGGTCTGAGTTTCCCCCACTGAGTGGCTCTGTGTCTCTCTCTGAAGCTGTTGACGAAGCCGTACGGATAATCACGGGCGGCCTGCCTGAAATAGCTGTGGAAGGCAATGGACCTGTGGAAAACAACACCATCCTCAACAAGGCTGTGAAGAGATCACATGAGGATTCTGATGACGACGAGGAGAAAGGATCTGTAGTTCCCCCTGTACATGACATTTACAGAGCACGACAGCAAAAGAGAATCCGGTGAAACAAGTTTGGAGCTCTGCTGCGACAGACAAAGACTCGCATTGAACCAGTCTCTTAAAAGTCAAGCATTTAAAAGGGACAGCTGCAAACAAAAAAATCCTTGAACATGGTTTTGTTACTGTGGTGCCTCTTCTCCCATATGGCTCTTGATCTGAAAACAGCCCGAACAACCTTAGAATGTGCTCTGAACAAAACTCGGTTTTCAAAACCAAAAGTGCAAAATGTCAAAACTGTATTTTGTTCTTCGAGGGTGTACACATCTACCACTTGAACTCTTGTGGGTTTTCAACAGTTTTATTTTAAAAACTGGATGGCTTATACTTGTGAAGCATTTTTAATTCACATTTTCTGGAAAACAGTTGTTCTCAGTTTGTTCATGTAGTGTCCTGCCTTATTGTTCGTTTTTATTTATGGCAGAATGTAAGGAATCTGTTTTGTAGTTGAAAATTTAAAAATAAAACAACAAAAGACCATTCCTTTCAAATAAAAGGATATCCATAACATCATGCCTCATTCTGGTTTTATTCAAACACAACAAGGTACTTCTTAAATATTACTCAGCCACTTCAAAAGCAATGCTAATTATACCATCACAGGAAATTGATCAGAGCATACATATTAGAATGGAGCTTGGTTTCCATTTTCTAGAGGATACAGCACGCTTTGGCTTGTAATTCCAGGACTGTTTGAAGAAGACAGCATCATAAGACTAACTCAGTTCAGTGTGGGTAGCTCAGGAGCACTGGCTCGCACGCCTGGTCCTGAATACCTGCACTGCTCTTCCACTTAACATACAAAGCTAAATGTTAATAATCGGCTACATCGTTGCACTTGTTATCTTCAAACAAGCTAAAGAAACACTATGTGAGCTTTCCAAGCAGTTTCTATGCCTACTTCAGCTTTTAACTTGGAATTAGCTGTGATAAGATTGACTCTGATAAGATCCTAAGAACCCCTTGGACTACAGGACAGTCAGAGCCTGGGGCAAATGAAAGCCATTCCCACGCGGCACAGCTGCCTCAGGGCTCCTCTCTGCCAGGGCAAGGGTGAAGCAGCACCTGCCCATGGAGATGGGGCTGGCTTTAGCCATCCTGGAATGTCCTCCTTGCTTTGCCACTCAATTGCAGCTCCCCGTTTCTTCTAGAGAGGATGTAGAGAAACTGTTTGTCACTCTCGTTAAATAGAACAGCCTGGGAGAATCATTACCTTGCACTTGTGGGAAGCTACTGCAGTTCCTGTAGATCTTTCCTGTTGAAAGGCCCCCAGCACCTGTGCCAGGGGCATTTGTTCCTTCTGTGTGGGCCCTGGAGGTGAGAGTGGAGCCAGGTGAGTACTGCACTCTGTTCCCTCATTCTAGGATCTTTCTGCTACTCAAAGGCTTAGGATCAAACCCGTCCTGTGAGGAGAGCTGGCATTCCCTGTGTGGCAGCACAAGCACTGCTGGCAGCACAGTCCCTGCTGCCATGGCAGGAGCAGGCACTCGTGGGCCCTGACCCCTGGATCCCAGCCCTGGGAGCAGCCATCTCCTCAGTCAGGGTTTCATCCACTGCTAAAGCAGTGCCCTGCACCCTGCCATCAGTCACACACCTTTCAAGGGCTTTTCTAGGTACCTGTCCCTCCACGCTGCTCCTCCCCACACCCTCGAGCTCGTCCTGTGCCTCACCTAAGCCTGTGCCTCTCAAGGCAGCTCCTAGGCAGGACTGAGTGATGAAAGAGCAGCAGCAATTTCTAACTCGTGCAGCTCTCCTTTGGGAAAGCTGCAAACAGCAGTGCCTTGGTTATCTGTGGTGGGGCTGTCCCCACAGTGATGGCTCTGGTTGCTCACTGAGCACAGGCTGAGGGAGCCGGTGCAGCTGCAGAGCTTCAGGCTGTGATGTGAGGCAGAGCCCGCTCTAATAGCAAAACCCAGCAAGCTGAGGCAGCAGCCTTGAAGACCTCTGCAGAAGCCTTTGCTGATCCAAGCAATGAAATAGACCCTACTCAGAACCCTTTTTTTTTCTGGCTAACCAACCTCATTTTTGAGTTCTCAAAGAAGGATTCAAAGACGGATATTCATTTGGCCAAGAGAAAAATCCCTTGTCTGAGCTGATGAACTCTCACAGGGTTTTGCTGGGTTTTTCCCTTGGGGAAGGGGCTTTGTAACGAATGAGAAAAGATTTGGTTTAGAGTTGCATAGGCTAATACAGAAAAAAAGGTCTTATTTCTTCCATCCCCCTCCAAACACAAAGTTGGTGCAGCTTTATCCACGCTGACATTCAAAGGAAACTGGAAAGGGAAGCATCAACAGTGGATTATAATCAAGTGCTTCTGCAAGTTCTGTTTGGCTGATTCCTAAATTAACCTGCCTGTTGGCAATACAAGGGCCCTTCATTTAATTATTTCACCTGCCTTGTTGCTTTTTTAAAGACAGCACATTCTGGTTTGGACAACCTCATACTTGGGCCACTTACTGTGAGTAACTACAAACTTTGCTTTCACAAAACCATCAAATATTGATTACAGTAAGACACAGTTGTGCTCAACCAGAGGAAAATTTCACTTACCTCCCAGCTGAGCCTGAGATTGCAAGGTAAGATCACTGGGCTCTTCCCCTCTATACAACATGTAGCTTATTAAATTCCAGGCCTACAAATATTCTAAGTTTCAAGAACACATCTAGAAAGTGAAAAAATCTACTAAAATATTCCCTGTATATTCAAACCAACATCAAACCATTCGCCTCTCACAGTACATTAAAATCACTTATACTGCCCACAGTGCTCTGCACATGATATTTTTGAAGACATGATTGAATATGCAACCATCCCCTGTTGAAGTTTTTAAAAAAGCCCAAAATCTTCAACCTAAAGTTTCACACACTTTAAATCCACCTTCTGCAAATGAGAATTTACTTTAAAATTAGTATTTCACCTAAAAAGGAGTAAATTACTAGCAAAAAAAAAAAAAAAAAGGTAAGAAATGCCACTTTTATCAAAACGTTTTAGCTCTGCCCTTTCTGAAATCTTTACAAGATATAAATACAGCTGCAATCTATAAGATTGCCACCTCTGGGAGTACTGTACATAGCAGAGGACAGTTACCCAATAACCAGAAAATTTGCTACAAAAATATATTATGTTTTGTAACATCTGCAGGTAAACAGCAAAAAAATGCTATTAAAAATGCAGTAAAATACAGAAAAAACTAGTAAGCCTAACATACTCACCATAATATTACAGTAAAGTGCTGCTTGGCTTGGTGTTTTGTCTGGTAAAGTTCATATTTAGAATTTTAACTTAATTAATTCTTTAAAGAAAGATTTTTTTAAAAAACCAAATCACCCCTTCTGGGAAGAACCATTGCTAATCAGCTCTGGATAAATTAAACGAAGTTCACTGTAAATTAAGAGTTAAATGCCCTGAAATGAGCCATTTAAATACAAAGTTTGGTTCTTAAACTTCCCTACCTATCACCAGCTCAAAAATCTAAAAATTGCAGCCAGAAAACTCCCATGATATCCCCTTGCCCAGGTTGGATAATTATATTAGAAATGCATCTCTCATCTTCCACCTGAGAACCCTTTTGGCATCTCCTCTACTTCCCTCACCAGTCAGCACTCGTGGGTTAAAAGGAACCAGTATTTACACGGAAAGCTGTTTTCCTAGACAAATATTGGTACAAGTTTTATTTAATAGCTGACAATACTGTATTGATAGCACACAGACTGGTCTTATGATTCTTCTGACTTCCCTACAATTTGGGATTCTTCCTTAGTCAGTATTTTGCCAAGGACTGCATCATAGTAAGGGCTGAAGACCATTCTGTTGTAGTTGACAAGACGGATGTACTTGGCAGCAACCTCTTCCAGCTCCCTCTGAATAGGGCCTAATCCTCCAGGAATGGCAGGCAATGATTTCTGGTGACTGGATGCAAGATAATTCTCCAGAAACTTTTGAATTCGAGAATCTGGAAAAAACAGGGGTTTGGTTTGTTTTCAAAAGAGATGGTGAATCAGAAACAGCGTCACCTCATGTGAAACGCAACAAACCTGAATGTGATCAGCAAGTTGGAAAGACGACACGGAAACAACGTGGAAACAACAGGGCAAGAGGAGCCCTGCACATCCCCCAGCCCCAGCTCCACAGACAGGGAGAGCAGAGCACTCTCCAGACCTACCTATGAGCTTGCAGATGGAGTTATCCGGGCTGGCCACTGCCTGGATCTGCCCCTTCAGCACAGCCTCTCTCTCAGCTGAGAACGGGGTAAAGCCATGCTGGCAAAGGCAGCTGCTCACTTCAGCACACACCTTCTCACCCACGGTGGCCAGGGATTCCTTCAGGTTAAAGGAGCTAGGAAACATGAGGTTCAGCATAACTGTGTATTAGTTACTCACTGTATTCCCACTTCTTAAAAATAAATCATTCAATTAGAGTTGCCTTACTTATCAAATGTAGTGGGAAAAGCACAATGCAGATAAAGCCAATTATAAAGCTTAATACAATTATATATACATGAAAAATAAAGCTGAGATCTAAAGCAAGGAAGTAGGAGAACATTCAAGACTTCAAGCCTGAACAATCCATACACGTAAGAGCTGACTTTCTGCCTGAGGACAGCTCTGACTAAAGCAAAAGCTGTAGGTGTAACAACTGAATCTGCAGGCAGCTCACTGTGCCACACTCAGGTTTCTGGGGAGCCTGGCCCAAACTCTGAGCAGGGACAGCTGCTGGCACTCTCCTGTGCCAGCCAGGCACCAGGAAAACACGCTCTAAAAAGAGCAGCATGTACAAACCATGCAAGAGCAGATTCAAAAAAGACAGCTCTGTGTGAGTTAGCTGAAGAAAAACTGGACTCGTAGAAAGCCCTCATCACCTCCTCTGCATTTCCTGCAGTCCCCAGCCAGAAAGAGGCTTAACCTGATCATTCCCCAGGGTGACAAGAGAGCCCCAGCTGCCCCTGAGAGCAGGACTGTGCTGTACTCACGGGAGATGCATTCCTGTCAGCAGCACCTTGACGATGCTTTTGATTCTCTCGGCAAATCCAGGCATGTCAATGAGAGCTGGGCCTGCTGCACTGAACGTCACCAGCAGCACTGTCCCCACCACCAGGAGCTGCTCCAGCTCCAGCTTCATCTCCAGGAAGCGTGTCTGGTCCATGAGCAGCGTCTGCAAGGAGGGAGGGAAGGAGGCAGCACAGCAGGGAGTCAGTCTGCAGGGCTGGGAAGGGACACTGGGGTGCAGCAGCAAAGGCCCAGGGAACAGCAGGCCAGCAAGAGGAGCACAGTGAAAAGCACTGGCTCCTCTTTCCCAGCCAAGCAAGTTTCAGCACTGAAGGACAAGCACCTGTCAGAGCTGCCCCACCTCCCAGCCAGAGATCAATGGTCTAGCACTGTACATGTTGCCAGGCTACAAATCCAAACAGCTTCTGCTGTGTGCTGGGAATAGAGGAGCGGAAGAAGCACAGAACCAATTTTTCTGTGGAATACCTACTTCTGGAAAAGGCCTGTTCACGTGATCCCACTTCAGAAGCTTCAGATAGGCCTGATTTTGTACAGCAGTGAAGCACAAGGCAGAAGCTCCACCAGTGGCACCATCATTACAGTGGGGAGGCAACACTCCATGTCCCAGCTTTGCAAGATCATCTGCTGCTTCTTGCAACCACTTTGTGACAAGGTCTAGAGAATCTGGAAGAGCAGGGAAAAAACCACTTGTTGAGAAAATTCCTTTTCATAGTTAGGTTCTTCCACCAATAATTTCCAAACAATCCCATTAGTTACTATGACTAATGCCCATGATACCAGATATGACATGCATTTCATTTATTGCATCAAGCAGAACATCTAAAACAAAACCACACAGCTACAGGAAATCAGAGGTGAGATGATGCTGGGTAATCATGCCCTACACTGTACTGAAATTAAACTGAATGTACCAAGGGCACAACTATTGTTCTGGCAGACTTTGGGGCACAAGCCCCAAAGTGTCATTTACCATACAAATTCTAGAACTTATAAAAATATCTGAGGTCTTTTCATGATCTACAAGCAAAGACACGCAGTTTACTGGGAGGTCGGGGGGAAGAAAGAAAGGAACAAAGTCATACTTGGCTGTTTCTCAAGAAACTCCTGAAACTTCTTTCTTTCATATTCAGCAGACTGCTGCATTAATTTTGGCCTAATACTACTGACAGCGAAGTTTGCCATATCCATTTTCATTAGGTCTAATACAGAGAAAATTGCTCTAAACAAACAAACAGAAAAAGTTATTCAAGGCTGCAGATGTTTCAGAGGTGCTGTTTACAAGATTTATTACAGGCTGTCTAAAGAAAGAGCAAAAACATGCATGGGAAACAGTAACAGCTTAACAACTTCAGAGCATGAGACAGAGAAAGCTGGAGCAAGCATGTACATGCATGCATGTGCCTCTTCCAAGTGGGAAACACATCTTGCTCTCCTGTAAAAAAGCTTCCATGGAATTAACTTCACTAGCTCCACAGATTTTATCTCCCAGGATGTGCAGTATCGTATATGAAAAGATATCTGGGCTTCCAAGCTTGCATGCCATGGCTGTTGGCAGCCTGGAAAGCCAGCCTCAGTGGGAAGTGAATAATCAGACCCAAGGGGCAAAAAAACCAAACAAACAAACACCAAAGAAAAACACCTTGATTCCAAAGCAACTTTATTCCTGCTGGCAGTATTTCTGCCAAGTCAATCCTGAACTCCTGGAAGCTTTTCAAATTAGAAAACAGCAAGGTTAATGAAGCTTCTCCCAAGTACTGAGACCTTGAGCTGCTCCACTGAGAACATGGTGGCAAAGCAGAAGCCTGGATGCTCCCAGATGTGGAACACACACTCCCTTTAGAACTGACAGGGAATTACACAGGGACTGGGGTAAAGAGAGCTCAAACTGGGAGGAAAGCACAAACTGGTTGGAAACCAGTAATGCTTTTCCCCTAAGCCCCTGTGTGCTTCTTTCACCTTCTGCTGTTGACATTCAACTCTGATCCAAACTGACTATTCATCTTACAGCTTATTTGCATTTGACATTTAAGCAAATGCCCTTCAGTGGCATGCAGGAGCCAGACAAATACTCCAACTCACCGGATCAGAGATGGCCCTTGTTAATGTCTCCTGAGCATCTCTCCCCTTCACCCACAGCTATATCCTTTTCCCTATTACTCTTTTCTTTCTAGGAGTTTCAAGTTGCTCCCTCCACTTCTAAAATTATTTAAGGGACTCTGAACATGACTAATAAATACATTTCAGTACCTGAAAAGAGGAACTATTTCATTAATATCTTTCAGTTTCTTGATGTCTTCATCTCGAGCTGGAGCACAGAGAGTCCCCATCATCCCAATAACAAATTTGACCAACTTAGAAATGTCAAGGGCCCCATTCTCTGCCTCCTGTTTTATCAAATCCAGGTCAAGAACTTCTGTAATCTGGCTTCTCAGTCTAGTATGACCAGGCAACAAGAACGACAGAAGACTCTGAAATGGAAAGTTAACAGTGCATTAGTTCTACATCAAAGACTACAAGGATCCAGACAGTTACTAAACCACCTCCCACAGAATTATAGAATCATAAAATGGTTTGGGTCAGGAGAGACCTTAAAGATCACCTAGTTCCAAAACCCTGCCAGGGACAGGGTCACCTCCCACTAAACCAGTTTGCTTAATGCCCCATCCAACCTGGCCTTGAACACTACCAGGGATTCTTATCTAAACAATAAATAATTGATTTTTTATTTTTAAACCAGTCATTCACCAACTCCAAGTGCTTCACCTCACACTGTGTGATACTGAAGTGGTAAACACTCTGTGGCACAGATCATACTTCAGACTGTTGTGCTTGGTTTCATCAGTCCAGTGCTGGAGCATCTCACTGATTCCATAACTAATACCGGTGCCATAACATGAAGGAAGCTTGGAATTATGGAACTGGTATGGCTTACCTGTTAATCACCTTACATGGTTTTACATTTGGTTTTATATTCAAATTTCTCCTCTGGGATTATACAGCTTGTATATGTTCGCAGTGATACAGTAATGAAAAAGAACAAGAGGATATTTTATGGAAAGCCAAACTCCAATCAATTTTGCTCATTCATATCAGTGCAGCTACTCAAATTCAATCATTTCCCTTCATATCACATCATCTTACCTCTTTAATTTCTCCCAATAACTTAATTGCATGATCATATGTCGGGGGGTCTTCCTTTAGCTGAGCTTCCAGACAATCCCAGAAAGCTTTATGCACAATATCTCTGACTTTCTTCTCTAAGCTGCGAATAAACACGTTAGAAAGAATGATACTGCTCTCTGCACCACCTTACAAAGATAACCTGCAGCTCCTGAAGCACAGCATGTAATTATATAAATATAATGTAGCAGTAATGATATGATGATTAACAGAGATTCATCATTTAAAGTTACTCAGAAAAGCAAGAAAAACTGGACCCAGGATTTGGAATGGTTTATGTCCTGATATAAGGTTACACACCAGCAAAGGTGGCTACAAAGTAAAACCCTTCAAAGTATTTATCACATGCTACATCTAGAAAACTGGACCAAAACAAAAATAGCAAAGATTACATTTTGTCTTCAAAAGACCAGTATTCATGTTCCTTTTAAAGGCCCCACTAAGTAAAATCAATTCCACTACATAAAACTCAGTAGTAAACCTAACAGAAATTAAGTAACTTCCCTGACACAAAATCTTCTGTTTCACTACATAAGTATTGCATCTGAGATAAGGGCCCAGATCAGTTTGTATACAAAAAATAAATTAATTCCACTGCTTCAGCAGCGATTCCTAATTCAAAGTAGTGACGATCCCTGTTCACACCAGGTGTAATTTCAACACTGGCCCCAGTGGAGACCAAGTTCCCTCCATGAAATATGCCACCCCCTTTCCTAAATCAAGCCAGGAGGCTGTCAGCCACACCTCACTGTGTGTGTGAGAGAGAAAAACAGAAGATGCAGCTTCCTCTGCTCTCCCTCTCCCCTCTAAGCAGGGCACACAATTACTGCAAACCCATACAGAGAAGGAAAGGCTTCCAACTTGAAAGGAGCAAGGACTAACCTAATAAAACACAGGAATCTCTTCCCAAAATACCCCTGAAGAAACAGACAGAAAAAACTAAAATAACCAGTTTCCTCTTACTCCCACAGGCAATGAAAGCTTAAAAATTGCTAAAAGCACTACCTACATCTGCAGCCAGCCTGGGGTACTGGGAAGGCTGCAGCCTCTGAGTCTTGGGACAAGGGGACACAACAGAAACCACAGCACTCTGGGGTTTGCACCACACATCTCCAATTAATCCAAGAGGTTCTCCTTTCACACATACACATCTGGGAAAGCAGAACTGCACAGTTACCACCTTCTTCTCATATTCTTTCCTACCTCCTCCCAGGCACTGCCAGAAAAGGCACCAGCCAGAGCCTTTACCTGAACCCCCAGAGCTGCTCTGCAGTTCTACAAACACCATTTTATTTAGTATTTGGTACCAACCTTACCTGTGTTCAGGCAATTCAGCTGGTTTTATCTGGAAGTCTCCATTCACCACAATTTCATGTGCCAGTGCCATGTTGGTGACTCCCTTTGCTGTCTCCATGAGCTCTTCTATGGACACAGGCCGAGAGGGACTGGCTGCAACATCAATTACACTGTCAGACAGTTCCCAACAAAAGCCTGCAGAAAGAGTCTTTTGGACCCTTTCCACCTTATTGACAGCACACAGGATCAAATGACAGCACCAGCTGAAGATTTTTCTCCTTTCCTTCCCTTCCTTTCCCATCTGGTGGATGACACAGGTTTGGAGCATTTCAAAAAACCAAGGAGTGGATCCCAGTTGATATTCTGGGCTCAGTATGTCAATTGCTTCTATCAAGCTCTTTTAAAAACCACCTCCAAACAAAATCCCCCACACAAACCAATACTTCTTTAGGATGGCTTCATAGCATCTTGGCATCTTTCTCCCAGTTGCAGGAAGAAATTATTACAAACAGCAGCATTTTCACCATACTACTTCCACAAGTATTGTGCAGATATTGCCATTTCAGTTTTACATTTTTCAAGGAAGTGATTTCATCATTAAAGCAGCCAACAAACAATCACCATCACTGTTAAGCAGCAGCACACCAGCAGCTAATTATTCTCACTACTTCCAATGCAAATGGCACTCCTCCAAACTCTTTTTTTCTCCCCAGAGGCCATTACTCAAACAACAGAGGACAGCAGCAGCAGCACCACTGCTTAAGAGCTCTTCCCCTGGCAGGCATTTGGGACTGACCAGGATGGGCCAGCAGCCTCAGACTGGGCCCTGGGTTAGTGCCAGGGTTGGTGCCCTCATGGATCCATTCTCTTCTGTAGTTCATTCACTTCAGCTACAGTCCAGGCATAGGAGCAACATCCTCATCCCAAAAGTGAAAGATACCAAGCAGGGATCTTCATAGGCTGGGCTCCCTGACAAATGTTTCAGGCAAACTATGACCATCTCATTTGACTGGACTTAAGTAATGTTGATTGGACTTAAGTAATTACATAAAAAAGGTCTTTCAAAAGGAAGTGTCCATCACTTGTCTGCCATGCAGAGCTCCTCTGAGTTCATACAGCTGGGTTCCAACGTGCTTGTTTTTCATCAATATCTTGCTCTTTTCATGCAGCGCTCCTAAGTCCTTATTTCCTTCTGCTTGGAGCTTAACCTTGGATAGTGATTCTGGGAACACAGCAAGGATTGATGTTCTGAGAAGAACCAGCAGACAGCAAAGTTCACAGCGCTCTCGTCCAAGTGCCAAATGACTTCACTCCAGCACTGGGGGTTCTAAGAGCTAAGACTCTTCCATTGGCCAAAGATTGCTCCTAAATCACATCACTTCATTCTCATACCTGCTCCCTTACATGAGGGAAGGGCTTGAGATCAAACCAGCTCTTTGTGGTGCAGTGCAGTGCTAGACCGCGCCATGCTTTTTCCTTCCATGTGTTCAGAGCCTCTGTCCATACAAACACCCCATTTCCCACCAGGCAACCAGCAAGGCATGGCAACAGAAACTCCCTCAGAACTTCTCCTCTGAGTAACACCACACTGAACACAACCAAAAAGTAAAAAGAATGCAACCAGCAAAATGTTGCTCCCTACAGAAATATAGAAGCTTGGGCACTTCTGCTTCTTTGAATTGAATCCCGGGAGCCAAAAACTTCCCCTTGGTTTTATCTACAGATTTGCCAGAAATACTGGCTCCCACATTGCATCCAGACCTTCATGTTAAAAGCAGAATGGCAAAGAAAAATATGCCTTAGGAAAAATATGCAACCTGCTTTAATGGAAGTAGTATTAGGATTAAATATACAACTTTCCATCTATCTCGTGAGGGGGCTGACAGGACATCCCTTTGTTGATAACAGCCTTTTCTGCCCTGCAGCGGGAGCAGGGGCTGCAGCAATGCAGAAGGTTCAGCTGATGAGGCAAACAGCAGAGTCAGTTTAGCTGGAACACACTGGGGTGGTGCTCATCCATTCCAAGAGCACAAACACACCAGGATGTTTAGGATACATGTGGCTCAGAGCAACGTGGTCATTGTGTACAACTAAGAAAATGTACACACTGCGTGTACCATTAGGAAAATAAAAAGAAAATGGGGACAAAAGTGTTACAGTTTCAAGGCATAACATCGAGAGTCACACTGCATTTAACTGCAAGACAGTCAAACTTGCACAGAATGCTATAAAACACTAGGAGTGCCCCCAACAACAAGTACAGAATTGACTTTTTTTTGGTATATTTCATAAAGCATTTTTGCTTACACTTGGGTGTGTCATCTCTGTGTGGCCCTGGAGCACTCTGTCGTATTCTTTTTCGGACAGACTGATCCGAGTTGTCCAAGCTCTCCTCCTCATCATCCTCCAAAGCACTCAACTTCTCTTCACTTGAATTCAGCTTGTCAGGATTCTGAGACATTTTCAGTCGGTTCTTTACAAAAAGGAAAAAATATGAAAAAGGGAATGAATAAGCATTTTCTGACATGGCTGAGAGGGTAAACATCACCAGGAGTCCTCTTGATTAAGAAAAAAAATTAAGAATTAAAGAATTCTTATGAGGAGTTATATGATGTCATCCCCATAATGGCAGGGGACCTGGACTCAGTGACTCACTTCCCATCTCCCACAAAACGGGATGCTTTCAACACAGCTACCATTTATTTAATCTGCAGCCCTAGTCAGTTCTCAAAAATCTCAAACTGTTCCCTTGCCATAATGACACAGACGAGAGAAAAAGATACTGTTTTCTTTCCTAGCACTGCTTTTAAGAGAACAACGAAAAACACCTTCAGGACAAAGTCACAAACATATTTTACAAAAGATTATGAGACAACATTTCCTTACTACACAGCAATAAATCTTCCTGAACATAACATATCCCTGAACTACTGTCTGCCCCAACTGCACACAGCTTAAAAACTTCCCCCTGAGCCATCCAAGAGCATTAAGAAGCAGCAAAAGAACTAGAAAGAAATTAATCTAAAATTCTATTCCCATATTTTCATTTCATTCAAGAGTCCTGATTTATGCATAAAATATCACAGTTGTTTGGGTTCTTTAATTAAGCTTAGTAAAGAGCTACTTTACTCTAAAAGTAAAGTCAAGAACAGCTTTTGTAATTAAAATCCTGGTTTATTAGACATTACATATGAAAGGATATTTATATCACATTGCAGACACCTGCAGGGTACCACAAGTCATACTGAAAAAATTACCAGTAGAAAACCAAGTCTCACTTGGTTCCTTATCCTCGCTTATTTCATTCTCAGATTTCCCTATCAATAACGTAATTTCAACATCCACCATTGAGAACTATCACACAGGAAGCTGCTGCTCAGGCTGTAATTTCACAGAAATCTCTCAGGGAGCATATGATGTCTCTAAATTAAATAACTTAGATGTTCTGTGAAGTGGGAGTCCGGAAGAGTCTGATTTCAAAATAAAAGAAAGCTCCTGGAAAAACAACAACTTCCTCTTTTCCTTCGTATCCCACCATCCCCACTTTCACATTTTGAAATAAACCAAGTTCCCAGCAAGAGAGACACTCTCCAGAGGCACCTCACAGCCACTGAGAGAAAATACAGCGCCAAAAACTACACTGAAGAGGAGGCAGCAGATGCTAGCAACAGTGTAGACATATAAAATGCAACAGTGAGATTTATTTTCATACAACAGCTGTAATAACTGACCCTGCTCCACCAGTGCTGAAACTGATTGCACAATGTGATTCCTCAGGACAGCTGGAAAGCTCAGGGCATGTAAGGAACAGTTTTGCTCTACAGCAATGACTCAGGATCATCATCTTGCTCGATGCATGAGAGACAACAGCATGCAACACTTGCCCACAGCACTGTGTCATTTCTATTTTAGAAGAGAAAACAGCATGAGAAGCTTGGGATGAATAACACAGGAGAACAGCCTTGGCACACAGGCATCAGTACAGGTACTGTTAGACTCACTCCACCTCTAGATGGAGGATGAGGAGCTCTGTCAATAAAGGGGCTGCTCACAGAAAAGAGCATAGCAAGCACTGCAATATAAAATATAAAATATAAAATATAAAATATAAAATATAAAATATAAAATATAAAATATAAAATATAAAATAGGACTGGTTGAAGAGAGAGAGAGAAACCTGTTGTTGAATTTGGCTAGAGTAAAAGCATTATCATGAAAGCTTCCACACTCATTCCAGACTAGATGGTCGTTCTTCCCATCCATTCTCTTCCACAAAGCATCCTCCTGAAGTCAAATCTGAATCACAAAGATGACTCAACCAAGCCCCACTTAAGTCTTTAATGCACACAACAATTCCTAGTGCCTTGCAATCTCTCACTGCCCTGAGAAAAGCAGAGAAAAACAATAAATCTCATAGAGGGGAAACTGAGTTTTGAATTCAGCTGCTTGAGGACTGACAGAAGATAAATGACAGGGACAAGATCATCAGTCTGATGCTTCCTAGCCCCAGCTTTGCCCAGCAGGCCATCATTCCTACCACGCAGACTACACCCTGAAGTGTTGCCTTCCATAAAACGGCAGCTCAAGAGCCACAGTTTCAAACCCAGCCCAAATTTCATTTAATTACCACTTGTTTTAGAAAAATCCTATTTCAGCTCTGGAGGGCAGGTATTAGAACTCCTGGGCCATTCTACCAAATGACTGTTCAGCAGATGATGTAAACAGGCACACTTGTTGGTTTAGTTGTTTAGTTTGCAATAGTCTGCTCTTTTCTGATGGATTACTGCTATTATTGCCAGAACACATCTAGAACATATCCTCTTTCCACTGGGTAAATAAGCTTTACAATACCTCTTCCAGAAGCATGACCGTCATCCCTCCTTTCACAGAAACAATTCAGACTCTTAACAGAGCAAAGTCTACTTCTTGGCACTTATTTTTAATGAGAACAGAAACGCAAGAGAAAGATGCAAAAAATTAAAATCTAAACAAAACATTTTCCACAGCTTCATTTCATTACAGCTCCTCAAACCACGTGAAGAGCACCTGCACGAAATAAACTTCACCTTGCTGCCCTGGAGCACACACAAGGTGGGCACCAAATAAACTTCACCGTGCTGCCCTGGGGCACACACAAGGTGGGCACTAAATAAACTTCACCGTGCTGCCCTGGAGCACACACAGGGTGGGCAGTAAATAAACTTCACCGTGCTGCCCTGGCGCACACACAGGGTTGCAGCAGCAGCTCCTCGCTCCCAGCGCGGTCCCAGCCGGGCCGCCTTTCCCCAGGCACCGCCCCAGCGCTGAGCTCTGCCCTTCCCTCTGTTCCCCTTCCACAGCACAGCCTGCTTCCCCTTGTAACCCGCTAGCAGCCTGGCCGCCATCCCAATTAGCAGGGATGCTGTGAAATTCCGCTGTTTCCTGCGCCGCCTGTTCCGTGTGAGGCCCTGCCAGCCCATCACTGCCGGGAGCTCACACCGTCCCCATCCCCACCGGCCCTGCGGCAGCGCCGCCGCTCCGGCCACATTTTCCCTCCGCAAGGCCCGGGAGCTCTGGGGTTCACCAATGGGCCAAGGGGGAAAACGAGCCCGGGCGGCCGCGGGTTGCTGAGCCCCACGGGGGCAGGGGAGATGCGGCGCTGAGCCCGCCCGGGGCCCCGGCGCTGCGCTGCCCGGCCGGGCCCGGAGCCGCCGCCGCCGCGCCGCCCGCACGGCGCTCCCGGGCCCGGGCCCTGCCCCGCGCCCCCGGCCCCGCCGCCGCCCTCCGCCCCGGGCCGCCCCCGGCCGGGCCGCCCCGCCTTACCGCCCTCGGAGCAGCCGCCGCGGCCGCCGGCTCGGACGGGCCCGGCCCCTCCTGCGGCCGCGGAGCGGGGCTGGGCCGGCGCCGCAGCCCCAGCGCTGGGCGGGCCGCGGCGGCTCCGGGGCGGAGCTCGGGCCCCGCCACCCCCGCGGAGGCCCCGGCTCGGCCCGCGGGGAGCGGCTGAGGCGCCGCGGGCCCGGCAGCGGGGCACGAAGGGCGCTGGGGCGCGGAGCGGGTGCCGAGCCCAGGCAGCGCCCCGCGCAGCCCGCGGCCGGACAGCGAGGGACAGATCGGGGTGTGCCCCATCACACAGCGCTGGTTCAGATCAGCCCCCCAGCGAGCAGGGAGCGCCGTCCTGGATTGTCCTTAGGCACCTCATACAGGTCACAGAGTGACCGCCAGCTCCTCCAAAGAGGAAGCTGAGGTACTCAGATTCCCTGAATCACCCTAAAAAGAGGAAGGAGTGTGCTGGCCCTGCTTTGTGCCCACCTTGAAGTGCCCCGGGCTGCTTTTCCGTAGCCCGAGCACGCTCGGCAGCAGGGCCGGCGCAGTGACGGGCAGGGCAGGGCAGCGGTGACCGGGACTCGCCCCGCCGCTGGCAGCTCACGGCCCGGACAGGAACCTCATCCTCCTAAGCGAGGTGTTAAAGCAGGCAGGAGGCAGAAAGGGAAAATACTTCTGCTGAAGAGCAAACCAATCCAACACCACCACTAATTTAGGATTTCCACTCCCACATTTTGAAGTATGAGCTAAGACAATTTTTCTGAGGAAGTGCATTCATAATAAAACCCTTTCAATTAAAACTAACAACTCTAACCACTAGAAAGGCTTATGCTTCCCTGCTAGGTTTCAGGAACTGATTATTTTTAGAAGTACTTTCTAATTAACTAGAAGAAGCTTTTTTTTTACATTTTTTGTCTTCCATCCCCCATTAGGACACAGTAAAACATTGTCCTGTTGCACACCAAGTCCTTCAGCTCCATTCCAGAGAAACACTCTGGCCCCTGGCAGCAGACACCAGTAATCACTGAAGCATTAGTTAGTGAGACATGAGAGTCTGACACAAGATTGTGTTTTTTAAAAACAGCTCACCACAGTTATTACTACTCTGCTGTCATAATTAAATTAGTTTTTGCTCCTAAATAAAAGAACAGAGCTCAACACTTTAAATGGAACAAACATTTCAACAGCAGCTGTAATGAATTTTCGGTGATATCATTCCAAAGATATCTAATTTTGACTCTTGTGGAGTTATCTGATCACGTTTTATATTTATATATATATATGTATATATATATACACACACATATGATTGCAGTTGCCCGAGTTGCAAATCTTGGTATTTCCACTGTAGGCCAGCCGTGAAGAAGAAATGCCCCAAGAAAAGCCAAAGGCCCTTCATTCACTCCAGCACTTTTCTAATGACAGCTGGTGCCATCACTAAGAGTTACAGACAGAGCAAAACCCTGCAGGGATGAAGATAACCAGCCACTAACAGTGCATCCTGTGGCAACCAAAGCCAGACTGACTTTAAAATCCAGACTGACTTTACCACCCCAGGAGAGCCAATTCCTCAATCTGGTGCTATTTGAGCTTAAAGCAGCACAGTAATTTGTCACACACATGGGTTAGTGAGCTGGCAAGCCTGAAGAAAAGCTGTGCAGTATCAAGCACAACATGTTTTTTAGCTCTCTCCAGCACACGGCAAGTCAAAGATCAATGTTATGTCATACTCACATAATCCAAGGCAAATTAGGGGAAAAAAAAACCCCAAAAAAATTCATTGCTAGGGCAAAAGGTGGTAGAGAGATTTCATTCATGGTGTCTTCCATCTCGGTGATTTTGATACTCGAATAGAGGGAGTACTTGGCTTTTGGGGAGGAAAAGGAAGTATTATTTTGGTCCTATAGCAATTAACAATGAGAAAAGCTGAACTATAAATAAAGGTCAAACTCAGTTACTGTTAGCAGTGGTAATAATTGCATAAATTCCATCAATTTCCAGAAAATAACTTTATTAGGCAGATACATGAATATAAAAGATTTACAAATATATTAGTGTTTTCACTGCTGGGGTATATAAAGTAATCAATATTTACACATATTAGTAACTCTGTCTCCAAAATACTGCATAAAAATACTTGGATTACTACTATGAAACTGATCTAGCAGCCTCTTTCTCTCTTTGTCAGAGAGCTTTGAATCTTCATCAATGGCTTTCAATAGAGATAACAGCTCATCTTTTGTGGTCTTCTCTGTGTTGGAGCGATACTCTCTCTCATCGAGCTTTTGGCAGAAGGTATAACCTGAAAGGAAAGGTGAGACATTCAGAGGATTATCACCACACTCCACCCACCCTCGAGATTCCAGGGACCCACCCTCCTTTAGATCCCATCAGCCATTGTTAAAAACTTTTTTTTTTTTTTCTTTTTGCATCAGGCATTTCTCGTTTGGGGGCATGACAAGAGGGCAAAGCTCAGTGGGAAGAGTTACCCGATATCTTGCAGGGATCCTGGCCTTTCTGCAGGGCCAGCAGTTTATTGCTGACCATTTTGTGCAGTGCCCCTGGGATCTGGAACAGATGAAACAGCAGCTTGAAGAAGGCAGTTCTCCATGAACAGAGCAGATAAACAAGACCTGGCCATTTTCTAGCTCCTACCTTCAACACATCTCTCTGGTTGTCCACAAGGAACAAGATCAGGAGGTCAGTTTTCCCTCTGGATAGGTTTTTATTGTTGATGATAGCTTTAGAGAATGTCCTTTTCACAACCATCCTGTTGTCACTCTAAAGAACAAAGGGAAATAATGACCAGAAGAGGAGAGTTAGTGTTCCCCAATAAGAAGGGCACCAGCTTTGTTCTGAGACATTGCTTTTCCTGTAATCACAAATTTAAACTTCAAAGGTGTTTTCTGACCAGTACCTGGGCCCTCTGGATTTCAGAAAGAGTAAAACAACTGTTAAGAATGCAGATTTACCTCCTTCTGTAGCTTCAGCTCAGAATTATGTGCTGCAACAGCCATGAAGTACAGCAGTCTCCTGAACTCCTCCCTGACTTGGCTGTCTAGGAGCTTCAAATAGAGCTGAACAGCTTCTAAAGATTGCTCCATCTTCCCATTCACTGGGGAGAGAGAAAGGGATCCACTGCCATATTCATTTAAATAAATGTTACCATAAAACACCTGAATTAGCCACTGAAGAGATGCCCATCCCTCTAAACAGAACAGGCCAAACACAGCAATCCATCCTCACAAAAACCTCTCCCAGGCTGAGGAGAGCTGCTTGCAGAGCCTGTGACAACATCCCACACACAGGCCTCCAGCCTGGCATTAAAGCTCCCTTGTAATTAAGTTCAATTACAGTTCAGCCATCTTAAAGGGGATGAGAAATACTGAAAAAGGAAAATGGTTCTATTAAAAAAAACCAGCAAACCTACCTGTGCTTGTGGTAATAATGACCTCACAAAAACTGAGGAATACGTCCTAGATACATGGGCTAGTTCAATGAGTTAACTGCAAATTACTTTGTAGAACTTTGCTAAGTTTTAATTTGTCATTTTAGAGTTGGGAATTGTTTAAATTAAATAGCTTGTACTAATATCCTTTGTCATGTAGAGAGGAAGAATGGGATATAAATGTATTCCAGTTAACATGAAAAAAGGAGAATAATCAAGGCGGAGAACTTATGAAAAATAAGGAGATCTGGGATAAAATGTTGAGAACTAAAACATCAAAAGCTTTCTAAAATGCTGTCCAAACAAAATTTAAAAAAAACAAGTAAAGAAGAAAAAACTAAAAGTTGCCAATGGGGTACCAAGCATCTACAGCTTTCAGTTTAGCTCTTACAGCCTAAATATTTACTATTAGGCTATATTTATATTTCATTTCCCATGGATATCTGACTTCCACGGATACCAGCTAGTACCAAACTATCTCACTCTGGTTTCACAGCCATTCTGCATAGACCTGAACAATGGTTACAGAACTGCACACAGTAAAAACCAAAATGTCAAAGAACAGTCCTTATGACTAGAAATTTAAAAAAGCCCAGCCATGCACGAAACCCCCAAACAAACAAAACCAAACCAAACAACCACTTGTAGAAGTCAGTTTTTAATCTCTGCGGTAAGACTGAGGTAAACACTCAGTTTCTTAGTACACATCTCACATTAGCATTGGAACACAGCTCTATTTTACTTACCTAATAGTTCTGCAATTCCTAAATGAATTTCAGATGCATGGCTTAAGAGTGGTTCCTTTCTTTGGCTGTAGTATCTCCCAATGTTTTCAAACAGCAGCAGTTTCCAGGAATCTGCTTTGTCTGGCTGATCAGGCAGGTTCCTGCTAATATCCACCACCATATGATCAGGAAGATATTCCAAGCAATCAATTGCTGCTGAAAGCCACTCGTCTGTCCTGGAAGACAGAGGGGTCTGGGTTTGTACCTTTCATTGTGGATGCCCTTCAGAGCTGGCTGCAATGCTTTCCACAGAGAGCAGGCAGACTGGTTTCTTCATCATCACAGTGGAAACTGCATGTGTAGGCACTAAAACCCACTGGAAATTCACACACAAGACACTTCACCTGACACACTCGGGCAGATCACAGTCATAAGCCTCTTTGTTGTGTATTTAATCAAGATGAAAAATTAGTAACCCACAAGTAAACAGTCCCAAGCAGTAAAACCCAAAGTCAATCATGTCCTCTACTGTTAGATAAGGACACAATTATCGCTAGATAAACAGAAACATGAACCTTGATCTGATTCAGACTGGTACAAGTTTTTCTGAGAATGTTTTCAACTCTATGCACAGTTTCAAGCTCAACATTCTTAGCTCTTTGAATACAGTAGGAGGAACTAAACTAGTTTCTCACAAGCCATGTCTCCAGGAAAAACTTTCATGATGATTACAAACCCTCTAATCTTCCCTCAATGCAGCAAAGAATTTCTCCTCTGAATACCATCAACTACTGCCATTGCATTCAAAACCCATCCCAGTGTTCAGCAGACATTCTCACTAAGCAATTGTTATTTATTATTATTATTATTATTTATTATTTATTTATTCCAGTCAAGTCCAACAGGGACAAAAGCATCTGCTCACATCCTTTCTACAGGACTGAGACTGCTACACTTGCTACATGCCCCCAAAGACCAACTGTGCTTTACAGTCCCCTGAAAGCAGAAAGCTTTTCAGAGCTGCAGAGGACAGCAATGATTACTTACTGAGAGTCACTGAAAGCCTTGAGGATCTCTCTGTCCAGGTAGTTGCTGGTGATGACATATCCAGCTGCCTTCCTGGGCTCTGGCAGCTGAGGTCTGATCTCCTGGTGCTCCAGCAGAGACTCCAGGAGAGGGAGGTCCACCAGCTGCAGCAGGCGAGCAATTGTTTGCTCTTGCCACACTTCATTAATAACTGGAAAGGGTGGATGCACAAAGCACAGGGAGACTCAGCATGTGCAAAAACTGATCCCCAGGAAGATAACTCCCCTTCCTCCCATCAGGCCTAACCTAACAGATTGATTTTACCAAAGTAGAAACTTGCAGTAGCAAAGCATGTGGCTCTTATCAGCTTGAAGTGCCTTTTATCACCACAAAAAGGCAAGAATTACCCATTTGTTTAGTTAGCTACAAGTGTGGGAGAACTGCTTTTCGAGTAAGTCTGAAGTGCCTTACACTCTCTGTGCTCTAATTTGCAAACAATCTTTGCTCTAGATAAGGGATGAAAAAAAAAAAGTACAACAGTGACACTCTCCTTATCACAGCTTCCTTGAATATTTCCCTATGATGAAACCGCAGTTTCTAGGATGCATTTGCACTTTCAACCAAAGGAAAAAACACATTAGATGATAGTTTGGTCTGAAAGACAAGCTGTGAATCGTCAAGAATAGTTTGACACAATACTAAAGGAGTGCTGGATGTGCAGATACACAATTCACTTCCAGCTATCAGCAGACTATTTGCCCTGACTAAAACCAGCACAAGCAGGGCAGGTAACTGAGTATTGTGAACATTTCTAACTCAAATCAAGCTCTACACAGTGGGTATTCTTCTCCAAAAAAGTCAATGCTGATTTATTTCAATCAAGAGACAATGCCTCTTGTCTGATGCAATAAAAAGCAGAAGGCAAGCCTGCCACAAATATAATTTGCCTTTTCATGACATGGTGTTCAAACCAAAATACTGTGAGTGTCCGTTTGCCTCCCTCTCCAACCTGAGGGGCACAGGTCTTCCCAGTCCTGCAGAGGTACCTTCCTTCTCCCCCAGACAAGTGACTATGACATTATTTGGCTTACCTCGACGGGACAAGCTGTCCGAGATGTTTACTTGAGGGCTGCTTGCAGGCTTTAGACTTAGGTTTTCCCAAAGATCCTCCAGGCTTTCTGGTTTGAATGGAGTGGAGTAGAGCAATGTGCTCTTCTCATATCTGAGATTAAAACCAGTTTTTATATAGATATATATATCTATAACCATATATATGGATAACCAAATATATCATGCAACATACAGATTTGTCCCAAGATCAAAAGTTTTCTCCTGTATAGATATTTATATAATCCCCCTTGTCTCCCCAGCCTGACACTTCCTCTGTCCAAGTCACCCAGGAGAATGTATCATACCTTCAAAAATTATTTGCACATAACAGAACCACTCCAGCCACAAAATTACTGTTCCTCCAAGCACAGCTGTATGATTTCAGTTCCAAACTCTTCTTTGGTTTAGGGCACTGCAAAATCTTTTTGATGTCCACTATCTTTGAAACGGATATGCATGCATTGATAGAGCTGTTCCTTTGACTAAACGAAGAAATGTAACCCAATGGATCTGTGCCCTGCCCAGAAGAAAAACACCTTCATTCTACACTAATAAAACAGGAATAATCCTGTTTAATGACTGTTTGTTCAATATATTCTAAGTCTTACTTTAACAGCTCTTTTGATGGAAATATTTTTAAATACCACATATAATTAAAGTGGTTTTAATTTCTCTTTTTAAATAAAGACTTGGGACAGTATGCTTTAGGACAGAACAAGAGCTAGTGGGAGAGAGGGGAGAAGCAGGACAAAGGAAATATTTTTAATATCAGTTCCTCTACTTTTTTCATCGGGGTTGATGCACTCAAGTTCACATTTGCTACTCACATGAACACATCAATCAAATAAGGAATTTTGGGTCAATACCATTTACAATTTCCAAAAGTGCACATTGCTAAAACTACTGCATTAAATACATCCACGTGGTTTCTTGTAGGAATATGTCAGAGAAGGTGAAGAGACAAACACTTCACAAAAACTGCTGAAGGGAAGTTATTTGGCAAAGTGGCATCTGCACGTTCTGCTTTGTGTGGGGCTAGCTAGCA
The DNA here is from genome assembly GCF_015832195.1 of Motacilla alba alba. NCBI lineage: Eukaryota > Metazoa > Chordata > Aves > Passeriformes > Motacillidae > Motacilla > Motacilla alba. The sequence goes on along the minus strand of NC_052020.1, from coordinate 5,421,866 downwards.
CCAGGGATTTCTTTGCCCACTCCTAAAGAGACAGGGAAACAAAACCTCAGCACTGCACTTCCCTCTGGTTCTAGGATGGAGTGCAATAGCTAACAGCAGAACAGCCTGCTGCCCTGCCTGGGAACAAGTCATACATGCATAAAGCCACAGCTAAAGAAAGAGCTAAGTTGGAAGCGCAGCAAAGCGAAGATGATGAAAGGAGAAAACATTTTTTTCTTAGAAGGTGCATGGATTACTGGTTTATGCCCGAGCTAGATGTGCAGTGACTAAAGAGTGCCCTGTTGCATTAGCCTGTTTGATGGCCTGAATCCCAGCTGGTTATATTGATTTAGATCAGTATGTAAATGCACTTAATTTCTACCCTCTCACCTCCCTGCCCCAAGGCAAGATGATAACAGACAGAGAAAACAAGTAACCATGTAGGCTGTGTGGTTTACTCTCTTCAAATTGCTCTTTCCTACCTGTCTTCCACCCACATCTTCACAATCATCTATGCAGTGTCTATTTTTACCCTGTAAATGTACAAGTTTTCTTTTCTCTCCCCCAGACCACACAATATTTTCCTCTTGTAAAAAGTTTCTCTTCACCTCCACGTACTAACCTCTGCGGGGTACACTGCTGGTAATCTTTCTCAAGCTCTGGCTGGTTGGAGGCGTTCGTGAATCTGTAGAGGCTGCTGCTGCTGTCCTCGAACACGGAGCGTTTGTCTTTGCCAAAGACCCTCGTTGAGACAGCCTCAAACACTTTGCAATCCATCAGCGCTTGGCACACGCGCACCACCTTCGCCCGGGAAATATCCACGTCCCCAAAATACTTGTTCTGCAGAAGATGGGCAAAGACAACATCCACTGCATCCGAACCGATGAAGCAGTCGTGGTAGCACTTGAGGTTCTGGCGGCGCTTCTTCACTTCCACTTGAGTTTGGAGAGCGCCGATAATGCTGCTCCAGACGAAGGTCGCTCCAAAGGGCTTCTGCGCCAGGCTGAAGCCTGAGAACACAGACAAAGCCTGGATTCATGCTGCAGCCACAGAGAACAGCCCTCTTTCTGGCTTCTAGCTTTCATCAACCTCGTAAGGATCTAAAAATCTTTGAGACTTCCACTTTGGCTCGGGTTGCTCAGGCATTAACGCTGCGTTACTTCCTCAGCAAGTCTGCCTGCTCTGCGCCACTGTCTCCCTCTCTCTCTGTGGTGGTTCCCCTCGCTACACCAGCCTAAAGCTTTGCAACCAGGAGTTCCTGTTTTTTCAGCCTCTCCCTTTGTCCTTTTGTGCGTCCCTCGGTCACCTAATGGTCACCCTTGCAGAAGCACACAAGTCCCACAACCACAAACCAGCTGCATGCACTTGTAACACCAGAGCAACACGGCGGGCAGGGAACAGGGAAGCAGGGATGGAGAGACACCTCCGAACCCTGCTTGCTACAGGACTGTGCACACACACAAGCTACCTAACATCAGCGCTTAGCACACCCCAAACAAGTCCATGGATTCTCTGGAGATGCCGCTCACTCCACACCGACCCCACGGGACAGCCCTTTGCCAGCGCGGCTCCAGCGGAGACCTCGGCTCTGTCACCCAATGCCACTTCCGTGAGCCAGCCCGCCTTCCCTCCCCCAGTGGAACCACTGAACTATTACTCATTTACCAGTCTGATTAGAACAAAATGCCAGCAGCCAACAGCTTGACCTGAGGCTACGCTCAGCCGCCACAGGGACTCAAAAACACACGAAGTTTGTTTTTAAGCAGGTGGCACCCAACTGGGGAGAGCTGCAGCCACCAGGGAGGCTAGCATTAGAACGTGTTTTTCAGTAAGTCAGATGAATAATTTACTAAGAGTGAAAGCAGAGGAAGAAGAGAGAAATCAAAAGCTGAAGGACAAAATATGGAAGGAGGAGTTGGCAGCAATCCTACAGAAAGCCAGCTGGGATTGTGACAGACCTCAAACCAAATGAATTAACAGTGCAATGCAGTGTTTGAAAAAAACAACAACATGCAGCTCCTTCTGGAACGTATTACCACCAGCGTTTTCCACAGAGATGCAGGAGGTGGCTTTTTTCTGCTCTGTTTAGTCTGAAGTGGCTTTAGTTAGAGAGGTGTATTCCAATTTGGGGCACCAAATCACCAATCAGTTTTCAGCTGATCCCCAGCTGCAAGAAAGCCCAAATTGGCAAATAAGCAAGGGGAAAAAGAAAGGTAGAGGAGTAGAGGAGCAGTGAAGACTGGGAAAAGGGAGAGAAAGCAAGGAACACACCGCCATTTGAACACACCAACACTTCAGAAAGACAGCATCTTTCCTTTCTGAAAAGATTCAAGCCAGGAAAAACAAAACAAAACAAAAACAACCCAAAAAACCAAACAAAAACAAAAAAAAACCAACAAAAAACCCAAACAAACAAACAAACAAAAAAACCCCCCACAAAAACCGAGAAACGAGAAAAGAAAAGAAAAACAGCTTTTTAATACACAGCATTGAACCAGCCAAGGTAGAACTCTCCCAGAACCTCCAGCTTCCAAAGCTTTAAAAGTACAAGACGGAAAAGGTACTCAACTGCTGACACTTTAACCCGATGAGACCTTGAGGAAGGCAGCACAAACACAACGAACACAGAATTCACTTCCAGCCCTACATTCCAATAGCCAGCTATGCTCTTTGGGAGGGAAGAACTCCCAAGCCGACACCACCAAACATACAGCCACACTGGTTTCTGTGGCTAGAATAAACACAAACACGTACAACCTGCAGTGCTTTAACTACTACTCACAGCCTTATCAGCCCTTCTTTACATGCACAGAGCCTTCGGATCTTTTCTGAAGGAAGCGGTGTGAAGCGTGGCATTAAGACAAGACGTTTCCACAAAGTTAAGGCGCTCAAGGTAGGGAAACAAAAAGGGCAAAACCAGTTCCCAGCGAGCGCCCTTCCACCGCTCACGCTGCGCTACCGAGGCACCTGCTCCTAAGCCGCGCTGGGGCCACGGAGCTGCCCGAGCATCCCTGGCACGCACCCCGCCGGCAGCTCCGCGGGCAGGGCAGGGCCGGGCAGGGCAGGGCCCCGCGGATCCCGCCGCTGCCACCCGGCCCGGAGCTGCCGCTGCCGCGGGCGCAGCGGGCGCGCAGCCGGGACAGGGTCCCCGCGGAAGCGGCTCCAGAGCGCGGCCAAGTTCCGAAGCTCCCGGAGCCGGGAAAGGCGCCGAGCGCAGCTGCCGCCGCCGGGGACCCGCATCCCGCGGCGGGCAGAGCCGTCCCGTCCATCCCGCTCCTCCCGCTCCCATCGCCTGTCCCGCTCCCCGGCGCTCGGCCGTACCCGGCGGCCTGGCGGCGGGGCTGCAGACCGCGCTGAGGCTCAGGGCCGCCGCCTTCTCCCGCACCGTGGCCATGGCGAGCGCCGGCTCCGCGCATCTGCCGCGCCGGGCGCGCCCGCGGCACTCGGAGCCCGCGGGGGCGGAGCCGCCGCGCCCCTGGGCGGTGCCCGGCCCGGGGCACGAAGGGCAGCGACCGCACCGGCGCTGCCCGAGCGCGGCTTCGCTCCCCTGGGCAGCCCCGGAATGATGGTCACGGGGAGAAGGCACTCTGGAGACCATCCGGTCTGATCGCCCTGGCGAGGTCACCCGGAGCAGGTGGCACGGGAGCGCGTTCGGGTGGCTTTGGAATGTCTGCTCCAGTGTGCTGCCACCTTCAGTGGAAAAAGCTCTTCCTCGTACCGAGGTGGAACTTCTGGTGGTTTAGTTTATGGCCACTGCTCCTCATCCGGTCCTGGGCATGACCAAAAAGAGCCTGGCACCATCCTCTTGTCACCTGTCTTTGAGATGTTCATGTGCACTGATGAGATCCCCTCTCAGTCTTCTCTTCTCCAGACTGAACAGGCTCAGCTCCTGCAGTTTCTCATTTTAAAAGAGATGCTCCAGACCCCTGACTATCTTTGTGACCTTCCACTGGACCGTCTATGATAGTTCCATGTCCGTTTTGTACTGAGGAGCCCAGAACTGGACACATTACTCCAGATAAGGCTGGCAGTATCCATAGGAAAGTGGCTGCCGTGTGAAGGGTGGAAATGCTGCAGAGAGCTTGTGCTACAGGCCATGGGCCCGGTGTGAGAGCACCAAGGGTCCTGGATGGGGAACTGTGCTCTGACACACAGGTGAGAGCAACCCTGACACCTCCTGCAGCACTGGGAGCACCACCTGCACTCCTGGCAGCAGGACACATGTCCCTGGTGACAGAGCACACAGTGCTGGATTTCACAAAATCCCAGGGGGGTCAGGCTGGAAGGGCCCTCAGTGGACACCTGGTCCGGCCTCTGTGCCCAAGCAGCGCCATCCCAGGGCACATGGCACAGGATTGTGGCCACGTGGGTCTGGAATATCTCAGTGAGGGAGACTCCACAGCCTCTCTGGGCAATCTGCTCAGTGTGCGATCGCTGCACGGTGAAGAAGTTCTTCCTCAGGTTCAGGTGGAACTTTCTGCCCATCAGTTTCTGCCCATTTTTCTCCCATTGTTGGCACCACTGAGAAGTGCCTGGCTCCATCCTCTTGGCTGTAGGTATTTATGTACATGGATGAGATCCCCTCTCTGTTCTCCTCTCCAGGCTGAACAGGCCCAGCTCCTTCTGCTTTTCCTTGTAACAGATTCTGCAGTCCCCCAATCATCCTCACTGCCCGCAGCTGGACCCACTCCGGGAGCTTCATGCCTCTCTTCAACAATTCACTTTATTTACCCCTTATTTACTGTGTCATTTCAAAGCCCAGACTGGTCAGATCTATTTCTGTGGGCTAACTGAGCACAGCTCTTGTACGTGACCATGGCTGAACACCTGAACGCTGCCCTTGGCTGTTCCTGTGGGACACACAGCTTGAACAGCACATGTAGTGGAACTTTTCTTGTGGTGTCTTCCATGAGCTGTTCCTCATGGCAGCTGCCATTTCTCATTGCAATGACATGAAAAAATAAATTCATTTTCAGAGTAATAAGTGGTTTTTCCTACTGCCTGCAGCAAACTGCTGAGAGATCCAACATAATTTTCTACTGTGTATAAAGTGTAATTTTCTATTACGAATCGAGTATTTTGATATTCTTACTCAATGGAAGTGTATTAGAACAACATGAAATAATTCATGGTTTTTGGATTGATTTCCACAGGAACAGACAAAGCCCAACTGATCTCCATGGTGCACAGACTCAGAAGAATGTAATGCACACTAAAGACCAAATACTACAATGTTACAAGTGATTCAAAAACTCACTTGGGGTCATCAGATTATTGAACTTTAGCCTGTTCTACATCAAATTCTGTGCTAGCAGGTGGAAATGCGGGATGTTTGCTATCCACTGAAGCTCAGGGCAGCCTTCTCCCATCCTCATTTGTCACACTTACAGGTAGGGCACTGCAAGTTTGTTCATTGTATGCAAATGAATAGACAATGCACTGCATTTTTGAAGCTGTGAAAAATTACTACAGGCAACCAGGTACCACAGACTTGTGGCAGAGAAACATTTCTTCATGTTTCATTGCCTGAGTACAGTATTAGATAAAGGGAGTTCTACAAATGGAAGTTTTTGTGAAACTTTTCAGACAAGGAAGGCTTAAGTCTCTGGGCACAGAGAAAGGAACCTATTCAAGCTGTAGGAAAAAAAGATTAAAGTTCATCTTGTTTCCTGAACAATAGGAAGTCACTAACAGAGATTTGTTTGTTGGGGAAAGAAGGGAAGATGTTTAAAAAAAAAGTAGTCCTGATTCACAGGTGCCAATAAGAACCCAATAAAATAACATATAATGCACAGTTTAATTATTCCCTGCTTTTGCAGCAGTTTGATGCTAGAATTTTTGATGCATCGCCAAAATGTAACTGCAAATCAATAAATACTGAATTAATTTTAATTTAAAAAAGATTTATTTTTGTACGGTTGTTGAAATAAAGTGATGCAGTCAATCATCCTGCTGTGGTTCACCTAATTTTGAGAGAATTCAAACCCACAAACATTTTGGAGTAGGAGGTGCTCCAATCAGAGCACTACACCTTACCCTGGAGAATGATTTGTCAAACACTGCTTGCAGGGAACAGAGCAAGCCACAGCCGACGCACTGAGGGCTGCTCATTGAGAAATTTGTAAGGCTTTATTCTTGTATTTTATCATCAGGAGATCAACAGCCTACCCTGGATTTCTGCCTTTGCTTTCACATTTTGTGCCAGTGACCACAGCCCTGACACCCCAGTTTTGACAGGGGCAGGCAGCAGATCCTGGCTGGTCACACAGTATCTGAGAAATGCCATCTTTTGCTATTTCTTAAAATATTATGATAAAATGCTTTCCTAAAGCACAGTAAAACTTTTATGCAATTATTAATAATTATTGACAATATAACTTTTCATTCATAGTTTTATTTAGTCACTTTCAATAATGCAGCCAGGATGGTTTTGGCTGGGGGAATTCCTCAGAGCATGGTGGAAAGAGCTCAGGATAAAAGTACAACTCCCTGTATCTGGTTTCCCCTTCCACAGCAGATTCCCCCAATTAACCTCCATAAAGCTGAACACGGGATGCACAAGAGAATGCCAATTACAAAGACACAATTAACATAATTTATTCATAGAATCGTTTGAGACCAATGTCTTTTCAACAGAAGTCCTAGTCCTAACAAAAGTCCACAGTTGTGTCAGATTCTTTTAAACTGTTATGAAGGACTTTTATAGCAAGGAACAGCAAAATAAAAATCCATTTTCATTTATTTCCACGTCATCTAGAAATACTCCTACCAGCTACAAAAGGATCAAGACAGTGGTTATGTTTTGAAGAACTTAAAAACTTCAGTTTTCAAGAATTTCTGGGTCTCATGTAAGGCCTGTAGGGTTTCATTAGAAGCATAAAGCAGAAGCAGAGTATTTAAATTCAACAGCCACAATTTCAGGCCTGTCTGTTGATTAACTTCCTCCTGTCAATTAAGTGTTTGCTCAAGGATAAAGATGGTAAAGGATAGAGACCCACGTTCAGGTCTTGTCTGATCATGGAGGGAGAGAAGGCAGAATGGAAACCTGAAGTTCACAAAGTGAGCAATGATGCACACCTGCATGCAAAATGCAAAAGGCTTTTCCCATAATGAACCTGGAATCTGGGCTGCCAGCCAGGATGGGGCAGTGACAGCACTAATTTCCAGATATTCTGAGCACAATTCTTCCAGATAACGAAGGAGATATAATTGGATATAGGACCTTACAAAGTAAAAACACGAGAGGCATAGCAATAGAAAATATTCTATTTTATAGGGGTGTTATTCTATTCCTTAGGGGTGCTGCTGTTTTATCTGCAATAGATCAGTGCTTGGTTAAGTGACTGGGAAATGTTATGTGTTCCTGAAAAAAAAAATAGGAAAAAGTTTTAATTTCATAACTTCAAAAAAAAAAATCAAAAAAACAAAAACCTTGAAGGACACCAAAGCTGGAACATAAGCTGTTCTAAAACCCAGAATTGTTCAGTGTTCCAATTATTATTCAAATTTTAAATGCCAAAATAGACAGAGACTTATCACTGAAAATTGACTAGGAAATAAAGAGGGATTTTTGCAGAACAATACCATCCAATTTCTTATTTTCAAATGAATTTAGATCCCACTTTTTCAAATGGTTAACATAGAACTCTGCATTTCAAATGCCTCTCTTACATCTCAAGCATGTCAGAAGGCTCTCTCTTCTGTACCAAACTTTATTCTTTAGATTTCAAATGTCTTCCCACAGCAATAAAGCTTTAAAGATTAAGTGTATAGCAGCACGGCTTAAATGTATATGTACGTAAAATTTATTGCCATTGTCATCAGGATCTGTTGAACCCAATAGTTTTCTGTTTCTGAAAAAGCAAAGCAATTAATAATTACCATAAAAATTCAGAAAAATATTCCAGTTATTTAGAACAGTTACACTTCTGTTTTTTCCCCACTTAAATATCAACAATGCCTGTATTCACCACAGTGGTGAAGTTGATGAAAGGAGTACATTATAAAGAGTAACCCTTAAAATGTTGCTCCATTCCATTGACAAATGTCGAGACAAATTAAAGTTCAGCATTCGGTTCACTGTCGCACAGAGATCCTCATGGAAGGGAAAATCAACAGCTTCTGTTACAGAAATTGCTACAATTATCACGGCGTTATCAAATCCGCTCTACTTCAATGCCTGAGGATACAAAGGCCAGTGCAAAAGGTTTTCAGTAATGAAAGGGACCTATAAAAAATGGGAAAACTCTTCTCTGGTGATGTCAAATTTAAGAACATGAACAGCTATTCACACAATATCAGATTACAGAGGGCTGTTTGACAAGCTGGACAGATCTGAGGGCAGATTGCAGAGCTGGCACAAGGATGCTCCCTTAGTACTGACTATCAGGTTCTGCCACTGGCAGCTCAGAGCACGAGCATCGCTTGGGGCTGAGCTCCACGGGCTGCAGAGGACAGACACTCTCCCTTAGGATGCAGAGCAGGTTACTCACAAACTCACTCTGCTTAGTCCCATTTCCCATCTACACAGGAATTACAAAAGAGGATGGTGCAGTGTGGCCATGGCTCTCTTCACAGAGAGCAGCAGGCACAAGTTCCCAAGGATTTCTCCTAGGGCAAGGCAGTGAGAAGCACAAAGAAGAGAAAACAATTCTTATCTCTACTTGCTGCTCCTGCTGTTTTGCACGTGCGGAATGTGTTATGGAGATTGTTAACCCAAAGTGATTTGTTAATTGGATTCTGCTGAGGGTTGTTTGGATTGATTGGCCAATTGGATCCACGTGTGTCGTGGCTGTCATGGGTTTTTCTTTAGTATGTCATTTAGTATCAGTGTAATACAGTATAGCTTAATAAAGCATTTGTTCAGCCTTCTGAACCATGGAGTCAGAGCACATTATTCCCTACATTGGGGTCCCCCTGCGTGGATAGGCACAGGTTCTGTGGGATACAATGATTCCATCTGGCCACGCCGAAGCCACAGTGACCACAGCACCTGCCCCACCACAGAAAGGCTGCACCAGAGCACACCTGGGGAGAGCACCACTCCCTCCTGAAGGGCAGCTCTGGAATGTTACTGTGAAGAGAAATCTGTAAGGATTCCACCCTGGCCTTTCTGAAGAGCCTGGAACAACAAACAAGCTCCCAGGACAGAAGCTTCTGGCGACAAAGGGAGCATTGTCTTGGAACGCCATCCTTCCACTGCCGGGCTGGAATACCGACGTGTCTGCGGGAGGGCAGGGCAGGGCAGGCTGAGCCGTGCTGCTGCCCACTGGCCCCCGCTGGAACACGGGCTGCATTTGGAGAGAGCTTTTAGGGCTTGATAGAAGGCTTACACCGTATGGATTTGTATGTAAACTTTGGGAGAAGAAATGTTGACTTTAGAAATGTTATGGAATTAGGAGAGGTATTGTCGAGAGAGAAATGGAGATAGAAAAGAGTTTCAAAAGACGGTTTTACGAATAAGACTAGATGCTTTGGAGAAATAGAACTATAAAAGATGTATTGTAGTAAGACTTACGAGGAGTAGGTTTAGATGATTAGTTTTAAGACATAAGCAGCATGGTGTAGTAAAAAACTGACAGAAACATTTATAAGTGTATTGTAATTAGAAAATAGCTTCTCACTGTGATAGCATGAATTGCAACATCTGTACGGTCTCACTTTTCTCGTAAGACTAAAAATAGAATAAAAGTTTTTAAAACACTTCTCTGTTGCCCCATCTCTAGGTTAAGAAAGGACAATTTTTTGGTCAATACTCTTTTCTTGACCAAGAGCTCTCTACAAATCCATTTCCCACACTCCAGGAGGAGCCGCAGCAGCTGGCACACACTGGTCCTCCAGGTGGCTCATGGCAAGGAAGTGGGAATGGAGCAACCTGACCACACTTGTGATGTCACAAGCCCCCATTTCTCAGTCTTAATAAAGATAAAAGATATTGTCTTAAGTGGATTTTCCTGCTTTTCCCTCTAGTGGAGGTTTCCTGGGACTTCAAGCACGATTAGACGCTGTAACCAGAGACTGACTCCACTGTCCCTAAGTGAGTCCTGGCACGGCTATCTGGATTACAGTTCCTAACAAAACATTACACTTCTGCCTCAGGTATGGGCTACTGTGTATTAAAGAGACCCTGGAATGTATGTTCATAAGTTTTTCTCTTAGTATTTCTACTTGTAATATATCTAGATCGACCTAGAAGATTCAAAGAAATTTAATCATCCTAACATTTTAGGTCCAAAGCATACACAGAACATGAATTTACTAATATCATGAGCAAATTTCAGCTGCAAAGTCTTTTAACTAAGACTTTGCACCTGTCAGCATTTTAAAAACCTAAAAGTCACCTACTAAAATCAATAACAAATTTTTAACTTCTAAGAAAAGTGTATTACTTACAGATACCATGTTGTCAAACTATGAAACATACATGTAGGTCAAACTATGACACATATTAATAGAAAATTTAAATACCTATATTTCTTTAATTATTCGTAAGTTAAAAATGTTAAATGTTAAAAAAAATTTTTTTGCACTATATAGAAAACCTGTCCCAGCCAGTTTTATAGCCCTGATCAAGGGCTGGTAAAGAAAAATATTCAGTATGCAAAGACTCCTCTCAGAACAGTGAAGGCTCAGTGTCCTCTGCAGCCAGAAACCTGCTCAGCCAGAAGGAGCGAGTGCAATCAGCCACTGTGAATAATTCAGGGACTGGAGTCACTCTGTGCCCAGCTGGGAGGGGCCATTTCCTTACGCACCGGGCGCTAACTCCGCTGTTCTGCATCACAAAACGCTCTCCCGTGTTACTGCGGGAAGGGGCTTTGGGGGAGTTCAGAATTAGGGGAGCAGCTCTCACCAGTTCACAGCTGGGGAGAGCCAGAAGGAGCAGCGATGCCCACCTGGAGCACGGTGAGGCGGTAACTTCCCTGTGGGACAAGTTCCTGTCCTTCCTCCCCAGTGAGCAACTTGTAAGAAATTGTAGAGAATTCTTAAAGTTTGACAGAAGGTTTGCATAGTATGTATTGTATGTCAACTCTGAGAAAAGAAATGTCGACTTAGAAACGTTATGGAATAGGATAGACATTGTTGAGAGACAAATGGAACTAGAAACAAGTTTTAAAGAATGGTTTTATGTATAAGATTAGACATTTTAGAGAAATAGAACCATGAAAGATGTATTGTAGCGGGACTTATGAGGGATAATTTTAGATGATTAGTTTTAAGGAGTTTATAGCACGGTGTAGTAAAATTTGCTAAGTTGAGAAACACTTATGATGTATTTTAATTAGGAAATAGTTCATTTCTGATTGTGATGGTGTGAATTATAACATTTGTATTGTTTCACCCTTCACATGAGACTGAAAATGGAATAGAAGTTTTTAAAACACCTCTCAGTTGCCCCATCTCTGGGTCAAAAAAGGGCATGACCCCAGAAGCACTCACTAGTGGCACCAGCTTAATGGGACAGCAGGAGCTGGTGGGTGAGGGGGGGAGAAAAGTGAGAACTCTAAATGGATTTGCTGAGCAAAACTGAATTCCTGATTTTGACCATTTGTTTTGATTTTCTTAGAAAACAGCTGCATATCCTATATGCTCTAGGACAGAGAATCAGGCTTATTGTTTATGTATGTTAGAAGCAGGAATCTGCAATTTACCTTTTATATTACAATGTGCTGAGGCCATCTAACTCAATTATGCCATATTTTGCCAGGCCCATGGTTTAGGATAGGAAAATGTCCTCAGAAGCATCCTGCAGAATTTTATTACCCCACTAAACTCAAAGGGAACTTGTACAGTTCATGTCAAAGAGAAAGTGACAGTCCCTGGCTGAGCATTTCTTGGTACCTGGTTTCTGGGGTTTATTTAAGGCAGCTGGTTCCAGAATTGCAACACTTGGAGTCTCACAGGGCATGTGAGCACTCTCTTCAACTCCTTCAGTGCAAAGTCCATTGGCTGTGCTCAAACTACCTCTAAACAAAGTTGCTGGATGCTGCACTGAGACAAATAAGTGTTCCCTTACTGTTGTTTGTTAGGAAAGCTGCAGGGACAGGAATTTCTGTATTCTGACCAACAACAAAAATCTGTGAGGTTTCAGAAGCCACCAAAGCTGCTTTACTTAGGGAAGAGCTCTAAATCCTCATACTCCCAGAGCTTTGAACAAGCTGCCCATTTGACCTAACCACATAATAAAACATTGATGCTCCAGCTTTTATTCAATTATCATATCACTTACCTTCTGTTGCCACAGCAAAAATATCTGATACATAAATAATGCACAGACAAATCACACTAGCAGCCGCCACAGTTAGAAAGGAAAGGATGATGCAAACCAACATAATTTTACTTAAATATCTTTCTATCACATGTTCTGGGAGTCTGAGAAGGCTACAACATGTATTCTCAATTATATAGTTTACAATTTCAAATAACACGTGTAAATAAAGACTTCATTTATTCACAAATTGAACTAAAACTAAAATGAAGGACCTTAGCTGCTCCTTCAGTCCTGTTCACGGGCTCTGCTGCTTCCCTATACCCTTTGGGCATCCGGTAGCTAAAAAAACCCCAACAAAACCAACCAAAATTAAGCACACACAAAGAAAAGAAAAGAAAATGCCCAGTGGAACTTTTAAAAGCAAGAACCCAAGACATACTCAGGACAAATGAGAGAGCACAGCCCTGAAATGTTTTTTTGCTGTTTTCCCTGACTCTCCATTTATTTTTCTCCTTTATAAAAATCTTGTTCTCTGTATTTAGTGCTGTATTCTTGTACGAAATCACATGAAAAGAATTTTAATACGGTTTTCTCTTCTTCAGTTTCTAGAAATGAAACAAAGATTTGTTAGGTTGTCTATGGAAAAGGCAAATAGCTAATGCAGAGCAAGTAATTTTGATTGCCTAAGATACTTACCCACAAACTGCTGATAGAAGGAGCTGCTTTCCTTTTTTAAAAAGCTGTGTGCATTCAGCTTCTTCTTTATTTTTTTTGAAAAAAAGAAAACCTTCAGAAATTAAAAGCTGTATCTGAAACACAGCATTGAAATCTTCGGGATTGAAACAGGACATTCTCTGCCTACCTGCTTCCCAAAGTATTTTTTGGAGAAAACAACAGTCAATTTCATGGGAAAATGACTCATTTTATATTCATCTTGGTTTGGGAAGAAGCTTATACAGAGGGCCATTAAAAAAAAATATTCCAGCCTTTAGAACCTCCTTTTTCTGCAAACAAGCTGCTCAGAGAAAGGCTGCTGTGGATCTTACGGACAATAGCCACAGCATGGGATAGGGGTTCAGCCCTCTGTGTGAGGGGAAAACAGTGCTGAGAACATCCAGGGTAATTCCTTGTGGCTGGGGGGCAAAATTACCAAAAGTCTGTGGAGCACCTTTTCTTCCCCCGAGGTACACAGAGATGACATTCCAGTCCAGCGAGAAAGAGAACAAAGGAGAAGACTAAAGTTCAGGTAAACCCCACCTGAACCACAGCAGCAGAGTCTCTCTTGCCCCAACAGTCTGGCTCCTCACTCACCACAGCAGCTGAAGGTCTGGCAGCTGTGTTGTACAAATTAATCCAGAACATTTAGAACCGAGAACTAAAAAATCCACATCAACCACACATACTCAGTTCAGGCAACATAATGGAAAAAAACCCCAAACCCAAGCAGAGAACTGTATGTCTTCATGTTGCAAGCAGAAAATATAGGAAAAATTCCAAATTGCCAATTTGTTTCCAACAATCTTAACTTTTCGAGACTTATTATTTTAATAACAAATGACTAAGCATTGTAAGGTTTTTGTTTAAAAAGTGTTTTCACTTTAATGGGTTTAGTTAATAACATCATGAATGGTACAAAACTGTCCTTTTTCACATTTCCATACATTGTATTATGGACCACCTGAAAATCTGGACTAAGAATGCATAGTGTCTCTTAATTAGCCCTAGCTTCATTTTTGCCATATGTAGAACAGATATGCAGAAAAACATGCATTTATTACCAATGACATGTTAATATTAGCTTAAATAATAAAATATGGCAGAATGTGCACTGTGAAATGCACAGCTTCATAATAGGGTAAGAGAGACCAAATGTCAAGTGCTGGCAACGAAGTAAGAAAGGGTTGGTGACACACTGACATTTTGTGACCATAGTATTAGCTTTCCTGCTTTAAAATTGTTTTAAATAGTAGTAAATATTTAAATAATATTTAAAATATATTTCCTATGGGAATCATTTACTTGGAAGACAGCCTGTAAGATCTGACTTTTTTAAAAGTAGTATTTCATTTTGACAGTATATGAATACATTACATGCCACAGAACCTCAAAGACCCTAAAGTCCTTAGCTGTTTTCAAAAACAATTTCTCAATCCAATTTGTGTCTGATTTTTTGCTAGCAAAACTTTGGGAGTAGCATCTCAAAGCAAACCTGCCTTTAAGAGCAATGCTGTATTTGAATAAAGCCAAACCCAGTGTAAATTGGGATGCCACACTAAAGGAAAGAATAGTGGAATTAAAAAGCCAAATAACTATGCAATTTGTTTCATTCCTGTTCTGCTAATTCATAGTCTAAGGAGGGCTTTGTCCCTTCCTAGTGCATCTTCTCTTGCAGTCAAATCAGTGCTCAATTTCCACTGTCATATTAAGGGATGAAGACCTCACTGTTACTCCAAGGGGAAAAAATCTGAGGTGTGGGTGCAGACTTCATTATCTAAAATGCAACAAAACAAAGTATTTGTGCAAAAAAGTAATTTGTACATTGACTTTTCCTTAAGTTTGCTTCAGTATAAAAAAAAATGTTCAATCCTACTAACAAAGCTTTGCTTTGATTTATAACCCTTCAACACACCCAAGAGTTTCATGTTTTTACTTATTTCTGGTTTGGTAAATTAACAATCCAGCCACCATTTCTGCACCCCAAGACAAAGATGGAAGCTCCATTATATTAATCTTTAATAGTCTGGGGCAATTACTTTTATTCAAGACAAGTTTTTACCTGTCTTCTACAGGCACAGTGCTTGTTTAACTGGCCTTGGGAACAAAACAGCCAAACATAAGCCAGGTCACTTTCTATGGCAGTGCAGAGCATCCTGGCCCTCCCACCCCCTTTTTTTTTTAATGGTTGTTGCTAAAATTACTTTCTTTTTAAACAGGGACAAGCTACTCCAAAAGCCTCTCGTTTCTTTTTATTTTTTTTTCATCTTCTAAGGACTGGAAGCAGCTTTCTAAAGCTACTTTCTAGATTAGAAAATCCAGAATAAGTACACAGTAGTGGTAATCTTCTAGAAAGCACAGAGAACTCTCTCAACCTCTCTGCTTCATTAGGAAGGGGTGTGAGAGAGACAAAGTCTGACCAGCTCTGTACTACACCATCAAGGAGCTGATTCCATTGTTCCCTCAGCCTGTATCCTCATGATTTTTAAAACCACAGACTAGGAATTTCTAAACTGTAATGGGACCACAGAGAACTCTGCCTAGGCAAGTAACTCCCTGTCATGAACCTCCAGCCACTGCCAGCCATCCCAGTAAGGGATGGAAATTTGGGAATGCCCACTTGTGATTGAAGAGTGTACCAGGCACATTTCTACTCCACATTTATATTAAAATCATTTTTTCTGATTGCTGCCAAGGCTGGTAACTCTGCTGTTTGGTTTCACCCTCTAAACTCGAGCTCCTACCAGACCCAGCAGGACTGAAACCACAGAAATTCCTTACCCCCACAGCTACCCCTCTTTTGCCCGTGGGAATTAATCAGCTCCATGATTGCTCTAACAATCTGCTCATTCTGCCTAACCCCAAACCCACCTCCTCTCCTTGATAATTGCAGACATAGCAGTAGCACAATGTGTCATTAACACGACAGTGACCTCCCTTTTTAAAGCAAAACCACGAGGAAGAGGCTTTAAAAAAGGCAAGGGCACATACCCATTTCTGTTCATCGTAGTCTGCACACCAATTGTAAAGGAGAATTATTGCTTTTTAAGGATGAAAAGCTTTGGAAATATGGTGAACATCCTACAAGGTTCTAAATCTAATCAGCTAAAATTCTGTACATACTTTAATATTCAAGCCTCTATTTGCTTACTCAAGAGCAAATAATTTCATATTCACATCTATTCATTAATCTCTTTATAGTTCTACGGTCTAATGAATATTTAACAACTAAATAGGATCAAAACATGGGGGAAAGGTCACATGGCAATGAACATTACTTCATTTGGCCAATGAATAGTGAACCCTGCTCTCTTGGCTGAAATTAAGGCACTAAGTGGCAGTAAAAGGATAAAGGAATGAAGTTTTTTTTTTTGACATTTTCTGAAAAAAGACCAACATGACTTTTTTTTTTTTAGGACGCCAGTAGAGTACATCTCCACTCTGAATGACTCAGTAAGGCATTCTATTGGCAAATTTAAAGAAAATGTTCTCCTGATCAGAGCCCATTACATTCATTGTCTGAGTGTGACTAGTGGCACGACCAAGTGTTAACAACCTGGAGGGGGGAGAAAAGCTACAAAGATGTCTGAAGACTTGAAAGGCACCAAAAAGAGAACAGCTCTGCAACTGCCAGTTCTACAAACAATTATGTAAGCTGTGTTTAACACTGCATATAGTCTATTTTCAATCAACAATCTTTGTTGACCAAGATAAAGTGTAGTAGCTCTTCATTTAAACTCTCAGTTAATCAAGTGCTAGTTTAGTAAGAAATTTATTTTCACATACCAGAAAATAATTGCAGTGTCTAACACAACTACACTTAAAGCAAAACTAGTCTAGTATGCATTATGCATTATTCTGGTTAACACTGAAGCAAACCTGTATAAACAAAAGGGTTACCTCGAGATACATAGTTTACAATATAAAATCAACATATAAATGAATAGGATTTACTGAAAACAATGGAAAGTGTATTACAAAGATACATGTAACAATTTTAACCACAATATTTCCTCTGTGAAAAATACAACTATTAGTGAGATAAAATGTACAATTGATTTTTTTTTCCAAAAGAAAAAAAAAAACCACAGTATAAAGGAAAATATTTTTTTCTTCAAAACAGGGAAAATAGTTAAGGTCATTGTCTTTCATTACAATATAATTTGACACAAAAGCAGTCATAGGATTGCACCAACTCCATGTTCGGTCTCCCAAACATGACAATAGTAAAAGGAGTCCATAAAGCATAATGAAATTTCTGGATTTTATGATGGCAATATACGTATGCAGAAACAGATGTCACTCCAGCTCTGTTCACAAAATGTACAAAACTCTAAATTTGGTGGCCAGACATCTAAAAATTAGTTCGCCCCAACGCTGACTTTTCTCTCACTTAGTCAGGGATGGAAAAATCTGTAGTATTTTAAGTGTTGTTATCTGTTGAGCAATAAAAAAAGAAAAAAAAAAGTATATGTAGTGCATGCTTCATCACTTGTCAAAAACATTTCTGAAAATAAAACTAAGTTATCCAATAGTTTACAAAATCGAAAATAACTCTTCAGGTTAAAAATGTGGTTAGGTTTATGTTTAGTTCCATCTCCTAAGGACTGATTTCCTTGGCAGCATCACTTTTCCTTAGCACGAGCCAAGGCACAGAGTTCCATAAAGAGAAATAAAAATGGCTACAAACAAGAATGCAGTCTGGCATTGTGAAAGAAATCAGAGCCTCTCTCTGAGCTTTCTGTTCTGTTCCATCAGGTTAGTGCCGTAGAAAAATGTGGGATTTGGGACACATTTCTGTTAGGAGCATTTCTGCTGGACACGATTCAAGAGTTCACCAAACTTTTCAAAAAGATCCTCCACCCATTTTATGTTTTTCATGCACAGCTGCACGATCTCTTCCTGGCCTAGATCTGCACTTGTCTTCTGAACAGAAGAAATCTGTTTTCAAAAGAGAAGGAGGGGGAGAGAGATGCACACACATTAGGCTGCCAGAGTTGGAGAATTTTCATTTTTATAAAAGTCTGCAGTTAAATATGAACGTTCTCTGCCAGAAAATCTTTGAGTTTTAAAAACAAGGGTAATGCCCCCCAAAATGCATTTCTTAACTACTAAGCAAGAGCTCTACTCTTCTATTTCTGCTACCTGAAATACTTCCAGCAAGGATTTGCAGAAGAAATAAAGGCATGGCATTCTAACACCAAAAATAAAACCCTTTTAGATCCAAGGAGTTAAATACACTGATAACATTTGTTTTGTTTATTTTGGATAACAGTAAAGAACACTTCAGGGAATCCCACAAACCTTGCAAGCCTCACATCTGAATGTTCTAAGCAGCAGCTCCCATTAGGGGCATCCCATGTGGTCAGTGAAGCCTTTGCTTGCCATAAAGAATTAATTAAAACAGGAGGCCTCAATCCATACTCATTTACCAAGAATGAGAGAACAACCTCTCAAGTGGGACTCAAGTCCCTCAATGAATGCAAAGAATGAGAGCAATACTTACCTCTTCTTTACATGTTAGATATATGTGATATTTGTAATGATGGAGTGAGTGATACAAAGAATACAACTGTATTTTTTCTGGATCTACTGTAAACTCCTGCAAAAAGAACAATTATTTTAGGAAAATTCATGTTGTTTACCGGGAGACACAACAGACATTTTCTTCTGTAAACAATTTTTTTCAGCAATTCAGAAACTGAGTGCCTCATTCAAATCATTATTGTGGCATACCTGGCAAACTGTGATTTCCCTTATATCATAATTATCTCCTATCTCCACTTCCCATGTTGTTTTATCAAAACCAGGTGTGAGAATGCTTTCAGTCATCCTGAATGCACTGCAAACCCAAAATGGGTAAGACACCCCCATCTCAACAAGTACTCCAAGAACTACCAAAGTTTAATCATTATTCTACCAGACTGATGGCTATCATTGCAAAAGACACAGACTTTGTGCTTCCCTAAAAATTAGCTTAATTTGGCAAGAAATATGAGTGTGAGCTATATGTACAGGTCATTTGTCAAGCCCCTATTTACTGCAGGGAGATGAAGCTAAGAAGCCAAATCTAGTTAGATGTTCCCCAGGAATCCTATGGGAATAAACAATATGTGCTTCTCAAATTTTTTCCATTTTTTTTTTCAATTAAAGATACACAGCTTCATTCTGTCATTGAAAATGAGGAGTGGAAATAGAGCTCAATTTTTAAGAAATGTTATCTGATCTCAGATTTTACAGCGTTAACACTATTTTTATTGAATTTTTGAGCTAGAAGCCATTGTATCATTTGCTTTGCAGCAAGTGTAAGAAACTGTTATTATGATTACTATATATGTTATTATTATAATAAGAGTTATTATTATGATCTACGGTAGCAATGGTGAAGGCAAATTGTTGCTGCTCCAGCAGCAGCCCAGGAAGCTGACAAACCATGGTTCACATTGAGTTATAATAATGATTTAATGTACTCCTTTAAATGTTGGTTTTTAACATTCCCTTGCTACAGAAAAAGCATCTCTCTCAAAGATTTTATATTTTGATCAACCCACCAAAGCAGCTAACACATGAAGCAGTGTTTTCTATAAACTTGGTTATCACAGCACAAGTCAGATGGTGGCAGCAACAAACCCTGTGAACACTCACCTGTGCTGATTTAGTGGTTGATTTAGAAGCCCTCAGTGTTTTCTTGTTGTAAGCTTTACCATTCATTTTGATCTTAGACACAGATGCCCCTCCACACTTTGTCTTGGAATCCCGAGTGACCACTGTCAGTTCAGGAAAGTTTTCCAAAGCGTTCTTGAACAGAGCACATAAAGACCAAGGATTATGAAAAAATCAAGAATGGCCACATTGGTGATAAATTTGCCTTTCTTCTTTGAAAAGATTAGAGTGCAGCCTATTAGGAAAAAATTTATTCTTCCACAAAGACCTGATAAAGTGTCTTTATCAGATTATACAACCAAATCTGTTTTGGAAAGCATGACCACTTGCTCCTGACTACTGTAATATTTCAAGACCAGCAGATCCTTTCACTGTACGTCAGATTAACATCTGTGATTCTCTCACTAGAAAGGGGGGGGAAGCTCCACAGGGCAATTTTTAACTTCCAAATTGCTTTCCATTCCATTTCTACCCAAGAATTTCTAAGGCTAAGTTACTTGAAGATCTCTAAGTATTTCATGCATAGTCAGGCACGTGGGGATTGGATGCCTAAATATCTTCACAGGTTTTGTCCCAGATTTTGCAAATTACAAACTAATTGCATATCATCAGATCTGTAAAGCAGAAGAGCTTATGCACAGTGAAGTAGAAGGCTGGTTCAAAAAAGCACAAGTTGAAGACATTTTAACTCATGAGAGTGAACTGCATTTCTGTCAGCTTCAATTCTACATTACTTGCATGAGTAAATTTGAATACAATTTTGCTGAACAAATACAGCATTATGTTAGCAGCTGCTTTGAAATAGTCCTGCTATGCTACATAATCTGGCCCTGAAAAATATGCTTCACATTAAACAAACATACATCTTTGCATTACACTCCACTATGAGGCAGAAAAATACACATATGGAAAAATGAATCAATGCAGCTTGAGGACCTTACTGGGACTATTGGGTTAAAATATAAAGTTGACTCAATTTTTGTATTTTCTTTTAATAAATAGTACCTGACTACAACAACCTCCCCTGCCTATAATTTATTAGCTCTTTATCTATATCAGCCATTTTTTACTTTATTAAGCAAACCTCTCAGTAAGCAGCTATTAAATCTCCTGCACAGTCGTAGCAGGAACCTTGACCAGCCAATCTGTCCATATCCAGTCTTCCTTGCAATACTTCCAAAGTGGAACAACTTACACAGGTTTGAATTATTTAGTTTTGCTGTCCACTATAATAGCCTTCCTCAAGGCTGATTTGGAGTGCCAAGGGGCTCTGGCCCCTTCTGGCCTCCTCTAGAATTCCTAAGAACCAGAACAGTTCCATGGCCACACCACTGACCTACACCAGACAAATGTGAACTGGAATGAAGAAGTAAATACTAGTGATTACTGCATCTTTTGCATGAACATCCCAAAATGTTCTCCAAATGCCACATCATTCTTTTCAAATGAAGTTTACACATTTCAGCTGAGATGCTTCACTTACTGGTCTTCAACTAAAGCAACAATAATATTTCATAATTTTGTTTGTAACAACTATTACCCAAAGGATGCAATAAACTGTTAGAACTACAAAAAATGTTACAGGCAAAACTACCAAACACTGACTGCTAACTTCAGTGTCTGCTTTGGTTTGTAATACAGTGCTAACATATTCCATATTAACTGTACCAGTGGAAAAACAGTAATAAATTCATCCATGCCTATCAATGCAAAACAGTAAAGACATTCAAAATGAATGGTATCAGTGAATGACAAATGATACTTTTAAGCTACTGCTTTCTTCAGTGCCTCATTCAACTCTAATATCTGAACTGATTATCTCATTAAAGGTGGAACAGAAACCTTCTGTATCTTAAAGAACATCAAACACATTTTCCTAACCAACACAAGCACTTATGACAAGTAGGCATTTCATTTTTAGCCAAGACATTGACCCAAGGATGGCACAAGTTGGCATTTTCACATCAGAAGAAAAACAGAAAAGGTTTTCTGTCCTGCAGGTGACATCACAAGCAGATCCCTTCCTTACATCCATTAACTCCATTAACATCTTGCAGATGATATGATGGAATACAGTCTGGCGTTAACTTCAGAGATATGATACATAATCTGCTGCTAAGTGAACACACAGCAAAGCTATTGTATTCACTATGAACTCCAGCTCAATTACATGTTGGAATTCATGTTGGTATTACAGAGAATTATAGTTGCTTTTCCCCCTTAAGCTGGGAAAAAAAATCAAGTGTGACTACCTCTCACTTTTTGTGTACTGTGAATGAAATTGAAATTCTACAAATTTGTATCTTCCCTTAACTGGTCTATCTTCTCTGCACAGACAGGTCAGAAAGAGGTATCTATATTAATATCTATTAACACAAAAGCCTTACCACGACAGAAAAACAGAAATGGAGGGTTTACACATGCTTCCTCTCTGAGGCTCTGTGCATTTGAAATTACACAGCCCTCCCCAGGCCTTTTTACTGTAAGGAGGAAGCCACAAGCAATTCTGTTCAAGGAGGTACAAATTGTCCAGCTGTTGGGAAAATACCATAACTAACATTAAAAAAGTTCAAGAATCGTGTGAATTGCAGCTGTTTCTCTGGTTGATGGTGGTCTTCTCCCTGAAATAAGGCCACCTTATGTCCCACAGAATTTGCCAGACATGGAATAGGGGGAAAAGGTTTCATGATGGAAAAGAGCAGAACTTTCAAGTCTGTTATTATCTCCCTCCTCACCTAGTTCTCAGATATAAGCTCACAGCAGTACAAAGAACAGCACCCATTCTCCAAGTGTCTCTGTGCTGTGGGACAGTAGAGAGGAAAGGGGGACAGGGAAAGTGAGGCAAAGAACAAGTTTGGTGATGGTGTTCATAGTCAGGCCTGCTTTCCTGTTGTTGGCCTCAAAACTGTTAGAAGAACAAATCAGTCTGACTACAGACACTGACAAAAGGGTGTCTTATTCCCAAGCAGCAGGACAAGAAAAAATGGGAGATTTAGAGTGGATATTACAAAAGATTTTTTCACCAGGAGGGTTATGAAGTACTAGAACAGGCTGCCCAGGGAAGTGGTGGAGTCACCATCCCTGGAGGTCTCTGAAACTCGTGCAGCAGATGTGGTGGCACTTTGGGACAGGGTTTAGTGGTGGACTTGGCAGTGCTGGGTTAACGGTTGGAATTGATCTTTCCTAACCTACGTGAGTGAAAATCACCTTCCTGCACTTGCAAGCTCTGCGTTGTTGCTTGGAGGGTGGGTGGGAACAGTAGGAAGCACAGTGATTATCCTCCTGTTTACCTTCTCTCTACTGAGATGGTACGGCTTCTCTCTTCCCTGGCCACATCCAGACCTGTTTTTTTATTACCACGTCAAAGCTGCTGTAATATGGGCTTGTTATCCACACTTTTCTCAACCTTCCATGCTGAAGATACATGAAAGAGCACACAAATGAGTTGTTCTTGCATCCCTCTGTCCTGGTTTTAAACTCCTCTGATCATGTTCTCTACTTCAAAGAGGTTCAGACATCTGCTCCACAGCATAGCTATTTCATGTAAAAGTTTATTTTTAGGCAATACAATCACTTAACCAAAAGCTCTAGAAGGACAGGAAACAGATTTTCTTTTGGCAAACTTGAAAAGCTTAAAGGAAAAAATGCTTGAGAACGAACCAGAAAGCACGGGGAGTAAAACTAGAACTTCACCTCTGCAGTATGAACTCCTCCATCCCAAAACGTTCTCCAAATGCCACATACAAGCACTAAATTTATAGCATCTCTTTCAAATCCACAGTCACTTCTGTTCCAAATGAGTTTTAAGCTGTGCCTGCATGGTATGAATGCAGTGATTTACCCAAAGCACCACTTTTAAAAGCCTAGAATGTGAAAGAGAGTACCTTGAAAGCGTGATCCAAGCGCAATTTAGACAGCAGCCTTTTCCTATTGTCATTCAGCATACCATCAATTTTTCTCATGTGAGGCAAAAGCAGCTCATCTAAAAGACACATGAAAAACCCAGAGCAGTTGATTATTAAGAGATGCACAATAATGAGATTCATATTAATTCTAAACTTTGACCCATTAATGTATTCCGTGGAAAGTAAAAATAAAGCAATTGGCACATAATCTAATTTCAAATGTGAGAGAAAAATCTTTTTTTTTTTTTTTTGATCAACCCACTAAGCTGGTGTAGACAGTATGAAGTTTAATTGCTGACTGCAATCCTGCTCCTTCTCTGAGTTTCCTTTGCTGCAAGGAAAAATTAAGACAGAGCAATACAGAGCATAAATATTAGAGACAATTTTAGACCAATTCCTAGATAATCCTCTTCTGTGCAATACAGCTGGCAGTTTTATGAAGACAAGTAGGTGGTTTTGACATTTGTTATTCCATTTTACAAGAAATGGTCCTGCTGGTATATATAATAAAAAAAATTGAGGAAAGTGCTTAATGATAAAAGTTATCTGATAAACAACTGTGAATTGAACAATATACAGCTGAACATAGGCATGTGGCCAGGAATGAAAATTTACAGCTCAGTATGGAGCATTTTATTTATAAAGTCAATTACTTTGATTTTAGTGGGACTACTGACATAATGCATGGGTCTGAAATCTTGAGATAAGTGTGCACTGAGGCACACTCAAATCAAGAGAGGCAGGAGAGGAGAGGCTAGAAAAGATGTTTTTAAACACAGGTAAACAGAATATAGTACAAAACAACAGCTTGCAACTAAATAATACATGAAAGGATTTATCTTTTGGAACCTTTATCCTTGAACATGAGTGTTTTACTAAATTTTGAGAACTAGGAGTTTTGACTTGTGCCCTGGAGTCTACTAGGATAAACAAATCCAAATATTTTGTCTTCAAAGAAAAAGTGTGCATTAATATAATTTTCTTTGATCAGGATTTCAAGATTTCAGAGTTTAAAAAGCTGAATTTTTAATAGTAGGAGGAATCATACCTACTTATAGTTATATGCCTATTTCTTCATAAGAAAGCAAACAGACTTGAAACTCTGATTTTAAATAAATCTTTGCTAAGGTTTGAAGTACAGTAACTGTAGGAACAAATAGCTCAATTCTGACATTCACAACAAAATTCTAATGCAGCAAAGAAGATAAAACAATATTTCCAAGTTACTTTGACTGTTCAAAGAGATAATGTAAAACTATATATATATATATATATATACAAAACATGTAGATTCTTCAGATGAGAAGATTGTGTAACTCGAATTTTGTTATGTTTGTGGGTTTTTTTTTTTAAAGAACACTTGCTTCACTGATTAATAACCTTAAAATCTAGTAAGAACACACAAGTGTTAAACATACTGTACCATTGCTCTTTTCCAAGGCTTGCATCGTGTCTGGATCCAAGGCAATGCTCACAAGCAGCTCCATGTAGCTCTTGAAAGTCTCTTTCATAGCTCTTGTGTTCAAAAAACGAGTAACAAGTGGAGCTGGAGGTACAACCTCTGAAAAGTCAACGGCATAGAATGATTTTTTTTTTCTCTTCAATATCCTAAAAACATTTGTGTTTTTCAAAACTGAAGGTTTCTTTGTTAAAACACAAGTGACCCCTACTGGTACCCCAAGAGATTAAAATTCAGTGCAGTCTATTGCAATAAACTACTTATGTCAAAAACAGGGGCAGACACCAAATATGGTACAAATGGTTCCATTTTTAACTATCAGCATTTAGATTACATTTAATGGAATTAAAACATTTTCCTACTAGTGTAGATGAAAGTTCAGAGAAACAGGACAATTTGACTTCAGTCAAATGAAGTACCCTAAGTCCCCTAATTTTCACGTCAAGGAAAGTACGCCCCAAAATTGCAAAACTCGAAGTCATCCAATAGGAAAAAGAATTTCTGAGTACTAATGTCACCTAGGAGCCTGCATACCATTGAAGTCAATCACACCTCATTTTTAAACTCACAAAAAAAAAAAAAAAAGGTTAAAAAAATTTATCAGTGAAGAGATAGGCATACTTATGCTTACTCTGAGGAAGCTTTTATGTTTTCATAGGCAGCAATTTTAACATGCACATCAGTACTAGGAAGCATTCTGCACCTTTTTATAGGCTCTATGTCTGACACCAGGGTTTTGCAGGGATTCAGCCAGCAAGGCTGTTAAACTCCCTCAGGGATGACCATAATCACCAGGTTACTTGAGGTTTTAAATATGGACAGTGTTACTTGGGGCAAGTTTGCTTGAAAATTATTTCAAAGGTGCTGTCCTCACAGAGGCAGTGTGCCAGTACACCCATGAGAGTGTATCTATATTTAAAAGTCACCAGGATCTTTAGAAATGCAGCAATAATAAAGTATGAGCAATACACAGCTTTGTTTCAAACATGCAGGAAATAGAACCCTGCAAAATGCACTGTAAATCTGCTAGCAGAGGTAACCCTATAAACACTGTAAACTTCAGAAACCCCTTTTTCTTCTGGAGAGCTCCTGCAAACATTGAAGCTCAACGTTCTAGGAATGTCTTAATAGCAAATCTGCTCAGCAGGCTACATTTGAACAGCTGGCATTCAGACAAGCAAAGGAGCAGCCAAAAAGTCAACTGCTTTTTCTCCTTGGGTTCTGAAAAAACAGCAGCATCTGCATTCTGCCCACATCTGCATGCAGGCAAACACTACAGGAATGTTATTTTAGACATGACTGTTGCAATGGAAAACTAATGAAGAATCTCATTCTTAAGATGGATTCAAAAAACAGATTGGCTTCTCCTCCTACAATTGTACCCGTCACAGACAACAAGTGGTAAAATATGTACTCATGTAGGTAAACTACATTTGAAATAAATTCAGTTGTACACATTTGCTTAAACACCAACAGCAACTGAAAAGTTTTAAGAAACTCATTTTGCACGGCACTGTCGGATTTTATATTTTCTTTCTGAGGCTTGTACAGAAAAACGTGCAAGATCAAACAATGTAATTTTATAATACTCTTCTCAGTTCAGTTCAAAAGGGCCTAGGTGCCAGCAACGGTATCTCACTCACCATCTTCTTCACTCTGGGCCTCAGGTGAAGAATCAGACTGGGAAGATGAAAATTCTTCTTTCCACTTTTTCCTTTTCTTTGGTGGTGGTTCAGCCTTTACCTTTGGCTGTTTAGCTTTGGGTTTCACAGAAGAGACTTTTGTTGCTGCTGGTTTTGGTGTTGGTGGATCAGGGGGTTTGATGTTGCTATTACTAGGTTTGCAGTGAACAGTTCTGCAATATTATGAGGAGAATGTTTATGAATATAATTACCACACAAGTTTTGGCAGTAATAAAATAGCTATAATCTTATTTAACCAGACTATACTTCCCGCTGATTATTTACACTTATTTCACTGTAACTGGGTATTAGGTTGTACCCATTTTATATACACTACTATATTTTTGAAATAATACTTGACCAAACAACGCCTTTCTCTTCCCACCCCTCAAAACAGGAAACAAACAGTAATGTTAATATCAGAAATGCAAAGTTCTGTACTTTAGGACTGATAACACAATACAGTTTTGAGAGCATGGCAGGGAATAAAATCTTGGGAAGTGTTAGAGTTTTGTCAAGATGGGAAAGCAATGATATGTACAGCAGAAACATTGCAGTATCTTCTGGAACACTGAGAATAATTCTAAACATCTGTCAGAAATGGAGATTTCAAACCAAAATGCATGGCGAAAACAGACAGTAGAAGGATGAGAGCAATGGAAAGTGAAATGAGCAATGAGCTCAGTGAAACACACACAGAGGTGGGATCTGACGGATTTCTCCAGAAATACAACATGCAGTACAAACAGAAAGAAAAGCCAAAAGCAGTGTTGAGAGAACAGCAGAAGGATAACAAGCTCATCACAATTGTGTTTTGTTAGAAGAGGGGGTTGCTTCAGAGCACTGCAAGAACAGGTACTGGAACAGTCTTCCCCAGCCCAAGAAAAAAGGAGCACCAAAATCCCAGCTATTTTTAGTAGAACAGGATTATTTCATACAATTGATTATCTGACGGCACTGCTTTCTTAGAGAGCAAACTAGACTCAAAACTCCAGTGTTTTCCTGAATAAAGAGCACTGACATGAATATCTGGTTTTAAATTTACTTCCATGGTACTTCCAGTATACCAGGACAGAATGGTCATTAAAGCAACCCAGAAAAAGCTACCTAACTAGCAAAGTCCACAGGATTTGAGAAAACAACACACAGAAAATTAAAATCATCACACTAGCAAGCTTGTAGGGCAAAGGACGACATAGAAACAGCATGTAGAACCCTAACACCTTCAAAATAACTGATTATGGGACAGAATAGAATAAGGAAGACAAGACAGTAATTTATAGTTAATTTCTTACAGCAAACCAGACAGTTCTGTTTCCATATTAAAGCATAATTAATATACTTGAAAGTTATAACTCCTGTTTATTTCAACAGGTGTGTTATTAATATGAAAACTATGGCAAAATAAAAAACAAATTGAAATAAAATACCTTGCTGACTGCACAGGCTTGATTCGTGGTTTTTTTGAGCATACTCTGACATATTCCTTTTTGTTTGCATTTTCAACAAATTTCACATACACTCGTTTGTACTTTGTCTTTGCATCCCCAAAGTACCCAAGATACTAAAAGGAAAAAAAAAACCAAACCACAAGTGTTTATGTTAAGCAAGATTTGTCAGTTTTAACAAGTAAAAATTTCAATACTAAAGAAAAAAATCAGTTTAAACTCCTCCATGTTTAAATACAACAAACCACTCAACTGCATTTATAATTTAAACAAAATTCTCCATCAGATTTCCAGATAATAATTAAAACTGAAGACAGTAAAGTAAGGGGAGGTACTCTGGGCTTCTTTTTTCCCCTTTATTTTATTCTCCACCTGTGTTATCCCAAAAGCATTATCTGCCTGGCAAAAGGCTGCCTGTTAAAATTGTATCCTCTCTGTATCACCCCTATTGCAGAAAGCAGTTGGTTCACAAGCTTTTTTCCACTGATTTTATTCTGGTCAGGACAACTTATTCCTTCACAAAGATATCAAAATGATATCAAAGACCCCACGCTGGAAAGCAGAAGATCAGTGCATGGATGTCTTTAGGGAGAGTTTGAGTTGGAGGGGGCTTTCCCCTCTAGGATGATTGCTATGCCAGAATCACATTCTATTTAGTCTCCTAGCCTTGCATGAAGGAAAGCAGCTCCCATGAGGCTTCCCAAGGAATTCTGAGGACTCACACTGTTAGTAGCAGCAAACTCTCTGTGGCCGTCACGCACTTCAGGAACAAACTTCTGCAATAAAGCCTTCTGTACTTTCCAGATAGCTGGAGGCTCTTTTCCTGTCTGCAATGCAACCTGGAAGAACATAAAAATTGTTTGCTAAAAGCAGTGCTTTTTTCTCTTCCAGAAATATGTGCATCACGTTTTTTGAGGAAGTTACCCAAGGATAAAATATAAATAAGTCATTTAAAATTCCAACACCATTGTTATTAAGTCCTGTTTCCATCAAGGCAAGTTTGTAATTATCAGCTTGAATGAGAATTTTCTAAACAAGCTACTAACTCAAATAAACCTTTTGGAAAACGTAGTCAAACACTGATTACTTTTTCATGACTCCTGAACTAACAAACTTAAAATTCAAAATATCTCCTAACGTATCTTGATCCACTTTAGAAGTGACAAGGGAATATTTCAAACTGATAACACTTGTCTTATGTGACAAAGCAGCATTACTTAATTTAAAACTGCACCTTAAGAGGACGAGCACAGAGACAAGTAATCAAAAATGTTAGAAATTTTCTAACAGTAAGAACATTGCTGGCTATGATAGCAAGAAAAGGAAAGGTCAACATGCAGAAGAATTAAAATGGTGAAGCAACAAAACCAAACCAAACAATCAAAGACAACAAAGAAATTCACATAAACTCATGTGAAGGGTTGTACTGGTTGCTTATGGCAATAATTTCTTGTTGAAGTACAAAGCAGAACCTCTTACAAAGAACCAGAAGCCAATTCCATTCAAGTTCTTTTGCAAATTTCACTTGAAAGTCTACTCCTATCTTAAAAAAAAAAAAAAAGTCAAGAGCCTTTGAAAAATTTATGCTTTTTAATATTAAAATAGGTAATTCCAAGTTCTAACAGAGGTTACCAGCACACAGATTTACTTTATTATGTATGTAGCATAAAATGGGTCATGTACATTGAAAACACGTTTTGTAATCAGCACTAGAAAGACACCTTTAAGGCATTTTGGCAGCAATCAGAGAATATTAGAATAGAAAGAGAAAACTAATCTGCAGCCTTTCCTCTTCTGGTAGTTCCTTGAGGCTAAATTCATATGCAGGGGTTTTGTGCTGTGTTTCCCCCCCAGCAAATATTCAGATTACCTTTAGTGTCTCTATATCTTCAATCTTCACTACAAATTCATCACGTTCTCTGTACATCCCCTCTCCTTCACTGTCCATATTCTCCTCATCAGTACATCCTTCTATTGCAACAGTTTCCTGCATTTTTGCCAATTGTTCTGAAGTCACAGCATCCTGTTGAGCTACTTTTAAGGGGTCAGCTGGATTCATTTTCTCCTGCGCATTGCCTACAGGAGCAGCTGTCTGTGGAGATTCCTGCTTTACTACAGCACTGGTGGTGGTGGCAGCAGCAGTAACAACTGTCCCTTTTTCAGTTTCTGAAGAAAAAAAATCCAAATTTCAGTTAAATTATCAAGGATTAGCAATGTAATATGGAGCTAGGTTTCTCTTCTTTTCTGTTACAATTTATATTAAAAGCAACTATTCTAGGAAAAACACCTGTTCTAGGAGTTAAAATAGAAGCAGTATTTGACCACAACTAAATCTTAAACAAAACCAGAATACTGTAGCTAATATACCT
This sequence comes from Motacilla alba alba, assembly GCF_015832195.1. Lineage (NCBI taxonomy): Eukaryota > Metazoa > Chordata > Aves > Passeriformes > Motacillidae > Motacilla > Motacilla alba. The sequence goes on along the minus strand of NC_052020.1, from coordinate 5,391,439 downwards.
CTGTTTGTATTAAACTGCTACATCTGTTAGCATCTGGAATTAACAAAACCGAATGCTTTGGAAAACAATTTGATAGTTACAGACATGATCACCAGGTAATACTGCTGTACTTTGTCACAATAAGCCAATACAACAGTAAAGGTTACAACACAGAATCTTGTTATCTGCTGATAAATCTTTTGAAATTGGATTGCAGAAAGAGAAATAGACATGAAATATGAAAACATTTTCTGCGTGACTTTTGGACATTTGTAATTTATATCTTGTGATAATGTAACTGGAAGTTCCAGATTAAAACTTTAGCAACAGCCTAATGATTTTTAATATTAACAGAGGTGAGCAATGAGAACTGATGATACAAAACAAAGAAGGGAAAAGAACATTCCTTTCCTCCTCTATTCCAAAGAGCCAAAGAGAAGTCCCACCTTTCAAAATTATTCTTTCCCACCTGAAAAAAATTAGAATCCTTTTTAGATATTACTTTACAATCTTCTATGCATACTAGTTTTAACATTGACTTGTTGATCTAAAAGAAATCAAGTTATATTAACTATAACATGATTACTAACAGGACTCAGGAAACTTAAACCACTTCACAGTTTTGTTACAATCACTGCTAATTGTTGACATTTTCACTTGAAAAATTATACAAAAGATAATGTAACAAATTTGAACAAAAGTGATTCCAAACAAAGGAGTTAAATGTCAAATTAATGTGTCAATACAAAAGCTGTATACCTAACTAAGTGAAGATTCATTAAATCCATTCAATAAAATTGGTAATTTGGAATGTGAAATGTGTTATTCCAGATACATCACCTGACATTATTGCAAATATGTTCTATTTCTTCTGTGAGAGAGAGCTCTGACAGCTTTAATTAGCCACACCATTATTAGTTGCTCAGGTATATTTACATATTTGTCAGAACAGCAGATAAAGGTACATGTACTTCTTAATACTATCAACAAAAGACTGTGTTTTAATATTTGTCTGTCTATACTTATTTGCAAAGACAGACAGAAAAGGGTATTTCTAGAAAACCTACAAAACACCATCAAGAAAGGAAGAAAGATGTCATTGTTAAGTATCTTGTACAAACAATCTTGAGTGTCACAAAACAGGAAGGTGAATTCAAGAAATTGGTGACATAAATATTACATCCTTATGGATAACAAAGGAGATACAATAATATCATAAAAGAAATCACTGCAAATAAAACACTAATGGAAATGCTCACCCAACAAAAAAACCCATTTGAAATATTTCTTTGGACATTGTACACAGAAATGGCTTACTAAAATTAACAAACTTCAGCAAGAGGCTCATGCCTTGGCACTGTCCAGATTTCAGCTTTCTGGGAAGAAAAACAATCACTGCTTTCTTGTTTGAAATATATATTCAACTGAAAGACACAGAAGGAACTTCATCCTCTGTAAGAACCATTTTGAAACACGTACACTTAACATAATCACATAGAAATAGCCACAGAAAAAAAACCAGAATAGTAATTAAGAAAAAGCATTGTTCAGCATCTCAACGTATTCTGTAATAATTTCCCAGTATCTCAGGTGTGATTACTACAATTCAAGTTTAATTTTCCTATGTATTTTTCAGTAAATTATGTCACACCTAGAGAAAAAAAAATTCTCCCTTTCTCCTTTAATCTAAAAAGGAAAACCATTACTTCATTCTCTCTTGTTAAGAATCAGCTTATGGGTCACAGGTTCTGAATCCTGAGAAGAGTTAAAGAAATGTTTCATTTTCTCCCTGTGATTATTTTGGAAGACATAGTATTTCTCTGGAATTAGTACAATTATATGATTGGCTGGATAGTTTCTAATTGCTTACCAGAGGGGGGAAAAAAATCTTTACTGAAGAGACCTGTCCAGGCAAAAACATTCTGTATGCTGAAAATACTTCAAAACAAAGCACCATCAGCTAAAAGCTCTGAACATGGATGTACAGCATGGATGTAACACAACTGAAACTGAAAAGTTGTGAAAAGCTAATTACTACTGTGATCAGTGGTTGCTGCCTGCCTCTCCCTGCCCAAACCAATCCTTCCCAGGTTTTGTTATTTTGTTAGTAACCTATCAACACACATGGAGCTACAACACCCCTGATCAATATGGCTCAAATGACTCCTACCTTGGACCACGAGCAGCAGTCTACAAGGAGTAAATAAGTGCAGTTTACAAGAGCAAAAGTTGTTTCACACACGTGTCCAGTGCAACTTCATTGTCACAGAAAATGCGTGTTTACCTAGCAAGAACTTATCACCTGCTGATGAAAATTATTAATATATTCTCTTGCTAAAATTTTTTAAAAATAGGTTTAGAACCTCTGACATGTTTTGGTGATGTTCCCAGATAAAAATCATATTTAGTGTTTCAAGCCAGAATCGAAGAGAACACACACATTATTCCAACTCCAGGCTAAAATAACTTTTTGCATTAGTCCTATTTAAGTAGCATGAAAAAGTTTATTTGCATATTTTCCAATTGTGGAAAACACTATTTTAGTCCATAGTCAATACACCTTTTGAAGAAAACTCTTAATTGTGGCCAAAAGCAAACCAAATCAAAACCTTTACCTGAAGAGAGATAAAACTATTGCTTTTTTTGTCCCATCAGCTACAAAAATCTCCTTCAACATATGCACCTGTAGTAACCCTTTTACCTGATTTGATCTTTTTGTCAGATGTTTCATCCAGGGCTGACAATGCAGTAGAGATGCTCTTTTGAAGATCATGGTTACCACCCACAGAATCATCTTCATCAGAAGAAAATGAAGGCAGCGTTTCTAAATTTTTCTTAAGTTCCTCATCGGCTTTTTTGGTTGGACTTTCTCCACTGACCTCAGCAGCCACAGGTGCTGCTGCTGCTGGCTGAGGCTTTGCAGAGGGCTGCAGGCAAGGGGCACGAACTATTTGTGTGACTGGTCTCCTAGTCCTGTTTGGCATTCGTACAGCTGGAGTGGAAAACTGTTGCCTAGGCCCAGACTTCAGAAAGTCTAAAAAAGATGCAATAAATCCTGTTCTGACTTCAGGCTGTTTTTCTTCAACTTCTTTAATTTTTTGCCTCATTCTTTCCTGATGTTGGTAAGTATCATAACAACCTTCAGAAACAGGAGAAGAGTATGTGAAACATGCATCATTTCCTCTTGAATTTTGACGTTTACACTGTCCACTTCTTTTTACCTGTTTCTGAGTTGCACTGTCATCTTCTGCAGCATTTTTGTTTTGGCTTTTTCCCTTGCTTTTTTTTTTCTGAAGGTTCCCTTGAGTTAAATCTTGGCATTCTTCTTCAGTTCTATTAATGGCACCATCTGCACTTTGGGGCACAGACAGCGGCTGCAACGGAACCTTTGACTGGTTACCTGCTACTGCACCATCCTCACCACCCACATTAAAATCATTCTCCGAAGCAGCACTTTCCTCACTTAGGCTCCTACCACTTGAAACAAACTCTGTCTCCCTTGCATTCAGTGTACCATCAACAGAAGCATCATTATCTTCTTCAGACTCATGATTGATGCTTGATTGTTTCTTCACTCGAACAGCCTCCTGCTCTTCCTGACCAGGACCAAGGCTGGGAGAGGTCATTCTCATTGGTACACCCTGATCAGAAGTTTCAAGGTGTTGCTGATCCAGGTTCACAGCTTTTGTCTGTATTGTTGACACTGGGGTAAGATTTAGAGTAATTTGGCCTCCATTCAGAGAAATATTATTTCTGCTTGCTGGCTTTCCAACTACAGTAGGTGAGGCACTGAAAACAGAAGATACATGTCTGGAATCCAACGATCGGAACTGCGTTTTAGACTCCTCACTATTTTCAACAGTTTGGATTTCCTCTTCGCTAGAGGCTGATTTGGCAAAGTCAGAGGGTGTCACTCCACAGGCTGCTGCTGTTGCTGCTAAGATGTCATCCACGTTGGATAATATATTCCTCTCATCAGTGAGAAGCATAGATTCTGGGAAGCATATCGAACTAAGAGAAACAAACTGATTTTTTGCATCATGTTGATTTGTCTGAGTAAAATGATCTTTTGCTGTCAAATGCTGCTGTAGTGGTTTTGAAGACTCAGAAATGTCCATTTTCATTACTTCTGAATTCTGACCATGAAGCTGTTGCTGAGAATGACCCCCATTACTCTGAACAATGTGACCATCCATCTGAAGGAACGGATGTGCCACCTGCTGAGGACTCTGTATTCTTTGCACTTGCGGCGATGCCTTTGCTTGCCCTAAACCCGACTGCAGGATTGACTGGTGAAGAATCTGCAAGTCACAGGTTGACTCCAGCAGTACCTGGGCACTGGGCAAGCACAGCTGATGACCATGTCTTAAAGCATGAGGCTGCACCTGCGGTGGCGTGCTAATGACTTGGCCCTGCTGCTCTTGAGCTTTACTGTCATGTACCTTATGCAGAAGGGAATGCTGCTGGTTTAGTTCGTTAGCACTCACAGCTCCCTGTGTTGTTCGCATTAAATTCGCTGTCTTTTTGATATCATGGCTTAGGCTGCTGATATGGCCAATGTGTTGGGAAAGCTGTTCCACAGAACTGACCATTCTTTCATCTTTTTTTGTTCCTTGAAGAGTAAGTCCAACAACTTGATCTTCAAGACGAGAGTTGCTTCTGATTACGCTTTGAGAGTATCTGTCATTTGCTTTTGAGACCCTGTAGGATGCATCCTGAGCGTTGATCTCCTCCTCTGTTAGGCTTTGAGTGGAAGATTCAAGAGTAGCTTGCTGTTGCAATGCCTGCATGTCCTGCATTGATAATTCCTCCTCCTGTTTCGAGGAGGCGTACAAGTTAGAGTCAGACTTCCTTTTAACATAGGACTTTGTTTCTGAGGAAGGTCTGTTGTTCTGCAGCGTCTGGGAGTGAGCTGGGGATGCAAAAGGAGACTGGACAGATGGCAAAAACTTTTGAGACTGTGGAGAGGAGGATTCTTGTGACTGAGAGTTCTGAGAAGAATGTAAAGAAATATAGCTTTGATTAGGGCTCGAGGCTGGAAGAGTTTGTACCCGAGGAGAGGCATTGAAGGAAAGAGAAGGCGACGTTAATGTTAAAGACTGCCCTGAAGAATAGCTTTCTGAAGGACTAACAGCTGCTAAAACTTGTGACTGAGATGAAAAATTAACTTGGGACTGGGTAACTGGAGATAAACCCTGAGAGTGACTAGAAGAGTAGTTCTGAGCTTGGCTGACTGAAGAGAGTTCCCTCATTTGCCCAGAGTAGTTCTCATTTGGAACCGAGGTCAATACCTGTTCTTCTGAGGAGTAACTTAGAGTCTGACTGTCAGAAGTAATAGCTTGTGATTGCCCAGAAAAAGTCAATGTTTTATACAGTGAGGGCAGCTTCTCAACCTTACTGGATGAGAAATCCTGTGAGTGGCTGACAGGTGGCACATTCTGAGCCTGGCAAGATACGTAATTTTGGGACTGACTGACCGACAAGAGGCTGGGGAGCTGTGCTGTAGAATAGATCTGTGCTTGGCCTGTAATGACAGAACTCTGGTTTTGTGCAGTTTTGGCATAGCTTTGTGTCTGCACAGTGGGAGCTACACTCTGAGGTTTGGGGGTCTTTGTTGACCTCGGAGGCTGCTTCATGGAACAGTTTTTCACTTTTGCAGTGGAAGCAGACGGAAAACCGGGCGACGGAATTGCAGATGTGTACGACTGAGCAAGTTCCACTGTGACTTGAGAAGTCTTCTGCTGTGGTGCTCCATTGCTCACCTGAGTAACATCTCCAACGGGACTGCAGGGTAACGCTGAGTGCCTAGATGTATCCTGAAAGTTAACTCCGCTCGTACTTGTTAAATAGCTGTGTAAGGAATGCTGTGAAACAGTCAGTTGAGGCTGGACAGACTGAGTACTCGAAGGCCGCTGGTGGTGTTTAATAACACTACATTCTCGCTGAAGTGCTCTGTCCATGGAAGCAGTGGAACCAGTGAAGACAGATGTGCTGTAGGCCTGAGACACCTGCTGGGCTCCTCCAAGGGTCGAAGGCAACAAACTGAACTGAGGCTGCAAAAGATGGGGTGCAGATTCTTGAGCAGAACGATATGTTGATGACTGGGGGGGTACACTGGTACTCAGAACGGAGCTGCCCAGGCGCTCGAATGTCAAAGCAGTTGGAACAGTGCCTTGGGATGTTTTAATCTGTAATAAAGGATCGTGGGCAGTTAAGAGACCGTTGGATGTAGCACTGAAAGTGGCATCTTGAAGAGTAAGAGAAGGGGTAGTAGCAAAGTTTCTGCTGCTGAAGGTGTTGGGATGCTGATACGCTGACAAAGCAGAGGTTGGTGGAAATGTTCCAGAGGTTGGCAAAGCTCCAGTAACAAATAGTTCTGTGGCTGTCGAGGAATGCATACCTGGAAAAAACAAAAACAAAACAAGGAGGAAAAAGGAGCATAAGAAAGCTTTAAAAGTAACAACATTGCATTTCTGTAAGTCACTTAACTGCAAGCTCTTACAGCATTTACAAATATAATGCTCTTTAGAATCACCATCCTTTAAAAAAATCCCAAACATACATAGGGAGGCACTTATTGTGGGTAATTTTCAAAATGGAAGTGCAGGGTTTTTTTAGAATGCCAAACTCCATACCTGCAGTGAATTGCTGAGGGAAAGCCTCATATCCTTACGATGCAAATTGTTGATTAAAAAATTGTACAGGATTAATTCTGCTTTGAAATGGAAGGCTCTTTATTAGTTTTTATTTCAGTTTAAAAAGAACATCATAGTAAACCGATCAAAAGCCCTGGCCACCTTTAATAAACAGTAAAAAGGCAAAATTACACCTTAGCAGTTGTAATACATACACAGTTTAAGAAGCAATCCCACCTCCTGGAGCTACCCTCACCAATAATTTTATAACTCAATTTATGGGAAACATTTCAGAGCATACAGTGAAATAGCTAAAGGTCTAAACACTCTGCAATTCATTTTCTTAAAGGAGGGGTTTGACTTTCAGTACAAGCAGTAAATATAATCTGTATGCTTTCTGAAGTGAGAGTCCCAAATATTCTCAGACAGCAATTATCTGCATGGTGCAGCAGGAACTATCCAAACGAAAAGCATATTTCTTATTTGCATCCAGCCATTGGTATGACACCCTGGCTTAAACAGATTTCTCTGTTTAAGATTTCTCAACAGAACACACTACTCCAGCTGAAACAGGAGTATGAAATTCCCTTGCAAGGCTTTGAGGCTTAGAGCAGCGATCCATATCATTCACCCTGCAACCCTGTAACCATTCACCTTACTTTTCACCCTGTAACTTGCAGACACTGGTGAAGTTTGTGTACTGTTTTCAAAGTCTACCAAGAAAAGCAAAGAAGACAAGTTTATTCCCAGAGAACCTTAAAATTTTTGCAAAGGAATCAGTTTCCTCTGGGAAATTTACCAGGCATGCAAATCAGAAAAAATTTAAATCAGTGGAATGATTTGACCTTTTCAGATTCTTCTTGCACACTTAAAACACTTTTTAGCTTAGCATCATTCAAGAACAAATGAAAACTCTCAGTAAATAAAGCTGGTTTTGAAAAAAATACTTCACTTAAAAAAAGATTTCATTTTACAATACTGTAAGTCTTCTTAAGCTGATTGCAACTTAATCATACAATTGCTTTTGAAGTTTCAGGTGAAGCTGAGAAATAAATTCTTTGTTTCTCCCTTTCAGTCCAAGACAAACTGATATGAAGAGATGTGATAGTGAAGGAATGCCAAGGTATTTTTCCTTAGTCAACAATAAAGTCTTTCTGAGTGAGAAAGCATAATCAGTGTTTTAATGCACCTTCCCCCCCCATTCTAAAAAACTGCAACATCATGTACAACTGGGCTCTCTTTTACTGATCCCTACTGCTAACACAAAGGAAGGGCCATCTGGAAGCCTCAAAGAAAGGGAAGAATTGAAACCTGTTTTAACTGCAGATGTTCGTTTCTCATCTAACCTGTTTTTTACCTTCTTCCTCCATAAATCAAAACCCTTCCAAATACCTGTAACTTCTTAAACCAGACAAGAGCCTGTCACAGGAGCACTACTATGGCAGAACTGCTGGGCTTTATATTCTAATATTTGTTCAGGAGCAGACAAAAGGCATGGCAAAGGTACTGAGTTGCATGCACAGACACACCCTCACTACCCTAAGAAATCAGAACTTTCGTAACACAGATCAAAGGAACACTTGGAAGGACAAATATAACAATGTTCTTCTTTTTTCCCCCCAAATCAGCAGTGGGGGATTTGGAGAAAACCCCAAAGTAAGAAACCCTTCTGAAAACAGGTCACTTTGCAGAGTGAAGAGCTCTTGCTTTCCCTCAAAGAAGTTTGTGAAGATAAAGCTCTCAATAGACACTTAGGAGGATCGAGGGTTACAGAAAAGCAGCAAAAGTATTAAAGGACAACAGAAAGCTCAGAGAACTGGTAATATTGAAAAATGGGCTTACGAATGAGTTCTCAGTAATGAGTACTGAGAAGTCTCCCAATCATTGGTACCAACATGAAGCCTGACCCACAGCACGCCTCCCCCTTCTTCGCAATTCACTGTTAGGCAGGCTGCAATGGAGAAAATGCTAGGACAAAAAGAAAAAAAGATTTCTTCCCAGCTGACATTCTGATGTGAGGATGGGTCATCATAACTCTCAACTCACAACTGATTTGTATTAAAGTTGTTTGCCAGATTACCAGTGTGCATCTTCATCTGTGCTCCCACATATCTGCTTTTGTCAATGGTGAGTGAGTTAAAAGCCACAGCCTCTAGTCTCAACTTTTTGAGCAGCTCTTCACAGAATGCAGCTGCACCTTACCCTTAACAGAACGAGTGCAAATTGTCAACAAAAGGACTGCTCCATTCAGGCTACCTTGTGTCTCCTCCCCAAATCAGAACAGCAATCATACAGCTGCACTGAGACACAGATCAGCCTGCTGATACAGAGGAAAACCATCCCGCCAAAGGAAAAAAGCCACTCAAACAGTTTCTGCTAGATCAGTGAATAGATCCAATTCACTGCACAGCTGCACAATCACTCCATAAGATTAACCAGAACTTGAAGCTACCCACAGATGCAGTAGCAACACTTATCTTGGTGTGACTGTCTACAGCGAGCTCCAAATCTGCAGTTTCCTGCTCTGCACAGAAGGCTTGACAGATGGGGGAGGTTTGTGGAAGGCAGTCAGTCTGCCAAAAGAGATGGCACGTTTGTTCAGTTGTAAATTAGATCCCTTAGGTCTATCTGACATGCACCTCAGACCTTCTTTTTGAGCACACCTTGCCCATTACTTCTGTGTACAAAGGGGCCAAAGCTACCTACAGATTTTAGTACTAATACCACAGAAGAACCGTCATAGGCAGCAGAGTTTGAGAGTGAAAGATTTGCTAAGAGGAACAGGTAGTGTGCCTGAAAATGCTTAAAGTGTTAGTGAGACTAATTCCAAACAAAGCTGGGGATATAATCAGACAGAATAATATCCTATGTATCTAAACTCCTTCTAAACAACCAGAACTTCTGCTCATATAAATCCTTTGCTAACTTAATTTCATTGATTTTGAAATTTTTAAATATGGAGATGTAAAAGAGGTAGAAAACATGCAGACTTTTCAGTTAGTCAGAATATTTTTGTTTCAAATTCTCCCAAACATTCGATATAACAATGATAAAATTTATTTAAAGAGAAAATGTTCACCTGTCTGCCAGGAAGGAGCCCTGAACTGTGGTAAAAGGGTAGATCCTGAAGAGACTGCCTGAGCAGTACGAGACTCAATAGCAGAGAGAAAATTCATAACTGAAGAAGTTTCCTTAGTGTTACCTCCAGCACTGTGCATACTGGTATCAAATATTCCTGAAAGACCTAGATGATAGCAGAGAGAAATTAAACAAAACAGATAATTCAGATGAACTTCAAAGAAGCAAAATCAAATAACAGATATATGTTCATAATTCACTAAAAACTCCCACCTTATGAAACATTAAAGTACACTGATTTTTCTGGGTTTAACTGTTATGCAGTGTTACAACTGTAAATTGAAACTTCAGTACACATTTTAAAACCTTTTATTAAATGTATGTCAAATATGATGCTTATAACATACTTAGGTACACCAGTAAAATGCTTCCCTTATCTGAAGATTCACTGTTCTATTTTCACTTGGTTAAACATTCAGAATTCCTCCTGAAACATGTCCAACTTTTCTATATCCAGTTTCTCCCTTTTGGGCAGCTTATGGAAGTTTGGACACATGTATAGGATTGGCACATGAAAAGGGGTTTTGGTTGCATTCCCTGCAACCTCCATGTGTTTCCCATTGCTCAGACCTTTCCATAGCAAGGGGCTCAATGGGAAGCCCTGGTGAGATCCAGAGCTGTGATTGAGATTATGTCAAGACTGCAATTCCAACCCTCCATCACTCTGACCTGGCTGGAGACACAGACTCCAGTCAGCACATGAGCTCAAGCACCTTTCTTTGGAACCTGCAAAGTGTGTATGAAGGGGTCAAGCCCCACCTTCTGGGGGGATCCAAAGACAGGATATCATCAGGATCAAAGACAGACCCCAAGGCAGCTGTAACACAGCCTAAGCCACTGCCACATTTTAAATGAATTTTAACTGTTCCCCAGCAGGGTCTCAGTGTGCACATGGCAGTACAGCAGCTCACATCAGCCCTGCTGTGTGCTTTAGTCTGGAGGAGCGGGCAGCATTTCTGCCACTGGCTTGGAGGCACACAACGTTTGCCCTTATGCATAGGCCAAATCCTGAAGAGCTCTATTTTAAAAAATAAGTGCAGCTTTTTCAAAAAACAAGATACCAAGCATAACCTCCCTTTATATTTTCCTTTCTACTCACAACATTTTGATAAAAAGCTAACAACTGTTAACCTCCTGCTACATGCTCAGCTTTTCTAATACCAATTGCCACCACTTATATGACAAACTCCCTCTGATTTTAAAATTAATTGACTTTAATCGAAATTTCATAACAGTTGGTTTGTTTTTTCTTTTTCCTCTGCAGCTATTTAAGCAGTATTGTCATGATATGGACAGTTACCAGCAGGATGTTGGGCAGTTGAGTATCCAGGAAGCTGATGAGAAGCTGTGTATGTCTGTCTGTGAAGGTCTGTTTCTGAATGTGATGAATGTCCTCCTCCATAGCTTAAACTAAGGAAGAAATTAAACATTATTAACACAATGTTCACCTATAGAAACAAAGAGCAGTTATGAAATATCAATCACAAGCCAAAAAGTTACAGAAATACAGGGAAACAGAAGCCCAAGATCAGACAGATCTAGTTCCACTAGAATATCACAAAAAAAAAGTTAAGCAGATTAAAAATGTACTATTGAAACAAAAAAACCCAAAGGGTTTAGGGTGGGGAAAAACCTTACAAAAACCAAAGCTGACCACATAAAAGTTTATAAAGGACTAGGTCAGAAAGACAGAGTTCAACAGTAAGAAACACTCACTGGGCACTTTTTGTAATGATTTACTGATAGCGAGTCTGCAAAGCAGATAACTATGAACACAGGCCCACTTCAACATTTCCATTTTTAATTCCATTGAAACTTACAAGACCTCATTTAATTAAAAGGCTGAAATGACTAGGAAGCTGTAGGAGCAATAGTTTTTAAAAAGGTTTTGGTACTTATGGTACAATTTGATAAAACTGACAGTGAAAGCACTACCAAGCGACAAATCCATCTTCAGACCTCCTAGCATTAAATGCAAGTTAATGATTCACAGCTTTTATTTAACATTTTTAAGTGAGTCACCTAAATTAACATGATGTTTCAATCAGACTTAATGGAAGCACACATAAAATATACATTGTCTGTGTCCGTGCAAAACCAATAATGCAGAGAAGAAATAAATGCAATCTAAACACCAAGCAACCTCAGGAACTTGCCAAAAGCTCTAATCATTTCCAGTTTAAAAAGCAGAAAACAGAGGGAGAAGCAAAACAAAATCCCCGAACTTTCAAGCTTCCCCAGACACAGCTCTGCATACCACCTGTCAAATGGAAGAAAATGAAGGCCAGCACAACCAAGTAACCATTTACCTGTTTCTTTTCTTGCTTTTGGACATCAAGGTAGCTGCTACTTACTCCACTGCACATGTGACACTGCTTCAATTTCAAAATCCAAGTGTAAACAAATGCCAAAACAACCCGAACAAGGAAAGCCACAGCCCTCCCTGCTGCCTGCTCTAAGGGAGACTTCCCTTATCTTTCATCCCTGGGGATGAGGGGCAGGCACTCTGCACCAGGAAAAATTAAACCCTCTGAGCCAGGAATCATGACATCATGGGAAACTTTTATAGAAGACACCAAATAATATAAAAATTGGCAACACTGCTGGCTTTGCTTCATTTTCATTAAGAGGCAGATGAGCCTCTTAGAGCATTGTGACCTGCACACATCATGAACCAGCAAGAGCCTGTCTGTGCAGGACTTTCCTGCCTGAGATGCACTATCAGGGGATGTATTTTCCACTTCAGCAATGCTCTATAGTCAGCACGCCAGGCTACAGCACAAGCCTAAAGAATGAACCAAAATCCTTTGAAAAAACAAAGAACCTCAGCTACTGCTTTTCTCCGTTGTGCTCATTGTCTAGCACTTCAACACCTTTCACAGCAGTAATTGCAATTTAGAGAACTGTCAAACCTAAATTCAGAGTCAGCAGATCCCTGTGCTTATGCTGTAGAGGACAGATCTTTGTGCAGTTCAACACTATGCATCAGCAACTGATTTCTATTATATGCTGACTGAAATCTAACTATTTGCATCACTGCTATGGACAACTGGCAGACATGATTGCTTGACACCGTAGATTATTTTTTTTATTTACAGCATTAAACAATTTCTATTATTTCCAGACCAAAAAAAAAAAAAAATTGCAACAGTTTTCTGCACACAAAACACTATGCAAGTAATAAAGCCAATTGAAGTGCAAGTATTTTCACATGAAATATTTTAAAGTTAAGGTAGTTTGGGGTTTTTGAACAAACTTGCATAGCTGGAGAAAAAAAACCCAGACATAGAACTTTGGGGACATGAAGCGTTCTTCAGGTCTTTTTAAGAAATAAAGGCACTAAATGAGAAAATAAATTTCTAAATTGAAGCATGGCAGATTGCTCGCAAGAATTATCTGAACTCACAAAAATGCTGAGCTTGTGGAAAATTTCCTCCAACAGCAATAGGTTACATTTAGGTTTTCTTGCACATTTACTTAAAGCTTTTACCTATATCAAAGTGTGTGGTGCTGACTTCTCTTTCATACACGTTTTAAAGGCAAACCCCAAAGTCCTGCAGCAGCACAGCTTTCTTTTCCCATTCTGCATTTTCAGGTGAGAGGCACTCTGGGGGTGCACTTGGCAGCAAAAGCTCTTCCAGGTGAGGCAAGACCCCAAACCCAGTACAGTATATCAAGCAATACCACCTCATTCCTCCTCTTTAATTGTAAAAGCAAAAGGTCATCAGCAAAAAGTGGATGAACTTTAATTAATCACCTGAAAATTAAAAAATTTGTAGTGAGGGTTTTTTTGTTTGGGTTTTTTGTTGTTTGTTTATTTTAAAGTTCTATTTATTCTGGTTGTTCAAGACTGTGGTTAATTTCTCCCCTCTTCACTCCCGTACAATAAACACCTTTTTTTGTAACGGGAAGGCAGAGCACACACAAATACCACGACACACCATAACACAAGCTGGCAGAGCAGAGGCAGAATTCTCTGGAAGATAAAAGTAACTTGTAAAACAAACTTGGACAAAGACTTTGTAACAAGGAGGGTGCTAGAATTAGCACTGGGATACAAAATAACCCCTAGACTTCAGCACTCGGAAACATTGTTAATTACTAACACCTCAAAATTCTAGTAATGCTGGGCATTTTAGAGCGCTCTGAGTATATGATGGCGCTTTTTTTTATATACAAACTCCCAGCTCATAGTTAATGCAACCGCAACCTCAAAAATGAATCTGTCTTTCAATAAAAAACATTGTATTTATTTGCACAGTTAATTGTTTATTGTATAATTACTGCTTGCTGGAATGTAGATTCTTATCTCAAAAAGCCTTGCCTATATGCCTTCAGTTTACATAAGCTTATCCTAAACAAGCACGGCAATCTGAGAGATTACTGCCTTAAGGTTTCTTTTTTTATAAAACTTAACTTTTAGACAGATGAATTTACACAGCACGTAATTCACATATCAAAAATACATCCAGCACGCCAAACACCCTTATGGCTACCAAGCTCTGTACGCTCTTGTTTGGAAGTTTGTTACAATTGTGCAAGTTCTTACTTGTCCTGAAATGTCAGATAAGTACTGAAGAAACATTCACAGTACTCGGTGCTTTGTTATGCACGGCTCCAAAAGCACTTGGCCTTATCACTGATTATCACAGCGATTTCCCACTCCCACTGTCATAGCGAACTGCACAATGGAGTGATTACTGCTAGGAAATAATCTTAATTTGACACACAAATTTGGAAAATAGTTCCCCCGAAGTATTTTTCATTGAAAAGATAAATATTACTCTAAAATTAAATGTGATATCCTGTAAAGAGTTATTATTATTTGTCATTGCTGTAATAATGCAATAAAAAGTGTGTATGACAATGGAAGTTAAATGACTCAAGTAGTAAGCTGATTTTTTTTCAGCTGCATCAGCTGGGCTAATAGAAGATTCTTACTTCTCCAGTAAAATTTCTGGAAGAAAACTGTACAGTCATTGCACTTCATTGTTCCTAAAATACCTCAACCTTGATTTACAGCTCCTTTTTGTTAGCCCAGATTAAATCTGTCAGGAATGGACCCTTCACACATCTGTTTGCATTGCTATTCTCACGATCATTTATTTTCAAAGCATTCTTCAATCCAATAGTTTCATACAAATTCAGGTCTCCATCTGCAAAAGGTTATCGAGTCCCACTGCACTCACCACCCTCCTCACTTGCCAAGACAATTATCAGGTTTATGCTTCACACAAGTGAGGGATGCATTTCCCAACTTCAAACTCGGATTGAAGTATCATTTTTACATGGAAGCAAAGTTTAGCTGCAATAAACACTGGACATACAAGTAAGTATTTTTATTTCTTCTACTTTTTTTCAAATAACCATGCTCTCTGAGGCATCCGTACAGAATAAAATACAGAAACAGAAAACAAGCACTTTACATAAGTATCTTTGTCCCCTTTCTATGTAATGATACTCCTTTTAGTAAGTATTAAGCAAATTTTAAAAATTTTCTACTTTATTTTCTGGGTAAATCTTCATCACAGCTCATCAATTTTTAAGGCTGATTGATTGATTGATTATTTTGCATTTGGTGCTTTCTGGGGGAGGTTGTTTGGGTTATGTTTAGTTTAGTAACAGCAATCATTCAAGTACTAGGGAAACTCACAATGCTGCCATGGAAAGCAGACCAGAACTCTTCAGGGTGCAATCCCTCGTTCTTAGCCACTTGTACCTCCTGCCTCTCACATAAAGGAAAGCTGCTAGATTAAAGAAACCCCCAGATTAAATCCCAGAGCACTTCCAAAGCTGTGCTCAAAGTGAACCTGCACACCTACAAGACAAGTGGGTGCACAGGGAACTCCTGGCTCCAGGAGACCCCAGAGGTGCTGCCAGCACCCTGAAAAGGGAAGGCAGTGCCCCAGCACAAGTCTGAGACCAAAACAACCAAGCCCAAACAACAAAAGTCACCCAGCAGGCACACAAGGCATCAGATTTGAGGCAGAGCAGGAAATTTGATCTCATTTTTGTCTGCCCGTTCTGCCTTACTGAAAACAAGAGCTCCTGTGAGAAGATGACTCGGCACAGCCCCCTTCTAATTAAATCACCGCAAAGGAGATTAAAAAGAACAGTGATAGCCTCATACTGGCAAGAAAATACCTTTGCAATCACACTTTGCATTTTATCTTACTTGAGATACATGTGGAATAGGAGAAATATCACCCAAACTTCCCTGGGCTTTGGCTATCCCAAAGACTAGACACTTGGCAAAGGAGTCTCTCTCCAACCAGCTATTCAGCTGTGCTATAGAAAATTCCACTCAGAGACAGAAAGCAAAGCCATAAAACTGACAAATGCACTTCTAAATATTAAATATGCCATCCAAAATGTAAGATACAGAAACTGACACTCAGCTTACATCTCTTTTTGTCCACTGTATTTGATTTTGGATGTGTAAAATGCAGTTCCAGGTTGTATTACCTGCTGGCAAGTACATCATTTGGATTAATATTTAATAGCTTTGATATTAGATATTAGAATATACAGTATATATAGAATAGATATTATATAATTAGAATAATAGCTTTAATATTAGATACAATGTTTATAACTTTTCTTAAATACTTCTCTTTGTTATTTTGCCTTTACTCAAACATCTCCTGGAGAAAGAATGGAAGAGCATTACTAGAAAACTTCACTTGAATGTAATACAGATGAAATGGAGGGTAGATGGCCCTTCAGCTGCCCATCGTAACAGCAAGAGTTCCCTGTGTGCTACAGTCAAACTAGAATGTAATTCAGCACCCAGGGGTTATCTGCAGCTCAGAATAAAATTAAAATTTAAAAGCAATGTTACAGGTAGATGACTTCAATCCAGAAATGGGTTTAATCTTGTATTTTGAAAAAGCCATGACCCTAAGAAGCAGAGGAGGGAGTCACCCAGCAAGAAAGTTACTACTTAAATGAGTTCAATACCATTAGTAACACCAAGTCACTCCTGTCCAACACACTTATAGAAGTTTAAAAGCACAGAAAGCCCTTAAAAACAACAGAAAACAGAAATGGAGAATGTCTCAATAATTAATTCCAATGGAAAACAAATGCCTTCTCAGCCCAGAAACTCATTTCAGGGCAAAATATTTTTAAATGTATACAAGATGTGATTTTTCACTTCTATTTCCCAGCCACAGACATACTGGAGGGAGGGGGAAGACAGTGCAAACACAAATTTGGGTTGAAGCCTGAAAATGTTGGCAGGTTCAAGAAAAATAGGAAACCAGCCTACTCCCTGCATCTAATTCCCTTGATCCTCTCATTAGATTATACAAGACAAGACAAACCTTAACATTATATTTGCACAAAGAGAAAGAATATTTAACAATCCAGAACAGTTGCAGTGTCCACGTGTCCTGGGGTGACTGTGATGCTCAATTGTATCCCCATCCATCTGTCTAGCCCAGAAATCAGTTTTGTGCCTTTAAATCCAGATCTGAGAGTGAAGGGAGGGAGAAGGAAAAGGGGTGGAATTGTTTTGCAGCTGTATTTAAAAACATAGAGATTGTCTGCACACATATGTTTGCCCCACGCTACAAGAAACAAAAGAAAAAAATTACTATTTGAAAAATGAAGTCCACTGCTGAAAAATCAAAAGACAATCATCTCAAACCAATACCTCAAGGTACATAATGCATTCTCTACAGAACAGCATACATCTTCAGCAATTGCCTGGCCTGTTCTTCTATTATAGCAAGAAAAAACAGGTATCACTATTTTTAAGTATTATTAACATTATTCTTCAAGGTAGATGACTTTTGGAAAGATGGAATACAGAATCAGGCTGCAGTACTGAGGGAAGTCAGTAAACCACAGAAGAACAGCATTTTACTGACAAGCTCCACTGTCTGTTGGTTATGGCACATTCTCCCTTTTAATGCAATTACACACTACATATCCAGCATAGAATATATCCCATCCTAACACACCAAAGGCAATTACGCTCCACTCTTTCATTAAAAATGGAGCTATAATGTTAATTTTCCCCTTCAACTCAAAGGCAGAGCCACCAAGAGCATGGCTGAGACTGCCACAATGTGGGCCAAGGATTGCCTGGAGGTACCTGTGAGAGGAAACTCTCATTACTTCCTTGCTTTCTAGGAGCAGAGATAAGGAGCTTCTAAGAAATAGATTTTGAGGTAGAAAATTACATGCAGGGAGCTCAATAAGCAAAAGTTCACACTGTTCCTGTGATTCTTCACCTGAATATATATCACACCTTAAGGGAATAAAGAGATTTTATGACACAAAAGGTCCATCTCCCTTTTATTCCCATGTTAATGTGTCTGAACTCCTTATGCTTGATCTTTTTAAAAATGAAAAGCAGGAAAGCCAAAATAGGTATTGAAGTCCCAGTAAGACTGAATGCAAGTGCTGGCTTGTCTGATTAAGTAACCTGCAGAGTTCTTAACAACAAAGACAATATAATTCTGTTTTCAAAAAAATCAGTTAAACTGTCTTGAAGATATGTATGTGAAAACTAATATTCAGATAAAAATGAGCTATTCATAAACAACAATTACTACTAAGTGACTGGACAAACTACTTTATGTCATTTTTTAATGCATGCAACCTAAACCAGCTTTCTTTAGGAGGTTATTTATGGCTGAAAAGCAGCACATATAACAAAATATTTTATTTTAAATCAGAATTGGTAAATTTGGAACTGCTTCTCTTGGCTTTGACAAAGCTTTGTAACTTAATCAAAACAGAAACTTTGTAGCTTACAAAAAAGAAACTAAAATTAAACTACTCGACAACGTCAGTCTAGAGCTCCTGATGCATATTTGAAGATTTCAAGGTCTGGAAAGGAGCTTTCAGTGCTTTCCTGCTCTGAATATTCAAGACTAACTTTGATGTCCTTATTAAGACAGCATCATTTAAACAGACACTGTAACACATTCCTCCCAATTTGCATTATAATGCAGTGTTAGAAATAATTTTTAGACAATTGTTTGCCAAGCAGTGTTTTGGGGATTCATACATCTTCCCTGACAGCTTCTACTCGATCTGTGCCTGCACAAACAGGAGTCCCATTATGGTCTGTGTAGATTCCACCACTCTAAGATCTGCAATCTTATTTTCCTGCCTCTTGAGACACTGGATTATTTTGTCACTACATTCATTTATCTTTTCTTACCTTCCCTCTGTGAAAGAACTTTTGCTTTACCCAGCATAAAGAGAATAGCTGTGATTTTTTAAAATTATGAATACTTCTCTCCTAGAGTTTTACTTACAATTGCAAAAGATTTTTGTAACAGGCAGTAATGGAAATCTAACACTTTTTCTCTGATATGTGATGCTATTCTGTTGTCAAAAGTGTACTTGGGGCATATTCAAAACTCTTCTGTAGATCATTCCAGTACTAATGGTTGAACACACAGCATAATCCTCTATTACAGCTGAGATACACACAAAAAGATTCCATTCCTTTGAATAACAAAATTTTATTTCAAAATATAAAAATCAGCAGAGCGTTATCTCAAGATATGGGTTAGCCACATAAGAGCCTTAATAAAATCACAATTCATTCTACCTATTGAAATGCTTTTCAGCCCTCATCCTCCCAGTTATTACAGCATGGTATTTTGTGGCAAGCTTGAGTCTTACCTTTAGGCTACTATAGGAACACTTGATATCCCACTTCTTACTAAGCCCTTTATTTTCCATTTATATGGAAAGGATGATGCTGAAGCCGAGGTTTTTGTCACAGAAAGAGGTAAGAAGTGCAAATACACGTGTGCTGCACACTGGCAGAGTCTCTGCTGTCAGTGGGTTCCCTTCATTACCAAACCTTGAAGCCCTTTCCAGTTCCACAACCCATGGAACACCTTGTGCCTCAGTCTGGGGAAAGCCAGACACAAGGAATAACCCACTTTGATTTTTACAGCCCTCACCACTGAGTCTCCAGGACTGAAAAAAGGCAGCTTCTCCAGGTTTTGTCAAGTTAAAATGCACCCCTGTGAAGAGCAGTGGTCTCACAGCCCACAGCCACTGGCATAGAATGGGGCAGCTACTCAGTGAGCACATCTGAGACCACACATCCTGCCACCCTACAGCCAAAAATTCAGGGCCATTAGATGGGCTCTAAGCCTCCCAGCACATCCACATGGCCAGCACAGTGTTTTCCAGATCCCACAACACACTACAAGGGCTGAGCAACTTATATGAGCTCCTTCAGATTCATAACAAGAGGTATCCCCATGACTAACACCACTTCCATCCCAATTTAGGAGGTGTGCCCAGCAAAGATCTAACATGTTAACGACACAGTTCATCATAAAACACAGCAGCAAAGAGTCCTTTACATTAAAGGAAGCATCACAGGGTGTTATTAAGCAAGTTTATAAGGAAAATTGGCATAGCTCTTGAATTTAGCTCTTATACCTCTTCACAAGTGCTCTCCTCATCCTAAAACAGGTTTAAATTTACATTTTTAACCTTACAAAGGGTTATTTCATTATAAAATGGCTGGCTATTATTTCATTTGCCACATTTTCATTTGTGGCTATTATTTCATTTGCCACAAGTCACTATTTAGCTGAAAATACCAGATGAACCCAGTTGCTTGTGAATGCTTCAACCAGAAAATGTGCATTGCTCCACACTGAAGAAATACAGTTACAGCCACATGGCATTTACTTTGAGATAGGAAAAACTACACTATATTAAACAAATTCATTGAATATACCCCTGATACTGATTTGAGCTTTCATGATGATCATGTCTAAACAAAGCCAAGTATTAATCCAGACCAAAACAGCATACACACATAAACTAAAAAAAAAAAATCCTTTAATTGGTGAAAAAAAAAACTGTATTCCCTTAAAAACAAAAACAGAAGGAAGTTTTTTGAGGGGGAAAAGACGAAAATCCCATCTCTCTCCAGTGGTGCTGACTATCAGCAAGCCCCAGCTCACCAGTGCCAGCAGCTGAAGGTAGTTAGCACATGGCTGCGTTCAGAGTAGGGAGGAGTTGCCTTTCTACAATCACTCTTTGCAGAGAAAATGAACAAATGTTCAGATTCAAGAAAAACTTATTAGAAATCCTGTTCTTGGCAGACTCGGCAGAACATAATGAAATGGGCCCAGCATCGGGATTGAAGGATTATTCACTGTCTAGCACTGGAATTTTTGACACGAAGATGAGAGAAAGTAAACAGGATGTGGTGTGAAACACCAAGCTGCCATATTTCTGAGAGGGATTTCCTGGTCAGGAAAAAGGGCAGCGTGGAAGGTGCAGCACAGGCTGGTACGCTCAGCATGGCCCACGCTGTGACCCTTTGTCTGGCACGTTCTGGATGACCAAAAGCTCTCGGAACAGCTTGCCAGACATCTGGAATGCTAGACGAAGGGCTGGAGCCCTCCAACTCTTCTCACACAACACTGCCAGCTGAAAAAGGAGGGATATCTCCAAGGAAATCTGGCTGTATGACTGCCCCAAGTATAACTCCTGCAGGATTATTAAGGAATAAATGCTCCTTAGTATCCTGCTGTGTAAACACTATTACTCTAAGATAAGGATGCCTAAGGGTGCCTTCTTCCTGCTGAGCATAATTGGTTGCACTTTTCCAAGTCCTAAGCAAGCAACATAGGTAGGCATGTAGAAGGAAGATGAAAAACAAGAAAAACAATATAGGAAAGTAAAAGCTTGTCTAAACATATATAGGTTCTTGCTGAATTGTCTTGGAGTAAGAAACTTTCAAGTGTGCAGAAATCCAGGAATAAGAGCTCCCTGCCCCTTTTTGTAGCCCATCATCAGAGAGGTTCTGAGGAGGCTCTCAAGAATATAAGTGTCCACTTAGCCCCAGGTCTGTCCAGGTTAGTAATGAAACAAAAGAAACCATGTAACAATGACAGAATAGCAAGGAGAAGTAAACCTAAAACCTATGAGAACTGCCCAGTGAGACAAATAAATCTAGTACTAAACAACCATGCACTCTGTCCTCTCAGAGAGCATTTCTCTTTGCTTAAAAATTCAAAGAATTTTCTTTTCTCTGCCACTTGCATGGTACAGCAAGAAATGCTGTGCTGGAAAGGCTGAACTCTGCATGCTGCTCAAAGTTATTTTTGTCACAGTTACGGCTGCTAAGGAAAGTCTGAAGTGAAACTATTAATGTACTGCCTTTTGACTGGTTTTTGGTTTGGTTTGTCTTTTCTTTGTTTGTTTAATGTATGGAATAGGCACTCGCCATGCAAAGCAACTTCTTGACATGCAAATTTGTGAAAGCTTTGACAAAATACAACAAAGATATCCATGCAAAATACACCCACTCTGTAAGAGCCCTAGTATTGTTTAGAATTACTATAGTTCAAGCATAGGTGCTTTTTTCCTGACAGGAACAAGGATTTTTCAAAAAACAGCCTCCTTCCTATGACAGCTTTATGTCAGAATCAGCAGCGACTCCAAGAAAAAAATAAAAGGTGGACAAAAGCACAGAAGAAACAAGGTGAAAAGGTTGCTCTCTCTTGGTGTAAGGTAAACATCTATGACTAAAGTTAACAGGATGAAAGGCAAAATACACACATGGGACTGAAACACTTTCTGCACAGGTGGTGGAATACAACCCCCCCTTCTTGCAGAACAATGTATTCTGTACCCTGTGTTGAGGATGTTGGCTGCATGGGAAAGGGCTCACATCTGAAATGTCATTGCAGGTGATCTGAAGACAGATCTGGCACCCAGCTAACAGACACTTACCAAGTGCTCCTGCCAGGGAAGCAGGCAGCACAATTGGTGAGGGATGTTCATCAAAGACAGTGACATGGCAAGTCTGAGCCCATCTAAACCCTGTCCAGAACCACTGGGAAGAATCCCTACCAAGGCCACACAGCTCTGCTCCCCACTCATCCCCAGGGGCCACCTCTGGCTTCCAGTCTGCCAGCACAGGTTCACCAGCACAGATATCCAGCTCAAGCCATTCACCATTTCAGCCAGGAGAGTTTTCTCTTGGATTAACAAACAGGACCAGCTCCCTGTGCAGGTGCACAAACACCAAACCAAGACAAGGGAAGAGGAAGGGAGCCCCTTTCAGCAGCAGTGAGCCTGAGCAGCCAGTTCAGCCTTCTCAGGTAACTGCACCCTCACACTAAGTTTCAGCTCACTCCTTCTGCAGATAGTTCTTTATCACCATTTCTCACTGCAGCAGAATGACACACACTGCTTGAAATCTTCCATGTAAAGCTGGCATTAAATCTCACACAGGTAAGCAGCATCTAAATCCAAACAAGCCTGGCTGGCTCATTTTGAAACTTTAGCAAAGATTTTGCAAGATGACCACACATCTGCACCAGGGAAAAGCAATGGGACACAGAGCAAGAATGCATTCAGCTTCTGTTCAGCCAATCTTTGACCTTCCCACAGCTGTGATTTCAGTGTGTGCTGAATGCAGGTGAAAAAAAAGGAAAAGAAAGGAAGGCCAACAAAAGCCAGCAAGTCCCTGTAAGGTATCTGCACTATACCATGTTTTCCTGTGTTTATTTTGCATGTATAAATGTTTCAGATATAAACTATGACAGAAAATTTGGCAAGATTTTAAAAGTGACCTACCTTTTCATATGTTTTTAGAACTTATTTAATGTTTCTGTGCCTTTTAATACAAAATTTATAAGTAAATTCCCAGATTATGAGCTTTTCTTTCAACACTTGAAATACTACGCCATAGGGAACTTTTTGTAGAATGTGTTTAACAACAAACACTGGTTTCACCTCTCAGAACAATTTCATTTGTGAAAGAAAGTGTTCTCATCTTTTCTAAAATACTCTGCACTTACAGAGTTCCTACAGCTATGCAAAAACCCATTAGAATTTAAAATTGAGCCTTAACTAAAACACAATTATCACACAGCTCTTACAATAAGCATTAGTTTGACAGCAATGCAAAAATGAGTTTAAAAACCCACCATAACCATTTATCATAAAAGTGTAAGTCTCCCATTTATGTAACTTTGCAAATGTAACTCACTCTTTATCTTAGATTAGCTGTTACAGGCCACACTAACAATGTCAGCGCTATCTGTAGTAAAGAACCATATTGAATTAAATGACATAAAACCCCATATGCTTGGGTAGGACAGAGATGGATACAGACATAAAGGAACATCAGAGACCATGGCAATCACCATAAAATTTAAATCAACAACAAAATAATTGTGACTGACTTTTAATCACATGTAGCAGATTTGAGTCTTAGAGCTGTGGTAAAAACAGAACAAGAACAGTCAGATCTGTAAAAATCCTTTTCTAAATGAGTACCCCCAAGTCAGAGAAACTCAACCAGAAACCTCATCCGTTATCCAGACTCCACATCTCTTTCCAAGCAATTACAACAATTTCTCACACTATTACACATCACCTGGTTTCTGAATCCTCAATAATTCCTGAGCAAGCAGCAAGTAAGCATGGCACACCTCATCAGCTATTCAACCCCTTTTGGCAAAAAGAAGGTTTAAGCACAGAGGTAGGGTTTTGTGACAGCTACAGTAAAAGGCCAAAAGTGGCAGTGCACTCCTAGAACCACCAGCAATTCCTTCAAGCTGCTGACAGGCTATGTAAGCTACCTGCTACCAGGCTGCAGTGTCCCAATGTGCTCCCCAGCAGGAGTGGTCCCTGCTTAGGTAACACAGTGATCCCAGTGATTTCCATCAGCTTCCATCCCAATTCACCATCTTCTGTTCCATGGGAACAGTTATGTCACAGCAGGCCTGGTAGAAATGTCCTTGTAACACTTCACCACACATTTCCTTTTAGTTGATAAGAATAGAGGCATTGCACAGACAAAACAGTGCCTGAAAGAAATAAGAAGCAGGATAAAAACCAGATGGCTGAAGTGAAGCGCGGGAAGACAGGAGCAATGCTTGTAGGGAGGAGAAATCATTTTGATGAGCTGAGACTGTGAACATGGCTCTCCACACAAAGGGAACATAACCTGCCACGACACAGCCTGCAAGAGCATAACTATGAAATTTGAATGAAATATTGTCATCTATAGCACCTAAAGGCTGAATTCTTTTCAAGCAAGTACCAGATGAACATGACACACATTTTTTAATTTAACATCAGGCTAATGCAGCTTCAGCTGTTAAGATGACTACCTGTCAACCACAATCAGAAACACCACGTTGAAAAATGTGATGTGATCTGTAACACAAGTCGAGGGCATGGACAGCATATTCCTTTACAGTACATCTATACCTTCACCATTTCCTCCGTTCCAGGCTGCTGCAAGCCTTGGCAGTGACAGGAATGACTCTTCCATCCCAATTCCTCAGCAACTCCATCCATACAAAGACAAGTGCTGTCAGCAGTGGAGGAATCCACAAGCACCTAAAGCCCAGACTCTACTCATTACTGTGTCCAACATGGTTCAGACCTCTGAATCTGGCCAAAGACAGGGTATATTAATTCTTATTAAAATGACATGAACCCAAAGAAGCCAGTTAAGGAGAATTTCAAGCACAAAATATGATTCATTATTCAGTATCTCCCCTGTTCTTGGCACAGTTAAAGAAAAAAGCTTAAATGTTTTAGCAAACACATTTTAAGTGCATAATTTGTCACCATGTATAGAACCTGCAGAAATTTCAAAGAACTAAAACAAAGTTTTCTCCACATTGTTTCCTGAAGCATAATATAAATATTGCCATATCACACATACGGGATGCAGTAATACTAATTTGATTGGTATAGGCAGCAGGCAGTGATCTAATGAGCTTCTGCATGGTACTCATGGTCTTGGGATGGTCATGGTTCTGCATGGTCTTGGGATTTTTCTCCATGCCATTTCTTCGAAAGAATTCCCAAAATGTACATTTAAGACAGCATTAATACGGCAGCTATTAAAATAATTGCAAGATGTGTTGTTAATCCAGGGGATTGTTTTAAATATTAGGAAAAAAATCAACAAGCAGTTGTGTTTCCTGTAAAATCCAAGAGAGATCCACTTCTGCTTCTGCACTACCTGTTCTTAAATGACCTGGGAAATCCGAACCTCCCTTGTGGAACAGCTGACCCTCAAGAGAGGATGAGAACTGGCAAAAGCAATACAGAAAGGACAGGTCACTGACTTCCACTGAAATCAACATAGCAACATAACCAAAAGCACTTCAGGGATTAGGAAGAAAAACTGGAAAGAATTATATGGAGACCTTACTTTGCCATGCAGGCAACTCCTTAGAGAAACCAGCTAAAGAGCTTCACGGGCAAGGGTTTGGCCAAAAAGCTGTCCGTCCTTGCAATTCCCTGTGAAATGTACAGCCTCGCATCCCAGGGAGCTCCTGAGATCTTCTCACTTCTCACTGCCTTAGCTGCATCTCAAATGCAACGTGCACAATTCAGGAAGGGAAACTGACAACAACTTGGAGGAAATCTGAAAGAAATCTGAGAGAACAACTAAAGCAGCGAGAAAAAAATCTCCAGCAATAAATTTCAAAAGATTATGTTATCTTTACTAAGAAAAATAAGTAAAGCAAAAAATTAATTAAAATTCATAAGAATTCATACTCAACATATTTTCAGCGTTGATGAGGCTATAAACGAAACTCAGCGGCCAGAAACTAAAGGCAGCCCTCTTCATATCAGAAATACAATATAAATTTGTAGACTTTACCAAGAGTCGTGCTGAATTCTGCCTCATTGGAAATTTTTAACTACACCTTCTAAAACATAAGCTCTATTTTCAAACACAATTTGAGGGAAAAAAAAGTTCTATGGCCTGCATTATGAAGAGGTCAGACTAGATGATTGCAACAGTCCTTCTGACTTGATAATCTATTAATCTTATCAGACATGTCTGACCACTTTCAGAACCAAGTGCAAAGTCATCTATTAGCACACCTATTTTGACGGGATATTTTTAGCCCGAGACTCTCTTTTACCTTTAAACGTCGTCGAGATGGGAACTGCAGATAAATCAAGCTAGAGACATAAAAGGCAGGCGATAAGGAAAATCTCATCGCCTAGAGAACACCCGTTTTAGTTGGCAGAGTTACACAATCAAAAAGCAACCCGAAGCCAATAAGATATCCTGTATTTTCCCCGCACTTCCCGGAACTTTGCAGAACTCTCCGCGGGACTGATTTGCTCCAGACAAGTTTTGGCTGAGAGGAGGCTCCGCACGCCCCGGAGCAGCGCTTTAGAGCAAAGAGGCTCGCCGGGCTCAGCGGAGCGCACAACAGCGGAGCAATGGCAGGGCGCGGGGGATGCTGGCGCGGCGCGGCCGCCTCCGCCGGCCCGGTGCCCCGGCGGGCAGCATTGTTCGGCCGGGCAGCGCCGGTGCCCGCGGCCCCGCTTCCCTCCGGGAGCCGGCCAGGGACGCGTGAACTCTTGAACCCGCGCCGCAGCCCGACGCGAGCCTCCGGGGCGGAGAGACCGCCCGCCCCGCCGCGGGCCGCCGGGGACAGCGGGGAGCCCGCGCCGCCGCCCCCCGCCCGCCGGGACGCGGCCTCCCCCGCCCCGCCCGGCCCGGCCCGGCCTGCCCGGGGCCGCCGGGCCCCGCTCGCCCCCCGCCCTGCCCTGCCCCGCCGCCGGGCCCCCTCGGCCAGGCCCCGGCGCGGCCCCCGGCCTTTCCTGCCGCTGCCCCCTCGGCGGACCCTCCTCACCTGGGCTTGAGGCTGCCGGCGCCGCGCTCGTAGGCCCAGGAGGCGGCGGGCGGCGCGGTGCCCGGGGCCAGGGGCTCGGCGAAGCCGGGGGTCGTGGGGTAGTTCCTGTCCATCATCGGGGCCGCGGGGGCTCCGTGGGGGCCCTGCGCTTCTGAGGGCGGCGGGGACCGAGCGGGGCGGGGGGGGAGCGGCGCCTCATCCGGGGCGGGCAGCGCCGCGGCCCCGTGCGGCCCCCTGCGCTCCGCTCCCGCTCAGCGGCGGGCGGCGGGCGGAGCTGCGGGCGGCGGCGGGGGCTGCGCGGCCGCCGGACCCATGTCGGGCTGCGCGTTCCCAGGATGCTCCTCCCCCGCCAGCGCACTGGGGCTCACGGGCTCCGTGTCCGGGGGCAGGGAGGCCGCGGCGGAGGGGCCGCCGAGGCCGCCGCCAGCAGCGCCGGCGGGGGGAGCGGGAGCAGGAGGAAGAGGAGGAGGTCTGTGACTCGCGGCCGGGCGGCCGCGGCCCGAGGGGGAAGCGCGGCGGCGGGAGCGGAGCGTGGCGGGGGGCGGTAGCCGCCACCGGGGCGGGGTGGGGGGGCCGAAGGCGGGGACGGGCGGGGTGGCGGTGTCGGGTATGGGGGAGGCCGGTTCCTCGGTGAAGCGAAGCGCTGGCGCTTTGTTGGAGGAACCGGGGCGGGGCCATGTTGTTCCCGCGGAGGGGAAGCGCCGCCAGCCGCGGGCTCCGGGGCGGCCGCCGCCGCCAAGATGGAGCCCGCCGGCCGCCCCATTGTACAGCGCTTTGTGGGGCGGCCCTCCCGCCCTGCTCCGCCGCCGTCACCGAGCGCTGAGGCCGCTCCCCGCGCCCGTCCGCCTCCCCCGCGGCGGGGACCGCCGAGCCGCCACCCGCCACCGCCTCTTTTATGTGTCCGTGTGGCAGAGCTTCCCAGAGACTCGGGCATTCCCCGTCAGGAAGTCACCGCGGGCCCGGGGCCTGAACGGAATCGTATAATGGGATCGCAGAATGCCTCGGATTGGAAGGGACCTTGAAGACCATCCAGTCCGATCCCCCTGCCGTGGGCACGGGCACCTTCCACTAGATCAGGTTGCTCAAGGCCCCATCCAACCTGGCCTTGAACACTTCCAGGGATGCAGGGATGGAGCAGCCACAGTTTCTCTGGGTGTTCCAGTGTCTCACCCTCCTCACCGTAAATAACCTCATTTTAATATCTAATCTAAACCTACTTCCAGTTTAAAGCCGTTACCCCTTGTCAATTGCCCCTTGTCCATTACCCCTTATCCATTGCCCCTTGTCCATTACCATATGCCCTTGTGAAAAGTCTCTTTCCAGCTTTCTTGTATACGCCAAACGTCAGCAAGAGACGAGAGAGAATATCTATTTATTCTTTATTTATTTTTATTTAGTCTAAATTTAAATGGTAAAACTTCTAGAGGACTGCTTTAGCTAGGACTGGCTAAAGCAGTTTATTTTTATTTAGAGCAGCCTAAGCCACCTGGTTTGTAGATGGTAAATTCCTGTATCTTTTCTGACTGCCTGTTAAAACAAAGAATAAGGGAAACGGGCACCATCTGCACAGAGCAGGGTAGCAGCAAAGGAGACATCAGGATGATGAGTGAGCTGTGGTGTCTTGCTTTCCCCGCAGATTGAAGATAGGCAGGTCGAGATGAGCAGGAGGAATGTGCCTCAGAGGTAAAGATGAGGAATATGCTCTTGAAAAGAGGGTGACTGCACCTGAAGGCACTGCTCACAAGAGGAAGGTGTATGCTAATGAGCAAGTAAGTCTTTTGAAGATTCAGTTTGTAGCACTCCAGGCAATACTGAACCACAGACTGAAATGAATTCTGTAGTGAAATGCATTCAGAAACTTGGCTACAGCCAATCAGATTAGATGTTAAAAAAATTTTGCAAAAAACCTCAACATTGGAATGAAAAGATGGCGTGATCAGTATTAAACGAGAAAGAAGAAAAGTATGGGACTTGAGGAGGAAAAGCTGAGGTTCTGCTTTTCTCACGCCTAATTTCAAGAAGCAGCAGGAAGAAATGCAGCCGTGGATGGGGAGGGAAAGAAAGGTAAGTGTGAAAGTCATCAGCACTGAGGAGAGGAGCGAAGTCACCCAGAGGCCAGGGCAGAGGGTGGAGGGAGAAGCAGCAGCTCACCAAAGCCAGAAACCAGCAGAGTGAGTTTTCCTTGTGTTTGCATAAGTTAGCACCTGTGTTGCTTGCAGCTGGAGGAGCCATGTGGGGGGTGGGAGACTTTCTCTCCCTGGGGAACGGGAGGATTGCTGTTTTACATATGAACGAGGCCTGATGACAGAAAATGACTCCAGTTATATGCTAATAGTGCAGCGTTTGCGCTGCTGATGCTGTTGAAAGGGCCATTTCCAGTGGGGAAGGACCCACAGTTTTTTATTTCCCTGCAGGATCTCCACTAATCGCCATTATATTATTACACTTAGAGCACATTGCTTCCCTCAAGTGGGGCTGAGAGGAGGGTGATACGTGGAACTGATATGAAGTGCCTTTTCCATCTAGTTGAAGTGTCTGGTTTTCTAGAGTGAACATGTTGCTGTGGAGTTTCCTGTCCTAAATTTGGAACGATGTGTTAATAAATTGTAAAACTGCTAGTGTCTTGTTTGGTTTTTTTCCCTCAAGTAATGGCAACATGAACTGTAAAGAGTACCATTATGTTGTTTATTTCCATTACAGAACTGCTCTAAAGAGAATGTGGGGGTGGGTACACGGCTGTAAAATCATGTTACACGAGAAATCACAAACAAGAGCCCGTCCAGATTTGCAGGCAGGGAAACACAGACAGTGGCTTCATACCACGAAATGAACCACAGACACAGTGTTTCCCTGAACATTGCTGGAGTAGATCCTTATTTCTGGCAATCAAATTGTGAAGTTGAGTGAAACAGAAATTGTGACAGCTGTTGTTAAGTTTAATTTCTTTTACATGGTTTTAATAGAGGTGGAGTAGACTAAAATCTTAGTCACTGATGTCCATAACCATCAGATAAAGTCAGTTTATCCAGTGATTTGCTTTTCCTGTGTATGAGATAAATCTTGTCCTGAGATCAGCCAGTCAGACTTCCGCAGCTTTTTCATTAAACTGACCCCTGCTGCTCCTTGCTGTCCTCTGTCTAGGAAATCTTCCTCGAAGTTTGTGCATTTTATCTTTTTGTAACCAAATGGTATTTTGTAACACTTTTCTCTAAGACAGCAAAAGAGTATGTTGAGAGTAAGTGCTTTTACAGTGTCCTGGTACCCAGGAAACTTATCAGCAGCTTTTCTGAAGGATCTGTTCAGGGACAGAAAAATTCCTTTGATAGATCATGTTAATTAGACTTTTTTTTTAAATGTTAAAAGTGTACATATTGAAATGTATATTTAGCAGTCATGTTAGGTGTGTTAATGATTCTAAAACTTGGATTCTTGTTCTAATAAGGAATGGTTTTGTTTCAAATGCAGCTGTTACTTGCTGTTTAGGAACTGAGCTTTGGTGGGCTAAAATGCCTTCTGAACTGTAGTGCATAACTTAGTGCCTGTAGCCAGTAGTGATATTGTATGAGCTTCTCTCTGAAGTCAAGAACTTAATATAATAAAAATATCTTGCTGAAACATAATATGATTTTTCTCTCTATTTAAGACCAAAATCTTAAGTTGAAGCACTGTAACACAATCTGTGCAGCGTACCAGCCTGGAGCACTACTTTTCTTTTTTTTTTGTTTCTCATTTCTTTCCCTAAACAAAGAGCCTCCACTTGGAGAAAATAAATCCTTTATAGAATCAAAAATATCCTTTGATAGCTGGGAGACAGATATAAGTACTTAAGGTAACACTTTAATGGGAATCATCTGCTTAAGGTCTGAGGAATGATCTCCAGTGCTGCAGCATGTGCTGCTGCCTCCAGATGTGGCGTGGCAGCAGGGCTGGGCTGCCTCAGCTGCTTGCTGACAACTCAAAGAAGGCCTGACTGTCCCTCCTTCCCTTCTTCACCCTCTCACTTCTGGCCACAGAGTGAGTAATGAATTCACTCCACTGGCTTCCCTTTTTCACCTTTACCTTTTTCTGCCAGAGGTGATTTTTCTGTAATTTTGCTGAGCTGAGTCAGCTTGCCTTCCTGAGAGCTGGCTCAGCTGTAGTGAGCAGCCAGGAGGAGATGACATGGAAGTTTTACTTCTGATGGTGAGATGTCGTCTTGGCTCGTGGTATATTCCATATGGAAATCTCTAGAGTCTAGGAGCGCACTCTGCCTGTGTGACACTTCAACCAGAATCAAGCCAGCTTTGTTGCAGAACTGTGAGAGCTAAGATATGCTGCCCCTTAGGGAAAATTTCCTGTTACTCTTTAAATCATTCAGTGTTCCACAAGGCTGAATGGCAATATGGCTTTTTGAGGTCTGGTTACATGTTGAACATAGACCAAATGAAGTGCAGGATCAAGCTAAGGGGTAGTTGGCAGTTTTCTGTGATTTTCTCATAATTAAAGCAATATAGCAATCACAGACCCAGGGCCAAAATCATGCTCCAGTTCATGATTGGCATCAATGTATTTGTTTGTAACAGATATATTTATTCATTAGCTTCCTTGTTGCACAGTCTGCTAGAATTATTACACATGTTACCAGAAAAAATGCAGGCCAGTGTTTGAGTCGAGTGTGATTGTGTTTTATATTGTATATAATATTGTATATAATAGAATCATAGAATGGCTTGGGTTGGAAGGGACCTTGAAGATCGTCCAGTTCCATCTCCCTTGCCATGGGCAGGGACTCCTTCCACTAGACCAGGCTGCTCCATCCAGAGCAGACAGAGCTCCATCCAACCTGGCTTTAAACACTTCCAGGGATGGGGCAGCCACAGCTTCTCTGGGCAGCCTGTGCCAGGGCCTCACCACTCACACAGCAAGGAATTTCCCCCTAAATCTAATATAAAGCTACTCTTTTTCATCGTAAAGCCTTCCCCCTTGTTCTGTCACTGCATGCCCATGTAGAAGTGCCTCTCACTGCCCTTGCAGGCTCCTTTCAGGCACTGGAAGGCCACAGTTAGGTGACCCCAAAGCCTTCTCCTCTCCAGGCTGAACAATCCCAATTCTCTCAGCCTGTCCTCGTACGAGAGGTGCTCCATCCCTCTAATCTTGGTGTTCTCCTCTGGGCTCCCTCCAGCAGGTCCCTGTCCCTGCTGTGCTGGGGCCTGGAGCTGGACGCAGAGCTCCAGGTGGGATCTGAGCAGAGCAGAGGGGCAGGATCCCCTCCCCAGCCGCTCTCACGCTGCTCTGGGTGCAGCCCAGGCTGGGATTGGCTTTCTGGGCTCCAGCTGCACACTGCTGGCTCATGTCCAGCCTCTCACCCACCAGCACCCCGAGTCCTTCTCCCCAGGCTGCTCTGGATCTGCTCATCCGCAGCCTGGACTGGTACCAGGGGCTGCCCTGGCCCAGGTGCAGCACCAGCACTTGGCCTTGTTTAACCACAGGAGATTTCCATGGGCCACTTCTTGAGCTTGTCCAGGTCCCTCTGGATGGCATCCCATCCTTCAGGAGGGTCACCTGCACCACTGTACAAGACTGGCTTTCACCATTAGGTCAGATGTGACGTGCACCCATGTGATCAGGGTCCAAGAAGAAAAAGTTTTTATTCTGCATGTTCTCCAGCTTATATACTCTTAACAAAGCGTGATCTTAAGTCATTAACTACATCACAATAACTTATTATATTCATTGGTACAAAGCAATTAGCATCAATATAACTGGCAAAAGTTTTACAGAAATTTAATAAGGTATGTATACACATCTACTCATGCACGTAGTCTAGCTTACAAAAATTTTCATGTATCTTTTCTAATCTGTTTCCATGCTGGCCTTGTCTTCTTCCTTGCTATGGATACACTCAAAAATCATCAGTTGTTATTTCTTCTATTAACTCAGCTTTGCTTGCAGGCCAAGCTGTCAAGCCCCTCCATAACTGCCTATGCAGAAGAGCTACGTGGTGTGTTACAGCTTTAATGGTGTCATGGGTGTCAGAACACCAGGCCAGCACCACTGGGAGTCCTTGTGCTTGGGGCAGCACGAGGTGATTCTTCACAGCGTCAGCAGTTGCTGCCTGTGCTTTTGGCTTCCTTTCCACTGCAGGTGCAACAAACCTGGCTCTACACTGTTTTTCCAGTGTCTCTCTATCCCCAGTGCTCCCTTCTTCCACAGAAAGCATCGCTCCTGTACTTTGCTTTTCCATAACAGATGATGCCTGGTTTTGGTCTTGTTCTGGCTCTTCCGTTGCATTTCTATGCCAAAATGTTTTTTCTTCCTTTGAGAGGCTTTCAGCTAAACCTGTAAACTGGGCTTTGCAGCAAAATTCTTAGTGTGCTGTGGGGCAGGTTTTGGTGGACTGAAAAGAATCATGGAAGAATAGTCAGATGCACATGCTGGATCAGCAGCTTCACCTGTGGTTGATGGAGGAAAGTAGTCAAGGGCAGAACGTGCAGTTAGTGGTGCAAGTCTGAGATTACAGCTTGGTTGTTGCAAGTGGACAAAAAGGATTGTATTTCAGCACATAATAGTACTTTATTTTAGAACTATCACAGTATCATAAATAGTTTGCTAACATACACAAACACCTTAGTGCTTAGCTTTCAGTGGCTAACCCTGTGTCAACAAAAGCTTTAGAAATAAATGTAACGAATAGCCTTGTGCTGAGAGAATGTATCTTCATAATTGTTTGGAAACAATGTTTTGGAGACTCGAGGACATTCTTTTTCAAAAACTAATGTTTCAAAGAAAAAACAATCAAATAACTTGAATGTATCTAATCAGATGAAGTTCGAAGAAGTTCAGGCCAAAGCTGAATTGGGTCTGATGTACCAACACATTGTAAAAAGTGCACAAAATAAGATTTCTGCAGCACATGTTTCTGTTGAGCACTGTTGGACAGCTACACATCCTGGATGCAGCACCTTTGTGCAGGCTGTGGCTGCTGCCAGCCTGCGGTATCCTGCATGAGCAGGAATGAGTGAGTAGATCAGATAGCAGTAATAACATGAGTTTTGGTTAGGCTTGTTAGTAATCACTGACTGCGTTGTTTGTTGTTGTAATTGTGATCCTGACCAAAGCAGAAAATTGCAGTTGCTTTAACAGATTAGATTTTGCATTTAATTTGGCATGTGGCCTCTTTAAACATAAAGCTAGGCATTAAGGTATGTGTGAATAGGGAAGAGAGTGCTGCCTTTCAAAGAGCACACTCTGTCTTGGAACCTCACAGCAAATGCTCTCTTTTGAATTTCTTCACTTACATTGCTCTGTGCATTTATTTGAAAACCTGAGTATATGTACAAATGAACAAATGAAGCAAACAACTGAAGCAAAATTTTCAGAATTCATTTTATTGAGCTAAAGTTGATCTATGAAAGCTTGACTTCTGACATGACAAAAGATGATGGAGCTGGTGGAAAGCTCACTGCAGCAACGAGGAGAAAGATCTTGTTTCCTTCTTGTTCCCAATCGTCCTCCTGGTCTTGTGCTTCCACTCCTTCCAAGGTGCCACCACTGCACTTGTGTTGCCTCTAATCACCCAGTCCTGAGAAAGCTGTCTATGTTTTCACTGGATGATTTATGAAAGGATCTAGTAAGGACCAGAACTGGTATAAGGTAAGTGGGAGAAATGTGCAATGACATGTAGGAAAAAAAACCCCTAAATAAAACCTTTGATCTTGAACAAACTCATACTTTTAATAGGGAGTGTTTTATTATAACTCTTACTAGAAGATATTTTCCTTCGTGTGATATCAATGCTGGGTGTTTAATGTGAAATCTGGATGTTTATGTATTCAATACTTGCTGATCTTTAGAGAAATTAAACTGAAGCTTGAACTCCACTGAGCAATCAGAGGTGTTTCTTGTTTCTTAAATGAAGTAGGCACTGCTTCAGAAATTAAAACAAGGCCATTTCAAAACTTATGTTTAAATGCACCAGTCTCCAGATTGAAATATTTTTTTCAGAAGCTTTGAAGTCTGTCTGCTCCCTTTAGAGTGTGAGGCTCCCAGAATGTAGGCAGCAAGAGGCCTGCATCTGATGGCCCCTACTACTTCAGTGCTTCAGTAGTCTAGGTTCTCTGGAAAAGAGCACCTAGAGTGAAAGTGTTACCACCTCCATTTAAAAGAAATCAAAAGGGTTGTCAGAGCTTTCTTAATTTTTTAATCATAGGCTAAATTAGCATTTTCTCTTTTGCCATTATTAATTTATATAAATTGAGTGAATGATGGAATTGTTGTTCCAAGACATTAATGAGAATGAAGCATCTATCCCATCAGCTGTATTTCAAACATCAGTTCAGTTGACTGGTTAAAAAGCTTCATTGGATGTTCAAATATAGGAGATTTGGGTAGTCTGTGGGGAGCTCAGCTCCTCTTGTATGGTTGGAAGAAAAAACACAGCTCTGACTATTTTTTTCCAGAGGGTAAATCGAGAGTGGCTTCATTTAGTGAAATTCACTGTGCTCCATATTTGCTCTGTCCAGCTGCCCTCCTGCCTCTCTGAGGAGGTCCACACACACTGTATCATGTGTGCCTCCACTTCAGACTGAAATTGCCATTACCACAGGAGGACCTCCTGCTTCCTGCTTTGCTTTTGCATGCCTGTTCTGCTCCTCACTGGGGGGATTTTACTTCACTACCCCAGGAAAGTGGTATTTTTGGTCATACCATTGTGTTAAATCTGCTCGCCAAAGGCCTGACAAAAGTCAGGAAGATGGAAGGGTTAACACCGGGTTAAGTCTTGAAGAGTTCATCTTCAGTGTCTGCAGTTCATGAACCTCAGATGCTCAGCTAAACTGGAGCAGTGGAGCAGGAAGATTTTGTCCAGAGTAGAAATTGCCAATGTTATAAAAGCAAACCATAGCCCTTTTTCTCTACCAATAAGTGCTGTATGGCATGAAGGATCATCTAACAGTAAAATGGTTTGGGTCGGAAGGGAACTTCAAAGGTCATCTAATTCCAACCCCCTGCCACCCTGCCATGGGCAGGAACACCTTCATGGGTGGAGCCCCATCCAGCCTGGCCTTGAATCTTTCCAGGGATAGATCCTAAACTTCTCTGGGCAACCTGTGCCAGTGTTTCACCATCCTCATGGTAAAAAACCCCTTCCTTATATGTAGTCTAAATCTCTTTCAGTTTAAAACCATTACCACTTATCCTGTCACAACAGGCCCTAATAAGTTTGTCTCCATTTTCCTCTAAGCCCCCTTTAAGTGCTTTCAGAAGAGTTATTACCAACTTTTCAATTTAAAAGAAATCAAAAGACTTGTCAGAGGTTTTTTTCATTTTTTTAATCGTAGGCTAAATTAGCATTTTCTCTTTAGCCATGATTAATTTATATAAACATTTATTTGGAAATTGTTTTACAAAATAATATTGAGACTAGCAGAGCTTAAAATATTGCTACCCATCACCCAAAATATGACAGCACTTGAAATCAAAGTTAGAACTAAATATAGCCAGTGACAAGTGCATTCAAAATGTTCTGACAGATGAGTAGAAGGAAATATGTTCATAAGATTAAGTAATTGTTTATACAGTTCAGAAATGACTGGAAAGAGTCAAAAATAGCTAAATAAAGAGCAGGTTATTTGAGAAGATCTGCTTAAGATTTTTGAGAGGGAAACACATGCAAGTTCTTTATTGTGCAAATGATAGTGATAAATTTCCAGTGACAGGAATTAATTGAAAGGTGTTTACAGTATGGAAAGACCCTGCTTGAAGTGCTTGAAAATTACTTTTAAACCCAGAATTCCCTTTCCTGTTCTCTACACTACATGGAACAAGCAAGGATAGCAGCAGTAAAACTTCTGTTGGCAGGAGAGACTGGATAGAAAAGTTTGGCTTGTTACTTGTTTTTAGGGTTTTTTTTTTTTTTATTACTTTGATGGTTTATTTAAAGCTAGAATTAGTGTTGCTAAGCTGCAGGTAATAAATTAATCTTATTCACAGCTGATAATCTGAGGAATGATAAGGAATTTTGCTATGCTTTTCAAATTTCAAATATAACTTTTAAGGGCAGATCAGACTGAAACATTCTAGTTAATAGAAGTGGGCATCATCATAACAATAGAATACTCTGAACTGGGTTTGGCAACAGCATTGTGGTAAAGAATTTGGCAGAGCATTATATTTTTTATTACCTGAAGTGATCAGTTATCTCATTTCTTGCTGCAATCCCAGTTCAGCTGCAGCCAATAAAAACCTTGACGGGACCAGAATCAAATGCTTCACAGCTCACATTTTCATGTGGTGAGGAAGTGCACTTCCACGTGCTACTTTGGTTTTGCTGTTCTAATGAATTCACAAAAACCCCAACAACCCCCTGACCTATAAAAGCATAATTGATAGATCACATAGCAGGCTTTCTTATTGCAGCAGTAAGCAGGTTCAGGGATTTATTTTTCAACTGACACAGCCAGAGATCCCTTTCCTGACCCTTTTTATTTGCCCTAATTAATAAACTGTCTTTTTTTTTTGTAAAAGGTTGCATGCTATAATCTTCTGTGATGCTGAAAAGGCTGTTTTGGAAAATTGTTCAGGCAGTGGCTAACAATACTTGTAGTGACACGTTTAAAACAGAGTATTTGTGTTTACCAGTGGTTTGTTTAGACAGTTCTGTTTTCAACTGTCATAGTAGGTCTCTGTTAAATCACTTAAAATCCACTGTCTTTCCTAAAGGTCCTGGAAAGAAACACCAAAATCAAAACAAAACAGTTTACAGATAGTTTACATCTCTATACAAGTTAACTTGCTGCTGCTTTGCTCCTCAAAAATCTTCCTCCTCCTCATCCTACTTAATCCCAGAATGCTTTGGATTGGAAGGGACCTTTAAGATCATCCAGTTCCAGACACCCTGCCACGGGCAGGGACACCTTCCACAGGACCAGGCTGCTCCAAGCCCCATCCAACCTGGCCTGGAACATTTCCAGGGATCCAGGGGCAGCCACAATTTCTTCATAGGGCAGCCTGTGCATCACCACCCTCCCAGTAAAGAATTTTTTCCCAATATCCAATCTAACCCCGGCCTCTGTCAGGGTCATTTGCTGCTTTATGTGTTCTAATAGCAGCTCCATTTTCAAAAGAAGCTACAGGTAAAATTTTCAAGTGTGGCAAAAGAAATGAATTTTAATTTTAATCTAAATTCATAGCTCCCCATAGTCTGTCTCTTGTTGATTTTCTCTCTGTTAACCCTGTTGATCATGAGTTCTAAAAAGAGACAAGATACAAGGTAAGGGTGGGCCAGGAGTCAGTGTGTGAAAGAAGGAAAACAAACTCAACCCAAACAAGTGCCATTCAAAGGAATTCTGGCCCTCTACAAGGAGAGGTAAGTTTATACTGTATTCAACTAAATTTCAAACTTTGCTCCTTCTTTGCAAAAGGCAGGATGTGTCTTCCAAATTATCGTGCTATGTGCAACCAGTGCCTGAATGTCAGTCCCTGCACATTCTCAGGGTTTAAGGTGCAGCCTCCTTGAGTAAATTTGAGTGTTTTACTCTCCTGAAAGGGCACTTTACTGCCCAAAGCACTACACCATTGATGTTTAACAGTTACACCCTCTTAAGTTTTTTTTTTATTAATTATGAAGGACGAGATTTTTGCTTGTATTCCATGGAATCAGCTGCAAATAATTTGTAGGAACAGTAGAAAAATCAAATTTCCAGGGACTGAATGGAATTCTGTACAATTTCTATAGTGTATTTAAAATTTGGCTTTGCCAGATTTTAGTAGTAACATTAAAAATCTCTGTAGTAACATTAAAAATCTCTGAATGGTCACAAGCCCTGTGAAATCCCTTTCCTTTGCAGTGCTCCTGTCAGTTCCATTAGTTAGTAATTTTTGAGTCCCAGGAAAAATCTAGGTAAAAGTGTGCCCTAGAGCTCAAAATGCACATTAAAAAATTAAAAAAAATTAAGTTAAATGAAAGGGAAATATGGGAGAATGTTTTTGCAAGCTTATGATTGCATAGCTTGTCATAACCTTGTATTTTGATTATCAACAGTGACCTCACACAATTCATTTATTTCAGTCTTACAGAACTTCAAAATGCTTTCACAAGTAGGGCAAAAGTGAATGAAAACATCCCAACATGGGGATTCCCCCATCTCTCAAGAAAAAAAGAAGCTGGAGAGAGATTTGTGACTCGCCAAAAGCCAAATTGGATGGTGAAGTTTTGTGAACAGGGATGCCAATGGCACTGCTACCAACTGCATTGTATTTGTTTTTCTAAGGGCAAGACTTCATTGTGTAGCACTGTCAGTGTAGCCTCTTTATATTCCAGGATTTGAAGTGTTTCCATTATTACAAAGACATTTACAGATTGAAACTCTCAGACCAATTTTCTGCATCTTGCTCAACAACACTGTAGTTTCCAGTATGTTCAAAACAATAAGATTCAGTGAAGTATTTCATATTCATTTCAACCCTTAATCCTTTAACTTATAATATAAAGTGGATTGTAGGCCCCAAATTGAAATAGAATTTGCTGTTGTCAGCATTGACTCAATGAGGGGGAAAAAGGGCAGGGGTTGTTTAATCTTAAAAAATTCTTTAATTGTTTGCGCCTTAACTGGCAAACAAGAGAACAGCTTGAAATGTTTCCTGTGAGACCCTCTGCTCTGGCTTCCTGTGCTGAGGAGGGGACACAAGTGATGGGCAGCAATTTGCTCAGCAAGATCTGTAGGTTGCATAATGCTGGGGGTTGATATTTTAATAAGATGTAAAATTAGTGGTGGCTACAGCTGTAGATACAGAAACTGTCTTGGC
Organism: Motacilla alba alba; assembly: GCF_015832195.1. Lineage (NCBI taxonomy): Eukaryota > Metazoa > Chordata > Aves > Passeriformes > Motacillidae > Motacilla > Motacilla alba. Next base: position 5,351,268 of record NC_052020.1, on the reverse strand, counting down.
ACAGTGAACCAATAACTCCCAGGAGTTCTTGACTCTTGATTTTTGATCTAATTTGATGTTTCATTCTACTTAAAGGTATAATTTTGTCATCCCTGTAGTGCAAGACATTAAAGTGCTCCTAGGGGATAGGTTGGGCTTTGGTTTGAAAGTTAAATGTCTCTCTCTACATTTCAGCTTAAGAAACATTAGCTGTGAAACCTGGGTAGCTTCTTAAAAAGGGACAAATCTCTGGCTTTTTGCTCAACATCCACTGGCCCACAGTATTCTATTTCCTCTCTTTGACCTGCTATTTACTGTTCAACATCAAAACAATTTGATGCAAGTGTACTTTGCCTGAATTGGTAGTGTGCAACATAATGAATGCTCCCTTTTGATGCAAAATTATCATCATAAAAATACAGCAAATTAAGTCATGTGACCAGCAATGTCTAAACCAAACCAGTGTAATCCACTAGCAGTACTATATATATATATATATATATATATTTGATAGATCAAGCCATGAAATAGCCATGAAATAATTTTTGCACTCAAGTTCTATTACAAGAACGAATAGAAAATTCACCCAGCAAAGAAGTGAATATGGCAAACAACAAAGTAGACTTCTTATGGTGGTTTAAAGTATAAAGTCACAAAACCCAGCTAGTGTCAGTATGAGCAATTAAAATACTGTTCTTTCTGAAGAAAAAGAAGATGAAACTATTAATGAAACATCAATAGTTTGATGGGATGGCTCATATGGAAGAGGGCAGCTATGGTGGCCTTCACAGGGGTCCCAGGATGAGGGAAGAGATGAGAATCTTGACTCCACATTTCAGAAGGCTGATTTATTATGTTATGATATATATTATATTGAAAATGCTATATTAGAACTATACTAAAATAACAGAGAGAAAGGATTCATCAGAAGGCTGGACAGGAATAGAAAGGAATGTATAACAAAGGCTCGTGACTGACCAGAGAGTCTGAGCCAGCTGCATCCTTGATTGGTTATTAAGTAGAAACACCTCACAGGGACCAATCAAAGAAGCACCTGGTGCGTTCCACAGCAGCAGATAGCCATTGTTTACATTTCTTTCCTGAGGCTCCTCACCTTCTCAGGAGAAGAAAATCCTAGCAAAGAATTTTCATACAAATGTAGTGACAGGCAGCAATACAAGACTTGCTCTTTAGGCATTCTCTCCTCTTGGCACAGTACCTTTGTGCCAGGTGACCTCTTTTCCCAAATGGGAAATTCACTCCCTCCTAGCTGTCCAGAAGATCTTTCACATTTCTGTAAATCATCTTGCAATATGCAAGGTAGCACGCACTTTTTTCAAAAGTATGTTATGTTCCAGCAATCCCTCCTCAGCCCGGCAGGAGGTTTGTGCCTAGGGGCCAGGGAGGGACATGGACTTTTGGAAGAGCCGTGGGTGCCTGGGGGGCCCTGGGTAAGGGGGTGGGGGCACACCGTGCTGGGCACCGGAGGTCACCGCCTGCTCGTAGGTGGGCAGCCCTGAGTCCTCAGCTCCGATGGGAAGGGGGTTCAAGGAGAACTCCTCATGCCTCCTGAAGATGTTGGCTGAATTCCGTCTTCCGTTCCTGACATAACCCAAGTACCTAAACAAAGGTAAGAGCAGGTAAGTGGAAAGTTCTGCTTCAAAGGGAAGCAAGAAGATTAAAGATTGTATTTGCAGGGTGCCCCGATGAAGGGAGGAATGATGAATCTGACTCCATGTTCTCAGCAGGCTAATTTATTATTTTATGATACTATATTATATTAAAGAATGCTATACTAAACTATGCTAAAGAATACAGAAATACTTAGCACAATGCTAAAAAGATAATAATGAAAACTCGTGACTCTCTCCAGAGTCCTGACACAGCTTGGCACTGACTGGCCAAAGAGTGAGAACAACTCACACCAGAAACCAATGAAACAATCACCTGTGGGTAAACAATCTCCACATTCCACATGAGCACAACACAGGAGAAGCAAATGAAATAATTATTGTTTTCTTTTTCTCTGAGGCTTCTCAGCTTCCCAGGAGAAAAATGCTGGCCAAAAGGGATTTTTCAGAGAATGTGAATGCCACAATAACGTCTTAAGCATAAAATAAACAAAACCCCAAACAACCCAAGAAAACCCCATAAGAGAAAAACCACGCCTTCAGTGATCACAAAGACCACAAGCCAAATACTCTCTCCAAACCACAGGGTAAGAATAGCTCAGAGGTGTGAAATTTATAGGGAAAGGGAAGCACAGAATCCTTTTATATTCCTTTCAAGATTAGGATAAAGGAGCATTCAGGAGTAGAGACTTGGTAAAAAAGCATTTCCTCCAAACTGCTTCATCATCTACTACCACAACTACTTCACATCTGAGGTAAAGCACATGCCATGAGAGCATACAGCTTATTTGAAAGCCCCAGCAGAACATGTTAGACTTCCCATTGCAGGGCCCCATCTGCTAAAATTATTCCATCATCATAGTAAGAATATTTTGAAACCAAGAACACACACAATTAAAAAAAAAGGCAAACCCAAAGGTGTGGGTGTGCAATATTGTTTTATGTTTTTGTGTCATTAACTCCAGCATAACTACTGTTGGTGCCCATCTAACTTTGCTTCTAGGCAAGTAAGAACTAGAACTTCCACTGGATTTTCTGAGAATACAATAGTTAGACCAACCCACAGTGATTTTTAAATGCCACTCTTAAGCAAGAGCTTGTTTTGTGTGTGTTTGGGTTTTTTAAGCAGTGAAATTGCTTACCCCGGTGGTTGCCTTGATTTGCATCTGCTCTTGCAGCAGTAGAAGACAATCAGAGCAATTATAACCAACAGCACTCCAGCAGCAACCAGGCTGATGAGCAGTCCTGTGACATTAATCTTCTGCAGGGCCTCATCGCCTGGAGAGAAAACATTGGTGATTTTCATTGTGCTCTTTCCATCTACCCAGCCTGCAGTGTACACTGTAAAATACCACTTCTGCACTGATGTTAGGCTCTTCCTTCCACAAATGCCTAACTTGCTGTAAGAAGCTGTTAATCTGTGCAACACAACCCAAGAGAATCATTCACAGCCAACTTAAAGCAAACGGGAGTTGATGCCCCCTTTTCTCTGCATGAAACTGTTGAGATGCCTGCCTTCCAAAGCCTTCCAAATATTCCTTCATGTACTTGTGACCTTGATCAGGTCCAACTGACCATTTTTTATTAAATATCTAGCATCAGACAACTCTGAGCCTAAATCAGGCTGTTATATATTACTATTAAAGAAACAGGGGGGAGAAAAAACCAAACCAAACCACAGGAGCAGCCACAGAATTACTGCAAAGTTTACCAATTGTGTAATAAAGAAATGGTCAAGGAAATTATTGTTTTTATCTACCGACCTATAATGGATCCCACTTTAAGACGCTTCAGTTTTATCATGTAAGAAAATTAAACATATTTGTACAGTTCACAGCGATCTTCAGTAAAAGATAATTTCTGATTTCCTTAACTGATTGCATGATCTATTAAAAATATACTGTTATAACAACCAGAAAATACTGCAATATAATAAAAAAGTAAAAAGATGACTCACCTATTTTTATTTTAGGGCCTTTAGTTGAATAGTCTTTCCAAAAATCCATCTATGAAATCGAAAAAGAATCAGATTTATATGAGATACATAAGTTACAGGCCTAATGACTTATATTTAATATGGTAACTTGGGCAGAATTGAACAGTGGCATAAACAGAAATAACTCCTGCTCAGGGATTTGTATTTACTTATCCCATGGTATTTTTCTTCTACAACTTTGCATTAAAATTTCTCAGATCCCAGCTGGTAAAAGGAAGAAGTGTATTTAACTGTACAGAGTTACCCCATATTTCTGCCAGATTACAAGAGAAATTAGGGTATATTCTGACACCAAAAAAATGCTTACAACTATTTTTTTTGCAAACCCCCACAAAACAGTATTTGAAGCAAAGTTAAATTCTTAAAATTCCAACATTTGAATTCACATCAGCCAGGAAAAATAGTGGGATTCATTTAAGAGAAAAACTTTAATGTTTTATGACCATCAGACATTAGATGTGTTGAGTTATAATTTTCACTTTTGCTACCAAGCAAAAGACTCCAGCGAGTGATTTCAATTCAGCAATTTGACCTTTTTCTTTGGAAATTGTTAGCAACGGCAAACTAACACTCCCACCTTCAGAACAGGGGTGTATTCCTCACTCTTTCTGCAGAGCACACCTAGAATCACAAAGGGATTCTTGCTGCTTGTGCAGCAACCAGTCTTCAGACAGTCCTCACATTCCTTTATCGAGCTGAAAGGTTTCTCATTGTTTCTTTTTATAACTATATCTATCTATCTATCTATATATATGTAGATATACCAGGTTTCTTCTCAGCCACATCTAGGTGGGGAGTTAGAAGGTGGTGCTGCAGCAATACTCAGCAATAGCTGAGCTGCAGCTTTGCTCCACACTGACCTCTTACAAAACACTTCTGAGCATGACACAAGGATGCAATCAGCCAATTAATACATTAATAATTAATAATGTGAAACATTTAAACTGGATGTTACTAAAAAATCCAGAAGTCTGAAAAAATCTAGGAATAGCCACAAGTGGGACTTCTGAAGCTACATTTCTATTTGTTTGCAGAATTAAAGTCCACATCTAAAGTCTTCAAGACAATATTCACATATTAAGGCATTATTCAACACATTCAAGTGCATTCACTGTGTGTCTAAAGCAAGAACCCCACGTAATTGGGATATCTGCTTTTAGAACAAAATAAGTAGTCATCTCTCAGTTAGAGGAGTTACAGTATTTGTGTACAAGAATTTGTTACAATAATTTGTGTACAAAAATACAGTTGTTTAGCCAATAACCTCCCTGACTAAATTGAATTCAATTTGAACTGCTACCGTTTTATCAGGGTCTTCAAAAATTTCTCTCGCTTCTTCATAATTGCAGAGCTCTTCATAGCATTCCCTTTCCAGGTTATCAGCTGTGAATGCTTCAAAATCAAACCTGTTGTTCAGAAGATGTCGTCCAATGAATAAATTGGCCTCCCTTGCAGATGTGAACACTAATGAAAAAAAAATCAAGTTGATTTAAAACAAGTTAGGAAGGCTAAATCTGGTATTTTGAAAGAATGGTAAAGCTTTTAAAGGAGCACCTTGGGATAATTTCTTTCCCTAGCATCTCTCAGCTATGTACAAGGGAAAGATCAAGGTCTCCTCCTAAAATGTCTTCTTCACTGCTATATTTTCTAACTATGTAACATAAAATAAATGTATTTGCCTTTCTCATAAGCCATCTCAGCTATTCCTTATCCTGGCCAAGAGAATCTGATTGTCACGAGAACTGTTGGTCAAGTTTTGGTGTGACCCCTGGTGGGATGTGAGCAGCAGTTTTTACTGGAGGTCTTAAGAACAAGGTAATAGTCACATACAGCAGAATTCAGTCAGATCCAAAGTACGCGACACCCTGACCTAGTGGGGGAGGAGACAAGGGTGGGGGAAGGAACAAACCAAATATACATCTATCAATATTCTGGTATCTGTGAGTTCCAAATTTTATTTACAGAATTTAGTTTTTAAATCACATCAGCAGAATCCTAGTCATTCTACAATTGCTCTCTTTTCACAGTCGTGGCACCAAACTTTATGTAAAGGTGCCTTATTGCCAAGTTAATTTGTTTTAAATTTGTCCATGATATGAATTTTACTGACAACATGCATTTCTGAAGACTTCTGAAAAGAAGAGATTGTCTTCTTCTGTGTTCCATGAGGCCTCATGGAGTAAGTGGCGAGGTGAGATTCCAGAACAGTGAGTGAAATTATAGAAGGCTTTGGAATACAGGAAAGTATTTCCTCACTAGGCATTTTCCATAGTCAAGTTTTAGCCTGCTCTTGCTACGGTTTTGTATTAAAAAAAAAAAAAAAAAAAGACAAAACCTAATTTCTAGTGAAAGCCTAATCTCTGTCCCATGAAATTCAGGCTCTTTGGTTGAGCAAAATGACTAGAGGATTATTTTTGCAAATGTAATGCAGAAACTGCATTGTTACATACCAAGCAGGATGGCCGAAAAAGGAGATGAGATTCAGGATAAAGTTATTCAGCTACAAATTAGCTTTGTGTTCTTGTTAGCCTGTTTGGCAAGATTATCACATCACTCTGGAATTTTCACCCTAATAGTCACTGTTAGATCCTGCAGTGCTAACACTTTGCTCTCTGAAAACTGGGAAAACTGCAGCGTAACTTACATATTGGTTGTTTATGTCTTTAATATGATAGAATATTTCAGGAATATGACAGCATATATTTATATAATTTGCACAGTGTTACACTGTGTACTGAAGTAGCTACACATGTGCACATGCATTTGTTTTTTGTTATTCTAAAGTAATTGCAAGAAAATATAAGCTTGAAATATTTATACTATACCTAAAGAATAGGACTTAACAAAAAAAAAAAAAAAGAAAAAAAAAAGAAAAAAAAAAGAAAGCCAAAACCAAAATCAAAACTCCCTCAAACCCACAAGTGGAAAGGGAAAATAATTACATGAGAAAAAAATATTATCAATATTCTTGGTTCGGCGCAAATTACAAAAGTAACTTCAGCCTTCTGAAGCAGGGGTCTTCAGTTTTGCTCAGTAGTGTTTCACTCTTTACCATGCAAGTATTATTACCTGTCCTTTGAATTAACTTAGAGAACTCATGCATTATGTTTAAAATGGAATGCATAATCAAACTGCCTGGAGCCTAGGACCCTCAATGCCCAGGGATACATGGCCAACTTTTTCTTTTCAAGCATTTTTATCCATTTATCTGCACTTTTTTCACTTTGTCACATATCTCCATCTCCAACTTATTTGCTACCTGGTGATTAAAACAGTATTTGAAGAATGAATCAGATGGATTTGAATTGAGTCCTAAATGTGAGGGACCTGCATGCAGTTCTGCAGTCCTTGGTTGGAGAAAATGATCCATGCAGTTTTAGGATGCCCAGCACTTAATTAAAAATGCAACCACACAATACTCTCAGCGAAGCAGCTCTGCTGGTAAAAGATGTTCAGAAAATGCTGAAGGGAGACCTCTCCATGCAGGTACCCCATACCTTTGGCTTGGTATGTTCTACTTGCTAAATTATGGGATTATTTATATATATATATAAATATAATTAATCTATATTATATATATAAATACAATATTTTTCTGATATTATTATTATTGGATATTATATTATGATATTAATATTATATTGATAGTATTAAATATTAATTGGATACTTCTCTTCCCAACTCTATCTTTAAAGGAGTGGTCTGGGCCTGTTGTGAGGAGAGAGTTGTCACAGGAGCTCACAGGGAAGAGGCAGCCTGATGTTTTATGCCCAGAGCAAGATGGATTTTAACAAATCATCTGTTGCAAGCACTTTTCTGCTAGCCATGGTTTCTGCTCCTCATACTGCCCTGAAGGAGCCTCCTGCTCCTTCTGATGACTTTTAAGATCACTCTTAAGGTTTCAGCACTCCTTGTCCACTGAGAAGACTGGACAGCTAAGGTAGAAATTTATTTTTGAAGCCCTGAAAATGCTAACCATCAAATGCCTTTGCTCCACAGTGCTTGAGTCTCTGAGAGGAATTTATTTGTTTTTATATGAGCTCCTCCCCACTTCTCTCCCTCCACAGGGAAGAAGTGCAAAAGCAGCACTACACTTATCTTTCCAGGTGTTGCGAGTGGGCCTGGCATTGAGAGCAAATATCAATTTCAAAAAACAACCAAATAAACCCTTTCAAACACAAAGCAGTTTCAGATACACAAATACAATTGCAATGTGCTCAAATAGCACCAAAAACAATACTGTCTTAACACAGGGTTCAAACTTTTTGAATTTTGATGTTACTTAAATTATTCTGGTTGTATCAAACACAATAATCTCAGAGGGCTGGAAAAACTTCAGCTGTCCCAATCTGCATTTACTGCAAGATCTGATAAATACTTAAAACTAACTCCAAAGTCAATTATTGCTCATTTCAGCAAGAGGTATTAAAATAATCTGAAATTAAGCATAAAGCAGCCTAATTTTGTCATAAAGTTAAAAAAACCAAAAGAAACAAAAACAAAAAAAACCAAAACCAACCAACAACAACAACCAAAACAACAATAACCAAAAAATTAAAGAAGCCAGCAAAGCAAAGTTAGAAACAATTTTGGAAAGCACAAAGTGACGTTAAAACTAAGTTACCATCTTTCCATTCCGGCTGCTTCAAGTTATTTAATCTCCCAGGGCAGTGAGGAAACGCGAGCACCGTCACATGCAGTTGACACAGCACCACCAAAACCGCGAACATGGCCGGGATCTGTCAGACAGAAACCAACGTGAGCTAACCAGGAATGACAGCGCAATCCTCCGAAGTGTCAGCGATGAACCCTGAGCGAATCCTGCCCGTGAAGTCATCCAGCGCAAGCACCTACACGCACTCCAGGCTAATGGGTCCCTGCAAGAGACACCGACCCGAACTGGTCCTGCCTGTCTCCTGCGGAGCTCTCGTTGTGTAACACCCGCTGGTGGCACCGCTCTGGCCGCCTCCTGCTCTCCTCTCCCGGCCCAACAGAGCGGCGGCCCCGGTGCCTGGCGAATTGACGGGGAAAGAGCCCGCAGAGCCTTCGCTGCCGGAGGAGGTAACAAAATCTCCCCGACGGGAGCAGGTACAAAGCCCGTTTTGTCAGAGGCGTGAAACAAACCCGTAACTCCGCACGGAGGCACCCGACACAGGTGAAACACCATCGCCTCCCGAGGCGGAGAGCTGCCACAGCCGCTGGGGCCACGGCCGGGCGCTCCCGCAGGGCCGCCCGGGGCCCGGGCACAGCGCCCTGCCCGCCCCGCGGCGGCTCCGGGGAGCGGGACGAGGCCCCGGGGAGCGCCCGGGACACAAGGAGCAGCCAGCGCTGCCCTACCTGTCCCGGAGGGACAGCCTTTCCCGGGCTGTGCGGATCAGCAGCGGGACAGCCTTTCCTGGCCGTGCGGATCAGCAGTGGGACAGCCTTTCCTGGCTGTGCGGGTCAGGAGCGGGACAGCCTTTCCTGGCTGTGCGGGTCAGGAGCGGGACAGCCTTTCCTGGCCGTGCGGATCAGGAGCGGGACAGCCTTTCCCGGGCTGTGCGGATCAGGAGCGGGACAGCCTTTCCCGGGCTGTGCGGGTCAGGAGCGGGACAGCCTTTCCTGGCTGTGCGGATCAGGAGCGGGACAGCCTTCCCCGGGCTGTGCGGATCAGGAGCGGGACAGCCTTTCCCTGGGCTGTGCGGCGGGACTCTGAGCGGATCAGCAGCGGGACAGCCTTTCCCGGGCTGTGCGGATCAGCAGCGGGACAGCCTTTCCCGGGCTGTGCGGATCAGCAGCGGGACAGCCTTTCCTGGCTGTGCGGATCAGGAGCGGGCCAGCCTTTCCCGGGCTGTGCGGATCAGGAGCTGGAACAGCCTTTCCCGGGCGGTGCGGATCAGGAGCGGGACAGCCTTTCCCGGGCTGTGCGGCTCCGGGGAGCGGGCCAGCCTTTCCCGGCTGTGCGGATCAGGAGCGGGACAGCCTTTCCCTGGCTCTGCGGATCAGCAGTGGGACAGCCTTTCCTGGCTGTGTGGATCAGGTGTGGATCAGCCTCTTCCTGGAAGGGCGCGGCGCAGTCACGGGGCTGCACCTGGGCCGCCCCCGCCCGCGCTGCCCGAGCCGGGCTGGGGCCGCCCCGGGGCGGGGCAGAAACGCCCCTGGAACGTGGGCAAAGAGGGGTCATGGGGGGCGCCGGGGCTGCCGCAGAGGTTTTCCCTCGGGCACCACCCTGGGCTTTTTTCCAGACACCTGCCTGACCTCGCAGCCTCCGCCCGGACTCCGGGGTAGGCAGCCGGTCCTCTCTGCTCCTGCAAGCCCCTTCTTCTGCTAAGCCTGGCTTTTTGCGCGCTGGGTTGCTGGCGGTGCCGAGAAGCTGGCGGGGCTTTGCTCCCCGAGGACAGCGCGGGGATGGCGCAGCGGCTGCGGCTGAGCCGGAGCGGGGCAGGGTGTGCCTCCCCCGCCGGGCGGGGCAGCCGGGGGCTGCTGCTCCGCGGTTAAGCAAGCTTGGCTTTTACCTATCGGCAAGCACTTAGCCGTCAGAGAGCCTTGTCTCCACCAAACTCTCCGAGCCAGGCAGCTGGAAGGACCAGCAGTAGCTTTACATATGTGAAAACAATGTTTTTGCTCCTTTTTCTGTTTGTCTTGGTTTTGGTTTGTTTGTGCGTTTTACTGTTTGGGGTTTTTTTGTTTGTTTGTTTTGGGTCAGTGTCGGTAAACCTTAACCTTGCACTTTAGAAAGGGGCAGAAGTGGCTCCCTGAAATGCGTGAGGCTGCTTTGCACCAGCACACATTCAGGAGCTCCCATCGCTCTCCTTCCCGGAGCAGAGGCCAGGCTGAGCACACGGATCTGTGGCTCTTTTGGCTTCTCCAAAGGACGAGATAGAAGCTTCACATTTGCTGTAAGGATTTGTTTAACACTGCGTGCTGGGAACACGAACTATGTGAAAAATTTTGGGATAGGCTGGGTTGGGTTAAAAGCTGTACACCAAAGAAGCTCTGGGGATACATGAGCATTGTGATTTTGTTAGCAGGAAATCCAGGGACTGACAGTGATTTGTGTCTGCGCTTGCGTGTCTCCAGTAGCGACTTTGGATTGTGTTCTTTATTTCAGTGCTGGAGTGACTTGTATATACAGAAACAGGAAACAGCAGAATGAGAGGGTATTGGATAACACTAGTGGAAGTGATCAGAAACTCCCTGGAGAAAAACAGAAACTTCTGATGTGTGAAATAAGGGGAACTGTTTGGAGGAATGATGACTGTGGTTAAATATTTACTTTATGACATCAACACGCTGCCGTTTAGAGGTACTTGATGAACATGTAACTTACAAGCTGGGATGACTCTAATGCTTTTTAGCTGCTGGAGCTCTCAACAGAAAATTCTATATTCTGATTGTGTAGGTGCTTATAACGCAGTGGAGATCTAAGCTAAGGCTATTTTAGAAGAAAACAGTATAGATTATTTATTATCTAGATAATACTAAGGAGACATGAATACTAAGCTGCTACTTGTTGGAAGGCAGGAGAAACTACCATTATTTTGTAAAGGGCCTTACAGCTTCGTCCCATGCCCCTCTAGTCAACCCTCATGCTGAGTTCCTATCTGAGTGTCTCAGAGAGGGTGGTGCCAGCTGTGAAATAGCTGCTGACAGCTCCAGTGCAAGGGCATGAATGTACAAGGGCTCTGTGGTGCATTTAAGTGTAAGTAAAATGCCTGCCTGCCAGTGTGGGAACTTGTTTTGTGTGGTAACAACAGCTTTGTGTGAGGAAACGCTGCGGTACAAGTAGCAGGTAATCTCCACTGTGTTCTGCCAGCATTGTCTATCACTGTTAATAGAGGGGGGAGAAGAGTTTTGGAATTGCTCATGTATGCCTTCCGGGGAGTGGATGTGAATCCATCCCTGGCCCTGCCCTTATCAGAGGAGAAGGCTCCAGGTGTGGACTGAGACTGATGGATCAGCCCCATCCAGACTCTGCTGGATCTCAGCCCTGCTCTGAAGGTGGAGGAGCAATGCAGCAGCAGAACTCTGCTGGGAGAGGCCCTCAGAGCTTTAACACTCACCAGTGGTTACCCAAATGCTTCTGGCTGTGCAGCTTTTAGCAAAAAATTTGTGTCTTCTGCCTGTGTGTGCATGGGTGCTTGTGCAGGGGTGGTGGAGGTTTCTGACCACCAGCGTAGCTTATTTATTATTGAGATGTAATTAAAAAAAACCCAAAAAAACAACAACAAAAAAGTTGTTTTACATTGGGAAAACAGGACAGTGAAGTCTTTTGCTTTCGAGGAGATAGTAACTTTCTCCTGTGTGTCCTTCTGAGCTCAGACTGAGTTTCCAGCTCTGTGATTTTGGACATTGGCAGTGAATCCTCACTCAGGGTGGCTGTGCAGGTAAATGGACGTGTGAAAACTTCTGCAGCAGGTAATGACTAGAAGAGTGCCTGAGCTCTGGTTTGTTATGAGATCATAGAGAAGCTACTGACAAGTAAAAAAGGGTGCTGAGGTTAAATAGCCTATTTCCCATGTATATGCAGTTTTTAGCATGGCAGAGCAGTAAGTACCTTTTGCGTGTTACTTTGCTACTTGTGAAGTATTTTTTTCAGGTAAAATAGTTTTGATTAGCAAGCTGTGCAATGAAGATGCTCAGAAGGACGGAACCATCAATTAAGATATTACTTTCATCAACCTTTCCAGATAAATACTAGTATACAGTATAGTAGACACATAATTAAAAATATTTGGAGAGGTGGAAACTAGGAAATTAATTTACATCACTTGCTTTTAACATTGGGTAAATATACAATTAATGTTTCTAAAAAAATCTTTAAATTATTTGCCATACTAGCTACTACACCTATTTACCTGTATTTTAGAACATCACTTATTGCTGTGATGGTTGATAAATTTTGTTAGAGAAATTAAATATGGTGCTGTTGAATTAAACCAGGACTGTGTATCCCTCACAAAAGGAAGATGGTACCAATCCATGTTTATGCACTGATCATTTGATTCTGAATATACTGATTATTTTGCTGCAAATAAATAGCAGTGTATTCATTTTTACTATTCAGGTATTCATTTCAGTATAGCAAAGAATAATATGCTTTACTGATTTTGGATTGGGAGGACTTTGGATGTAAAATATATCTTACCATAATTCAAGTAATAAGTTTCTTACTGTTCAGTTCTCGTGCAGTATTTATCAGTTGATCTGATAATGAAATAAATGTGTAATTGAGGATTACAAATCCTCTTATCAAGCATATGTGGAGTTGTGTGTATCTGGTCTGCTCTTTCCAATGGTTTATTTGATATCCTGAATCACCTGGTAGAGATTTGTCCTTTACACAGAACTATTGTAAGTTCCTATTTTTAACTGCATTTCTGTCTGGGCAGCTTGATTTAGGAGTAATGGTTTTTTGCTAGAGGTAATTGAATGTAACAGATTTTAATTATTGATTTTCTACAGTTAACATCAAAGGACTTTGACTGTCATATTTAGGAATAAACATGTCAACAAGCAAGTGAACCATATCAGTATCTTGGAGAAATCTGGTATCCCATTCCAACAGTACATGCAGGAGGGAGGGGTTTTCCTAGATTAGGCCATATTTGAAAAAGCTTTTTCTTGGGTGCTCCCTGGTGTCCTTTACAATTCCTGTAGAAATGCCTGGTTTTTCAGTCAAATTGGTTGGTCTAATAAAATATATAATTATGTATTTATAAATAAATAAATATGTATATATAAACAGAATCTGTAATAACTTATTACATATAACTTATTATAGCTAATAAAAGATACAATATATATTGAATATATATTACTATATATGATATAAAACAGTTATAAACTCTCTATATAGTTTATTAGATATATTATATCTAATAAAAGATATAATAAGTTATATACATATGGTCTTTGACAAATCTGTCATCAATAAATCTTTACTTGGAGCCAACATTACTTTTTAAATGATGTTATAGTAGTATTTTAAATATGCCTCAAATTCAGATACACAAATAATTTCATTTTTTAGCTAAGGCTGTTGCTTCATCCCCACAAGACGTGATGGAATCTTTTAAGTGTTCATCATGAGATTCTTTACACTTAAAAATTGAATGTAGCTGATTAACTTCTGCGCAAGTTGTTGCTTTTCTCCTTCAGAGGTCTGCTACTGATTTTTCCAATTGAAAAAGTAAAATTCTGGCACAAATATCCTATGGCAGTGTAGGGGGAAAAGCAACAAGCATGGAAACAAATAGGGGTTTAGTAGCAAAATAACTAGGATTTTAGGGGCGAGTTTATGTCAATGTCAGTTGTTAAGTTTCAGAATGAAACTTAAGTTTCAGGCATGGTTTTTCAATAACATTTTAGGAAAGCCTACACATAATTTAAATATTTGGTTATTATCCACTAGGCTGTGAGATAATTTGTATTGGTCAGAAATAATCATAGACACTTGTAATAACACAAATAACAAAAATAATTATACATTCAATTGATAAAGTTGGCTGCTGTCATAATATTCTAACCTTTATGGGTAAGTCATTCAACTAAAAATGCTTACAGGGGGTCAGGAGAAACCTTTGAGGGCTTAGCTTCACATACAGTTGCCTTTGGCTTTATTTGACAGGGGATAGAAATGTCACCAGTGCTGAAGGGGACACAAATACTCAATGGGCCCAGTGCTGGCAGCTCCCACTGCAGGTGCTGAGAATGCTGCTCCTCTAACAGGATTAAAATTCTGCATGGTCACTTGCTCAAATTTTTTTTAGATGCAGCAAGTTTAATAGGGCCAAACTTTTTTTATTTTTTTCTTTTTTTTTTTTTTCTTTTTTTTTTCCACGAGAAAGACAATTAGATTGAGAGACTTCTACATAGATGTGAGCATCACATCTTCTACAACCGATGTGAGCATTTCACAAAGTGGTTTCTGGAAAACTGTCACCATGAGCTGGTTCCTTTGAAACCACGTGTTCCCAAATATATGGGAGCATAAAAATATAGGGTAAATACAAATATAGGGTAAAAAAAAAAATCAGGTCAAAACCTTCTAGCAGCAGGATAAAAATCTGCTTCTGGCTTTTCTTGGTACAGTTCTGTTGTGTTTTGATGAGCTACTTTTTGATTAGTGAAAGGAGCCCAGTTGGGTTTGGTATTTAAGGTCACTGGGCAGGGACAAAAGCTCTTGGGGAGGATGTAAAGGAGCTGGAGCCAGCTCTCTGCCCAGTGTCAGGACCAGAGGCAGCTGGTACAAACTGAAACACAGGAGGCTCCTTCTGAAGGTAAGGAAACTATTTTTTCTTTTTTTTTTTTTTCTTTTTTTTAACTGGGTGTTGGAACCGTGGCTGCTGAGAATTTCAGACTTTCTGTGCTGACAGGCACTGACCCCCAAGAGCACACTGCATTTGACCTGAGGCTGTGGGGAGAAGGCTTCCAAAATGGAATGACAGAACTGGGATTGTGGGTGTGGAGTTTGAATAGAAGGGTGTAATATCACAGGGTGGAAAACTTAGAGTTCAAGGGTTTAGAATATAGTAATATATATAAAGCAAGATGGAAGTTTTAGGGTGGAGGCTGGTCCTTCTTGTTCACCTTCTTCTCCATGGGTTTGGGTGGTTTTGTGTAATTGGATTAAAAAGTCCACATTGCATGGTTGGTTATTGGGTTAAAAGTAAAAATAATTTAGGTGTCATTTCTTAACTGGACAGTTTATCCTTAAAAGGCCTTGCAGAGAGGGAGATAGAGCTCCATTTTCAGTTTGTTAGAGTGAAGCGCTGTAGAACTCACAGTTTGTGAGACTGTAACATAGGTGAGAACTAGCAAACGTCTGAGTCCCAACAAGAAATACCCTCTCACACATTTAATCCTGACCCTAGCAAAAAAGAAGTTAAGACTCCACAACTTGGCACTGGCACAGGGTGCCCAGAGAGGTTGTGGGGTCTCTGCCCGTGGAGATTTGCAAAGCTGGCAGCAGCGTCCCTGCCAGGGGTGGGAGGCACTCAATGACCGACCTCCTTGCAGCCTCACCATCCTCTGGTTCTGTGATACTGTCTTCTAGCAAAGCCCAAGCCCTGAAGTTTCCACTTGATCTCAAGTTGCTGAGCTCTGGGGTTTCTATTTAGCTCCTTAGCTATTTCTGTTTACCCTGGTTTACCTCAGTAACCCATTTCTCTAAGGAGTTTAGATCTTGGACTTCACCAGTTTCCTTTCCTGGCTTGCAGTAGAGGGAGCTGTGTGGTGCCCTCTCAGCTTTCTCCTGCAGCATTTTCATTTAAAATTTGCAATGTCCCTGCTGAGGATCTGCTATTAAAGCAGGGAAGACAAAGCTGTGTCTTGGAAAGGTTTCATTTTCTAACAAAATGGAGCCTGTGGGATGTTTGTAGGTAAGTGGTGCAGCAGCAGACTGGCAGCTTTGGCTGTGTTTTAATCCTGCTCAGCTGCAGCAGCAGTGCAGCTTCTGACGTGCACTAATGCAAAAGATATAGATGTTTCCATCATGCTTGGCACTTACTCTGGTGGCCGTGGAGATCTATTTGTAAACTTTGTGTTTGTTGCTGTGATACAGGCAGTTTCTGTTTGGTATGGATTTGGTTGATGCAAAGGAAACTTGTCTGTGATTGTGGGAGAGTTGCTTGAAGACTTACAGTAAAAGAGGGATTTTTAAGTTTTTGTTCGATATGTAATCTTGAAAATTCAACTTATTTGCAGTGGTGCATAGAAGACAACTTTAACTGAGAGAGGTGCTTTTATCTAAGCACATGGAATGGTTATTAGGATTGATAACAGATCACATTTTTACTGTTTTCCATGTACATTTTCCTGCACGTTGCACTGGTTTTTTATATTGATTTCTATTGATGACAGTTTCTGGAAAATGACCAAGGACATTGCACCCATATAAAGAGTAAAGTGAATATTACTGATTTTGAAGAAGTAATCAAACTAAAGTTTTGGTGGTTTTAGTCCAAATGAGAGAATTCCACATGTATGAGGCCAAGCCAGCTCTGTTGAGGATGAAGTCATTCTTTGCTGTGTTGTAAAAGCTGGTTCTAAAAACACTTGTAGACTAGACAGAAGTTTTTCTGAAAAATGTTATTAAGATCAGTGATGAAAAGCTGCCTAAATAATCTCTCTGCCTACGAAAATATGCAGAACATTTAGTTCAGCAGTCTCCCTATGGAGAGTGTTCCAGCAAGGAGTAGTGGTACAAATTCTGTCTCTTTTTTTTTGCTTTATGGATCCCTCCTTGTTTCCAGCAGAATTTAGCTAGTTTTAGAATTTAGTTTAGTTTTAGTGACTGTATCTCAGGTGTATATACAATTCTCGACATTTCTATCAAAGGCAAAATATTTCTCAGTGAATGCCAAACTCTAATGCTTAGTGAGAGTCCCTTCTTGGGAGCATAATCTGTGTTACTCTGGGCAGGTGAGCAGGCAATTAATTGACTGGTTCTTTAGGAGAACCTCATGTTATCACATTCATATGAAGCTATTGGTGTGTATTGGAGAAGGTTACTGAGCCCTGGCTCAAGATGGTTGAGGATGCTTTCCATAAAATTCTTTATTAATTTTTTTTTTCTTGTCTGGAGATTGCAGAGTTGAATATGAAAAGTCCTCTGGAGTTTCCTTTCTTTTTTTTTAAATTTAAAAAGATGTCTTGGGAGAAGAGACTTAATGTGGTGGGTTTTGCTGTGCCTGTGACAGAAGGGATTTGTGTGACATGGAGGATGGCAGGGCCTTCAACAGCCTCCTCCATAACTGCATGAGGCAATTAAACCAGCCATAAATAATTGGGAGAGGCTCCAGTCTTTCACATGGGAAGGGGCTTCCACAACAGAAAGGGCCATCTTTAATTGTGGTGTGGTTCATATACCAGAACCTTTTCTTCTCTAAGGAACAGGGGTTTTGGTGATGCTTTCTTTGATTATTTCACCATTGTCTCATTTCCTCAGGTATTTGACATCTTGTCTGCTATTTAATTTTTATCCAGACTTCCTTTGTAGTGTTTCTTCATGCTCCCCTAAAAATGAGCTAGAATTGAAATGTTTTTCATCTCTAAGCGTTAATATTAAATTGTTTCTCTGGACAAAGACGCATTTTATTTTGTCTTTGTAAATGATTATTAACTGATTAATGAAGATGCTCTGTGGGCCCACTCAATTTTTTTTCTCAATAAGCTAGTGATCAAGCAGTAAATTATATAAACAGGTGAATCACTTCTTCTGCCTCTTTTTCCCAGGTGCATTTTGCAAGTTTGTGACTGGCAGTTGTCAAAGAGCTGAGCTATTCCAGTGGAACGGATTAAACAGGAGGGTTGAATCATGGTGTCTCAATGTTTTTGAGACAGTCTTGCTTTTGTCCAACATAAATCTTGCATATTTAATCCCTATACTCTTTGTGTCCATAATTAAGATGTTGTTTGTTTTACTAAACAAACGAGAGCTTCCTATTAACTTCTAGTGAGGACATCAGCTGAATTTCCCCACATTGTTTAATTAGTTACTGTATCCTACTTTTTCTTTTCATACCAAGAGCTTGGGTTTATAGTGACTGCAGTTCAATTTCAGAAATGAAAGCCTTCCGATTTATTTCTTAGACTTTTCTCTAAGAAAAGAGTAATACAGTAAATCATGCAAAAGATGGTAGAAGTTGAAAAGTTGACAATTTGAATTTGAAAATAAAAAATGAAATTTAAATAACCTGTGTGTTGATAGAGTTTTGGGCATGTTTACTTATTTGTGTAGGAGACAGAAGCCCCATGGAATAGTAGAGACTTTTAATTTTCATTCAACAAGGGATGAGAAGTTCTGTTCTCTGTTGAATGCTTTTAAGGCACACAAGGAAAATTAAGTTTTAGGAATATTTTTTGCTCTTTTGAGCAAGAATTGTGGCCTCTAGGCCACAAGTACATGAAGGATGTGATGGTTTTAAAGGCCTGGCAAATTTGACTTTCCTTTATAAGCTCTTAGAGTCTGCTATAGTGGAATCACCATTTTCATCAGTAGTTTGTTTTTTTTTTTTTTCCCAATGCTGAACTGTCCAAGTTCTCTAGAAAAATGCTTATGGTTTACTTTTTTGTGTAGGAAAGATGTTACAAAAATGATTATACCAATTATGCAAGGGAAAAGTATATAAAAATAAAAAAAAAATACTACCTCAAAATGTCACTTTGAGATGGTTAATTTTGCACAAAAGAGTACTGAAGAATCTAAATAAAAGAAAATCATGATGACATGGTGTAAGTACACCACAGGAAATACATTCACAATACAAACAGAGATAAAAACTGCAGGCGTAGGAAGTAAAGGGAGCAAATTTTGGATGCTCTGTAAATTCCTCCAAGAACAAACATGCACAAGAAGGCACCTCAAGGCACTTTGCCTCAACTTCAAGCTAGGCGGGTGCTTTTAAAACCTGATTTCTTGTAAAAGCAATCAAAACCTTTTTTTAATGCATATATCTATATGTTGGAAAGCATAGACCATGAAGTGCATGATGAAACCTGCAAGAACATAGGAACAAAAATAATACAGAGTAGGAAGCAAGGAAGATTAAACAATATGCTATTTAATGCTACTAAAATTACTCCTTATTATAAAGACTCTTTTCAGATTATTTTTTTCTATAAACATCTTTATTCCACTGGGTGATCTGGTTTTTTTCAGTGTTTTTTACAACATCACAAAGTGAAACAAAAAATGTGAAACGACCACGTGCTACCAAACTGCTACGAAAACGTCTGTTTAGGATTAATTTAGAGAATTCTTTCAACCAAAAAGCATGTGTACATATTTATCACTTTAATAAAGATATATTCAATTAATTTTGAAAACCAGAGTAGAAAATTAATTTCCCTCCCACAGTCTTAATGAAGAAATAAAGGAACTAATTTCCCATTGCTGTTAGAGGGGTAATCCACTCCTTCACATATTAAGAAATTAATGTAACGCATCCAGTCAGCCAAAGAGTCTCTGATTCTTCCCCTCCCCCTATTCTCTTACACCAGCTTATTTTGTGCAACACAATTATGAAAAACAAAATTGGAAGAGACTTAAGTCCTTCTAAGTCTTTCAGATTTCATTACATTCTAGTTTTAGGTCTGTTGCTATTTCCAGGAATATCATCCGTTGACTTTGATGGTGTTTGCTAGTTTTGGTTTTCTTTTAGGAGAAAAATAAGAAATTTTATTTATAAAATAAAGTTGTATGTTTAAAAACATATAACAAAATATTATTGTTTATAATAACAATAAATATTTTTTTAAATCCCACACCCATTTTTAAAAAATGCCAGAAAAATATTGAGGAAGTATTGTGACGGGCTTTATTTGCCTTTGCAGCGTTTGTGGGGTCTTATGTGATCAAAAAGTCATCTTTTATTTGAACTAAATACAGAAGAAATATATTTTCTTAGGTTTATTTAATTTATTAAAAATCGGATACCATTTTGTATATTTGGTATACCATCGGATACCAATTCTAGGAATATGTGTGAACAGAGTTTTATAACTGAAAAACATGTCAAGATATTATTTTAAGGAATTAGAGATGGGTAGTTGAGACATAGATGTTCAGAATTATGTTCTTAAGACAGATTTTTGACCCACATAAGCAGCTTTATTTCTTTATTTATTAAATGGCACTTCCTGCACAAGTGAGAGTGTGAGAGCAGCTTGTGTCCTTAATGTAGGAAAACAACGAGGTGATGTAAATGTTTCTTTAAGAAGCCAGTTCTCATTTTAAAAAAATAGTTTTGAAACTTGTCACTTGTAGCAGACATTTTGGGGGGGGGTTAATCTTTTTTTGATGGTGAGCAGTGTTCAGTGAAGCAGCTCATTGTGTACACAGCTTGTGAATAGCATCATTGATAGCAAAAAGCTACAGGGTAAGTATACATTTAATTGATTTCTTGATCAGGAATGCTTCTGCAACAGGCAGAACAATAGAGCTTTATTACTGCTTGGATGGTTGATGTGAATGTGGAATAATTCAGGAAATGGGGAGATGTCCAGAGCAAGAAGTACTGAAAATACAGCTGCCCTAAGGAGATCCAACACATGAAGCTTCTTGTGAACAACTGAGACCATAGAAAATGAAACTTGATTTATAAATCAAAAATGGGAATCCATAAACATGTTTTTAGTGTGTAGGGGTGATGGAAATAAACAAAATTTCCTCTTTGCATTCCTTTCCTCACCCCTTGATTTGAGCAAAAGTAACAAAAACAGCGTAGGAAGACCTAAGGACCCATTTAACAAGGGAAGAAGAGCTAAGTATTTATTCTCTTCATGAAGGGAATATTTTATTTTTCTTCCATATCATGTGCAACACAATGTCACAGCAGTTATCTTTTATCTACAAGAGCCATTGTTTCCAACAGGAGAGGAGCAGTGGGTCTTTCAGGGCTGTGTTCCTGGTTTTTCTCTGTTATTTTGATATTTGTATGCAGCTTTATGAATTATTTTCAAAAATGAATCCCAGCCATAAGTTCTTTTAATATTTGCGGTAGATCTCATTCACAACATTTCAATTTGAAATCATTTCAGTATTTTCTTCTACAGATATAGCTCTCATAAACTCATTTAACTTAGTCAAAAATCATCACAAAAACACTGATGCTGAATTAAGAGGCAACAGTCTAAATGCAGTAGTTAATAATTTGGAAGAACATAGCAAAATTTTTTGGGACGAGTGCTCTTTTGTGGTTCTGAGAGCTCAACACAAAAAAAGGTGAAAGGCTGAAGAACAGTCCACTTCCTGAAGTCCATCTGTAATGGAATTTTCCTTTCAGACGCCTGGTCTGATCATATTAAAGAGATACAGAAAAATTGTTATGAAATTATCAAGAATTATTATTATGAATGGAAAATATTCCATTGTTAATGGACCAATAAAATGGATTTTTGTAAATGCAAGCCAAACAGGGGCACTCTTTCCATTTTCTCACTTGGATATCTTCACCATCTCTAAATTGTTTGTATAACACATTAAGGCAAGCTCAGCATTAAATATCATTTCAGTATGGTTTTTTGGGGTTTTTTTTCAGTTATATGGGAAATTCCTATTGCAGCATAACTTCAAGAATGTGGAAATATTAATATATAAAGTTTGGAAGTGTATCTGGTTGTTACTAAAATACCAGTTGCATTATCTGTAAGAATTTGTGCTTCAAGTATCTAATTTAAAAATAACTGAAAATGAAAATACAAAGTTAATGTTTTCTTGGTGGACTATGTTCAAATTACCCCAGAGTTATGTTTGTACATAAGGAACTTTAAAACAAACAAGCAAACTCAACCAATTCAATATAAACTGTTATAACTGTAAATATCACTTCCTAAAAATAGGATATGATGGACTTCAAAATTGCTACATCAATCTCACGTTACTGTTGTATGAAATATCTCAACAATGATACTGCTGGTTTTAAGTGCAAATTAATTGAATTTGGGTTAAATTTAGCAATAACATTTTGTTGAGAAAGAAATTTATTGAAACATAGCATTTGGTTGGCACGTTACACTGTCGAGTATACATTCTGCTTAAAAAAATGGGCACATGATCTAAAGCAGTTATTTACAATAAAGATGCATGCAGATTTGAGACGACATCTGAAGATTTTAAAAGCTACTTGTTTTTTCCTCAAAAAAGGCTTTTTTTTTTTCTTTTTGAGTGTACACTTA
Organism: Motacilla alba alba; assembly: GCF_015832195.1. Classification (NCBI taxonomy): domain Eukaryota; kingdom Metazoa; phylum Chordata; class Aves; order Passeriformes; family Motacillidae; genus Motacilla; species Motacilla alba. The sequence continues at coordinate 5,329,002 of NC_052020.1, read as the reverse complement.
TATGATTAACACTTGGAATTCCTGGCGCAAACCATTAGAGGGATGACGAAGGTTTGCTTAGTGTGTTAATCTCCTTACACTGCCAAGTGTATTTTGAGGGTTGGAGTGCTGTGCTGAGTCACAAACATCACAATTTCCAGCAGCTGCTGCAGCCAATATGTCCTGGTCTGTTTTCTTTTGTGAATTTCAGCCCGAGGGTCAGCCCTCTGCTCCAGCTGTGGCCTTGGCAGGAATAAGTCTCGTGTTGCTGGTGACAGTCCAAATTCCGTCCCTGTCTGGGAGATCCAGAGCACCATTTCAAGACTTCTGCAGAGGAATTCTTTTCTGACCTGTGCTTTGGAAAATGTTATGTTTCCACGTATCGTTGTGGCAAATTATCATTTCAGGCTCTGCCAAGTGAATCTTAGGATTTCAGGGGGAAAAAAGGCAACTCATTGCACAGTGACTCTGTTATCCTTCCATAAAGTGTGATTTATGTGTGACATGAAATATGCATAATTTATTTGTTGTGGATTTTACTGAAAGACACTGGCAACATAAAACTTAGGGAAATGATGTTTTCGTGTTGTTGATTACAATGATCCAGATTGTACAAATACAAACCATCTTAAATAAAACCCAACTTTTTGTACATTTATATTTGAATTTTAGCACAGAGACGAAAAGAAGTAAAAAGGTTTCCTATATTGCCTTCAAATTTGTGTTTTGTTTTCTTTAAAACAGCATATTATTTTTGCAAGTCAGCTCTATTCCCTACTGTCCAGGAAATGAAACAATTGCCGGAAACCTATTTCTTTCTCATGTTCTTTATCCCACTTATTTTTGCCTCTTTGAAGTTTCATCAAGCAAAATTAATGGATCCCAACAAGCAGTTATTAGATAACTTCACCTTGCATTCCATGTTAAACATAAATCCTTAAGTAAGTCCCTGCATAACTTTTCATTATAGCTCTTATTTTCACATTATACTTCTTCTCTTATGCCTTGCCTGACTTGTATGACTTTGTATCCCCTTTCTTCCTCTTGTGTCTAGGCCTTCTTGCATGCAGCTTTTCAGTGTTGATTTATTAATGATATGTTGATAATCATAATGATGAATGTTAATGAATGTTAAGTTTATAGTAATGAATGCTAAGTTATTCTCAATCGCACACTTTGAGAACTATTCAGCTGGTAAAGTCATAAGCTGACACGATGGTAACAACTAGCAGCATACAATTTGAAAAATGTTCTGAAACTTTAAATTATTGTGGTGTTTCATTATATAGTGTTATTTTTTAAAAAGCTGGATCTAATAGTTTCAGTTTTAATTCTCTTAGCATTTTCTGTGAACGTTGCAAAGCAGAGTTTGACAAACCATTCTGAGAATATTTCTTTGGTATTCTGTGTTGATGATGCTGCCCAGCCAAGAAAACAAAGCTTTAATGACAAATTATTTGGACTGAGTGAGAGTACAGTTCTGAGCATCATCATCATCATGATCATTCTGCTTATCATTTGAATAATGTTCTTTCAGGTAACCCATTAAAAATATGTCTTTTACAGCTTGAGTGTTTTGGAAATGTTGATTTTGTTACAAAGAGTTTTCTTTACCACGTGTGCTCCAGCAAAGTTGGGTTATTTTTAGCCCAAAACTCAAATCACCTTCTCCTTAGCGTCGTGTGTATTTTAACCAGCCATCAAATTTGTCATGGCTTAAAGTCAAATGGGCAAATCGAATTTATTATGTCAAAAAGCCTGAACCCCAAAACAAAACCAAACAACAAACGCCTGGGAAAGAGTAAAACAAACTTGCAGCAAAATACTCATCAGCTCACAACTGTGCAGTGGGACGTGTGAAATGAGGAAAAAAGTGTCTGCTATGTTTTGAAAACCAAGTGGTCTCCTGGCTTCCGTACACTTTAAAAGGCATCGTCGTGGTGTCAGGGGAGGGCAGAGGGGAGGCTTTGAGGGCAGAGCGGAGGGTTTGGGCTATTTTAACGCGGATGCTTTGTGAGCGGGCCCAGCCCCAGCCCCTCACGGAGCCCGTCCCGCTGCTGCGCTCCCTCGGGGACCAAGCGCGGCCGGCCGCGGCCTTGGGAAACGGGCGGGGGTTTGGAATTACGGCTCTTTCCGAGGAGGTTTGCGCCTAGACGGGGCAGGGTGAGGCGTCCTGCTCTAAGTAGAACAAGGGAAAGTCGGAACAAGGTGGAAGCGGTGTTCCACGGAGCCGCGCTGCCCGGCCCTGAGGGCAGCGCGGCCGCTGCCGGGAGGTTCCGCCGCAGCCGCGGCTGCTGCCCGCAGCGCGGGGCAAGGGCTCGGAGCTGGTCCTGCTGCAGAACAGCCTCCCCCCTGGAGCTGGGGAAAACAAGGTGGGTGTAGTTTTATGTCTTTTTTTGGAGCTTTTTGGGTATTTTTTGAAAAAAGCAGTTTTCCAGCTGGGCCTAGGCGGCCGCAGCGCCCTTAACATCTTGGGCCTGCCCTGAAGAAAGCAGAGAGCGGTGGCTTTCCTTGATTTTAATATGTAGGGATTAGTGTCTTGCTTTTCATATGGATCCTTTGTGCCATGCCCCATCCAGAGTGTGGAGATACTGATGGAATTTAGCCAGGCTGCTTGCCTCTGGCCATATGGTCATTTCATCCTGCCACAGTGCTGTGAGGAAAACACGTGAACACCTGGGACAGCTCTGTCAATGCTGGGGCAGTATATGTTTTGTCTAAAAAAACCCCCAAACTAAATGTGTAGACAACGGTAGAGCTTCGAGCAGCAAAATTAGGGACGTTTTAATTTGTCATTCTCTTAAGAATTAGAACAAATACAGAAGACATCCACATTGACTGAGGATTTCTGGTAAGATCTCATTCGTATATTTCATGTTTGCAGTGAAGGCTGAAATGAACGAGAGCTCTGAAAGTACCATGTTCAGGATATTTGTGTCATCGTCAAAGTGTTGCTGTATTTTTTTCTTTCTTCTGCCTTTTGCATTCAGGTTTTTCTCACTCATGCATCCTGCCTTCTGTACCTGTTGATTGTGTGTCAGACTGGGTACCCAAAGAAGGAGGAGGAGGACTCCTGCCTGCTTTCTGCTGTTCTGGGATTTTGGGGATTCTGTGGCATGGAGAGGAGACATAAAAGGTTGTGTTCTGGTGCAAGGATGCTCCTTGCCTTCTCCTGCCATTTTTGGCCTCCTGTGGGAGCTGTTCCAAACCTGGTGCTGCAGGGACATCCTTACTCTAACCTAGAGTGAGATGCAGACACAAAATATTAGGACACTTTTCCTATGATGAGAGTCAATTTTTTGTCACTAATATTGACATTGTCTATAATGTTCAGGCAGCAAAGAAACAATTTGCATACATTATGCCCCACTGAGATAACAACATAATGCCTTTTGAAGCTTCATCACAGGGATACTACATAAATACAGATACCACACCAATAGCAATGTTGGTCTAAGTTGCGTTGAGGAATGGTTTGTGGAGGAAAAAGTAATACTTGTCAGACACATTTAAAGGAAGAGAGAAGATAAAAAAAAGGAAACAAACCAGCCTTCAGGGAAATCAGTTCTATCTGGATATAAAATAGATACCCCAAAAATGTTTGAAACAGGTTAAATATCAGCAGTGCCTGAACTTGTTGACACAGCACAAATCTGTTAATTGCTGACATTACATTATTTTGGACTGATCCCTTACTCGGTGGTACTAATTATTTCCTTGTTTACACTTGGTAGAGGTATTCCACCACCATCACTACAAACAAGCAGCAGCTTGGAGTGCTCCTTGAAGATAAACACTCCTTTTGCATCGTTGCAGCACTGAGAGCTGCAGCTGTGCCTTCTTCGTGCTGGCAGGGCGCCGCTGCCGGACAGGGAATTTAGCTGGAGCTGTCGGTGCTTCTGGTAGCTTAGTCTTGCACTGATTTCTTTGGAGAACAGTTCGGTTTTTATTCCACGGCCGTGGCTGTCGCTGCAGTGCGCCCAGGAGAGCACAGTTCAGGTGGATGTCGACTAGGTGGCAGCATGGTGTTTGGAACGGACACAAACTGCTTTTCGGCTCGCTGAAACAGCCCTGGTTTCTTCCTGTGCCGGTAGAATTTGGGTAAACCTGACTTCTGTTGATCCCTTCCTCGCTTCATGTCTCTATACGAATAGCTAAGAGGATGCTGACTAAATACTAAAAGTATTAGGGTGGAAAGGCTGGGGAGGAGAATTTAATCCCACAGACAAACATGGTGTAAGCAGAAAACAGTTTAACAGTCTTAATCAGAGGGCTGCTGTTTATGGTTTCCTCTTTAAATTTGAGCTGAAATGAGTTAAGATCTCCTCTGCTAGTTTATTAGTAATATTTTACTTGTGGTTGAAAAAAAAATCAGTTATTATTTATGGTCTTAACTGTAGTAATGTCCTATAAAAGACAAATACAGTAATTAGTTTTGATTACAGAAAGTAAGGATCCTGATAATATGTGTCTGTGGTGGCTCTACTAACCAAATTATATGATATGAAAACTTAATCACCCGGTTTTGAAACATGCTGGCTAGCTTGTGAAAGATTGTATGTTTTCATCAAAAGATTTCAGATTACTGAAGGCAACCTCTTATGGTGGGGGCAAAAATGCAGATCTGAAGGAATGCAGTAGTACTTGGGCAAGCAGCTTCAGTCTTTTAAATCTCACCCAGAATTCAACAGGCAGCTAACAGACTTTGGAGCACCTGACAAAATTCTTTAAAACTTCACCCTTCGATCACACTTGCCATAGCTGTGTATTTGATGGGAGTAATCTTTCCTGCATTGTGATCACAGAAGCTGATTTGGGGTCATGCAGTAATTTCTTGGAACCCCTGTTATCACATCAACATGAAGTATTGCGGGTTGAATAAAAAAGGGCTCTCCGAGGGACTTTCCCATATGCTTTCTGGGTCATCAGTTTGCTCTTCTCAGGAATGTGTTGTTCAGCTTTCCTGTTTTTTTGTGTTTTTTTAATTCACATGTTAAAACAGAGCTGGAAATGTGGAGAAAAAAAAGAAAAAAAAAAGAAAAAAGTCCACTTAAAACCTTCTAGGGACTCAGGAACAGCAAAACAACCAACCAAGGCCCATTGCTTCTTGACAAAGAAAATCTGAGGGTTCTAGTAGCTGAGAGTTCTTTGTTTAATGCTTTCCCCACAATTCTATTAAAATCTGAAGCTTTGAAAAGCATTAGGTCATCCAGCAGATTGTTTCAGATTGCAGGAACAATCTGTTTCAGCAGATTGTTTCAGCATCTTCTGTCAGCAAAGATTCCAAAGCAGGTTTTTAAGGACAATTGTTTTGCTCTCTTATGGGGCCAGTGTTGGTCTCCTGCCCCAAAAGGACACGATACTTTCCTAGGCTTTGAGAAAGGTAACTTCAGAACAAGTGTACAGCTTCCACACTTAAACTCTTTACACTTATCTGAAAGTTTAACAAATGCCATTGGTTTTAGGCCAGAAACTGCTAGTACCAGAGATAAGGACAGTTTGATGTGACTAGGGCTGCTTTATCTTTGGAAAACAAGAAGCACGAGCATGTTCACAAATCTTTCCCTTGAATAAGATGTGCTGAATTGTGGGATATCTCTAATATGGAGTATACACCTGTTATTTTAAGTCTTCAGCTGCTAGAGTGGCAAACAACATCACCTTTGCTGTCTTTACTTTGTATTTTATACCATGTCTGTTTCAGAATTTCTGTCACGAGCCCTCTGGATGATTCTGTCCTGTGTAGTTAAGGTAAACTAATAAAATATAAAACTCAATATATAGGGAAGAACATGGAAAAGGTAAATACACATACTTTTTGGGAGTGGGTGCAACAAAGTGGTGTTAATGCACCAGTGAAAGCCTGGAGAATGTTCTCCAGAAAAGCCCTGAAGAAACAGTCTGCTCTCCAAAGGTATTGTGCCAGCACAAATTGCACACTGCTGGTCATGTTGTACTTGACTCTTACAGGGGAAAAAGCAACATACAATCCAAGTTTGTGCTCGGGTCAGATTTAAAAATCCCCTAGTTGCCAAGTCAAGGAAGAGAATTACTGTTCACTTTAATCCAGTAGAAGAGAGTTTTAACTGGATTTTTGTTTGTTATTGATGAGACAGTGAGGTAGAAAGACCTTTTACACAGCTTGGGACCAGTGTTCTTACATTGTGTGTGCTTATATAATGTGTGAATAAAAGACAGTTCTATAGAACATTAGTATAAAACAATATTTATAATAAAATTAGTGTAAAGCAGTCCTTTAAAATAAGAACTTTGCATTGACAATGCTACGTGATTTACTGTAAAATTAAAAAAAAATCATATAATCCTCTGTTTGCAAAGGCCACGAGTCTGCCTCATCCCTCGTTCAAATGATTTTTGATATCATCTGACTACAGAAATAAAAATACTAGGTTTGTATTGTCTTCTGGTTTTAAGTCTTTTTAAAGAGTCCACCTTGATGTTCTGTTTTTAAGAAGAGCATTATTGTTTGTAAATGAACTTCACAACACTACTGCATTAGTCTTAGCTTTTAGAACAAATTGTCTTGTAAGTTTGGCAGTATATTTTTGAAAACTGAAAAGTTTGGGGATATTTTGAAAAGTGATTAACACCTTAAGTTTTTGAGGACTGTAAAGGAAATATTTTTTTGTCTTGTATGATTCTATAATGATTTGTAGATCATCATAATTGCAGATGACAATGAGTAAGTACAATGATATTTTTAATAAAACTGCAGAAGGGCACCTTTAAAATAGAAGTTTCACGGCAGATCCCCTTTTAGGAAGGAGGAATTTTTGTTAAATAGCCCCGTGTTGTATACAGAGATGTAATTTCTGGAATTGCTAGAGGTATCACTGCCTTTCTGAGAACCTGCACTCCTGTGAAAGGTTGAGCTTACTTGCTTTCATTTGTATGTGTGAATGGAGCCACTCTCAACTAATACCCAAAAGAACTGCCTGAAAGGAAACAAACCAGAGACTGAACCCAGCGCAGCTCACTGAAGAGGGTGTGTTACGCCCCCTGATCTGGGGTGTGCCCCTCATGACACCACTTTTAGCCCTCTGCATCCCAAAATCAGCTCCTGGGTGCTGGCTCTTCCCAGCACAAAGGAGCTGCGCTTCTGGAGCTGTAAGATGGACTCTGGGCAAACCCAGGGAGCTGGTTGGCTTTGGTGTCTGGTGCACACAAATTGCTGCTTTTCCCAACAGAGATGGTATAATTCTTGTAGGAAGATGTGGGATGGAGGAGAAAATGAAGAATAACATTTGTCTATCAATCCCTAAATTGAAGGATCAAACTTCAGGCAAGGTCAAACATAACTGCATGGAATATTTTTTCAGCCTCTAGAAGTTTAAAAATAAATAACCCTACCTGCAGAAAATCTCTGGATTTAAAGTAGAAAATAAAAAGCACCACTAGTGATAGGGTGAAAGCTGCCTTCAAAAATTATCATTATCTTTTAAAATCAAATTGAGCCCAAGAAATTTAAGACCTGGTAAAATACCTGTTAGGCTAACTAAACCTTTACATAAAGGTTCTTAGCAATGGTTCCTAAAAATGTGTCTTACTCTAGCTGTCTTTCCTGTAGTTGTATTTACAGAGGCCAGGTACCCAATTGTTTCACAGTCCACATTCTATGACACTGGGTGCCAGCAGGTTTTTTTATCATTCAGGAATCCCACCTGGCTTATGTGAGGCAGACATGATGTGTGGAATCTGGAAAACAATGAACAAGTGGTTTGTTTTCCCAGTTCCTTCTGGTGAGCTCTTCCTAGCAGAATGATGGAGTCTGGGCTTTTATGCTCCTTTGGTACAGCTGGCTGCTTGTTTTCCAATTCCTAAACTTACATCTGAACTGTAACTTCAGAAAATTGTAACAGAACTTAAGGATTTATCTAGTTTTTGGGTTTTTGGGTATAACAATGGATTCTAGACAATCTGCTTTTAGCTGTCTCCAATACAAGGTGTGTGAACAGTATCAAAAAGACATTTCCTTGAAAAGTGAAAATGTATGTAAGACTTAACTGTTTTGGTTTTTATCAAACAGGCAGAGCCCCTAAATGTATTTCAGTCTTGAATGATCAAAGGGGTACATTATCCTGTGTAGGGGGATTATTTATTTTTTTATGAAAATTACGTCTCATATAAAATTCAGTCATACTGTGCCATTTTTTGGTGTAAATATTTTAAAAAATCATTTCATTTAAAAGCAAACAGTGTTTTATAGTCTTCAGTTTAACATGACAAAAATCTGGATTCTGCTTATTACCCAGTAACCTGACTTGGTGGTTCCACAGCAGCACTGACATCTTGACCATAGAGTAACTCAGCATATTTAGATTTAAATCCTGGCTCTTAACTGGACACACCTGTGTATGTGGGTGTATTAGGTATGCTGTGTGCCTGATGAATTCATTTCAGTTGCATAAACTTTTGTACTGTTTCTCACAGATACTCATAGAAATGTTTCTTACAGCTAAAATGTTGGTTTTACCAGGCTGCATATGAAGCTCTGAGGTGATAGTGCTGATTCTTGTAACTTGTGTGTCTGCATCTGGACATGCAGACATCTTTTTATGGCCATCCTTTTAATAAGAAGCTATTAGACTGAAGCAGGTAAACTTTGTCCATTAATATTTTCATTCCTGAGTTTCACCAAGCACAGAATTTAATGCTTATGCTTCAGTGTTATTTTTCTGGAGGCAGCATTTGCAAACACCTTAGGTTATGTTGGAGCAGACCTTTTGTCTCCCTATGTGTAGGTAAGTACTGATAAACAAACAAATAAAATCAATTATTATTTATCAAGGTAGAAACAATCTCAAAAACTGGGCGAGCCTATACTGAAATGCCATAAATTGCCCTGTTTCTAAAAAGAAACTCATAGTGTTGCAAAAATGTACCTGAAGGGGGTTTTGTAGAGAAATACTATCAAATTCTGCACAGATGCACTGTTGGAATGTGTTAAGTTAGAGAGGAGGGGGAAGGTGTTTCCAAGCAGTTTTTGTAAGATACTGCTCTCGGTGGCACTTCTGGCGTTTGAATGTTTTAGTTAATATCAAAGCCTGCAGTTGTTATTGTGGTAAAGTGATAGTGTGAAATTGATGCTGTTATAGTATAACAATAAGGACGTGACTCATGTATTTTATGTACACATGCATTCAACTGTAGTGACAAATGGCTTCATGCTGTGTGATTAAATGCATATTAGCATTTGCCCTAGGCATTTGATTATTACCATCTTTACTTCATTACATTACCACACTGTATGGCCATATAATTTATAAGATAATACAGACATCACTTTGTTGCTGATAGGAATTATTCTGTTTTATGGATGGTGTCCTTTAATTTTGCCTTTCATGGATTATAAAATTGGTTAATATCTGCTGAAGTGAATCACTGGAGAAGCAAATAAAGATGTTGGCCTCGGGTCACAGTGTCATTTGTGATACTGGCAAAATCTTACAGCCTCATTTATCCCTGTACATGATTGATAACACCATGGGTTAAATGGAGAAAGCTTTGCTTCCATTAAAGGATCATCATGAATGAAGACCTCCCACTTAAAAGTCAGGCATGATGAGAAGACAAGAGACTATCTACAGGTCAAATTAAATAACTTAAATAATTTAAGTGGAATGACAGTGTAATTTGTTCATTCTGTGTTATTACCCTGACCCCTATCAGGCTTATAGGCTAACTTACTTTCTAGTGTAGGGTATTTAAGATGTAATTTTTAATAAGTGCTTTTCAAAGATATAAAGCCCTTTGTGCCACTTAAAATTATGTTAAAATTGATTTTTTTTGATGTGCTTTTTAAAAAGTAATTTTTATCCTTATTTTGTTAAATGTAAAATGAGTAATAGGAAAGCAAATGTAGTAAATGCTTCAAAATAGGAGCTTTAGTCTTTCACTTTTGAAATGTTATACATGTATACTTTAGATTTTTTTAAAAAATTATTTTATAGGTGTTCTGACAAATACCAGTTGCTAAAGTAAAAATGCGTTATTTGGAAATATCTTTGATTTGACACAAGATTTTTTTTTTGTATTTTCTGTGTTGAAGGGCATTTATTATTTATCCTGTACCTTTACGGTAGCTCTGGATTGTTGTATTAATGTCCAATATCAAAAGTAGGTATTTTATTAATATGAAGGATAATTTAAATTATTTTTAAACTCTATTATTCTATTTTGTGTATTTTTGTTTCTAGTCAGGCACAGTGTAAACTCGCTGGCAGGTGCTGAGTTTTTTGAGCTCTCGGAGGTGGAAGAGTCTTCAGGGGAGCTCCGAGGAGGGCAGGAGGAGTGCCTGTCACCCCCTGCACCTCGCAGGTTCCAGCAGCAGGCTGTGGAGCATTTTGCGGCAGTCGTGGCAAAGCAGCCCGAGTGCAAATTGCCCGTGAGAAAACAGCGCTGTCACCGTGAAGGGCTGGCTGAGGACTCAATGAGCTTCACTCGCGAAGCGTTTATCCGCACTCACCGCATTAGGGAGGGAAAGTCTTGTTTGTCAAGTGCTCCTGCTGAGATCACTGAGCTGAGAGAAAGCCCTGCGTGCCTGAGGCCCCTTTGCTTCTGTTCCTTGGAGTATAGCATTGGTTTGAAAATGTCCCCTTGGGAAAATAATTCTCAGATTGCTTGTGTGATGGGAAGGAAAATCACAAGCCCCAGTGTGTATCAGTTAATGTACACTCTTCTACTGGTTGGCCTGAATAGGAGTAATTTCATAACTGGAGTGCACTTCTTCAAGTGCTCCTGTCCTTGTATGGTGAATCCTTTTTCTAAATCAAGTTTATCTCTTATTTTCTTCCCTCATTAACACAGGCTGCCAGCTTCTTCATTTGATAACGGCACAGTCTTGTAAAAGTTCATCACTGTAGGATTTCACCAACTCCAAGCCTGGGACGTCGGCTGACAGCAATATAATTAGACCATGTGTCTTGTTTTAACATTATGTTTGTAAAAATCTTACCCTTAGCATGAGGAACGGTGAAATCAAATGGCTCTGTGCTTAGTTTATTTACATAACAAACATTGGCATTTTTATTAGATTTGTAGTTATGGTCATCTCCCAATACTTGATATCAAACGTTTGTGGTAGTTCTTCATGTAGTGGTACAGCATATATCAATAAGAAAACAATTTTGAAAACTTGAGTGAAAGAAACAAAAATTTTTAATGTACTTTTGGGAGAGTCAGACTTATTTTAAGTTCTTAGGCTAAAATAGAAATAGTAGTTTTTTTATCCTAATGTATTGCTTTTAAAAAAATTCAAACAGCTTCAGTGTACAATGTTTGCAGATTGCTGCATAATGCCTGATTCATGTTGGCACATTGACACAAAAGATTTGTTGCCTGAAGTGCTGCATGTTTGTACATGGTTCTTATTCAGGCTTTATTTGCTGCCTCTTCAGAAGTCCTTCAAACATACACATTTTGACACTGACAAAAGAATTTATATACTTCATATTGAGCAGCTCAGTAGTAGTCATATGTTTTAAAATGAAAGACAAAAATGTGCCCGATTGTTTTGGTTTTAGCAAAAGCATTGCTTTACTAACAGAGTAACTTTTGTGGTGGGGCACCTAAACAAGGAGTCAATCTGTTATTCATGACCAAGCAGCTTAAATGTGATCTATGTTAGAGTTTTATTTAGACAACAGAAGAAAAAGTGGTGAGCCCTGATTTGTAGTTGTTATGGCCCCATGATACAGACCAGGTCTCTGCTCTTCCTGCAGGAATTCCTTCCTGAGGGTTCTGTGGCAGCAGCCAGGTCAGTCATAACCCCTGTGCTCTGCCCCTGCCTCCGTAATTCTTAGTGCAGAAACACGAGAGGGTGTGTCTGGCAGGGCTAGTGCACTGCTGAAAATTCAGGCTCAAGGATTCAAAAATATAATCTGGGAAAAACAGGGAATATACCTGCAGCTGGTGCATTTTTGTGAATAAAATGCTGAGTGCTGTGGTCACCTCTGGTGTCTCTAACAAACTTGCTTTGTCCTTACAGAGACACCTGGGGCTCCTGTTTGTGTAACTCCTTGCTAGGCAGCAGTGGATGCAGCTGGCTCACAGTACAGCATTTTGATACAGGATTTGTAGGAAGAGAGTGAGAAAGACTTCTTGATAAAATTCAGATGCAGAGACTGCAAGCATTACCTTAAGTCCCTGATTTCGGACCAAAGATCTCTTTTAAAATTGGGCCTGTCTTGTGATCTTTGACATCCTGAAGGTAGGCAGCAACTTTTTCATGGCATGATGTGTCTGTTGCAGCACCTTCGTGTCAGTGCAGGGCAGTAACTCTGGGAAAAAAACTCTACTACTTCGGTCTGCTCATCAAAGTTTTTGCTTTAAACTAAAACCAAGCCAAGAAATACAGAGGAGAAGCAAAGGAATATTGTGAATTACTGATAAATCTGTTTGGTTTTTTTCTACAGTGGTGCACATTACTTTAAAATAAAAATATTGTTAATTACATGGTATCTATAAGTAGTAGTTTTGCTCTTTGCAAAAATATTCTGCCTCCATATTTGAAGGTTTCGCAGTTTGAGTATTCTCTAACAGATAAACTAGAGAGGAAATGCCTGTCTTTATTTTGCAGAAAGGAGCTCAAAGAATGGACGAAGACTTTAAAGCACAGGCGCTTGAATCTACTCTTCCAAGTCCATCAGAGACTTTGCTTTCCATTCGACTGTTAGACTTTAAAACAAGTTTATTGGAGGCTATAGAAGAGCTGCGTATAAGAAGGGTAAATTTATTTATATTGGGTTTGGCCTTTGTCTTATTTCTATCTCTGTGTAGGTAATCATAGAAAATGCTGCATAAGTGTGGCTAGACCTCATGCTGCATTTTAAGTGATTCACCAACCAATTAAGTGATATTTTGTTTAAAAGTATAATGGGTTTAGGTATTGGGTGTATTACAGATTTCCCTGTAGACAGCACAAAGGCAGCAGGGTTGTATGGGAATGAATTTGATTTTTCTGTAATAAGATAAGAAGTTGCTAGAGTTGGTAATCAGGCTATTGAGAAAAGCTACATTAAATTATTGTCTTTCATTGTAATTATTCTCTTTAAGAGCAGTCTTTAATACAAAACGAAAAGAAAGAATACATGTTTTTTTCAAGTCCCCACGTCTTTCTCGTTTCATAATTGATTTGCCATTTGCCAGAAAAGTGGTGATTTTGGCTGTTTACTTGTGTTTTTCAGAATTACCTCTGCGGGCAAGGAGCTATATTAAAAACACTTTATTTCACCAGTTTTACATTGCTAAACTATGGAGCTAGACCCCTACAATAAATAGTGTATTGAGTATTAGGAGTGGGGGTGGTTTATTTTTTCAATGATCTTGTAGTAGTACCAAGGTAAAATTGCTTCTGTGCTGGTAAAGGCAGCTGTTTTTTCTTGTAGTTAATTTGTCACTTGTATTTTTCTGTGGTTACTTTTTCAGCTGTGTGTATGTAAACATTTCTGTCTATTTCTCCCCTTAGGGTTTCTGAACTGTTATGTGTATTGAAAGACCTAAAGTGTATTTTTCTTCATCTGATGAATTTGACCTGTTCAAAAGATGTGTATTATTACTTTTAAATATTAGTATTGATGACATGCTTGATTTACGCTCATTTTGATCTAAGTGAAATGCTAAAATCCTCTCTTTAAAAGCCATAAAAAAAAAGAATGACTGCCATTAAAAAGGAAAAATAAAGAAAGAGAGAAGGGCTGCATGAAAGTACTTCCTTGGTGTAGTACTGTTAAAGCCCCCATGGTGTGATCTCCAGACCTGTGTTACAATGGTAGTGTTTAGACTAGTCAAACTATTTTAGTATTAAAAGTAAAGACTGAATCATTTAAATTTATTATTAAATATATTCTTATATAGTAATAGTTGTTTATTATTATTATTATTATTATTATTATTATTATTATTATTATTATTATTATTATTAAATGATGAGAGTATCCTTTTCTTTATAAGACTGCTTAGCTGAATTTACCTGGTTAACTCAATGTTGCACTTTTAATGCACTTGGTCAGAGCCTAAAGTGTTCATGTAGTGCCATGGGATTTCATCTTTTGGCATTTTCCTTTGGGTTTTAATGCCTGCTATACTACAAGAGTTTGTGGCTGTGATTTTGTAAAAGTTGTCTCAGAAGGGTGAGTAATTTTTTGCCTTGAAATTGTTTTTAGTTTCAAAATTGATGCAAATGCTAAGAGCCAATTTCACAGTTAAGACCTGGTCCTAAGTTTCTAAAATAGCTGTGCCTTCCTTTACCCTAAAAAAATACATATATATGTATATATTTACCTGTTTAGTTAGAAATTTTGATAAAAAAGTAAGCATTTTACAGATAGCTAAATTGAAATCTTGGAGTGTCCTTGAATGCATTTTTGATTGGTTTTGATAGTTCAGGGCTGCTTGCTTAGTGTGTTTGAAGTTTGGAATATAAAACAGGTTTTCTGAAGAAGCAAGAGGTATTGAATAATGTGGCTTATGCCTAGTGGCATTCATTCTTATCTTTTAAAGTAGAATTTTGTATGGATGTTTTTGCTTTAAATACCCTTAAAAACCCTCTCCCCACTTCAGCTATGCATTTCTTACAAATTCAGTCAGCATGAGCTTATTCTGTAAATTTTTAATCAGCCCTGAGAGAAAGGTAGAGCATAAACCAAAATACAGGGATAACTCAGAGAATTACAGTGCTTGTCTTGCACTAACATGATAATTTTTCCATGGCCACGAATGAAACACAAAAACTGTGTCATCTGCTCCATCAGAAAGTGGAGTAAAAGTGAAAATTCCACAGGTTTCTTACTATTTCTTCCACTTGCTTCTCAGGTTGCTTGTGAGGTTGAGTAGACTGATAACCTGAGGGAGGCACTAGAGCCAGTGCCATGGATTTTACTCTCAGGTTTGTCTTTGACCGCTGGCTTGGTCTCAGATGAGATTATTTTTACCTCTGTTTGCTTCTGTTTTTCTTCCCATTCTTGGTCTTGCTTGTCACTTCAACAGGAGACTCTTTGGGATAGGACCTATTGTGTATTTTGAGTTTAATAAAGTGCCTGGAATGGTTGGTTAAGCTGCAGTACAAATTCAGATGAATAAAAATAAATTTGTGGATGAAATTATCTGTGTGAAGCTAATAAAAAGCAAACTCTTAAATATGAAAATATTTTAAGGGATTTGTTGCAATCCTTACTCAATGTCATGATATTGTAGGTAAAGTCTTCAAAATAGTTTAGAAGAGTTGCTCAGAGTAAGGGAATGTTCATCTGTGTCATCTTCCAGAGGAAATCCCAATCCTTTATAGCTGTGCAAGTTTGTTCTAAAGATTAATTGCTTAAATGATTGTACTTGATGCAGCTTCACTTTGGCTGTTCACAGGGTCTTTGTTCTCCATAGGAATTGACATAATGTGAATATGTAAGTCATCAAAAGCCACAAAAAATTGTATTTCTCTTTCCCCTGCCCCACAGGGATTACTTCACACTCCAGTAGTTAGAGTGTCTTGTGTTTTTTCCAATTTAGTTTTCCCACTCATCCAGCACTGACCACTGATCCTTTTGTGAGGGTATCTCTTCACTTACTTCCATGTCTGTCAGTCTTGCTCTGTAGTCAACTGAGTGCCTCTTCTCCCTAACAGCCTTTTAACTGGATTTCATTCCTAAGTGTAAATTAGGGAATTTTTTAAGTAAAATGACAGACACAAAGACAGCTGAGTATTGGGAAAAAAGGTAAGTATGCAGATTCAAGAGAATAAACAGCACTGAATTTCAGATCTCATGACTGTGACATCCTTGATATTGTTGTTTGAGTCAGCAGGCAGTGTGTTAGATCATAATCTCTCTGTTTGTGAATAATGTGGCTTTTGATTAGGAACTGATTACTGCAGTTGGGGAGTGTTCTAAGTGTCAATGCAGGCCTTTCTAGGAATATATTTTGATAGAAGAGGTTAAATATTAAATATAAAGAAATTGTTATGTATACAGTGGAGTCAAGGACAGACCAATGAAATTTACAAAGGAAAAATAGTGGTTGGTACAAATTTTTGTGTGTCTGCATCTGAAAATGGGAAGTTTTTGAGAACAGATTCCAAATACAGGTTGCTATTATTTTTTGTTGTTGTTTTTTTTTTTTTTTTTTTTTGGAAACAAAGCTTAAGAACAATATCCATGAGATCTACTAAAAATCGTACTTGTGTGCTTTATTCATGAAGGAATTTCTAATTATAGTATGGAAGAATCAGAAATTGTAGTTTCCGTGAGTACTATTTGACCTGCATGAAAACTGGATGTGCAGTTTTGTAGGAGGGAGACTGTAAGTTTAAAAAAGATAATAAAAGTACCTAGCAGCAGTTTTGGCTGCCTGGACATGAGCCAGCTGTATTCTGTTCCTAAATCTGTTCAGGGTCAAGAATCGAGGGGGCTTGACCAATCCACAGCCCATCTTGTAAAACTACAGCCTGAAGCAAACGCTTTAAAAAAGGCTTGACACTTTCTAAAGGTTATAACGAGTAAATAAACCATCAAATTACTCCTCTTTTATTGTTATGGTAGTCTTCTTTTATATAAACACTTAAATCCATGTAGTCCTAAGGCATCTAATAAAAAATGAACACTTTTCAGGTTTGGTGGGTTTTTGATCCCTCATCAGAGTTGTATACAATATTGTTCTCCTGAGTATAACAAAAACATTTTTGTCTTATTAAACAGCTGATAGAACTTCTAAAAAAAAAAAAAAAGTGCTTCACATAAGTTTAAGAAGCTTTCAATCAAAATGGGTAAACTATAAATGCCCTTTGGAAGATGTAAAAATGATGGATAAGGTTTGTAACTCTTGGCGATTTCATGTGAGAACATTTTTATCATGTAATTGTCATTCTCAGTTTAAGTATTTATGATGTTTATTTTCTCAGCCATACTTACATACATGCACATTTTTGATAGCTTCCAGATTCACCTTTATAATTTGGGAGTAAGTTGGAGGAGTGTTGTTCACTTAGAACTTTGCTTCTTATCCTCTTAAGAGTTCACAGCAAAGGGCTCACTTAAAATGGAATTTAAGGTCACTTTCTTACCATTTTGAGAGACTTTTGCTAGTAATATATCATTTTCATAGCATTTGTTGTTTAATAACAGAAAGGATTGAAGATCACACCTTTTTAAAAGCTTCAAGCCAATCTCATTTGGTTTTGTCACTCAAGGGAAATTAGGGGGATGGACTTACCTTCAGTACTTATAGAATAGTACCAGAAAAAAAATCATTGCAACTATGCAGCAGTATTTGTTAAAGCAGAACTGGGAATCACTGATAATCTTTAAAGTTCTCTTTTTTTTTTTTTACCATAAGTCATCTGAAATCTTTAGGTCTCTTCTCCATCTGTATTCTGCCAGTATTTATCAGAGAAGCAAAAGCTAAAGAACTTTCCTCTGGTTCTCTGTGAGCCAAATTTTAGTTTTAAATGTCTATTCAGTATTTTATATGTAAAATTCACATGAGAGCTGAGGCATATATTTAGAATCTCAGCAAGAATCTTGAAATGCTTGGGAGTATCCTCGGGTGGAAAGAAGTGTGCTTCTCTACACACATGTGCCTGTAAACTGTCTGCTAATCAAGAAAGTCAGTTTTTACCCTAAAACCCTGTGTACAAGATGTCAATGTCAAAAAACTGTTTTGACTCACTTGGGACATACTTTGCTCTTTTGTTTCTATTGATAAGTAGTGGGACTATGAATCAAATATTGTACTAAGTGAGAAAGGGTTACAAAATCTTCAGAACTGTTTTGCATCAATTGTTGAAGTGTTTTAAATATCCTTGAATCAGAAACTTGGAACCCTTATTCATATTGGGCTTCGGAAAGAATTGCAGTATATTTTATAGCCAAAACATTTTGTGTTATCTTCTTCACTTGGGAAAGGAGGAAGAGCCTCCATTTTTTCTTTCAGTGTATCAGGAAAGGTGTTGCTTCATCCAGAGGTGGGATCTTTTTAGTTTCATGGCAAATAACAGTTGTTCATGGTATTGCAATTCAGTGGAATTGTATTTAAACCCCAATATTGGGAGAATGAACCTTTTGGGGAATGAACCTTTTGAGGGCTTCTTTTATTTTTTATTAGTGAGACCCATGGCCTTTTTTTCCCAAGTTGTGACTGTTTCCGAAACCTTCTCACCAATTTTTGAGGTGTGAGTCACTTCAAGAGTACTTGAATTTTTCCAACAATTAAGATTGCGAGATTTAAAGTACAGTGAAGTTGAACTTAAAACTAGCATAAAATTTGCACATAATATATCAAAATTCACAGTTCAAGTGTTGGGAGTATTCTTTTACCCTCATACAGTGAGCTTGGCCCTTGCTGGACCTCAGTAAATGTTAATAGTGCAAGGATTCATCAAAGTCAGGCTTACCTTAGAGTGGTGGCTTTCCCAAGCTGGCCATCAGTGTGCAGAGCAAAGGCAGGGAAGCAGCCTTTTGAAGCTCAGTGGCACTTTAGTGCAGCTCTCCAGGTCCTTGAAGGATATTCATTATTTTGACGATGTGCTAAAACAGGATAGTGCTGATTTGCTTATGACACGCATCAAAAAGTTGAATATTGTTTTTGCAGGAAGTCCTGACTGTTCATAGGGAAACTTTTCATTCTTCCTTTTTTTTTGAGTATTGGATTTGTGGAGGAAGGCCAGTGCTCATAAAAATTGGACTCCAAAGGGAAGCTGATTCCTGTTGGGAAAAATTAACTTTAATACCAGAGTGTTTCAGGAAAATTTGCATAAATATTTAGCCACTGTGATTATCAGAAGGCAACTCTCATTTGTTATCAAAAGTAGTAGTTTGTTTCTTGACAAAGTGCTTCTGCAAGAACAGGATCTGTAACACCTTCCTGTGGATCATGAGGGAAACTGATCTTTAGTAATGGTCTTCTCAGATTTTCTGGTAGCTCGTCTTACCAGAAATATGTGTTGATTACCCATGATTCTGTTTCAGTTTCTTTTGGTAGGTCAGAAGGCTTCTTGGCACAGAAGATAATGATAAATATTTAACTTTTTCCATAATAACAGAAGTAACCACTGAAAAAAACTTTTCAGTTGTCCTAAGAGATGTCACAAAGAATAAAGATTCAAATGCTTTGAGCTGAATATTTCAGATACCCCAAAGATTCTGAGTCATT
The DNA here is from genome assembly GCF_015832195.1 of Motacilla alba alba. Classification (NCBI taxonomy): domain Eukaryota; kingdom Metazoa; phylum Chordata; class Aves; order Passeriformes; family Motacillidae; genus Motacilla; species Motacilla alba. The sequence goes on along the minus strand of NC_052020.1, from coordinate 5,309,865 downwards.
AATTATGATTATCTCTATCATTGACTACAATGAATTCTTGAGGCACTTTTGCATCTCACTGAATTTCTCTTCATTTCAGTGTTTTGACTTTTTTTAATGTTTGTTTTTAACTAGGAAACGGAAACTAATTATGAAGACCAAATAAACAAAATTGTTATAGAGAAACAGGAACTTGAATGGCAGAAGGTAACTTTCCTGTGTGCTTTTAGTGTTTCACCTGCTGAGATTTCAATTTAATATATCAATATAAATGGTGATTTGTTACAATTCCTCTTTTTAGAGCTATTTTTATTTCAATAGTAGAATGTTTTACCAGTAGCTTATTATTTAGTCATGAACATCTGTCGCTTTTATTTCAATTTGGATTGTGCCCAGCTTAGCAATGTTGTTAACTAGAAAATATAATAATATTTGGCATGACTTGGCAATCTTCAGTCAAAAGAGATGGAAATACTGGAGCAGGAAGACATTTAGCTGAATCTGAGGCGTGGTGACACGTTAGTGTGGGGGAAGCTGCGTAGCAGCTTCTCTGTGTTGTGCTTGGCTTTGGCAAGTGCGAATATCAGTGCAGCAAACAACTCCGCTTGCAATCTTTGGGAAGTGGAGATTTTTCCAAAAAGTTATTTTGAGCGTGAACTTCTGTGTTATCCATACTCGGAAGGAGTCTGTCAGCTTTTAAATGTTGAGAATGAAGCATTCAGTAACGTAAGTCTAACATTCTTCTCAGAGTTAGGGCTCCTGAGGTTATGCTTTGCTGGGAAATGCATTCCCTTCTTTAATACAATCAAACCTATGACCCCTGTCACTAGGGCACAAGATAAAAGGCTTCACTCCGTATATTTTACGACCCCAGAAAAAACAATAATTTCAGCTCTATCCTTGATCTTGGGATATTTAACATCTTAGTTGTAAAGGAAGGCTATTTCATCTTGGAGTTCATCCTAACCATCTTAAATTAATAATCCTAACTCTGTGCTTTTCTTTCTTGAAAGATATATATGTGCACACAGAAACAGGAAACATTTTATATTTGTAAAAGCAAGAGTGCTTTCAATTTGTAACCCTTCTTTGCTTTTCTTAACCTAGCTTCGCAGTGCTTAATATTCTGGGTTCAAAAGGGAGGATTTCCACCCAATCTAAGACCTTAACAGCAATTTAATTTACCACTCATAAAAGGAGGGGACTTACAGGTAGAGAGGTGAACTCTGTTCCTGTACTTTGCACTTAACATTGGCACATGGCAAAGCTGATCAATGAGTGGTAGATTTTGGGAGCCTCATGTGACCAAATTTTCTGGAACTTCAAAGGAACAAGCTAATACGAATTTCCAAACCTGGAGACTCCACTAAGGTGAAAATTCCAAGTATGCCATTTAAATTGAATTTGTGACTTGATTGTTTCTGAATGCAGAATCATATTGATCGCAGCAGTAGTTCAATAAGTAGTCATCTTCCTCTGGTTTATCAAAGGTTCTGTTTTACCATTTCCTTCATGGATTTCCTTTCCAGTCAACATTTCTGTCATTCATTTTATTTCACCTTAAATTTAGCTAACTAGTTTGAAATGAAGACATTATTTAAGCTAAGTCATATTACAATATTACAACTTGTCGACATTTTATAAATGTACCGCGGCTGCTCTTGAAAAAAATACACTCAAGCAGGGAAAACAGAATAACTGGAGAATATATTCCTTTAAATCTAATGGGTATACTCATCCATGTATAACATTACAATACCAAAGCTGATTTTTTTAATCTTTAAAAAAGAACTCTGCTTCTATGTTCAGTCTTACTGTGTCCCACATATATGGCATATATGGAAAATCTCTTCCAAGCCTGAATAGTCTGTGTGTTAGGCTTGTTAGAAAATGAGTATTTTTAGACACTGCCCTGTCTTTTTGAAAATAAAATACCTCACTTGAATATACAGTACAGGAAAGTAGTATGTTATAAAGAGTTCAGCATTGGGATTTTTTTCCATTACATCTGTGATAAAGTTATATAAAGGATGATTGTTTAATGAAACCAGACTTATACCTACATAATTTATTCCTTGATATTGCCTTGAATTCCTGTATTTTGTAGTGCCATCTTAATTTGGCTGTGCTGTGGATATAAAATTTTATTCCTGTGGTGAGCAGGAGTACTACAGTGGGAGTAGTTGATTTTTTGTGCCTGCAGTACTTTTCTGCCTTGCTACTTCACATGACTGTCACCCCCTGGAGAACCTGTCCTTGGACACAGGGCTGAGGGACAACCTCAGGAAAACATTTCTCAGGACTTTTATGTGCTTCTGAATATTCATTTATGTACTGTGCATTGTTTGTTACACACAAAACAAAACTTCCTCTACTCATCTTATGATGAGTTCAGTAAATGGATATGGAAGACCTTATCTCCATGGATTCTTGTCAAAAGGCAACAGTTCTTGCTTGTACATTGTGAAAGCAACACCAACTTGCTGGAGAAAACAGCAATTTTGGAAGGGACTTTATATTTAAAAACTCTCAATTTCTATTAAGGCAGAAGAAGAAATTTGACTCCTTGTGTGTGAGACAGATTTTATATTTTTCTCCCATTCATTCTTTTTAATAGTCTCAATTTATATTTATTTTTGTGCAGTCATTAGTGGATTGTTTCCTGCTACACACTAATATTTCTCGCTAAACACCCATCTGTATTTTGAGATAGCTGTTCAAGGACAGAGCCCCTTAACTACTTTTACCTAATATTTCAGTGTTTAGAAAAAACTGGTCTTCCATGGTAAAGGTGAAGTATCTTATAGAGAAGCATGATACTTAAAGATGTTGGAGATTTCCATCTTGTAGAGTGAAGTATTAGCCTATGAGATAATGATATGAAATAATAATACAAAAAAAGTACATCTTCACTCATTTTCTTGTTTTTATGGATGAGAGTAAAGCCAGGCTGGAGGGTGATGAAAAATCTCATACTATTGCCTTACACTTAGTTATTTCTGGCTTCCTTCAGCTCTTTCAGGTGGCTTGTTAAAAGACTAAAATCTTACTATAAACAGAATAACAGATAGTTTTCAATGGGATTCTATTTTTAATGAGTATTAAAATTCTGTTGTAACTACCTGGACCAGTGTCAAGGTTCTGTCTTAAGCTAGCAGTGGATGTGGATTGTTTCTGCAGGCTGATGGGATGGGTAGGAGTTGCTTACAGAAGTCCTAGTAACAGGTCTGTATTCCAGAGGGGAGAATTGTTACCTGTTAAGAATGAAAGAGAAGCTGCTACCAAAAAGACAATTACCAGTTAAAAAATGCTTTTTTTTTTTTTTTAGTCTTCAGGATTTTTTAGTCAGTTGTGTCATTCTAGAAATATTTAACAATAAGTATCACAATAAGTCAGCCTTTTCTTGAAATACTTTATATATAATGTGCTCTAAGATAATACTTTACTCACACTGTTGTTATTTCACATGAGCAGGAAACTCTGCAGCATCAGACTGACACGCTGCAACAACAAAACAAAGAAGCTATGGCAGCTTTTAAAAAACAGGTAACAAAATAAAGCCTTTGGCTTTGACTGTGGGATTTTAAAATACGGTGGCATCATAGCAAGTTATCAGTTGGTATGAAAATATTTTTCTATTGCATATAAAATGTTAGAATATACAGCTCAAAAAAAAAAAGTCCTTTCTTCTGGCCACGCCATTATGCTTGTGTTTTCATAGTTCTTTCCAGATGCCCCTCCTCCTGGCATTTTTCATTTTTATATTTCAAAAACCTCCTACAGAAGATAATGCTTTTTCTAATTCTTTCCTTATTCTGTTTTGCTTTGTTTGGTTTGTCTCCTCTAATTTAGCATGACCTCTGCAAGGGTAGATTCATAAACCACGGTAAAAGATCTGCCACACAAATTACCCTGCTCAACATTTGAAAGTGTGTTTCACTCTTGTGTTTTATTCTCCATATTACAGTGAGCAAACACAAGAGCTGAGAGACCTTGCAGAGAACGTTCATAGGAGCTGAAACTGTTGCCCATGGTGATGAAAAATTTGTCATTGATGCTGCATCACAATCGTGTCACACAACAAAGAAACTGACAAGCAATTAGATTTCTCCCTTGAAAAAAAAAAATTGAGATTCACAAACTTCTCCTTGTAGAACTGTAGAGTTCTAGAGTTCCCATGGGTAGAAAACCCCAGGAATTATACTGTGCAGGTTAATATAACTATATTGGCTTGTTGAATTGCATGAATAAAATATTGCCATGTGCTGTTCTGATATTTTTTGTTTTGTTTTTTTATGCGACTGACAACCAAGTTGCAGGCAAGGATGTTTGCCATGGAAGAAGAAAAGGTACTCTGCAATTATTTGTTTGTCATCCAAAGAAGAGCTTAAGCAAATGATGACGATATAAAACATACCAAACATACCCTAAGTATAAACTGAGTATATTGCATTTACATTATGTTTTTTGCTGTGGCCTTTGCAAAAGAAGTGTCTTTGTAACTTTTGTATTTCTGGTTTTTTGTTTATAGACTGTAGAACTTGTGAAGTGTCGCTGCTTATGCTAAAAATCAGTTTAGGAAAGAGTGTTCTTTGATAGTTCCATATTGCATTTATACAAAATTTACTTTATTCTAGAGGGTTGGGATAAATTGGGATAGTTGGCCTTTACAAGTAGTACTGAAAAATAACATTTCTAGCTGCCATAGAGAAATCAGATTTTAATAGGGATTTTATTGATTTAGCTAAACTAAAGATACTAAAGGTTTCTGAAGGTACTTGACCTAAAGTGAAATAAGATAAATTTTAGCCTGAATTTATGTGGAGTTTGTTAGCTACATAAGTTTTTGTACCAGGCTGAATGCCCAATTCCTCCTCTGAATGAAGGATTTACATTTGGTGTAAAATGAATCTGTTTTAAACAGCAAAGTCAGTGGATGTCTGCCTCTGTTGTTTCATTTAAATTTCCCAGTGGTTTAGAGCAGATGAATATGCTGGATGTGGCTTAAGAACTGACATAGAAATTTGCAAACTGGTTAAATGGCTTGAAAGTATATAAAAATAAACTTTATTGTTTGCTGCATTGCTATTTATTGCTATTTGTTTTGTATTTTCTGGTTGAGTAATTTTCTTGATTGGGAGTTTGGAATTTTTTCTTGTTAAGGCATTTCATTTGTCCATGCATACCCACTTATGACTCTCTGATTTTTATTTTCAATGATAGAATTAAATTTGATGCTGATTAATTTTTACTTCTATTTCCATTGAATTGAATAGTACTTTCAGTACTTTATACCAAAGTAACTGAAAGAGTAAATTAGGCTCAGGACAGAGTTGGAAAACCAGTTTTTGCACCAATTTAGATGATCTGTACTGTGAGTGATCAGGGTGGTTTTGGAGGATTACACAGTCAGCACTATATTGGAAATGACTGGAACGTGCAGGGGTGGTTGAATGGATGTATTTGTGTTTTCTGGCATGTTCTCTGGTATTTAGATTCTGCTCTGCATTGGATTGAATGCAGCCAGTGGTTTTTACCAGATTTAATTCTGTTGAAGTCCTTTGACTTTCTCATGTGCAAATTCCATACATTTGTCTATGTATGCATTCACACACACACATATGTGTGTATATATATATATACACACAAATGTGCTTGCATGTATTTAGTGACTCTAGCAATAGCAGGTTACAGTTCACTCTTTGTGGACCTGGTAAAAATGAGCAGGTTGTTCCTGTGAAGATCCTGCAGATAAAAAATGTATTTACCTGATACCTTTTTGTTTTCAAATTTACTATCTTTATTGTAAGTATAGTATTAGTTCTGCCTTTGTCAGGCTTGTCTCTCCCAGGACAGCCAATTTTAAGACTTGATGAATAGAGTCAGAAGTGGTGAAAATACTCTATTGTGTTTTCACTTTTCTTTTTATAGCAATATTTATCTGCATTTTTAAATTATTTAGCTCAATTATTCACCAATTGTTCTGTTGTAGCGGAGATACACTTTATTTTTGTAACATTCTTTTTGATAAATTCTTACTGTAAATGCATTTATTCTGCCTAAATACTGAAGTACAGCTTTTGTTGAAAGGGAAAATACCAACTTGCTGTAGAAACGAAAGAAAAAGAAATTGATGGACTGAAAGAAACATTAAAAGCCTTACAGGTAAACTATTGATTTTGTACAATAACATTTATTTGAATGCAAGTGTTTTGGTTTTTGTTTTTTACTTGTAAGAAAATTGTTGGTTTTAAGAGGATCTTTAAGGCCTTATTGTTTAATCCTCCTAGGACACCTCACTTTGTAACACTGAGTTTCTGTTCCAGTCTTCAGTGTCACTACTACTTTAAGTTAACCTTCAGCTAATGTTCCTTTCCTCCAGAAGATGACTCAAAAGTCCAAACAGTGTGTGAAATGTGCTTTCTTTACATTTCCAATGTCTTCCTCTTCCTTTACATTCTTTTTTTCTTACTTCACATCTGTCTGGAATCCCTGGTTTTGCACTCCTATACAGAACTAAATATTCACCCTGGGCCTCCACCTTGCAGTGCTCCCTGTGTTTTTCAGTGGTTTCCTCTGTTTCACTGGGAGGTTTCTGTCCTTACACTTGATCCATGGCTTAAGACCAAGGCAAATATATTAAAAATGGATCAATAGCATTGTAATGCATTGCCAGATTTCAGGTGTTACCAGGAACTAATTATTTTTCTACCCAAAACTGAGTGGAGTAATAATTCTGTTGAAAACAAAATGGCTGTAATGGATTATTACTATGATTTTGAAACTTGTGTTGGTTCTTATTAACATTCTCTTATGGTGGAATGCATTTACTTGGTAGCAGACTGTTTGTTCTGTCACTTAACACTGAATGTATTTTAAGAGCAAAAGAAGTTGATTCTCATGGCTGGCCTTCTGAGCAATAGCTGTAAGGATTTCATTGCCTTGCTCAAACCTTGGCATAGCACAGATGATGCAGAATATCCATCCCTCCATGGGCTGCTGAGCATAGTATGTGGACAGCAAGAGTAATGAAAGATCCCACTGGCCTTTCTTTTGTAAGACAAACCACAAATTAAAAAAAAAAAAAAAAAAAGTTAAATGTTGAATGTTCACAGATCAAGCATTTGTGTCACAGTACAGTTCAGATCCAGGAAATTCTGCTGTGGCTTGAGGAAGCAGGACATCACAATAGACATGTGCTCCCAGGGAGATTGTTTGCAGAGGAGCCTAATACAAGAGTGAAGAATTTTTAATTCAGTTCTGTATTCTTCTCTGTAGCATCAGAACCCTACCTTAAAATGATTTTTCTCTAGGTTTTTTCCTAGAAATAACATTTTCTCTATAACATTTGTACACTCTAGGTTCTTTGACAATACTCTGGGGTTTGTTTTTTTTTGTATGCAAATCAAAGTACTCTGTCAGTGGGGTATTAAGTAGTGTTAACATCTTCTAATGGCAGCCTTATATTATTAAAGGGTGTGAGATTGTCACATTATATCTTGATATGTTACCATTTAGAATACCTACTAAGATATTTTTGTTGTTTTTTTTCCAACAGGGAACACACTTCTATTCCTGTAAGAGTTGAGGGAATACTTTCATTTCTTCTTTGTCTTCTCTATTTATTTCTAAGGGTCCAGTTTACAGACTGTGGTCCCTTTGCACATTATTTTTATGATGCCTGTCAGAAAACACAAGGATTCATTCCCTTTTTCAAAACCCCTCTAGTAACAAATCAGTGTAAAGTGGTTTTACATAATTTAAATATAAACAGTGGTATAACAATACCTAATTATGCAGGTTGTTGTCAGAAAAAATGTAAGTACCATTTAATGAATAACACTCTGTTGTTTTACAGATTTCAAAATACACTTTACAAAAGAAACTGAATGAAATGGTAAGAAAATAATCAAAGTGCAAAAAGGAGTTTTAATGAAAAGAGTATGTTTGGAGTATAATCCACTACTAACTGGCTTTAATACTTAAATGATATATGATAATTATTACGAGTAACGCAAAGAGGTATCAGCTTCAGATCTGAAAATCTTACAAATGCAATGTTTTTAGATTTTTATAGTGTGATAGCTACTGATCAGCATGTGGTACTTTTTCCTCACTGAATTAAAGTAGAATTGGTACATTTTTTCTCTTTAGAGATTAAAGATTTTTTAATAGAGTGTCATTTAAATAATGTAATTTTATTACTCTGACAGGATCTGGCATAATAATATCAAAAAGTAATAGAGAATTCCTAGAAGTTCTTGGGTTTGTTTTTAAGAAAAACTGGTGGTTTTCTTCTCACTCTTTTTTACTCCTCAGAATTAGTTCTTAACATCAGTTTGCCTGAACAGTTTAGATTTCATCCAGTGCAGCTCACTCCCTTTGACACAGGGAATAAATTTACCCAGAGTGACAGCATAGTGGCTCTGAACCCTGTTGTCTGTTTTAGGAAGTGAAAGAGTGAGCCACAGAAACATTGCTAGGCTTGATTGAATAAATGCTGTGAAAATTCTGCTGCTGCTCAACTGGAAAGAATAAAGATAATATTGTCAGACCATTACAAACTGTGATTTTAATTAAGAAGCTCAAAAAACTAGAGTCCAGTTTAGCTTTAAGTACCATGACATTTGTACTGAAAGTCATCCTCAACGCTACAGTGGTTTTACACAAAATATGGTGAAATTGAATAATGTGCCCTCTGACCTGGGAGATAAAGCTACAAGTTAAAGATCAAAGGCAACATAAAATGTGTTTTGTCTTACTTCGCTTTTAACTTGTATTTATTCCTAAAATGCAGCTGATCTAAAAATGTGTTGAAAATATACAGAATAACTGGACTTTCATTTAGGTCATTTTACATATTATCTTTCTTTCATAACTTACAAGCTCAGTCTTCCATATGAATGAGAATATTTAAAGGACAACACCTTTTATTTGAGCTGGAAATGTATCTGTGCTACTTAAAGAAATATATTTCTTATGTTCATAAACTTTCCATTAATTGATCATTTGAATATTTTGAAAGCATTTGCTTTGATACAGAGTATGGTGATCTAAAATGCTGTTGAGTGGGGCAAGATGCTGGAAATCCTCTTCTGCATGTAGCACTAAACAGAACATGTACAGTTGGGACTTAGGGAAGATGCTCTCATATTAAGTAATGAAAACAAAATACCCTACAAGGTAAACAGAAGTGAATTTTTTCCTGTAACCTTTTGCAGTAGTGGGCTAATGCAGCTTTAGACCAGGTCAAATTGTACCAACTTTACTCCCTGTGTGGTTGCACTGAAATAAGTGGCACATTCAAGGGGTCAAAGTAGCTGCCCGTGTAGACTCTTGGTCATCACCAATGGCAAAGTGTTTAAAAATCAAATGGTTGAAATTCTAAGCCAGTCATTTATCTGAAACCCATTTCTATTTCAATTTTGTTAAAGACAGATTAGATCGTTCTCTGGTGTGTGTTTTGAGAGTAAGCAGATGTGCTGCTCAGTTTAAATCTGGCACCTTAGAAACCCTGCCAGTCAGTGAAGGAGCTTCTGTGTGTGCTGGGGACTGGGTGTGCCTTACTGATGTAGCTTTTTATTGTGTTTTTGTTCCTTCAGTTCTGTACTTTTAGAATGGTATATGCAGTATTAATACTTGACATAAACACCGTGTTTTAGCATGCTGTCCGGTTAAGTTTATGCAAAAATTGTACTGCTGATACAATTTTTACCATATATGCTATAATTTTGAAATAGTGGAAGGTTTTGTTTCATACTGAAAGACAGTATAGAGACAAAAAAAAAAAGGATTTTTTGCCTTTTATTATTTATTTGTCTTTATTATTGTCTTTTTCCCCCCACAATTCAAGTGTTGATTATTGCAGTGCAGTTGTTTTGCACCTCACTGCATATGGACAGTAGCACTCATGCAGTCAGGAGGGATTACTACGAAGCCAATTCAGTTGATAGAATACACTTGAGTGTGAGCTCTGTATTGTATTTGTTTTCCTGCTGCTGAAATTAGGAAGTAATTGGAGGAAAATGGTCAGGTGTTGGTTTCCTGACAGATGATACACTGGAGAATGCTAGGGCTCTCTGCACGTGGCATCTGTTCTTGTCTTCCCTGTTTTTATTGGAAACTAAATGTATGTGAAACCACTGAGTGAAGCTGCAGTCAGATGGTCTAGGCTGATTAAACCCTACCACAGAAAAGAGGGAATTTCAATCCAGATAACCCACATGGTTCCCAGCAGACAGGGAACTGTGTTCCCATCTGAACTGTGCCCAGGAACTGCTGGTACCATCAGGTGAGTCCTACGTGGCACAGGCCAAAATGTGTCAGGGAGATTTTAACAACAGTACAGGCATTTCCTGAGAACTTCCCTGCCACTATTTAGTTTTCTAATACTGGTGTAGTTGTCAAATGAATGAAAAAGGAATTACTGCAAAAAATAAAGTTGGTTTGTTCATAATAATCTAAGATAGGATGTTTTTGTTTCCTTTCTGCATCTTTTAGGAGTTTGCCTGTAATCATACTATGTTGTTTCAAAATACAATGAGGAGGCAGTATACAATACAATCCAATTATTTTTAAGTAGAAAAATGGTGAGAACTGGAGGAACTGTTGTGAAAAAAATTCCCATTTTGAAGATCTACAGTTGGTAGCCCTTTGCATAATTTTCATGTGATCTTGCCCTTGGTCTCCATGCCGTTACATCTCCTTTGTTTCTCTGACACTTTCACCTCCCAGTTACCACCTTCTACTTCACAGAGTACCTCTGACTAGTGATTCCATTTCCAGAATATCTTTGAGATATGAGCCATCCCCTCCTTGTGTTTCTCCAGTCACCCACTTGACCCTGAGCTATTTCTCAGGTCTAGTTCCACCAAGAAATCATTGTGCCTCAACAAGCCATATGGCCACAATCAATTCCACTCCCCATCCCAGCTTATCTTTATTACTGGTGGAGGGCAGGGCAATAATTCCTGTTCTTGCAGTATCAGACATAAGGAAGAAGAACCAAGATTCTGTGGGTCTCACTCCAGCTCCAGGGTCATCTACTCCCTATCCTGCAGTGTCTCCTGGTGTTTCTTGATTGGCTTCTATGGAAGAATGTTTTACAACCTTTTCACTGGGAGGAGACGAGTCACATACTCAGGCTTTTATTTCTCTGTGCATTAAGCCTGCCATCAAAAATCATATTTAAGCAAGTGTTAAGCTCTTAATAAAACTCTTGCAGATAGAGCAGGCCAGTTCCTTTTTCCCCTGGAAAGAGCCCTGTGAAGTAGCAAAGCATATTTCAACTTTTTGAGAGAGGAGAAGGGACTAACGCTATCTTTCTGACTAAAGAAAGGAATTGGGATAACATTAAGAAAAAATCCTTATTAAAAACTACAAAACCCCTCAGATCTTGCCACAAGCTGTTCAAGCCTCAAATTAGGGCTGTCTCCCTGTTCATCGATCTCTTAGAATAAATATACCTGAGGGAACTACCAGGAAAAACAAAGAAAATCTTTCCTTTTAATGTTTTTGTTAGAAAATTCCCCTCCTAGCATTAGTTAAGCACAGATCTTCAACAGTTAATTTATGACTAGGAAAAACGGAAAGTGTAAGAACATTTTCAACCTACATTCCTTGCAGTGATTTTTGTAAGTGGTGGTGTTTCTTTACCAGTGCTTCCATTATGACTTTCCATTTGCTGTAGTGTGTTTAATTTCATACCTTATAAAACATGAGAAATTTGTATTGTATATCCTGTTTTGCTAGTCTTATGGTGGTCATTTCATTTGATTACTATCAGCTTTTATTATCCTCTGATGCCTGGACATGTATTGCATTTGTTACTGTGTGGAAATGGAGCCTTGCCAAAGCCAAACAGACTGGGCCAGATGCATCCTGGTGTAACTTGAATTTACACACAGGAATGAATTTGGCCCAGTTTATTTTAATTGCTGTGTTGCTCTACTATAGATTAGAAATAGATTAGATATCTAAACAAATGGTTATCTTTTCTGAGGAATTAATTTACCCCATTCCCTTGAGAAAAGTGAATTTTAAAATTCACCAAATAGTACCTACAAAACTGTTAACAAAAATACACTACAAAGAAGAACACAAAAATCTTACTGCTGCAAGGATAACAGAAAAAATTGTCATGGAACAGTTTCCACAAAATGAGAGAGATTGGTAAAATTCATAAATATATTGTACTTAAAATTACCATGTGGGTTTCTTTGTGGTGTTACTTAGGCCAACATGTGAATAGAAGTAAAATGAAGTGTTAGATGCTTACAAAAGTTGTTAGAAAATTCCTCTACAGATACACAAAGTGATTTCATCGTATTTAAAAATATTAGAACAGCTAATTGACAAGGAGGAAATAAGAATTACTCACTGAAAGGTTATTTATATTTTTATGGGAAGCATGGGTTGTTAATCTGGACAAGTCTCACTTGACCAAATCAAAGTCACCTCTACTCTAGAAGTAGTTGATGCACTTCTGATTTTTAGCAAGTGTGTTGGAATTCTTTTATTTAGGTGTGTCAAATACACAAACTCTCCTAATTGCCCTTGGCTGTGCCATTTTTTACAAGCCCAGGACTGGAATGGATGAAGCTGTCAGGAGTCTTTTGAGGTGGCTCAGAGCAGGGTCTGTGGAGCCAGTGTGGCAGAGCCGTGGCTGTTACTTTTAGTATCTCCTTGGATGGATTCTGTAGCCTGCCTGTGCAACCTGTTCCAATGTTTGCCCACCCTTACAATGTCTTTCCCCTCAAGTTTAAGTGAAATTTTGTGTTTTTCAGTTTGTGTCAGTGAGCACCACTAAAAGGAGTCTGGCTGTGGTTTCTTTACTCCTTTCACACACACACCTCCCTGGTATATGCACATTTATCAGCTCCTCTCCAGGTTGGGCTGTCACAGGTCCCTCAGCCTCTCCTCAAATGTCAGATGCTCAAATCCTTTGATTGTCATGATGATTCTGTCTCTCTTCCTGCTATTTGGAGATGGGCAAGGTCATTAGATACAAAATAGACAACTGAAAGATTCTGGGAATGATTTTGCATTTATGCTGTTATACTCAAAAGCAATTGGAGAGCTACTTACTGTCATTAAATGGATGCTTCACTGATGTTCCTAACAGGATCAAAAATTGCAGATGCACTTAACAGCAAAAGAGGAGCATCATAAGAAACTGAATGAAGTTGAGAGGTGTTATGCTACTATTGCATCTCGTTTTGGGATTGTAAAAGGTGTTCATGGCAAGCTAGAGCACAGTGGTATGTATGTGTTAAATACCTTCCAGCCCTTGCTTTTGCTGTGCTTTCACAGCACTGAGTTGGAGACACTTGAAAACTCAGAAAAATAGCAGCTACCCTATGCCAAGCATCAAATATCTTGTTAGGCTCCTCAGTGCTCTTTGCTGATCCACTGCTGCACTAGTGTGTGTGACCACACAGGAAATTGTATTGAGGAGCTATCAAACAGAAAAAAAACCACCCCCAAAACACCAAAAAAACTTTTCAATTACTGAATCTCACTAAATTTTTCAGGTTTCTTCCTGAAACCAATTTTTTTTTTTCCAAATCTAGTTTCAGTAAACTGGTAACATATTCTATGTATATTTGCGGTATTTCAGGACCTCAAGTTACTTTGTTGTGTTCAGGTTTTTTAAGTTTTAAATTTAGAACATTATTGGCTAAACAATGTCCTGCTGATTGTACTTCAAAGCTAGAGAGTGAGCACATGAATTTTGCTGAAAGAGAGTTCTACTAATTTTGGCCTGCTTGTTGTTCTAGAAGGTTTTCCTAAGTTGTATCAGAAGATAGCTGTTACATTCATCAGTATTTTAATTTTTTAAGCACATATTCTCATTCAAAACTGCAAAATTGCTCATGGTGCTGTAAGGCTGCTGTCCATCATTCCCCATGATGGACCATCTCTAGCAGAAAAGGAGAGGACGCTGTGGGTGTCTGCAGTTCTTGTGTTCAAGTGTGGTGCCAGAAAACTATTGAGGAAAATAAAGAAAAAGAGATTAGGGGTGAAAAAAGAGAAATCAGAAACCAGAAAAGGATGAAGGGGAACCTGAGAGGATGAAAATACGAAGACTGAACAGAGCTGTCTGAAAAAGTACAGGAATCAGTAAATATCTTCAGCTTTTCATTGTGGAATTTCAAGCAATTTCCCACTGATATCTTCGCCTATATAAAGTTTGAGAGAAAATTCCCTCCCTTTTCAGCAGAAATAGAAGTCATTCATAGAATTTTTTGCTCTGCTAGCCTCTGTGGTTTTTTTTCTGTCTTCCATGGACTATGGGAATATAACTCTGTACATCTGTTAAGTCAGTTATTAATTTTTTTATGCCCCATTATGTTCTGTGTTAGTCTGAAAATAACTGAACTCATCAGAAAATTACAAGAAGATCTTTTAAAAATAAAACCAAGATTAAAAGTCCTACTAAAATTGCATCATAGGACACTAAAAAATTCAATTACAGTTAAAAGAGGCAAGCCAACATACAGAAAAGTCTTAACTCATTGTTTGAGGTATAGAGATCTGGTACCACCTGGTATAATCCTCCAGTATAGTATCAGACTACACAGAAAAAGTAGCTGAATCATATTTGCAGCTTTAGGTTTGTTTTTTAAAATGAATTATATGCACATATATTGAAGTTAGAAATCAAATATTTGTTCAAATGCGAAATTATTTGTTAACATGCTTTAACTTCTTTTTAAAGTTCAGGAAGCCATACAGCACAATAAGAAACTAGCATCAGTGAATAAAAGACAAGAGACTGAAATAAGTAATCTGAAGGAAGTAAGTACAGTGCACGTTTCTGGATGGAGAATGATCCCTGTGGGTCCCTTCCAACTCAGAATATTCTGTGGTTCTTTGGGTCTTCCAAAAGCTGCTGAAGTATTAATATTAGTGGACAAGCAGCAGAACTATTTTTCATTCTATGACTAATAGCTAAATTAGCTTCCACAGACACCTCAGTAAAAACAGGAGCAGCTCTGAGAATTTTCTGTAACCTGTGAAGTGTTAATTACCTCTACAGCATCCTCCTTGTTTCCTGCTAATTATTAATAACCTGTCTTCTTCCTGTGCTGTGCTACCATCTCTTCTCCATCTGTGAGGAAGGTAGCAGTGGTGTTTGCAGTTTAGTCAGAGGTACAACATGAAGAGCAGTTGCCATGGAGGCGAGCTGGTGGCTTGAACACAGGATAAAATGTGTAACTGAATCCCTCAAGTGGGAGAGTTTTGTGACAAGGCAGCTGAGACATCAGATTACGGTTTACAAGGAAGTTGTCACTAAGCTCTTTTCTCCTGCCTCTATTCAGAAACTCTTCTTTGCCCAGTACATTTTTGATTTGCTCTCTTGAACACAGGTAATAGTGGGAAGAATAACATTCTTTTCCCTTTGAACTGTTTCTTAAGAGCTGACAAGAGAAAAACAAACGGGCGTTCAAAAGTCAGAACGGTTCTGTAAACTCAGTATCTTTCCATACCACATCTCTTCTTTATATCTCATTATCTTTTTATTTTCCTCCTTTTTTTTTCTCCTTTAGATTCTGTAATGATTTTATGTAGGGATCAAAAGCATGAGTATCTCAACTTCTTGGCCTAATGTTAATCCCCAGTTTCCAGAGGATTGCTTTGAATTGCCGTGGAATCTTTGCCAAGTTTGTGAATGTTTTTGAAAACAAAAAAGGGCAGGGGGAGAAGATAATTTGTACATGAGGAAAAGAGACTATGACCATTTTATATTTGGGTTATATTGATTGAAAAATAGATGTTTACCTGTTTACCTTTCTTTGCCTGAAAAACGGGATTTGAAGGTACAAAAGTACTTGGAAATTCTCCCTGAATCTACTGCTGTTTCTTTTCTTCTTAAGAGCATGTAGCCTTTTATTGTTAAGGTTCTTTGGAGTATGATTCCACTAAAAGCCAGACTTTAGGTTTATCTTGAAATATAGACATTTTGAGATTTTTAAAAATTTAATTCTTACCTTCTTTAGTGCTTTACTTAATTTTTGTATTTATTACATGGAGATATTGCCACAGTAAAAATTAATCAGGAATTCAGTTTGGATTTTTAGTTACATACTAGAATGTAACATGCCAAACCTTAGTGTCAAAAAGATCAAGTTTTGAAGTGATCAAAGATTTCAGACCTCTTACCATCAGAAAAGCAGATTGAAATCCACGGTAACTGTGCAGCAGAACACTGGGAAAAATCTCAAATTAATTTCTATATCACAATTAGGTGTTACAGTATTTAAAAATGTTTTTTTAGCTGCATAATTCAAATGATAGGCAACACATAAAAACTGTATATGTTTATCTGGAATATTTGATGGATGGAAGAGAAACAGAAAAATATTGGAAAGTGTCAGTGGGGATAACTTTCCTCTGTAGGAAAGCCATGTTTGTTAGGATGCTGATATCATCATAACTCTGAAGGTCTGCGAGCAGCTTTGTCTGTGCATTGTGTAAATTCCAGCTGTGCAATTCCTTTAAAAAAAGGGAAATAATTTGCATGTGACAGAAACGTTTCATCTAAGATGCAGCATATCTTTATTGTAGTATATTGTAAATAAAAAAGTGAGGAGTTTTAGAAATATTACAGCATCACAGTAAATTGGATTTGTTGCTTTTGGTGAGAAACCAAGAATAATTAATTACTTACTATTCTCTGAGGGTAAGTAATTTGAGAGGTAAGAAAACTCCAGAACAGAAATGTTTAAGAAAATTTTACATTATGAAATTTGTGAGTAATGTAGGTGTGAGAGAGAAATTGAGATTTATTTACTCCAGCAGTCAAACATACTATTTTATCCACTCTTTTTTTCAGCTGTACTCTTGATTCTTAAGGTCATGAAGGGTTATGAATTTTAAATAAAATACTGTTAGATAAGCAGAAAAAAAGGGGCCAACTGAAACTTAATCCAGCTTCCTCAGTTCAGCAGGAAATGCCTTTATTGTATTTATTACTGAATTTCTTACTAGTTTAAAGTCTTTAACCATTATTTTCTGAACAATCTGAACTGGGATATTTGGAAGAGTTTTGAAAGGGATTACCAGTCTGTTTTCACTTGCTACATAGCTGAAAGAAGTCATGATAAAAAAAGCACAATTTGGGACAACTTCTAAAGCTGGTTTTATCTGCCTTGGAGACTTGACTGACCTCTAACAGCTCTGACAACTTCTGGGTTCAAACTTCTTTCCTCTGTAGCCTCAGTGCTGGAATGGGAATGACTATCCATGGTACTAAAATCTTAATTTGGTTGTCAGCTCTTATCACAGCCATTACTTTCACTCAGACCTGGATGATCTCACACATTTGTTCTTAATGGGAATGTGAAGTTAGTGAATGCTGTTTAACATTTATGGGTAAAAATAAACTAATCTCCAATTTTAATGAAATTGCAAATGTGTTATGAAGGTGTTAAATATGTACAACAGAAAAATTGAGTGAAATTGAGGTCTGTTCTGCACAGGTTTACTCTTCTGGGATTTCAGGGAAGAAATATTATTTAGAGAGGTTATAATTTTCTCTTGACATTGCCTGCTTCAAGTCCAGTTCCTAAATTGCAATGTAATGGACTATGGCAAAATTTCCTTTCAGTAACATTTGGTTTTGGATCTGAACATTTTGATACTCGATGTGGTAGGATTCTTTTCAACCACTCTGAAAATGCTTGCATTGATATCTGGCCAAGAAGGTTTCTGTCATTCTGCTGCTTAAAAAACAACTCTGATGCTCAAGGCCCAAAAGAGTACAAGAGGGTTGCAGCAATCTGGGAAAAGAGACAACAGATATAGGTGTAATTTTGAATACAGGTTAAGTTTTCATAGGGTATCAGTCCTGGGAAATGGTTACATCTGCCTGTGCTGGCTGCTTGTCCAGTCCTACACCATTTCTTTATGCTGGAACATGTATTTGTGTGGCCTCAAGGGAGAGTGGAATTAATATTTTGTATTGAAAAAACCTAGATTTTATTTCAAAAAAAAGCTCAACTGAAAACCACAAACCCCAAAACCCAAAAAAAACCACCCCAACCAAAAAAGTGGAAGTTTTAGCTTAGACCAGCTTGGAGAAGTAAAGCAGGTTTAAGGAGCAGGACTGGGATTTTGGGACACTCTTGACTTACACTGGCATGAAGTGTTTTTTCAGCCATGTCCCTATGCACTGGCTGCTAGCAACAGCTCAAGGGAATGGGTTTAAAGCCTTATCATTCTCTCTCAACACACCCCAGCACAGATAAAATTATTTTTCACATTCAACATTCTTTCTAGATTTTTGGATACTACTTGTGATTTTAATAATGAGAGAAAGCTACTAGAAAAAAAAAGCAAAAACTTTGAGGTTACATTGTAATTAATTTCAGGGTACAAGAAAACACATGTATGTATGTAGAAAATTATTTTTAAAATTCTTTTTGCAGCTACAAACCTTGTGATTTCATTCACCATTAAAAACTTTGCTATTAGTTTTGGTGATTTCATTTGTGGAGATTTTTTTGGGAGTTTGTGTTGGGTTCTGTTTGTTTGTGGGTTTTGGTTTTTCCTGCCTACAGCTTTGTATTAACAGATTTGGGTTTGCTTCCAGATGGATTGTACACACCCACTTGCAATTACAAAGAAGAAAATACAATCGTATTTTCTGCCTCAAGGGCATGACTCATACTTTCCCCATGACAAAATAAGTTTTTTCTGCACACTGTAAAGCCTGACTTTTGGAAAACAGCTGGCATCAGATCCATGGCAGGCTTTTGCACCTGCTGGTGTGGCACCCAGCCTGTGAGCTGGGCTCTCTGTCCTGTTCATCTGCTTCTCTGTGCAGGCTGCCACCGTGCCCCTTTGCACTTGCACAAAGTTAGAGCTGCTGGCACCCTCTGCCACTTGACAGCAGGAACCTTGCATGGTTCATTCTAATAAAAGCAGAACAACTGAGATATGTCTTTATTGCAAAAGATGGGGGAAACCTAACCAGCTTTCAGAATAGAATAATTGTAAAGCATTGCTGGCTTTCAGTTCTGTAATTGATTCTGCAGTTACACTTAGGACTTGCTAGATCATTTTAAATTTATGGCTAAAATACGTGAGAAATAAAGCCTCTAGCAAAAAAAATGATTTATTTAAAAGTGCTACCTATACTTGTATTCTCCATAAAACTTTGTGAATTTCAGCTGCAATGTAATCTTTTTTCCTTCTTTTGTACTGTTCTATGATTTTGTCCAGAACAGTTAAACCACCAGCCTGTGATAATTCTGTGTGTGATAACCGAAATTCCAGTTTTGTGAAGAAAAGTTAAACAGACCAAACTTAGTTGTTAGATAAAACTATGACCATTCTGAATGCTTGGTTCACCACTATGGCATCATGGAGAATTCTTGATGCTATCTGTGAGCAGCATTCATAACCTCTGCTATTTGTCTGAGTAAACGTCAGAGTGCTCAAGGAGAGAGAGATATTAACCAGACTACCTTGCACCAGGATGGGAGGGGAGGGGGAGAGCAGGGCACAATATTTATGGCTCCAGGAACTATAAGTTGTAATTTAATGAGATCAAAGCGTTTGCTGTTTATTTGCTGCACTAGGAGCTCTGAATAAACTGGTTACAAAACAGATACCAAAAAAAAAAAAAAAAAAAAAAAAAAGCCGCAGGATATTTAAAAGAGGATAAAGACTATAAAATCAAAGGCATCAAGTTGTAGAAGCTTCTAATATAAAATTAATTTAGCATTCTCTTGAGATTAAGTAATTAATGTTTCAGGAAGAGCAAAGATCCTCCAGATTTATAGCCAGTTCCTGTTTTTACCAGATAATCACTGTTCTCCCTTTTTTCCTTCCTCATTCCCAAGAACGTACACTGTAGTTACAATAGTAATTCCTATTGTATGTGTGGGTAAAGAACCCATAAAACCCATTGGTTTTACCAATACCAACTCAATATCCACTTCTAATACACCTTTTGGAAAAGAAATAATAAGATGATTAAGTAAATACTTCAAAGAAGATTAAAATTGGCGCAATAACATTTTACCTGTGAAAATAAACTTTTAGTCACGTGTGACAAGTTTGAAGTTTAGTAAGCCAGTCTTACCCATTTCAGTACCTGTAATTTATTCTGTTTTTTCCATACATTATTTCAAAGTAGGGCATGACCAGGATAGTTTAAAAGATTTGTCTGTGTTTTGAATTGCAATGCCTACACTGGATGAACTATTTATATGTGTTTCCTGTGTTAAGGAACTGAAGAAAGTAACTACAGACTTGATAAGGTCCAAGGTCACCTCTCAGTACAGGGTGGGAGAAGAAAACATCAATCTTGCAGTGAAGGAAAAACAGTTTCAAGAACTGCAAGAGAAAATCAGAATGGTATTTTGGATTTTAAACAAATTAAAGTTTTGGTGAATATTTTCTGTTCTTCGTTCAACAAACCTCCTGGTAATGATCTCTGATGGATACAGATTAGTGATTCCTTTCTACTGTATTGCATATACATTAAATTAAACTATTTCCACTATAGTCTTTTCTAGGGAAATAAATATGCTATGAATATCAATATAATTTTATAGTAAAAAATGGGTAAGGAGACACCAAAAAATAATTCCTTTTCTTTAACTAGCCTCATGATGATTCACTATATCCCATGAAAACAATATTGTCAAAGAAAATAGACAGTAATTTTAAATGCCTTTTACTGTTCTTCATGCTCTTTTTTTTTTTTTTTGAAGGAGACAGCAGTCAGTAAAAAAGTTCAAGAAGAAAACACTCACATTAAAGAAGAAAAGCTGGTGAGTTGATAATACAGCTTCACTACTTAAAAATCGCTTCAGAATGTAGGTGCTATATTTCATACTTAGGTTTCTTATTATACTAAGCTAAAAAAACGAGTCAATTTCACTTGTTTACGCTTCAGAAATATTTAATACTGGCCCAAGTGGTATCTTACTGCTCAGTTTTTAGAAGTACTACCAGAACAAAGTCCATTGTTTGACACTTTATTCCAAGTCTTACATTTTGTCTTTGAATTCAGATGGGTGAAATTTGGTATTCCCATTAGACACTTGCCTACATGTGGGTTCAGTATAAATAAGCAGTAAATAACATGCTGTTCTGCTTTCTGGTTACCAACAGTTTATTCTAACATTGCTGGTGTTGAAACCAGGTAAAATGGGAATAATGTGTCAATGGTGCATGAAGGAAATAATGTTCCATTTAGACTATTAAGCCACACCTTTACATCCCTGAACAGTTAGGAGTGTCTTCTCTTGCTAACTCAGGTGTATTCCAGAAAAAAAATCCTTTTTAAAAAAAGGCTGTGGAGTCAATTATCAAATGTAGCAAAAAAAAAATTTGTTTCCTGTAATAACAGTGTAAGGCACTGCTTTGCAGAACGTGAAGCATGAAAAGGGTGGTTGGTTTTTTACCTTTTCTTGAACAGTTGCAGAACTTTCACTCTGCAGCTCACAAAAGGGAACAGGTCAGAGAAGTGTGTCATTCTTGGTGCCAGGGAGGGACAAAAGCAGTATCTTGCTGGCATGTCTACAGAGCACTCATCCAGCAGCACTCTTCCCATTTATAAAAGCCTGCTTGCATTTTGAGCTTGCTTTTAAAAAAATACTTGCCAATAAACACATGGGAAAAAATGAGAGACTTCCTCAGGCCTCATTACTCTCCCAGCCCTGAATGCACTAAAAGGATTTCTGTGGAGATGAATGGAACATAATTTGTGGAGCATATTTGCTGTGTTATCTAAGAGAAGGATTCTGGTTTGCATCTCTCTCCTGTTCCGTGTGAATTGCTAAGGTTTGTTTGGTAGGTTAGTTTGAACTTACGGAGAGGCTTGGAGTAGTCTGGAGAGGGCTCTGATGAAGAGATGAGCTTCATGTTTCCTCCTGTTCCGTGTGAATTGCTAAGGTTTGTTCCGTGTGAATTGCTAAGGTTTGTTTGGTAGGTTAGTTTGAACTTACGGAGAGGTTTGGAGTAGTCTGGAGAGGGCTCTGATGAAGAGATGAGCTTCATGTTTCCTCCAAGTGCTTGGGTTTGGAGACATGGGTTTCTGTGTTGTGGAGCACTCATAATTCACCTTGATTAACTGAAATGTTGGCTTTAGTGGTTCTTGGACTTAGGCTAGAAATACCATCTACATTACAGCTGATTTGTACTAAAGTCTATGAGAGAAGCAGGCTGGTCTATTTGAGAGAAAAATGTCCTAGATTTAAAAGATGTGGCCAGCTCTACTAGTGACCTGTTAGATGACACTGGCCAAACCATTCCACAGTTTCTGGGTGTAAAATTGAACTAAAAATAAATTAAGCTTCAATGAAAAAAATATTATTTATACATGCTTGAAAAGGAATGAGAGTACACTAAAATACTGATTTTTTTTTTCATTAGATAGCTGTATCTTTGTATCCAGTAGAACCAAAAGTAGAATAATTTGAAAGCACTTTGCAAGTACGTCAAAGTACTTTGTTTTAATAATATGTTCCTCTCTCAATGTATTTTGAAGCAACTGATCACATCTAAGATTCCTTTCTGCCTGAAACTCAGGTTTTTTTCTGTGTGTGTCTCCTTTTAGTAACTCTGTAAGTGGTCTTGAGGGGGTGATGATTGCCTTATCTGGGTCATTCACTCTGTCTTTCAAACCTTGGAAACGTGTTTTGTAATGTTCAATAAAAAATGGCTTAGTTTCCAGCAGACTGCAACACACTTCATGGCAGCACTCATGGCATCTTCCTCAACTCAAATCAGCTCACTTTGGGTGTCTCTTTTTTTACAACTTCCCCTTCATGAAGTAACAATACAGTCTTGAGGAACGTAACACCAAAGTTCAGACCCTGACAGTAAAATATCATATAGCTGCCCTATATGATGAAAAGCTAATAGGTGGTGGTTCACATCTATTAGGATTTGATTCAGGAGATTCAGAATGATTTCATGTTAGTGTGATCCCTTTATGGAATAATTTCTTTTGTTTTTTCCATATTTTTCTAGCCTGTGATATGGTAAGATAAATTTATTCTGTTTGTCCTGAATACAAATCACCGTGGGGTTGGATTTGATATATTTTATCCAGATTTGCGCTGAAGAATGTATAAAGATTGGGTGGGTTTCATTTTAACTATAGGAAAATCTTCTGAAAAAGAATGTTGTAATGGTTTATAGTAATGTTAACTTCTTCAGGGTAAAAGGTCAGAAAAATGGGCAGTGTTCTGATTTCTCCCTACAAGTTTTCCCCAATCTTGAGGTTGGAGTACCTTTTATTACAGACATGAATTTGTAAACACTGACAGAATTAAAAAAAAATACGAAAGACATAAATCATCTAATGTTTAAACTGCAGAAATAAAATCTTGTTCAATATATTCTATTGTGTTTGTATTAATAAGGAAATTCTCAGCTCTCTACAGTGTGTGCAGGAGCTGCTTCAGCGAATAACCCAAACGAATGTTAGAATGGAAAGTGAATTAAAAGCACTGAAAGAAGACTATCAGGTCAGATTTTTCTCAATTAGACAAGCTGTTACTATCTGTTATGTATTTTTTAAGTCCAGGGCTGTTAAAGACATCTGTGTGCCTTTCAGAACTTTTGACCTCACTTCCATTGCTCCCTCAGCTCCTTAACTGTCAGCACGAGCCTTGAAGCACAGGCTGTGCTTTCCCTCTTCTCTCCCTGAAGTAAATCATGGTTGCCATTCTCAGCAGCCATTTCTAGAGGGCAAAACCAGAACAGGGTTGCTTTCAAATACTGAAATCAAATTATTTTATGACTTTTGTTTCTTGTAATTTTCGTATAGGTACAATTTATGGGCAACATTTCAAATTTGAGATCTTCATTTATAGCTGGACCTTGTCCTCAGTTTTGTTAAAGCAGAGGGCCTAAGAAAGAGCATTATCTTTAGCCCTTTCTTGCTGTGTTTTCTGGCATCATATTTATGCTAGAAGTGGGAAGTAGTCACACTGGAGAGTGGGGAGTTGCAGCACTCCTCAGTTCCACTTTGTCATGGTTTAGGGAAAATTTTGGGAGAAAACTTTTGAAGTGGTCCCTTTAGAAACAACTTTAAGTGGCCTCTCCTCCCACCAGTTCAGGAGACATAAATTTCCTGTGAGTAAAGTAGAAAAAAATTGTTTATTTAACAAGCAAAGTACTCACAAACATGAAAAAATTAATAATATGAAACAATGAAACCTCTCATTGTTTTGAAGAGGTGGCAAATTGATAAAGTCTTTCTGTAGTTCAGAGTCCTTTTTGTGGGTGTGCCTTCAGTTTTTTCTCAGTCTCTCCGGGGCTGGGTCTGGTGTCCGCAGTGTAGCCTGGGGTGCCCTGGATGATAGACCTGGTGTTACTGGACTGAACAATAGCTGAACAGTTCCAAAAAACTACTGGCCTCAGCTAACTAAAAAACCCAAGTAATTAAAAGCAAGGGATAGTTCTGTTCTGCTGTCCGTGCTGCAGGCAACACAGTGGGTGCGGATTCTTTGCTTCTTTTCTGCCAAGGTAAGGATTAAATGTGTGAGATGGTATTTCTTGTTCAGACTCAGATGTTTATTAGTTCTTATTCTACAGTCGCACAAACTGTGAGTTCTGCAGCACTTCACTCTAACAAACTAAAAATGGAGCCCCATCTCTCTCTCTACAAGGCCTTTTAAGGATAAACTGTCCAGTTAAGAAATGACACCTAAATTATTTTTACTTTTAACCCAAAAACCAACCACCCATGCCCACAGTGTGGACTTTTTATCCAATTACACAAAACCACCCAAACCCATGGAGAAGAAGGTGAAGCAGAAGGACCAGCCTCTGCCCTAAAACCTCCATCTTTCTTTATATATATTACTATATTCTAAACCCTTTAACTCTTAAGTTTTCCACCCTGTGATATTACACCCTTCTATTCAAACTCCACACCCACAATCCCAGTTCTGTCATTCCATTTTGGAAGCCTTCTCCTTGGCCTCAGGTCAAATGCAGTGTGCTCTTGGGGGTCAGTGCCTGTCAGCACAGAAAGTCTGATATTCTCAGTAACCAGGGTCCCAAGTGGGTGAGAAGGATGCAGGGCAGCAAGTGCAGTTTCTGCAGACAGCCTGCATGCTGCTTCTCTCCCCTTCGCTCTCAGAGCCAGTCTTGAAGGTGCAGAACTTGGTATCCACCGTAAACAGAACAGATGAGTGGGGATGCCAGCATCATGAAGTCACTTTAGGACATTCTTTCAGCATGTAAAAGCTCAGAACAGTTCAGATTCCACATTTCAATAGCAGTCAGTGCACTGAAGATTAAGGTAATATCCATTCCCATCAGATGTACCATGCAGAGTTCAGGTACAACCACTGATTGGACTATTAAAAATTATTATCTGTTGTTTGCCCAGACATAAACACAACTGTTCCACTCTTTGAAACCAAGGTTTTGAACTAGGAGTTCAGTAATTTCAAATTGAACTTCCAGTGTGGATATATACTTCTGTTTCTAAATAAATGCTTTTATGCTAATTTGAAATTATTCACTTCCCCATAGACTTTACTTGTAACAGGTGTAAATAAGTTTGCCTTCTGCCACAATATAAACATAGAACTTGTGTATTTTGATGAAACAAGTAAGGTTGAAGGTGGGCTATATTCTCCATCAGAAAGTGGCTAAAACCTCCCTAGGAATTAAAGCATCTGCAACAATTTTACAAAGATAACTGACCACCCCGTTGGCTGTAGAATTGCCTAAAGTAGCATGATTGTCCATAGCTTCTGTTATTTGTACTTTGGGTCCAGTGAAACATCTGGATTACCTGCTATTCATATAATCCTGGTTTTTGTTAAAGTAAGAAGGTAATATGCTTTTTATTTTTTAAGATAATTGGAATTGCTTTGTAGATTAAAACAGAGGCTGTTCAATATATATTATAACCCTACTGGTGATGACTTTCATAATACAGGAACCCTTTAGTCCTTTGTGTCAGGACTATTGAATAGCAAGTGTATTTTAAAGTGCTTTTTTCTGAAAGCATTTCTGAACTATTGTTTCCACTCTCAGATAAAGTTTATAGTATGCCTTAAAGCTCCAGCTAAAACAGCAATTGGTATCTGTGAATCTTCTCTTTGAAGACTGCACATAAATGTCTACAAGTATGGCTTGTTTTCTTCATGTTAAGGTATGGATGGAGGACAAGTCTCTCTTTCACAGCCTGTGCAGGCCAAAAATTAATTTCTGGTTGCAATTATGCTAATTTTGATGAGAGCCTGCTCTGATTTGGGTCTGTTTGTATGAGACATTGGGAAGGTATTACTGTTTTCAATTGTTCTAACTACAGCACAAACCACTGCTGGCCATCAAAGCTTCAGTGCAGTCCTCAAAGGTAACTTCAGGCCTAAATACTTTAGATGAAATGGGTGTTACAAGGCATGCCTTGGTTATTCTTATATATAGGGATAAAAAAACCTGATAAATTCATGTAAATAGACTTTTTTTTTCAGTTTGATACAATTACCATGATATTCCAAGGAATGAGACAATGTTAGCTTATTTTGCATTTTTGCTTTTTTTTTTTTCAAGTAGGGAGCTGAATATATAACTTTTACAAAATATTCTTAAACAGATGACAGAATACTTGAGAATGCAAGGAATTCAGTTATTCCCCTGTGTGTACAACTGGCTTTAACATGTGATCACTTCCATACATCTGCTGCTTCTGAGATTTTGCCCTAAGAGCTATGCTGTGAATTACTGTAATCATCCATCACCAAGGAGGTTGCATTTCAGGTGCAAGTAAAAGCATCCTTGGAGTTAAGAGCAGGTTCATCAAAGAGAGGAGGTCTTGGATATTCCTGGTTTATACAACTGGATGAAAGATGCAACATCAGAGTGGGATTATTCAGACAATGTATTGTTGAATTGTCCCATATTTTAAAATACATAATCTGTCAAAGAAGATCCATTATATTCTTATGCACAACTTTTCCCATGTGTACAAAAGTGCAGGGTGGTGTGAATTTTCCTAGTGTTGGTAACTGTAAAATATATATTTAAAAATATTTATATCTATAATATAAATCTATTTATATTTATATAAAATTTTTAAAATAAAAATATAATTTTTAATAGTAGTGTAGCTAAATTAACATAGACATTTTAAAATTGGTACTAAGTGAATCAAAAAGTGGACTCATTTTTGGTTAAAAGATTTAGTAAAAATGAATTGGTTTGGAGTATTGCCTCCATAACATTTTTCAAGTGGACTTAAAAGAAGCTCAGCAGAATCATAAATATGTAGCTCATGCATTAAAGTTATGCTTACATTATCAAATATATTTGTGTCATCTATATAGCAGGTAATGGAATGCAGGGACTCTTATCTTCCATATTGTTTGCTGTAAAAATATGATAGGATAAAAATTCCAAGAGTACCTGATATGTGTGTGAAGTTGCTGCTGATTTACACAAGACTCCTATAATTTAGCACAGGAAAACTGAAAGAGTTAACCCAAAACTGTTGCAAATACAGTTATGGTGGTATAAAACTTAATATTACTGTTATTTTGATGCACTCCTATTTCAGTGACCTAATAAAAATAAATTAAAGCATAATCAGTTATATACTTCATGTTGCAGTAGATATGTTTTAGAATGTAAAGATTTTATAGTTTATAGGAGAGGTTAATAAACAATTTAGGACAGAAATACTGATTATAAAAATATTTTTTTCCTGTCAATATACAGTAGTTTTTTCTTTAAGTACAGTGACTCTGGATTATGCTACATTTCATATCTCTCATCTCTGGACTTTATATTACTTTTTCAGCACATTAAAACTTATGCAGTGAAACTGAATAATGGCAAGTGTTTTTATACCCTTTTATAGCCATTTCTTTTTTCATAACCTCCCCCTGTTTCCTGTTAGCTAAACTATAAGCACCTTTCTGTTAATTTATGAAAATTATTGTTGAGATAGCACATTATCACTGATCTGTATGGCACTTGCAGCATGTTAGAAGCAAAGGTCCAAGCAACATAAAACACATCAAAATTCATTAATGTGGTATTGATTATTTTTTGGATAATTAATTTTATTGCAGGCCCTTGAAAGAGATAATGAGCTGCAAAGGGAGAAGGCAAAGGAAAATGAAGAAAAGTTCCTTAAGCTTCAGAATGAGCACGAGAAGGCACTAAGAACTTGGAAAAATGATGTAGGTTTATTAAATTAAATGCTTTAGCATTAAAAGTTTTTTTTAATAGTTGTCAAGCATTTCAGCTAATCCTGAAAAGCCAAGAAAATACCACAGAAATAATGCAATAAAAACAACTCACTTCTTCTCCAGTAATACAGATACTTCTAGAAATGAATATTTTTTCAAGGTAGATTTAGGTTGACTTCTGTGTTCTAAAAGGTCAGTGCTCTTCCTGCAGCTCTGATTTGAAAGGAATTCTTCAGTGTGGACTGAGGGTGAAAGGGGATAAGAAAGGTGTGTCTGCTATGTCCCCCTAGTGAATTCACCTCTGTGGACACCTAAACAATAGTTCGTCTTCTATATTTGACATTCTTTCTATTACCTCATTACTTTTAAAGAATACTTTGGCAATTATTTAATCCAAAACAATTAGCAAAACACTGTAGCTGTAAAAATTGTCTGCAATAATAAATGCATGTTTAGATGTAGGAAAGATTAATACCACTTCAATAAGACAAGCTCTGCTTAATGTGTGGAAACCAGACTCTGCAGCATTTGTTTAATAGTCTGTCTTTTTTATTTCTTTGTGCTTGGCACTTGCTGCCAGAAAGGTTTTGATTTTGGTAGATAGATTTCCAGGGAAACTGTAGGGAAATAATGCAAAGTTGTCCTTGTAATCCTGTTGTCTAAGGCTCACTCCTTTGAGTGCAGCCACTGTGGGGATGACTGCAACCATGAGACCACAAAATAGCTGAACTCTTCTGATGCTCAGTTCCCTGAGAAGATATGATTTCCCTGATTCCTTGGAGAATTTTATACCATGATTTCCTCTATAGACATGGGAACTTGCCCTGCTTATTTCTCAGGAACCTTTGCATCTATTCTGTAGAAGATAATTTTCATTCCTTTTCATATTACTGCTATGACTAACTAGAAATTTTGTCTCCTAAAGTAAATAATCAAGGATAAAGTTAACACTGGTCCAGAAATCTTTGTAAATTAAGTGAAGGTATTTCTGTAAAATTGCCCTTCGATTCTTTTTACACGTTGTAGTTTGGACCATTCAGTTACTTCTAAATACAAAAATTTAATTGTTACATATTTTCTGAAGGAGGATTGGATACTTGAGGCTATTCACAGAAGTAAAGGGCTAAGCAAATTATTTGCTGTTATGGTTTCTTGGCAATGTAGGTGGAGAATGAATGTTGAGTATTACATTTATCTTTGAGCCAAAAGGGAAGAAACCTACAAATACAAATCTCACTTTTTGGAGTATTGCTACAAGCAGTAAATGGTGAAAAAAAAAGCCCCAAGCCAGTTAATAAAAGCTATAATCTGTAATGGAAATGTGGTTAAAATTTTGGTTGAATGAAATAGCTCAACTACTTTGTACAGAGAAATTCCTTAGCATACTTTCTTTTAAGGATGAAGTTTCATTTGCTAAGCTGTTCATACCTTTGAAAAAACGCTGGTTTACCCATTTGAACACGCAGTAAAGTGTTTGTGTGCTCTGTGTACTGCAATTATTACAGGAGGAAAACATGAGAAGAGAGATACACACTATTAAAAATGAGCTGAATTCCCTTAAAGGACTTCATAGACATCTTGAAGATTATCCTCCTCTTCCAGGAAATCAGCATTCTGAGCCAGTGGGAAATCTGCAGGTAAGTATCTTTACTAGCTGCAGTGTGTCTTGTAAAAATGCCAGAGAACTGAAGATATGAGAGTTTTTCTAATCTTGTCTGTCATGTCCACTGATTCTCAGTTCTGATGCTCAGTTCCCTGAGAAGATATGATTTCCCTGATTCCTTGGAGAATTTTATACCATGATTTCCTCTATAGACATGGGAACTTGCCCTGCTTATTTCTCAGGAACCTGAGAAATGACATGGCTCAGCCTAAAAATTTATGTGACAATGGCTCTAAGTATCACTGAAACTTACTGTACCCAGAGAATGTTGTCCTTTCATCAAGAAGGTGCTTATATCACAGAAACTACTGTGATACTGTTTCATTAATAAATTTTTACTAATAAACAGCAGTTAACTTAAGCCACCTATCTTTAATAAACCCTATTTCACAGACATATTTTCCATGGGTATTTCTCAAATACTGGGGCAGATCCAATTGACTTCTTATGTATGTAAGTTCCCTGGAGGTGTGGAGGCAGGTCCACCTTTACTCAGAGGAACTCATTTCAGCTTCTCTAAAATCTGAAACACGGGACAGATCAGAAGGTTGTTTTTATCAATACACAGGTTATCTAAGTGCTTCAGTTTTAGTTTAAGAAACGCTTTATGTCACATAGCACGTTTAGGAGTCATCAAAGACACAGCAAGCTCATCAGGTGGTGAATGCAGGAGGTAAAAGACTTTTATGCAGTGCAGGCTGAACTAGAATTGAGCTTGGATTGTTGGGTGAGCCAAATCCATGTTCAGCTCTAGGTGCAGGGCACATATGGGAAGTCAACAAGTGGTTAAGCACACAAAGATGGGCTTTTGGAGCAAAAGGAAGAACACATAGCAGCTCTGTTATATCCCATGATCCCTGCAGCTATACATACAGATACAACACATCCCTTTGTTATATCTCTCTGGATTGCAAATTTGAATTCCAGTCTTTATGGGATTGAAAAAATTGGGCAGAGTCAGAAGCCATAACAAACCTTCTCTGTGCATTGAGTGTGTTCTGCTGTTCTGTTGAGTATTTTCCATTAACTTTTACAAACATGTAATGATCTATCTTCAAAGAACAGAAAACTCATTTTTCACATATACAATCTTGTTTGTCGTGTTAAGAAAATAGGAAGACACTAGGATTGTAAAGACAGGTGACTATTTTAGAACTAGTCCATGAATTGTCAGTAAAATGACAAGCAGTAAAAATATTTTAGGATTTGGAAGAATGTAAAATCTGTTTCTCCTCAATGCACGTACATAAGTATGTTTATGGCTCACACACAAACATACACAGACGTGGCTGTGGTATGGGCTTAATAATGCAAGGGAAATTAGATGTGAAATGATTACTCATTGTGCCAAAGCTGAACTCTACAAGGAATTATGCAAATTGTGTGTCTTAAAAATCGCTGTTTCCTTGAATGGAAATGGAATATTGATTTTGTTTAGGATGCAGAATCAAAGTGATTAGGCATTCATGATAAACAGTACTGGTGCTTACTAAGATAGCCCCATGGGTTTGAAAGCAGAAAAGCTTAAAGCGTATGCTCATAAATGCAAAAGAAGTCAGATGTCTTCCAAATATACATCTTACACTATCTTATGGCAAATTGCCACACCACTTTGTGTTGTACAATCATTAGATTTCCAAAGCTAGGCAGGTTGGACTGAGTGGAACAGTGCCAAGAAACTGAAGCTGCAGCAGATCATATTGGTTATCCTGATTTGTGGAATTTCACCTTGTATCACTAATGAGTCAGCCTCTAGTCACACATAAAAGGGAAAGGTGTTGGCTTGGATTTAGACCTTGACTGTGGTTCCAAGTGTTCTAAGGAAATATGTTTATACTTATTTTTACACTTAGTGCAATCTGAAATCCCTGTGGTTATTTGTGGGGCATGAAATTCAGAATGTACTTAAATTTCTTCACACTGATCACCTCTGGAATAGTAATTAAACAAAAGACATTTTTAAAAGAAAGGTACAATGTCAGACCTTATTACTGACTTGGATTGCAATTTAGTTTAACCTTACCATCCTTCACGTTTAGTTTGATACAATTTGTAATTCAGCTGTGTACCATTAGAGAATAGGGTTACACCCACCAATGGCTTGATGTAATTCTTTTGGGGTGTATGTACAGGGAGATCTGGTTTTCAGAAGGGTTTGAATTTCATACTATGAAATAGTCTTTTGAGGGAAAAGGATATTTAGGGATATATGTGTTTCTTAGTTAGATTTTACTAAATCACAGGCAAAAAAATTAAAATCCAAGTTTAAAAGTTTTGTTGTTTAGGTATTTTAGTTTGTCCATCTTGGACCTATTTTTTTAAGGGCTGAACAGCTACTTGAATTTATTGAAAAGTAGGTTTCTTCAGCCCATCTGAAAACCTGGAAACATGAAACCTTTCTGCCTTTCTATGAACACTTCATCCTGTTTGTTTCAGATGCAGCCACCAGCTCAGCCCACACCAACAAATGTGGTAAGTTTCACTGCAGTGGCTGTCTTATTTCTGTAGAAAATATTAATGTACACAGTTATAGAGTGGTGCTTGGTGTTTCTGTCTGAAGAAAGAGATCCTAGAAACAAAAGATTGTAAGATAATTACAGATTTCAGGAAAGAAAAAGGAAATGTCTACTATTTGTATTCAAAAAGCTTGTAAGTGTGATGCCAGGGCTATATAGAGGAAAGAAGCAATTTCAGTTAAAAACCTAGAAAATAAAATGTGCAATATATACAATTTCCAAGTGTGACAGGGAAAATAATGATAAAACATGAGGAAAAGAGAAAGAAATTTCAACTGAAACTTCAAATTGAAGATGGAGGAAAATTATTTTGGGCCCCTCCTCTATTTACCATGACTGCTCCCTCCCCCAAACCAGCAAAGCTGGGAGCATCAGGATGTTCCTGTGACCTGTAGGGAACTGTTTCTAGCAGATTTGTGTTCTACATCCCTACTCTGCCAGCCCTGCAACAGCCCCATTTTTTAGCAGTGCTGTCCCCCTGCCTCCCTCCACTCTGCAATGTTCTCTGTCCTCCCCACACACCCAGTGCCCAAGCACAGCTCTTGTAACTCCCTCCCACATCCCAGCCTTCCTTCTGCAACACCTCCAGTCACCCAAGTGTCTTCAGCTCTTTCCCACATCTTTTATGGACTAAGCTCCCTCCCACATCTGCCTATTTTATATCCTATCTTTAGGGCAACAGCCAGCACGTGCTCCTGTCTTCAGCTGCCAAACAGTTGATGATGATAAAGGATGCATCTCCTTTTGCTTTTATTTTGGTGGGATTTTATTTTCTTCACTATTCAGGCCCTAGTTTCCACAGAACTTCATTGACTGCAGCTTTCAAAACTGAACACCAATACAGATGCAGTAGTAGACCAGTGATTTAGACTTTCAAGTAGACAAATCTTTCAGGCTTCTATTCTTGTTGAATTTGACTCAAATTCAAGTTAAAGAGCTATTTGGGAGGGAATGAGGAACTAAATTTCACAAGAAGCCTTGTGAAATGGAGTTTAAAGTCCTGGGCATTTTGCTAGAAAAAAAATGTTGTTTATGTGTGCATGTGCTGTTTTTGTGTGCATGTTGTTTATGTGTTTGGGTGTAAACAGCAATCGTGCAGGATTTTTGCACATGGAATCACTGAGCAGGTCACTGAGTGGGCCAGCAGAGAGAGGGAGTAATCCAATCACCACATGTACAACACAAATTCCTTCCACTGAGGAATTCTGTCAAATGTATAACTTTGTGCACTGTAATATAACAGGACCTGAGTTCTTTCCTACTCTTCCAGGGTATTAGTCTGCTTTTTTCTTTTCCTCTGTTTACATTTACTTTTTATGCTTCAGGTCTTTGTTTTCCATCAGAACTGTAAAATTAATTTTAAATCTCAGTCTTGAACTTTTTACCTAATCAGTGACTATAGTAAATTACTAAAATACCTATGATCTTTTGTTCCTTCCTATGCTAGAGTGGTCAAGAACACTCAAAAGACAGTGAAATACAGGCTATTCAGAAAGCACATGAGTTTATGCAGTCTGTAATGAGAAAATATGGTAATTGTGGAAATGAAGAAGAAACTGAAGTAAAAAACACAAGGGACCAGTCTTCAGGCATTGAGGAATTAAAGATAGAACAAAGTAAGAACTTTCCTTGGATAATAGATATAAGTAGTTTTGTTAAGAAAGGATAAATGTTTTCAGATATAGTGGATGACAAGAGAGGGCTTAAATCCTGAATTAAATGGTCATATCTAAAATCTACAGAATGTTAATATATTCTCTGTTCTCTCAGTTTATAAATATTTTGTAAGTGACCACAGTGCAATACTTAACCTTCAGTAACTTTTTGACAGGCTTGTGTGTGTAATGTAAGATACCACTATTGATATCAATCCTGAGTCCACCTCTTTGGAAATTCTAAACTGTAAAAAGAAAGCATGACATAACCTCTGGGTTAGCAGTCACTAACTAGAGAATACCCTCACTCTACAGGGCCACAAGTTCTTGAGAACAGTTTTAAGGATGAAATTAATGTTGCTAGCCCTTGTGAAGTAAAGCAAAGGGAGGCTTCTCCCAGGAACACCCTCTGCACAGATACTGATTTAATTACCCAAGGACACACCTGGGAAATGCACGTCCCTGGATGCAGAGAGGCAGAAGGAACAGCACACAGAACGTTACCAGATGAAAACAATGCAGATTCAGATCAAAAGCCACAGGACAGCACTGAGCCCTTGGCAGCACACCACACACAAACAAGGAAGGACTTTTTGGGCAGTGCTGAGACTGTAGGTGCTGACAGGAAAAACAGAAGTCAGGAGACTGACACCAGCAAGGAGGAACTGTGCAATACTGCAGGTACATCAACTTGTGCCAAGGCAGATGCAAACTCAGACACCAAACAGCACAACAAAAGTGTCCTTACACCTGAAGCACCCAAACCTGAGTCTGAAGCTGTTCTTTGCACTGAGAAGAGTGCTCTGCATGACAGAAGTACAGACACCCACCAAGCTAAGGAGTTAAGTGTTGGCATCCTACCTTATACTAAAGAGAATTCTCAAGCAGAATACCAAAAATGCAGTTTGCTGAATAGTGACAATTCTGTAGGCAGTGGATTACATAAAGCAGAAAAAACCTTAAATCTGAATGGTTTACATAGAGATAAACTTCCTCTGGAACAGACACACGTGGATGCTGAAGGCAGAAATGATGACAATGCCAGAAACATGAACAGCACTGGTGTTCTGGCAACTGATGCTCAACATCCACCAACTGTTTGTTGTGATAACACAAGTGCTGATGATGCTGCTGCAAAAGAATGCAGATATAATAAGTCTCTCTTAGGTACTTTTAATTTATGCCCCCCAAAAACTGAGAGAGGAGTAAATGCAGAGGACATGCACAGCAATCAACCTGAACAAAGCAGTGCTAAACAAACAGGGAATGCTACAAACACACGGACTTCCACTGCTGAAGCCAAATCTCCAGTAAAGGCTGATGGTCTCGAAATTGCTCACAAAAACCCTCCAGGAGATAGGGCATGTGCAGATAAACTAATTCCACATAAAAATGTTAACAATGGTACTCAGATACACTCCATCAAAACAGGACATTTTCTGGAGATTAATGCTTCAACAAATAACACATTGTTCAAAGCGAAAAAAGACTCGCTGAGTGGAACAGTTCCAGGAATGAAGCTTGCTGAGGGTCACCTGAAAGAACCATGCTCTTTACCCATGAGAACATCTGGAAATTTAGTAAACCTAAGTGTAAGGTCATCCTTTGATCTTCCAACCTCAGATAAAAAAGCTGAGAAAACTCCACTATACTTGAATTTTTTAGCTCTCAGTTCTTGTTCAAGAGTAAATCAAATGAGAGGTCAAGCTACGTGGACTTCAGCTTCCAAGGAGCCTTCCCTTTTGAAAGACAAACCACCATGCTTACTGGAAAACACAAACATTATCTCAAACACACAGAGTCAAGATCTCAGTGGAAATGAGGACAGTGGAGAAACAGGACAAGGTGAGAAAATACAAACATTAATATTCTGAACCTTATGGTGCTTAGAAAAATTAGTAGAAGGTGAAATGTCTATATCTAAGCTTAGTGTATAAAAATGTAAACCTTACATTTTAGTTACATCACAAAAAGGTGAGATTGCTCTGTTTATGCTATAAATGCAACTAAACAGCTTTCATTAGCTTATCAATCAGTTGATTAAATGTTTTTTCTCATATTTTCCTTTGTGAAATAACAGCAGTGCAGTGACAAACTGAATTTTGATAGGCATTTCTAACCCTAATGTAGAGCATATTCTATCAGGGCTTTGCATGGATCTGAAAAGCACTGAACAGCTTTTGCCAATTATTCCGTGTTCTCTTTTTGCATCAAAATTAGGGTAGATTTTGAACCAGTAGATGCTTCTTTGAATGGATCTTACAGAAATTTACTTTTTATTTTATTGTACATCTCTAATTTAGATGGACCATTAAAACCACCTGAGTGTGTGAAAGGACTTTATATTCTGTCAGGCTCTGGAAAACATGGACCTTGAGGTGCTCAAGGAGCATTTTAATCTCCTACTATTGACACTTGGTTATTATTTGTTGAGCAATATTTTGAACATACAAAATAGTAAATATGAACTTTATTCCATGGGTTCCTAAATCATTACTGAGATGTGGAAAAACTGTATTTTAGATTTGTTTTGCAATAAAACGGGCTGGTATATTACCCCACAGCTGGAGCCCTGGGTGTTTTCCAAAGAGCAGGATCCACAGGACAGGGTGTTTGTGTCTATAGAGTATTTGTGGGTGCAGTGTTTTGGCCTTTGAACACACCAAGAGCAGAGTGGACTCCCATCCTTAGTTTTGCAGCCAGTGGCAGACAGACACCGAGCAGTCTGGTTTCTTTACATAGCTCTGTTATAAATTTAGCTCTATAGGTAATTTTGTTTCTGTCCTTGGTCTCCTGCTCATGGATATTTATGTTCTGATGCACATTTTTTGAAGTTCAGTTTCAGAAATGTCTTTGTGCCTAAAACAGCAGTAGTGGTAGCAAGGTACCAGAATCCTGATCTCAGATGGCACGTTACTTCTTTTAATAATGTGAATTTTGGTATCTGTTTCAATAAAATGAATGCCTAGCTACATGATGTTCTGCATGTATCTTTTCTGTAAGAACAGACAGAGCTATCTGAATTTCTTCCCTGTGAGTTCCTCCTCCTCTTCTTGTCAGAAACCTTTCTGTATGCAAAGTGCTGGAACTCCAAGTGACTCAGAGATTCATCCAAAGGAATTGGTAGGGAGCTAACACCAGTCCCTCAGCTGAGTTGCCTAGTGACCAGACCTTGAATTCCAGCCAGCCTTCATGGTGAGGGGCTTGGTCTGTGTCCCAGATGTGCCTCATGCTGCCGAATTGAGATAGGTCCCTCCTTGAGGCTGCTGCCCTCTGGGAATGCTGCACCTCCTCGGGAGAGAGGAGAAGCTCCCTGTGAGGGCTCCTACAAGTCACTGCAGCTCCCACTGTTTGTTGTGCTTGCGGTTTGTGTTGTTTTGTTTGCACTTCTCTTCCCAAATGGCAGACCTGCAGTGGAATCCATGTGGGCACTGGACCTACATTTTAAATCTTTTTATTTGACTGACTGGAGCACAAACCATTTAGCCATTTGGGAGAGCTGGAGGTGAAGGGAATTGGTGGAAGAGTTTAGTAAATCTGTCAGAGGGAATTCCTTCTACTGCCTCACCACAGTGCAGTTTACTGTTTATATGCTGGCTCCCAGAGAGCAGACACTCCACATCAGTAAATGAAGGAATGAACTGGGAATGGGAAAGATCTTCCTGGCAGATGCTTAAAAAAGAAAATAAACACATAACCATTTTCCTCTTCCTCCCAAGAGAAAATGTCAGTATTCTGAAATAGTTGTTATATAACCATGAGGTACCATGTATTTTCACAACCCAACGAGGTTTTACTGTCAATGCAGTGATCCACAGGCATCTGTGTAGTGACAGAAGAGCTCCTGTTTGCATTGTGAGGAACTGGGAAAGCATCCTTGTGTTTTCACCTTGCAAGGAATTTGATACTGGTTGCAACAGAATCTACTGGTGCTGCATGAAGCCTCTGAAGGACTGGAGGCTTACACTTGTCTGCAATTAATCTACTCACCTGCCTTTCCTACCTTTAGTAGATGGCTATTGCCTGACCACCTGAAACATCAGATAGAGCCATGAACACAAAGACTGCTTATCAAAAATGTTTTTTGATTATCTGAAAAGCTTTGTATTCATGTCTTCTTTTATTACAAGTCACCCTGGAATATCATGTTATAATGGCATTAATTATGCATTTTACTGTTATCAGACAGTGAGTTTAAAGTAATAGCGATGAAAAAATATATTCAGTTAGAATATTTAGAATACATACACCTACTATAAATCACTTTTCTGTCATTAGCTAAATATGTGAAAATGAGAGAAACATTTTTAATCAAAGTAGAAATATACCTCGTCTTTAGAGAAAAAATAAATGAAGCATGTGAAAGAAAAAAAAATGAAGGGCAAAAGCCTACAACAAAGATCCAGGGATTTAAAACAAAAATATTTGATTTTTTAAGATCAGAGGTAAACCAGTTGAGTCATTCACAATTAGTGCCTGGAGACTAAATTGCAGTTGTTACCATTTCCTTTTTGTCAATCAGGTTCTAGCAGTTCGAACAGAGCTGCCAACACTCTGAATGCCTCCAGTATCCACCGAGAGCCCCAGGGAGAGCCTAGTGAAGAATGGAATGCTACAGCAAAGGCTTTTTATGATTCTTCTTTTCCCACAGAACATGTAAGTCAATTAAAAATATTGCAGACCAGACCTCAGTGAGCTAATTCCACAGATATTTGTACAACTGTACCCATCTGGATACTTTAAGGCTGAGTCAATCTCCGAAATAATATCAAAAGGGCAACAAGACACCATTTTTCACAATTAAGGTTGATAGAAAGCAGCAGGAAAAAGTCACAGCATATGAATCAAACAGATGCTAACCAGTCTGTTTGGGAGGGGAGGAAGAGGCTAGTCTATTGTGTACCCTAGTAAAAATCATCACTTACATTAAAAGTAGAAGTTAAAGAAAAAAAAAAAAAAGAAAATAGTAGTATGAAAAAGTATAAAAACATTGTTTCCTCTATTACTTGATAAGACCATGTAATTTAAAAGAGTTCATAGAAGAATAAAAAACTCAGCACATCTGTGAATTAGAGCCTGTCCATTTATCACACACTGTAGTTATGTGATGCCCTATTTAGAGTGATGTTATTTTGTAGGGTAACATTACACAAACATGTAAAAACCTGTTTCCCAGTGCCTCATCACTGCATTTTCAGATCTGTGTTAGACTCTGCAGCTTGAACAGCTCTATTAGAATTTGACCCAATGCTGAATGTATGGTTCAAAAGTGATACAGCAATTTACAGCTGCAGCTGGCTTTTCCTTTTTAGAAGAAGTTCTAGAGGTATTTGTATTTCTCAGATAGTTAGGGCTATCTCTGGATGAGATGTACAGTGGTCTCAAGTGACAGAGTTGGCTGACCAGCAGATTATCAGGTTTTGATGCCATCAGCATCCACATTTCCCTGAAATTCACAAGACTGATGTTTGAAATTACACAACTTTCGTAGCCTGACTCTGCTTGTGAATGACACCGAGGTGGATTTTTCACCCAACACAGTAGTGCTATTTACTCTGTGTCTCTTGCTTT
This sequence comes from Motacilla alba alba, assembly GCF_015832195.1. Taxonomy (NCBI): domain Eukaryota; kingdom Metazoa; phylum Chordata; class Aves; order Passeriformes; family Motacillidae; genus Motacilla; species Motacilla alba. Next base: position 5,270,300 of record NC_052020.1, on the reverse strand, counting down.
TTCTCAGAGGTGGAACCAGCATGTAACCTACAGCTCAAGTAAAACTGTGTTTCATTATCTGGTTGTGGTTATGTCTGCTTTGTCACCTCCAAACTAAAGCTCCTGCCGTGCTAGCTAAGAAAAAGCAGAGATGGACAAGAGCAGTGCCTTGCTGGTTTCACCTTAGATTTTCCAAATCCTTAATCTGTGAAATCTCAGCCTGCAATAATGCAGAGCACTCCTTCCTTTCTGTGTTGGTGTCATTCTAATGCCTTCTCTTCTCAACTTTTTGTCATTTTAATGACCAAGATAAACAAGCTGTTGGGAGCTGCTTCATTTGCTTTGATTAACATGTATGATTGCAACTGGAGCAGACTTAAGCCTTCTACAATTTGGGTAATCTCATTCAATCACAGTACAGTACTCTAAAAAACAGATAAAAATTATAAAATTCTACAGGTGCATTTATAGTTCTAGTAAAAATATTAAGAACTGTTTTAAACATCAGTCTGTCCATGCTTGTGTACCACAGTAAGGATGAATAAGCACTCCAAGGTCGGTTTAAACGTGCAGTTTGCAGTACAGGACAGGTTCAGCCCCACATGCTATTCCATAGAGATTTTGACTAGTGGCTTGCAGTGAAGTATGATCTGTTTGTTGCTGAGGCCTTGGGGAAAAGCATGAGAGAATTAACAGGTTGAACTTTTCACTGCTCAAATGGAGAAGTTACTCACTACAAGGGAGATGCCAGTCATTACTGACCTGAAGTATCAGTACCTTCAGCTGCATGACAGCAACATTGCTACAAATGCAATAATGAACAATTTGCATGAATTTTATTGTTCATATTTCAAACTTTAAGAAATGCTTATACACCAGGGAAGGTAAGCTTTAGCACAAAATGAACGTGCTGAAATAAAGGTAGACCTGATAAAGACATAGTGCTTTAGAACTGGCTGGGGCACAGTTGCCTAATATTAAAAAAAGGATTGAGCAGAGGGGGAAGGTCTCATCTGGTAATCCTTGCACAGGAGCAGAGTCTGAGAGGTCACCTTGCAGCTGCCCTGCAGCACAGAGGCAGCTCTGCAGGGGAGCTGCTGGTGCTGCTTGCTGCTCCCCCAAGAGCCATGCAATCCCAGATTACAGGTGGAGAACTCATCATTCAAATGCAAGGGTTTTGCTCATCGGGCAAAAACCCTGTTTCCCTACTGCGTTGCCATCTGTCTTTGATTTGGATAGATACGAAGTAGCTAACAGTAATATATCAAAGAGTAATTAAAACTATCAAAAGAACAAAAAGATCTTTAACATAAAAAAGCCAGCCTATTGCAGACTGAGCATTACTGATGTTTGCTTTCTAATCTATACAGTGAAGTGGAGAGGGAGTTAACACTATAAACCTCATGATTTTGGATTTTGTTAATCAAATGCTTGCCTAGCAATAGAAATGTCAATTGCAACATTAAACTCTTTAATTAAGCTATTTATTTTGCTAATCTGCATTCTAATACAAGCTTGTGTTTTTTAAATCACACTCTTGTACCAAATCTTATGTTAAGGTTTGGTTTATAAAAGTGTAATTGCCATTATCAAATTTTCTAAGTTAAATATAAGGCAAACACTTCAAATTAAATGTGGTTTCTCCAATTGATTCATTTTCCTGTTAACATTTCCTCTCTTGCTTAATGTTCAGCAGAATCCAACAATCTGAACTTTTGTACGTTAATTTCTCTGGGTTATCAACTGCTAACATTTGTATTCTGACAGCTTAAAGAAGGATTTGCTGCTTTACAGAACAAGCAGAAGTCTTCTCACATGACTGTCACGCCAGCAAGAAGTGACAAAGCACTCAAAGATGAGGACAGCTGCTCTCTTAGGAACTCCATTGTACAAAACCAAATAGGAGCAATTGAGAAATTCCTGAATTTGGAGAGACTTCATTCAGCAAGAAAGAGAAAATACGAAGAAAGCCAGTGAAGACGAGCACCAGGAGATAAAAGCATGCTTTAGGCATAGCCAGATCACTTCCCTAACCCAGATTTGTAGAGGTACCCCTACAGAATATGGTATATAAGTGCAGTTTCATGTTTATATAGCATGTTAACAGTTCTTATGTTTCAAAATGTATACAATTCCTACTTCTAATGTTACTTCTGGTTCTGCAATCAAATTCAAGTTGTTACTGGCTTTGCCCAAAGTTAAAAAGTTCATAAAGTAATGTTTTTATGTATGTTTAGTAAAATTAAATAATTACTTAACTGTACCCTTCTCCTGCTCCTCAGAAATTCTGGCTGAACTAGTTCAATTCATTTTCTCTACAGACTGTTCACTCAGTTTTCAGGCAAAATCACCTCCAGCTGTTTCAGGATGCAATGGGCTCTGCAAACATTCACAACTACATCCAGCAGTTCTAAGTGGCAGAAGAACAGAAAAATCTTCTGCTCACCTTTACTGCCAAATTATTTATCTATCTGTTGTAGTTTCTGTAGCAGTGAGGTCTCTTTCAACACTGAACGATCAGGTATGATTACAGAGATAAGGCAGCAGATCTGGTTTCATGAAGCTTCACTTCTATTGGGTCACATTTCTTCTCCCTTGGGTCTAAGGGAAATTTTCTCTTACTATAAAAATACTTGCACTATCATTTTTCTGACCTCCCTCCCTTCCCCCCCACACCTCTTGCAAAGAAAGGTCCCCATACTGTAAAATGAACAAAAGAAACATAACCAATATTGCCAGTTTCTTGTTGCTGATTATGTAAGAAAATCAACAGAAGACATTTTCCCATGTTAGTTTTATTGCCTCTTTTTGTTTTTCTTTCTTGGTGTGGCAATTTAGAATATTTAGCTTCTTTAGGCCAATTGCATACATTTTTTTGGAAACGTTCACAAATTATCAAAGTTTTGAATAAAGTTCATCTATAGCAGTATCACCAGGTCAAAAAAAAAAATTCTTAGGTGTCTGAGAGGCTGAGGAGACTGTTTTTCACTTGATTCAAATTTTGTTTCCAGGTGTTTAGAGTGTCATACAACTGCTGCCACTGCTGCTTTCCAAAAGTCCGATGTGTGCTGTGACTGGAGAAGTAAAACAAAATTGGAGAAGGTTACTAGAGATGTCACACTCACCTAATCATTCTTCTATAGCATTACTTTACTCTCATGAGCAAATAGGAAAATTCCAGTTTTCTCTCTAGAAAGGGCTTCACCAGTTAAGAGAATTCTGTAGCCTTCCCAAATATTTAAAGCAACAACAGTCATTAGTATTCCTGTCACTAGTAGGTCATTAAATGAAATGTCCTGGAAAGTAGGACTCTTTCATTAAATAAGCTAATCACATTCAGCGTGAGCTTTAATAAAATTATGATAAATAGCAACTATTTAACTACCAGCAACTGCTAGGAACAATACCTTGCTTCTAGTTAGAATACTCTACAAATGTAAGTGAAATAATTAGAACACACCAAGTTCTGCAAAATGCCATGAAGAGTTGTCTTACCTGACAATGACTTTCCTCTGTGTCTGATCTATTTTGCAGTACACCATCTTTGTCTTTACAGCTGCAAAAAAACAATGCTATTTGGAGCAACATTTTCATGATAGTGCAGAGGTATTAAACTGCACAAAAAATGGTTCAAAATGACATCAATACAAACATAAGAACTCAGCAGTTCACCTAATCTGTTTTGCTGTTGGTTTTAATGGTCTAGTAGGCAGAAAAGCAAAATGATGTAACAATATGAAGGTCATGCATGAATCCTATTGTTTGGTGCCAATCTATTAAAGCAATATCCTGTACAGATTTTATGAACTTCTCTCCCCTACAAACACATCTTGTTTTAATGACAGCAAACAAAACCAGATGACAAATTAAACCTGCAAACAATTTATTAGTCCTGTGAAGAATTACATGAGATACAGTTCCTGTCACTGAGAAGAAAAACACTGGTTAAAACACAGCAGTTGGGCCTGTCTTTAAACATGAAGTTGTGCAGCTTTAACTTGTAAAAAGCACAGGAATCAAAATTAATATTGTTCTTAAAATTTAACATTAGCTGAGAAGACTATAAAGGTTTTGTTGATGAGCACTGTGTGCAGAATCACAGTTCTTACCATCGATGACAAATGCTTCTACATCATCAGCCCCGATCTGGAGTTCCTGCTGCATTGTGTCAAATGAGATTTCTTTATTCTCTACAGCCATTCCCATGAAAGTAAGGAGCCTCATCTTGGCCATATTGTGTTCATGCAACAAGCCTGAGGAAAGGTGTTGATAGTTTAATTAGTGATTGAATTGTAATTCATACAAATAATTTGCTTTTTGTGTTATTTTAATATATATGCATATAATTTATATTAGAAGCATATAATTATATGCTTCTAATAATTTAAAATTTGTTTCACACTGAAATATATTCTACTTTTCATTGTCAACAGTTTTTTTGAGGTAAAATACCGAATCCTGGATCTGCCTTGTCTTTTGCTAAAATAGCAAGTTTCATTGTGAATTCATCAGGACTCAGTTGTTTTTAGCAGAAATGTATTCTCTACAACATTTTTGGGTTTTGAGCAGTAAAAACATCACCTAAACAGAATCTGAAGTGGTAAGAGTGTAAGTGAAATTTTCAGTTGCATCCCCTGGAAGAACAGCAATGCAACAAAATGGAAAATCCACGGCTGGTTATGCCAAAAATCTTCTTGGGGCCTCACCACTCATTGTCCTGTGGTTTCTGGAAAATGAACCTCTCACAGTGATGGTTCCAGACCAGAACACTGTGGTGCCAGAAGAAAGCATTTTGCTACTGCATTTGTTTGTCCACAGCAAAAAAGGCAGCACAAGGCTCATGTAAGCATCCAGTGTGGCTCAGGAAAGTGCTGTTCAAAACCAGCAGAACGGATACTGAGGTCAGGCTACATCTTCTACATGGCTGCATAAATGCCAACATGAGGAACTGAGCCAAGGCCTTGCCTGTCTAAATCAGAGACCATTTTCCTGGAAAAACATCTAGGTCAACCAAGTGAAGTCACTGAGGTGAAATACGGCATTTCTTAATCCCAATGTTCATCAGGTACCAACTAAGATCCAATGGAAGTTTCTTAAAAATGACTGTCAATCTTTTTGTTCTAGAATGACATTATAAACATTCCCATAGCATCAGTAAATATGCAAGTTTGGAATTTATAACACCCATACACTAGCAGGGAAGCACATTAGTGCAGGACATCATGTTGTGTTAATTAGCTGTAATTATGATGCAGGTTCCCTATTTGGCACCGATTCAACAAAAACGAGATCACCATAATTCATACGAATGAGGAGCACCAGCAACTATACCTAACTGGGTTTAATGGAACTCTACAAGCATCAAAAAATCAATTAGCACACATTAACCCTAATTAACAAATGCAAATGAGATGCTGATTAACTTTGCGAAGAAGGCTGCTGCTAATACCAGATTAAGTGTGGCCATGTTAGGGCGCTGCAGTTGACACAGATAATGCTACTGCTGGCCTAAGTTGTCAGCATTAATAAAACAACAAATTGTAACAAACTGATGCTGCCTGTGGGAGCCTGCACTGCACAGCTTTCCTGGGCCAGTTCTAACTGGTGCTGCTCCAGGAAAGTTCACAACTACAGCCCATGCCATACTGCCACTGGAATCCTATTCTAAACAGCCTTTAAAGTAAAGGTAATTTGGCAGGTTATTTTAAAAAAATGTCTAAAGCATAGTTTAAAATCTCATTGCTTTTGGGAACAGATAATTTTTAATGCCTCATCTTAAAACTGCATTGTTGTCTAGACCAAACTGCCCTTGTTTAACAAAGCCATGGCTGAGCCACTCAGTTCCCAGCATTTCCATCTGTGCTGCCTCCAAATCTCTGCTTGCCCGTTGCTCAAAGACACAGAGAGGTTCTGGGCACACCATAGAGAAATCACCACAAGTGGAAGGTAAGACTGTCTTTCCAAACAGTTACAAAATCTAAGGATTTTACTAAGATTATATGAATCTTAGATATATTGAAAGTTCACACACTGAATTAATTCATGGAGGGAAGCAAAGACACTGGGAGGCAAGGCAAAAGAAACCACAACAACTGAACATATTACATGTAATGCTACACAGATGTGCAATTGATCTTCCATAAATTTATCCAAATGCTGGTGTAACAGCAATTTCAGCAAGTACTTCTGTGGACAAGTCTCTAAAAGATAAACCCCAAACCCAGTTCCCCCTGAGAAAGAAAAGCTATGATGTGTGCATAACTAATGTTCAGATACATGTGACTACAGATACACTTAGCCTATACACACATTTACAAGCTACCAAAAACTTGCTGCTATATCCACCAAAAAATCCCATTGGTATTTCCATCACTTTAATATCCAAAGTACCATCATTTTAATACCCAAAGTACCACCATTTTAAAGCTCTGAGAGCAATTATTTTAAGAATTGCATTACACTCCATTGAACAAAATAATGCATGTGTTAAAAAGCTGCACTAAACTCTGTTTTAGCAAAACTATGGCTTTCCTCACATGCATCCAAGGCAGTGTTTAAGTGTCATTTGAAAATCAAAGTTATAAAAAAAAAAATCTTATTTTTATGGAAACATTTATTCATTACCAATATGTCAAAACCTTAATGCAGTAATAAAAAAATCTGCATCATTGAGCAATTTCTGCATTGTCACTGACCCCTGTCCTAAAAAGCTGGAATATAAAAAACGTAATTTTAATGCATGCAATAGCTTATGAACCAGTGCTCCTTTGAAACAGTCAATTACACATCAACGGGGGAGTGTCAAAGTGTTAATTACTACTCCTTTTTTCCACAGTGTGTAAATAAAGAGGGTGCTGACATTAACATTCCATCACATTGCTTCATGTGATGAAACAAATTAACTGGGACAGACTGTGGCTTGCTGGGTCTAATGCATCAGCACAGGCAGGCACACACACACACACAATTTGCATGCTTTATCTTACTGCTCAGAGGTATTTGTTGTTACAAAGTTATTCATCATTAAAAAAAATAGGAGATTTATACAAGCTGGTGGTTTCCTCAATGTAGTTGTGATCTCTGGCCTAGCCTGGCATGTGTTAAACCTTTCAGGAGGGGAGTTCTAAGAAGAAAAAACAGTGGGTAAAACCACAGTTCTCTTCCCAAGCCATAAACCAGCTTGTTTGCAAAGAGCAAACCATGGTTAGATGGCCCACTCGCAGTCCACAAGAGGTTATCATCTACAAACTCTGATCTGTTTTGAAATTTCCTTGCTTCAATACATGGATTCAAACTGAATTACTCTGTGGCTTCCACACCTTAAACCATGTAAAGAGTCAGAAATGTAAGGATCTGAAAACTTACCCAGGGAGTCAATGAAGTCTTTGTTGTTCTGATAAAACTTGACATAGGACGCTAGTTTAGCACTTACAAAAATTGTCAAAAGCTAGAAGATGGAAAACAAATATGAGAACAGTTTAAATATTATCTTGGTTTCCCTCCTTGCAGGCTGGACAGATACAGACAGAAACTATGGGTATTGAACAGAAAAATAAGCTGTTAAGAGCTGAAATTCTGTTTTCTGTCAATAGATGTAGGCAGTCTGTGCTGAGCTTACTTCCTTTCCCCAGACTTAAGATCCGCTACAGAACTCAAGTGAGGGCGGGACTTGTAACTGAGTTTCTGAAACTTTGAAAGGGAAACGTTTCACATGCAATTTTAATTTTAAAGACTGTAAAAGAAATAGCACATTGCAGCTCAGGATTACTGACACAGATAACTGTTCTAATGGATTTCAAAAGACACATTAAAAGAAAGCAATCTACTGTTATCAAACCATCTCGCTAAAAATAAAGTTACTTACATCATGAATAAGTTCTCCTTCCAAAAATTTGACTGGTTTTAAGGCAAGAAGATGATCAAAGAGAAAGGTATTTGGATCCTTCAATGCTCGTACAATACATCTGATGAGAAAAGGAAAATGCTTACTTTCAAAGCCATTCACATCTTTATGACTAAGAGCAACTCGATTTGTTGTTCCTTGCTTTCTAGGAAACAAGGGTTTTCAATTATTATTAGAAGTAACATATGTCACATTCCAGTTTTAAAATTCATTTTACAGATGGAAAAACCAAGGAATAGGAAGCATTAAAGTAGTTTGTCCAGTACTCCAAATGAAATGTGTCAGGTGGTCAAACCACAGATCACCCTAGGGTTTTCATCTATGCATTTATTTCCAGCACAGCCTTTGTTCCTAGGAGGAACAAAGGTATTTTTACTGTGCTCCTAAAATTTCACAGAATTAAGTTGTTTTGGAAGATTTAATTGTACTTGAATATGTGACACAAAACAGAGAAAACCCCAACAGCAAACAGTGCAAGGCGCAGGATTTCTCAGTTGCAGCTCCAGACTAGAGAGAGGAACTCCAGAAGAAAGCTTTTGGCAGCAGCACATCAGAAGCCTCGGCTCGCTCTGCCACACCAGGACATCAGGAGAAGCCGAGCTCTGCACGGACACAGCCCTGGGCACGCGCGTTCTCTCACAGGGAACAGGCTGCAGGCTGCTCTAGGGGAGCCAGTGAAGTTCCCACTTAGGCACAGACACTAATTTTCCAAAGGAGTCATCCTGATTTTCCTCCATAGTTAAGTATAAACAACTCCCTTGAGAACTAATGGTAGTGCACATCTGGCAGAACCTGAAGAACTAATTCCTGAGAAAAATCATGATGGTTAGAACATCAAAACACAGGCATTTACTCATTTTGGCCAGCGGGGAAAACGCACTGTTATGAATCAATTAAGTCCCAGTTTGTTCAACACGTAAGCTTATTTCTCTGCAGTTCACATCCTTTGTAATTGCTCACAGAGAAGACAGCAACAATGTTTTTTCAAGAGAAAGTGCTATTTGAAAGAATGCTCACAGTCAGATAATGAAACAGGCAAAAAGTAAAACCACCTGAAATAAAGGATTCCAGTAGAGATTTTGAGTGCACAGCTGATGTAAAGCCCTTACCCAAGGCTGATCCCTCTCAGCAGTGACCAGGAACTCTCCTGTGCACTTGCACACTGGAGTAAGCCTACAAACAGCCAGACCTACAGCAGACTGCAGAGACAAACTCTTGACTGAGTCAGCAATGCTACAGAACAGGCCCGGCAGGGCCCTCGGCCTGCCAGGCCATTCCATCCTCTTAATAGTAAGGGGACCAAAATAATTTGGCAATTGAGGAAAAGTTACTTTTAAGGAAACTGGGAAGTCAGTCTTACCTGTGAGCATCAACTCTAGCCTGGGAAGCATTGTCCTCTGTGTAACTTCCCAATAGCTCCACCATTACTTTTGCTGCAGTGTCACTATAGAAAAAAAATAAAGTTACCTCAGAATTGCTGAAAAAATAGTTCAAACAAGACACTCAAATATTTAAATAATTCTATTATAATGTTATAGGTCAAATTAAATCACACTCGAAAAAGATGTAGATGATCCCTTTTAATTCTAGTGGAGAGAACAAATTAGCTGGATGTATTCTTTCAATTCTTCTTCTACAAAATGTTTATCTTCACCCTTCATTTCATTCTCTTAAACTGATTAATTACCTGCTGGTTACGGAAAAAGCTTTCTGAGCTAGGAACAGCTTTATATGGTTCACTAGAATGCTCCTCTTGTGCACATCTGGATTTAATCACTGTGCAATAAGTAGCGCTGCAAAGTTTATTTCAAATGTAAAATGGCATCTCTTAAAGGATATTTATGGTCAGAAAATGACTGTATAAAAGCTGCTCTCTTCTTTCAGAGATTCTCTCTTCAAGTATTCTGAGTGAGAGCTGCCCATTTTATTGATGAAATTACGCAGCCAGCAGTGAGACTGGCTGAGGCTGCTGTGAAGCTCTGCTCTGACAGACAGCTTTTAGACAAACAACTCCTACTCAGAAAGCTGAGCAAACCTACAGCCCTGTCCACCCAGATTATCCTGTGAACAACACCAGAACTATTGCAAACCAGCTCTGAGATTGTTACTGTGTCATTTTAACAGATTTTAATTTATTTTCACTTCACAGTTCTACCACCAACAAGGCCAGCAACCACTGATGCTTGTTGCAAAATTTACATCAAATTGTCACACGTGGTCTAAAAGCACACACAATCTTCCTTAAAATATAACACTGGGAGAATAAAATTTCAATTTTCATTAGTGACTTAGGCCAATAGCATCAACTGCACAGGGAAGAACAAACCAACACAAGATGCCCAGCATGCTCTGCGCTGTGACAGAGGTTTAACCCATACAGCAGCACGGGGCTGAATGGTTTTTGGAGTACAGTAAGTGTCTTTCTGTGGGTATTTATTTGAAATCTCACCATACCACTGTTTGACAGTCACTCCATAGGGTGAAGTTTGTTCTCAGAGAATTGACCAGATCTGAGAGATGTGCAGCACAAATATTAAGACATCATGGGCAACACCCAGTATCATATAAAATCTGGATGTGCATTTGTCCCCAAGGGCATTTTCTATAGATCCCAGCATTCCAGAACCATATTCACGGCTATAAGCTTTAATGAAACATTTGTTTTAAAACTCCAGCATTAAAGAGGTCAGCTTATGTTTTGCCCTGGTGACCAATATTGACACAAATGAACCAACAGTTCTGTATCAGTGAAAAGAAAATTAATTTAGGCAGCTTTATGTATGAGAGAAGCATTTGTAAATCAGTCTGTGACTGGCTATGATTTTAGCACTGGTGAAATCTTACCAAAATTAGATATTCTAGGAGACAAAGGACCACTTTACAACAAGAATGGTAACATACAGATATTTAATCAAAGAGGCTCAGCTCATGTGCTATTCAACCTAATGCACAATTCCTTATTCAATGAAAGATTTTCAGCAGTTGCTCTTGTGCACTTCAGAGCTGTGTTACAGTTTTCTGGCACTTTTTTTCCTCTCCTAATCCTTCCCTTAGCAGCAAAACCTGAAAACTATCACTTAACTAAATTCAAACAGTATTTTCAATTCCCTGCCTTTTTTTTTTTTTTTTAAGTGGGGAGGAGTGGAATTTTTCACTTGTATTTCTAGGAAACAACAGAAGACAATTACTCCCAAACTTTGTGTGCTAAATTCTTGTGAACTTAGCAAATATGGCAGCCTTTAAATTCTATTCTCTCCAAATACGGCAGGTTTATATTCTATGGCAGTCTTGTATTCTATTCAGTGTCAGACTGCTACTGCAAATTAGGCTGTTTCAAGCACTAGTACAGATCACTATTTTACCACAGCTTGTTGTTAAATGTGTCTCACCTAAGGTGCAAATGTGAACATTCTTTCTAGTAAAACAGCCTGAACAAGTGCTCTTGGCTCCACTTGCCAGTCTAGATGCATAACTTGACAAAAAGCCAGTGAGAGCTTAAGAGTGATGGCAGATAAAAGGAACAAAAAATCCACAGCAGAGCATTCAGAGACTTAGTGAGATGCTGGAATTGAGTCCCTCTACATTACATGATATTACACTGAACTAAAATGAAATGAAACAATTACTCTGCAGGTGCCTGACGCGCTGAGCTTTTTGCTACAAGGATTAATAGCTAGACTTGCCAGACCTGTTTGAATTTAACTTGGGCAGGGCCAAAGCTGCTGAATCCTGCCAGCAGAGACCAGCTTTAAACTGCATCAAGGTGGCTGGAAAAGGTTTGATAAAACAAACTTTCACTTGTCACTTCAGGAAAAGGGACACCACACAATCTCTGCACATTTACTTTTTAGGAGCTACCAATCTATTAACTACCAACACTGGAGATGCACTGGGACTAAGTCTTTTAGCTACAGAAAACCATCTCTTCTGCCACACTGACCAAAGTTAAAACAGAAATCAAGCAAACAAAGGAATTCAATTGTCTTTAACAATCTAGTTCTTTTCCCTTGATTATAAACCAACAACAGTAACTGAGGTATGATTTTTATCATGTACTTTTCAGTTCCCACTTATCCTCCCATACTGCTAGATAGAGCAACATTCCTGAGTGCTACAGCTGGAATGCTGCTGTGAGTTTCCCATACTATTGCAAACACTGCCCACTGATCCAGGAGAGTGAACCAGGTCAAAGGTGCCAGGGTCACTTCTTGTTTTCTTTTCTGGAGAGAAATGCAAGTGCCCTGAAACACTGCTCTGCTCAGTGAACAGCTTGGACACCGAGTGCAGGAGTCCTCTCTTACAGGGTTTGGGGAAGGTTTTATTGGCTGCCATAAAAAATCACCTATGGTAAGCAAGGAAAAAAACCATTTGGAAAAAACCATTTGCAAAAAAACAGTAGCAAGGTTACTGGTAGCAGGGGAAACAAAATCTAGAAGTTTAATCCACTGATTTGATAGCAAGACTAGCTAAAAATAGTTAGCTATTAAGTTTGGGAATGAAACTAGTTAAAACCTCACAATAAATCAACAGGCTGAGAAGTGAGGAAGAGCAGGAATGTTATCAGTGTAATATTTCTGAAACGAGGTAAGCACTAAGCCATGGAAAAGATCTGTGACTAACATTTCTGAATTAATTTTGACCATCTGAAATCTGCCATACAGAACTATTGATGCAAAAGCATTTGAGTGTTACAAACAGGAATTCCCAGTAATGTAGCTCACAGAGTAACTACTCCATGAGGATTAATCATCCCTAAACTGAGGTTATGATCCTGCTATGCTGATGCAGCATTTCCAGGCTACAATTCCAGCAGGGCAGAATAAGCCAACTCTCCTGACAGATGGAACTCTTCTCCACCTGTGACAGCTTCACACTTGCCTTTTTAAACCCCCAGCAAGGTCACGTCCCCAGGCCAAGCCCCTGTGCAGGCACACAAATGCCCACAGCAGCACAAACGCACACAGGTACTGGCAGCTGGAGGGGACAGGAACAGAGGGTACAGGACAGAACTTCCTTTTGCAGCAGTGCAAGGTTATGCAAATGCTGAAAATGCACAAGTGCAGTTTTGGTACCACTGTGGGTCAGCAGTGGAGGGGGTTTGATGCTGCCTCACTATGAAAATCAAAAGAACCTTGAAAAAATAACTCAGAAAACAGAGTGGAAGGGCAGGGGGAAGCAACACACACCCCCCACATCCCCATCCCAAACTGCAGGGACAGGTTAAGTAGGTTTGAGCTGTCGTGGAACTACACCCCAAACCACTGGACAGCAGCCCATCACTGCAGCCCTGGCCAGGGCAGTCAATGCACTGCATCATTCCTGTAAGATAAACTGATGACAGCTCTCAGTTCAGACCTGCTTTGGTTTACAGGCACCATACTCGCTGGATTACTCTACATGCCAGAAGACAGTGGTCTGCCAAGTTTGTTAGATCAAAGATGCTTCTTATGATCCAGGATAATAATTCAAAATGGCCAAGCAGGTATTCTGTGGACATTAATTTCCACTACTAGTGGAAAGCTCTGTCCTGAAGGTAATGTTTACATAAAAAGACTGATTCTGTTAGCCATGATTGATAAGCCTTCCCACATCATTAAGTAAGAGATAGCACTACCATGCACTACCATGTCAAAAGTGCAATTAAATAATAAACTTGGCATAATGCTACAATGCACTGAGATGATTATTTATAGAAAGGAATAGTGTTATTTTGGGAGTCTGTGGTGTGCAGCTAATTCACTACTAACTTTAATATTATTGGGAACACTGGTTTAATGCAAGAATGCTTAAAAATATTTTTTTAAAAACCCAGAAGTGTATTTGGATTGAATTATCAGTACAGATTAATTTTACAAGTCCTATGGGAAATACTTTCCCTACAGATCACCTGTAGTACATCAAAATACAGAGTTATCTATTATGCATGACTTGTCTTTTATACCTTTTCTTGCAGTCTACTAGGACATCATAGAGCAGTCTCAGGAGAGTGTGCTTCTTCTCTGTGGCCAGATTCCAGTCAGAAATCCATTTTCGGACCTAGGCAGAATACAAGTGAAAAAGAAGCATTCAGGAAAAGATTAAAATAGCACTACAAATACTCCTCATTTTCTCCCAAGCAGAAAAGGATTAAAAGTATCTTGCACAAAGATTTCTCTTTTAGGTTTTCTGATTCTCATGCTCCCATGACTCCTTGTCCTATCACTATCTGCCCATGGCAAAAGTCACTCTCCCTCTTTAATGAGCCCCCTTTAAAGTACTGCCATAAGGGCATCCTGGAGCCTTCTCTTCTCCAGGCTGAACAATCCCAATGCTCTCAGCCTTCCCTCGCAGGAGAGGTGTTGCATCTCTCTAATCAGCTTCATGGCAATTTCTCTAGGCTCTGGCAATTTGTAAGAGATGGTCAGTATCAGCTCTGAGTAATATTTAGGTGCAACACGGTTCATACAAAGGCCACAACTTGAAGGGTCACTGAATTACCTGATCTAGTTCAGTTGGAATGTACTGGATGGCACCACAGGAGGAGGCCACTTTGAGAAGGCTGCAGTACACTGTGTACCTCACAGGAGTGTTCTTGTCCATGCCATGGAAGAGATTGCTCAGGCTAAAGCACAAACAACCAACAACGGAGTTACAGAGCTTTCAAAAAACATCACTGGAGTGCATGTCAAAGTTCTTTTAACACACATGCTAGTACAAAGCATCTGGCAGCACCTCACATCCATGAACTGTAACAGCTTCCAGTTTTGTAATCATTTTCAGCAAAGCTGAAAACTATGCATATTAATTTCACTTTGTAACACCCAAGGAAAAAAAAATTGGTACTTCTATTTTATGACAGTGAAAAGAAGGTAAAAAGAGTGCTTCCTGCAACACCCCACACTTTGATTTAAAGACATCCAAGATAATCCTTCCTCTTCAGAGGCACAATTACTTTGCCAAGTCACCACTGTCTCACTTTGCCCTGTACAATACTTACAGCTGCAGTCTAAGAGATGGGCGCTCTCCTTCCCGAAACTTCACTAACTTCTCACACAGGTTTTCAATCAGTGCTTCTTGTTTGTCAGGTTCCAGGATAAGGAGCAGAGAGACAACGCTGTTCATCACACTCTCCACATCTGCATAAACCAAAACATACAGCTGTTGGAAACTGCAGCAGCAATCAGCTACCTTGTGCTGGATATACTTTTGATAATAGTAATTCATACTTTTGATATGAATTACCACTTTGCATGAGCAAGAATTATAAAAGAAAGAAAATGCCAAGATACCAACCTGGATATTCATCAGAATGTACCAGACACTTGGCTCAGGTGGGCTTACACCAACAAACCTCCACATAAGACAAGAATTACCACTCTAAGGTCAACACAGAATGTGGTATTTGGTATCACACTTGCTCTGAATTCTGTTTACACACAGGAGAAATCAGAGGAACTCTACGTTCCACACAGTGGCTTCCTTCTGCACATCCAGGAAACTGCCCACGGCTCTACAGTGGGAACAGTAACACCTAGTGCTCAAGCACAGTAAAACATTTCACCAGGAGCACAAGGGATACCCAGACCACAGGGAAAATGTCCTCAAGAACACTGAAGTGTATTAAAAACCCTCCCCAGCTCCTGTTTTAGCATGGTGTTCCATCCTTTCCAAACAGAACCACATCAGTTTTGTGTTTTCTTTTCAGTCTCCCCAGCTATCAGTCAAGCAAAGAAGAAGAAAATTCATTACATATGGAAAACATTATCTATTCTCCAAAACGACCTGAGCATCAAAAGCTCTATTTTTACATACAAGTCTCTACGCCCTCATTACAAGCAGAATCTAGCTCAGCTTCTGACTTCTTCAAAGAGTGCTGGATGTCTGGAGAAAGGAGGGGCAGAGTACATGCAAATACTCCAGTGCAAAGATGGAAATGTGCACTTCCAGTTTTGAGGGTGCACAGCTTGTGTTTTAATGCTACACATCTCTAAACTCTGTCAACTGGTACTGTTTGAAAGCACTGATGGTGATAAACAGCAAAACCAACAAACCAAGACCTAAAATGCAAACCTTTGTCATCCTCTTTCAGGCACACATCACACACTTCAATAATCTGTGCCAAGTCCACATGAAGTCCACCTTCAGCGTTTTCTTCAGAGATTTCTGCTCCTTTGGATTTCAGGTAAGCTCGCAGTTCTGCAGCCTTAAAAAAGAAAAAGACAACACATACGAAATAAAACAGTTGTTTTGTGAATAACAAAGTCAAAACAATTAAATTTCTTACAGATTTTTGTTCTGACAGATGCTGAACTGGCTGTTTTGCCAGTGACTGAACAGGTCACAGAGCTGTTTCAGACAGCGTCAAATGTGTCACTGACAACTGGGTACTGCACTGCAGACCTAGTAAGTTTTTGTAAGACACTTTCTTATGAAGTTTTACTTTTACTCCCTCTGCAAACATCAAACATCAAAACCATTTAGTTGCTTGTTCACCAGAAAAGAAACAAAGGCACTTTAGAGGGCAGAACTTTGTCTTCACAACTTCACAACAGTTTCTAATCTAATTCTAGAATGGCTGGGGTTGGAAGGAACCAAGAAGATCATCTTGTTCCACACCTATGCCATGGGCAAGGAACATTCCACTAAACCAGGTGGAAAGCCCCATTCAACCCAGCCTTATAATGTCATGAGCTGCCTTACACTGTTAAGACTTAAACCAACGCCAAGAAAATACCTTTCCCTCAGCAAGAGGCCTATTCATTATAACTCAGGGCTTCACCAGCAGAACCATAACCCTTCAGGAACAATCTGAGGCCGTACAACTTTTGGCACTTGTGACCAGAAGGCTGCTGTGACATTTACATCTTGTTCAGCATCAAATCGTTTTGGAACCAGAAGAAAAAGCTAAATGCCCTGGGACAAACTGCTGTACTGAGGATGTTTCACACCAGCTGTACTAGGCATTATGGCAAGTGAAAACTGGGCTGAAGGCTGCTAGCCGTGTGTCCATTCCTTGCAGATTTCCAATGTGTACACGCACACACTGCATATACATAAACATGTATGTGCACATACCTACTTCAACGACACTGGCAACAAAGCCAAAGGCATGACAAAGCAGCAGCTCAAACACGGAATTCCCCCTTCCCGTGCCTGCACTACCGAGAATTCCACAAAACCCAAGCAATGCCCATATGTGAACCCGCTTTCTTCTCCTAAATAAAAAGCAGGGCTGAGGAGCGACGAAAACGAAGTGCCGGAGAGGCGGAACACTGAAGAGGGAACGGCAAACACCGGGTTATCTTTCAGCCACTGTGTTCAAGTTTCTCTAATGGTCTGCTCGGTCTCTGTAGGGAACAGCCCGGACGAGTCCGCGGCGCGCACGGCGGGGCAGCTCCGGCCCGGCCTGCCGCCCCCGACACGGCTCGGCGCAGCCCCGCGGCCCGGGGCCGATCGCTCCGCGGGGACGCTGACCTGATCCTCCTCGGTGATGTCGATGAAGGCCGGGACGCTCATGGCTCCGAGCACGCCGCGCTCCGGAAAGGCGGAGCGGCTTCCGCCACCGCGCCAGGCCGCGCCGCTTCCGCTTCCCGCGCCCAGCGGGCGGGCCCCGCGCTCCGACCGCCCTGCGCCCGGCGAGGCCCGGCCCGAGTCGCTCTTGCCGGCTCCTCCCTGCCCGACTTGGTCCTGCCCGCTTCACCCTGCTCGGCTCTTCCCGGCCCTGCCCCGCTCGGCTCTTCCCGGCCCTGGCCTTCCCACCGCCGGGCGGGACCTTGGGATTGCCCGGGCTCGGCCGCGGCACCGACAGCCGCCCCCCCACTCCCCTCACGCCCAGCCTTCCTCTCTCCCCGTTTAAAAGCTGCAGCGCGTCTTGCCTAGAACTTTTTCCATGAGCCCGTCAGATAACAGCCTCGTTGCTCCGGTGGGAGTGAGGGCAGCAGTTCCTAGCGGGGGCTGGCGCCTTTTCTGTAGTTGGATTGAGCAGCTGGGAAGCGAGCAGCCCTCACTCGGTCTCCCCGCTGTGTTCCCCGTGTTTTCTGCCCAAGAAGTTTCCTGGCCAGCTCTGGCAGACCACCAGGAACACAGGGTGACTTCCCAAGTGATCAAAACCTAAAATGGAAGCCAAGAAAATCATAGAATAGCTAAGGTTGAAAAGACCTCTAAAGTCACCCTGTCCAGCCAGTGACACAGTTAGTATAGACTGCTGTACGCAAACCTTATTTTCTAAACCTGACCGAATCATGACTGAACTCATTTCTTGAGTCTAATAACTAGAGCAGGGTTTTTAACACCGGGTTCTGTCTCCACAGCACTGAGCACAATAAACTGATAAAGGCCCACACTGCCTTTATTAAATATTATGACTCTGCTTAGTTTTGATCATCCACATGCTTGTGTAACTTTTAAATAATGCTTCGACTTTTAACTTTTCCATCATATGAATCCTGCCTAATCAGCTTATTCTACTTTGGGCAGTATTTTTAAAATATTATCCCTACTGTAGCTGATTAATTATCTTTTAACCAGGATATTTTAATACTGGGTGATTGATAGTCTTACCAGTATTTTGTATTTCAGAGGTCAGCATCCTGGAAGTTATGGACAGATACAGAGATAGGTCTCTCCTTCATGTGTCTGATCTCGAAGGGGATCTGATTTGGGCATTTTTAAAATGTGGGTGACTTTTCTCTAGTACTGCTTGACACAGTCCTGTGACAGTAAAGAGATCCATCACCCTGGGGGATAGGGCTACATCATGCATTAGATTTTCACACACCTTTAGGACACATTTCAGGTGCCAAAGCACCTGCCTGTTGCCAGTTTCCATTCTGGAATATTATGCGTGCCTGCAAGCTGCAATGAGTGTCCTGTAGATCCCATGCTGCGTCTGAAACAAGTTCCTCTGCAGATGCCTGAGCTACCTCAGTGTGAAAATGTCCCAAGTCACGCAGGGAACTCCCAAACCCAGCGTCTATTTTTATTTAGGCAGTGAAGGTTTGTCATGTATTATTCTGAATATACGAAAATAAAATAACTGTGGATCACATTGAGGAGACAGGACATGACTCCAAAGAGCTCTGCTGAAATATCCACATATGGTCTGTTGCATGATACTTTATTTGTCCCAGAAGAATTCAGATGATAGATGATGGCTGGGGTTGAACTTGTGCATCAGGAAGGCCGCTTTGAATATAAAGGGGGCAGTCTGTGTTTTGTGAAACTACCGATGCAAAGAGGCTGTGCTGCAGGAATGGCTTCCAGTGTCATTGGAATGATGGCATTCCTGCGGAAACCAGGCCGCTGTTTATGGTCCTGTCTGCAGCTGGTGAAGCCGGTTCAGGACCGGGGTGTGGATGGGTCAAAGCAGGGAGCAGAGGTGCAGAGGTGCCTGCGGAGGCTGCCCGGAGCGGGGTGTGGATGGGTTAAAGCAGGGCGCAGAGGTGCCTGCGGAGGCTGCCCGGAGCGGGGTGTGGATGGGTCAAAGCAGGGAGCAGAGGTGCCTGCGGAGGCTGCCCGGAGCGGGCTCCCAGTGCCCCGGGCAGCAGCTCTGCAGCAGGGCTGCGAGCTCAGCGACACCCCGGAGCAGGACCGGAGGAGGTCACTGCGCTGCCTGATGTGTGCGAGGCGCTGTGGGTGTCTGTAGGACGTGGGCAAGGTCCTGCCACCCGAGCAAGACTGAACTGCTGAAGGAAAAAGAGGAATTTTGGCCGGCACCCACTGTAAATTGTTCTGTTTTGTTTCTGTAGGCAAACCAGAGAGAGAGGTGGAGTCTAAAGAAGTGACGTTCTGTCCTGTGCGCTTTGAACGTGGTGACTGAAGAAAACAAAGTCCTTTAGGTGACACATCTTCAAAAGCATTTTTTGAATGGAGGCTCTTAGAAACCAGCAGTCAGCTTTTGAAAATGAAGGGTTCAGCGTTAGACTCTAGAAGCTGATCCTCTTTCGTTAAAGGCATTGATGAAAAAGATCTTCTGCAATACAGAAAGGAAGCGCAGACCCTGTGATGGCAGAGTTATTCCTCTTCAGAATCCCTCTTATTTATTTATTTATTTATTATGCATTTATAGTTTATTTATTTATTATTTATTCATTAGTTACGTGTTGTTTGTTGTTTATTTATTTAATTATATATTTATTTAATTATATATTTATTTATTTATATATCTATTTAATTATATATTTATTTAATTATATATTTATTTTATTATTTATTATCTATGTATTTATTTTATTTATATATGTATACATTACAATTTTATTTGCTTATTTACTTATTTACTTATTTGCTTATTTACTTATTTTATATATATATGTATGTATGTATGTGTGTATTTTTAAATTTTATTTATTTATTTATTTATTTATTTATTTATTTATTTATTTTTACGGTTCTCTCTGTAGGAGGTATGAGAGTTGCTCCGCTTCTCTGAAGAGCCGTGTGATGATGAGCAGCCGCTGGGAATCACGCCCCTTTTCCCCGCCGGTGCGAGCGGTGTTGCTCAGTGCCCTCTGGAGGTCTTGGACCCGCAGTGACCCGGGCGAGTCCCTGCTACGCGGCTGTGCCTGAGCTCTTTGGGACTCCTTGCTTCTAAGGTTCTCCCCCTTTCTTGTTTTTTTTTTCTCCTTTGGGAGAGATATTCCAGCCGACCTAACCGAGCAGAACACAGTTAAATCAGCTTTTAGTTTGAGTCAGAATTACGGCATATGAGTTACTCAGAAAAGGTAAAAAATAATTTAAAACTTCATCCGAATTGCCAGGCAGCCAAACTAAATCTGTTTCATATTTAGGGGCTTTGATTAGCTTTATCAACGTATTGAAGTGTGCTTCCTACTTATGTTTCTGTTTTCTCCCTAGTTCTCACTGGGGCTGAAGAGAAACTGCTAAAATACCCTTGGAGCCTCTTCTTGCAAGATATATCAGAGGTCTCAGGGGAAGCCTGTTATCCTTATTCTTCCAGCCAAGTTCTGTAGCCAGAGGAACTCTGGATAACTTCAGTAACTATAGTAACTTTTGGGTGCTCATCTGGTTTTCTTGTAATCTGTAAATTCTCCACTTTTGTCCACTTATTCCCGTAAGTGTATCAGTTAAAATAATATCAGCTGCAGTTGCCCTGACCAGCATGCTATCTTCATTCAAGATATGTATGAAAAATTCGGATTTGAAGAAGCAAAATTCAGTATTGCATTATTATTCATAATATTGGGCTCTGAGATGGAGTTTTGCCTCTGAAAAGCATTTAGAAATGGGGGGTTTTGACTCTTGAAACACTTATTTTGCTGCTAGTGTAGCAGGTGTTTTTCTTAACCATTTTTAAGGAGAAATCCTAAGTTTAGAGGAAATGAGCACTCAATTATTTAAATTTCCTGAGATTAGAGGAAGAACACTTTGCCAAACAATGCCTCTTCACTTCAAAACCTCTCCCCATAAATTATGTTAGGGGATCTTATTAAAAGTCTTTAAAAATTTCCTATTAAAAATGGTTGATTGCAGTCCAGACTATCACAGCTTTTGTGCTTTCAGTGAAATACCACAGCTGTCGCAAAGAAATATATTGTGAGACAAAAGGTTTTGTTTCCTTAGCCATAAATTATTTTTGTGATATCTGAAGTAAGATAAAACTTTCACTTATGTTTGAGTGAAGGAAGATTCCAGTGATAACTTGTTCAAAATCTATAAAAAGAATATAAGAATGTAGATCTAGATAGCAAATTAGAATCAGACTTCCTTTTTGTTTGAGGAAAGCAATTATTTCTGAAGTCAGTGAAGATTATAACCAGGGATAATAGCATAACTTTGCAAAGCACTGTGCCTTTATCTCAGTAGAACCTGAAGTTTAGGCTTTCAAGTCTGACCTTTGAGAACTCTTCAACAGAAACCTTTAGTGTTGGGCAGTTTTTGAACCCAAGTTAAACAATAGGAAGTAGTCTGTTCAATAATTGTACTATATTATATTATGCTATAACTGTAATACATTACATTACAATAAAACAAATAAATAGACCTCTTTTTATACTTAAGGAAGCATCAAAAAATCAAGTTTGACCATATTTGTTTTTCTATTAGCAAATGAGTTTTTTGCTTTGAGATTCTGCAGGAACCTACAGGGAGCAAGCTGTGAAGTGTTTGCTGTCAGGACTGAATTCTGTGTTCACCCAGTCGAGGAGTAGAAGCATATTCCAGGTATGACCTGTGAAAGTAATGAAAATATGAAATTACAGCATGTATACCAAAAACTATTTGTCCAAATATTTTGCCAAGTAATTCTGAACAAAAGATATCCTTGGTTATTCTCAATTTGCTCATCCATCATTGTTTTATGGATAAAGGTCGAATTTCTCAGCCTCCTCCCCTGCTCGTTATAGAGATTACTGAATTAAGAAATACAGGACAGGTGCTAGAACTCAAAATTGGAGACATTTTAGGTTACATATGGGAAAAATCAATGTGCTTATTTTAATTATCAATAACATTAATAACTAAGCCAGTTCTCCTCACCCAGTGCCATCTCAAGGGTTCACTGGAATTTGTTTGTTTGTGTATTTAAATCAGGAATGTACAAAACAGAAATGCAAGATGACCTTTTCTTCTGTTGTGCAAAGAGAAGTGGAGTACACAGCCTTGATCCTTTAGTAAGATTCATTACTGTGGCCCCCTACTTTTTTCCTTCTGAATGATTTTTCTTATAAATCAGAATTCATTTTCATAGTGCTTTTTTCATGTGCTATGCATTTTTTGGATCAAACGTAGATTGAAAGAACTAGCAAGATAAATATAAATCAAAATAATCAGCATTTGGGAATGATTTTCTTTGTGAAGGTGAAGATATCTATTCCATATCCCAAATACCTGGGGCAGGGACAAGGTGGGTCAGCTATCTGGGGAGTCAGGACTTGATGCACACCAGTGTGGATGAGATGCCTGGAGCCCACAATTCCATACTGCTCCAGCCATTGCCAAAGGATGTTTGGGGCACGTGGGGGTCAGGGGGGAGCACCTAAAACCTCTGTACCCTTGTAGGGTCTAGCTCTGTGTTCTCACTCATGCTGAATGGCCTTTTACAAGTAATCCCACTGATGTCAGAGAGACTTTTCTGTAATAAAATGCTGTCTGACAAGAATATGGATATCAGAATCTGGCCCTGCTTGTACTAATTCCATTTTAATGAATACTTAAATGGGATTGTTATTAAAAAAGTCTATTTCCTAATATTCAATAAATCAAAACTATAAAATCAGCTTGCCAGTTGTTGCCATTCTAGTCAAAGCCATTTTCTCTCGTATTGAAAATAATAGTACATACTGTCTCCATTCAGGAGGGATTAATTGTAATACTTTTATCTGCTTCATAAGATTTATTTCAAATAATGAAGAGCAGAGAAAAGTAGGGGAGCTTTAAACTTTTATTGTTTTTATTAAAGAACCATATATTCATGAGATGTTCCACAAACACGGAATTCACTTAACAGAAGCCTGTTTCATGAATGAGCAACCTCAGACCAGAGTTTTAAAAAAGCTTTGTTCATTTCTCTGATCTCATCCATTTAATTTTATAAGAAGGAGCCTTGGGCACTATGTGATAATGCAGAGATACACATTAAAAAGTGCTAAGGTTTTGTAGGCCTGTCATCTGATGAAGATTGTTGCAGCAGTGTTGTGGCGTGCTGCTGGGGAAGCCCAGTAGCAAAACAAAATTGGGTCTCCATAGGGTAGAAGTTTTGGGTTTGAGGTGGTTTCTCCCTGCAGATGGAAGAGGACTGACCTGCTGAACTTCCACGGTGACATCCACAGCGAGGAGCAGGAAGGATGCTTGTGATGCCGTTTGACTTCAGTGCACACTAACCAAATAAAAACAAAAAGCAGTGAAAGGAGGGCAAAAATGAAACTGAATTCGCTTAAGTCAACGATAAACACGCTGTTGTGTTAAAGCCTGGCAGAAAAATTCTAGCAGAGTATTATTTCCTTGGAATTTGCTAACTCTTTGATATCCAAATGTTTCACAAGGGTGGGGAGTGTTCAGCTCCCTCAAGATGTTCTTGTGGACAACAGGCCAGTTTTGTGATTTTATCCCTTTCCACGTGCCAGGTTTCCAGAGTCTCTAGCTTTGATGCAGCCCGGGTGACACCCTGATGTGGGGCTAAGGATGCCAGCTCCTCCATTGCTCTGCAGCAGCCTACCAAGTTGTTTTTATAAATTATGCATTTTCTCTAACCATAAATATTGTTCCTAAAAGGGATACTGAAATGAAGATAATATGACTTTTCAGTAATAGCTCTTCTAATGTCAGCCATTCTGTTTAAACTGTTCAATTTTCAACAGAATTAAAGATCTATGCAGTATATTCTACCTCCTGCAGACTGCAGTTGTTAAAAGAAAATAAATCACTTAAACAGGGTCATGAGCAACAAAGGCCAATGTGGGTTCAAAGTTTACAGGTCTCTGCATTTATCAGGTAGAAATATGCTACATTTCACTATTTCATAAAATATCCTTTTATGAAAAAGCCATCAATCTTTGCATGGCCTACTAAAACTGATTTCTCAAATGAAAGAAATGAATGATGACACCAAATCAAAAAATCGTTTATGAGTTTATATTTTTGCAAGACCACCATGACTTTCACATACGTTTTCAATTTTGGTAAGGATGTGATTATCATGTGGATATGTTTTACTCCCACCATTTGTACTAAGGGATCTGTCAGAACTGCGTACCCTTCCTTGAGCAGTTCAGGATTTGTTCAGATTTTTTCATTAATCTATAGTGGTTTTTATCCAGTGATTGTTATCATTTCTGTACATTATCCACAGGTTTTATGGGTTATATATAGATATGTATAAAATCACATCTGTCACGGGCAAGTTCACATTTTAACTAAGACTGC
The DNA here is from genome assembly GCF_015832195.1 of Motacilla alba alba. Classification (NCBI taxonomy): domain Eukaryota; kingdom Metazoa; phylum Chordata; class Aves; order Passeriformes; family Motacillidae; genus Motacilla; species Motacilla alba. Next base: position 5,245,558 of record NC_052020.1, on the reverse strand, counting down.
ATTTAAATGACTTTGTTATTTCTCAGAGGTTTCTAACATTTCTGTGGAATGATTTTTGCATGATTCCTGATGCACACTCTACAAAACATCATCTTCATTACAGATTTTTAGTTATCCTTCTGGTCTTTCCTTATCTTTGCTATGCTTCCTCCAGGAGTCTCCAAGCTCTTTAACCAAAAGGACAATTTAGATACTTGAAAACATTTATATTTCAGATATTGTAGTACTACAATGTAGTGGTTTGGGGCAGGAACAATACAAGAAATTATTTCTCATCTGGTAATGACAATACAGCAACCAACATGCTGCACTGGAATAAGGAAAATTGATTTCTGTTCTGGGTAAATGCTGTGGTCTCCCTTTGGGTCTGCACAGAGCAAATGAGCTTTGGCCTTTCCAGGTCTCCAGTGAAAACAAACACAAATAAATGAATACAATTTATTAAGTATCAGTCTCATAAGAAGAAGAATGCATGGGGAAGTTAGTCCAAACTTTTGTGAAAGAACTTGATGCTTGGGTTTTTAAGGGGAGAATTTTGCTCCTTTTGCTATGGAGTTCATTTTGGAAAATAATGTCATTCTTGCACTGTTTTTTAGGCATTTCCCTTTTTCCAGTTGATTTAGGAATTATCTTTTTTTAACCTTCTCTGATTCAGTGATGAAAATGCAAAGGTAAAGAATGTTCTGTGCTTCCTTTGTAACTGAGAAATTAGGCTTTTGGTCAAGTAGGGCGTGCTATCTAAGCATGTATTCATTCCCATCAGCTTTCTCTAGTGCCTCCTAGGGAAGAAAAAAAAAGAAAAAAAAGAAAAACCCATTAAAGGAATGGAGTTTAGCTGTAATTCTTGGGAAAACCCTTTTGCCAAGTCGGACACAGAGTGTTTGGTGCAGAGTTGCACTGTGGCATTCCTGCAACCTGTGTTGTGGTGAGTCCTTTCACAGCCTGTTCCCGGGTGAGCAGGCTGTGACACACAGCTGGTGCCACCTCCAGAGACTCTGGAAAACCTCACATACAGAGAGAACAAAAAACATCTTTTAATGAACACTTTGCATTACAAACCAAACATTGTCCCAAAACAAAATCTATCCTGTCTGATTAGACCGAAAAGGAAACAAAACATTCTATTCATCTGGAGATGGCCTTAGAGAAAGTGTTGCTGTTAGAGCAGGCAATATAGGAAGTTCTGGATTTTTTAAAATGAATTTCAGAAGAATGGTACTTACAAGAAATTTAAAGGCTTCTATCAGTGTGCTCCTCAAAGCATCCTGAAAAAAATTCACAAAATTCTGCAACAGCTTCCTCAGGTGGCAGAATAATGCCCCCAGATCCACAAACTGGCTCAAGAGAGCCCAGTGTGCTTTGCCTTCACATCTCAGTACAGAACTCTGTGGTTCTTGCAGTCAAGGGCCCGTGGCTGATTCATGCATTAAAAATGCTCCAAGTAGCTGCAAGAATCTGAGGCCATGTGCATAAAATGTAAAGAGCTCATAACCCTGCTGGAGAAGTTGTTCATCACTTAATGGATTCTCTACCTGAGGAAAAGCAGATCAAGAGCTCAGCAGCTTTAGGTGTCAAAAAGGCAGTTTCCATTCTAAGTGGAATGGAAGCATTATCTTAAAAGTATCTTAGAAGCACTTTCCCTCCCTTTGACCCATATAAAATCTGTGGAAACCTTATTAAAAGTCCAAGATATAGCAATATTTTTTCAAATGGCTAAGATAGTCAAATTCCATTCTGGTGACCGTCTCCACTGTAAACACTGCGTGTAATCTTAAATTTGAAGAGGAAGTCTCCAAAGAAAACTTTATTAATGTGTTCTGTAAGTGCCTGCAGTTTTGCAAGTGCATTAGGATGGTCACACAGGAGTGTGTCATGATGTGTCATGTAGTTTGGTATGCTGCATCTGATCCTGGCTATTGGGGGATCACTTGGAGGATGATGGATGGAGCTCCAAAACAGCCTGTCAGAACAACTTGTCCAGGGAAGGCAGGGGAAGAGGAGTGGAAAGGTTCTTCATTGTCTCTTCTCAGCCACTGTTTGACATGCCATGAAATGTAAGCATAATTTCCTTCTCTAATAGAACATTGAATGTTTTTATAATCTGTCATTGATTACCTAAGTGCAATCGTAAGAGGTCTGTAGCTGACCCATTGAATCACACTGTTTTTATGGTGTTTTCAATTACAATTTTATTAAAGAGTGAAAGATGTTCTGTGAGGAGCATTGAGAGACATCCATTCCAAAATGAGTGGGAAGCTTGTCTTTGCGATGTTTTAAATTCCACTTCCAGCCCTAGTAAAGCCAGGGATTCCACCAGTTAATTATGTGCTGTTACACTTCAGTTCCATCAGAAGTCAGGTACAACACAGACTAAATACTGAGTGCCTGGCTTCTCTGTATGTTTCACTGTTTGATGTGCCTCTGCTGAACACCCCCTGATCAACAATGGTTCTTTTCATGACTGTCTCTGCTCATGTAGAGGTCTTTTCAGACTTCCAGTCATTTCTCCGTGGCTCTGCCCTTCTTTGTGCTGAAGGCCCCAGAAGTTGTCTCAAGGCAAAGGTTTTGAAGGATATACCCCTCTCTAAGGCACCACAAGCACAGTGTGCTACTATTGTGTGAAATGCTCACAAGAGAGCAGAGGGATCTCTGAACCTGAATGTGCCCTAAACCAGGGCAGCTTTCTGCTGCTGGAGAATCCACCTCTCACCAGGAGCTACACTACCATTGTTATTCTCCCTTGCTCTTTAATTCTAAAAGCACAGTGATACGTGATATGTATTGCTCCTGCTCTGTCCTCAAGGACATACTAATGTGCTGCTGGGTTGGAAATACTTTCTTTAAAAGTACTCAAATGCTGGAAAGCTATTTTTTCAGGATAGCTGCAATTTGAGAACATCTTTTCTTAGGGAAAAGAGCAGTTCAGAAACTTCTTAACCATTTAAATGCACTGCGAGGTTTGTAATTAAACTTTTTTAAAAGTTACAATAAATATAATTACTTGGGCCGTGTATTTCAAATAAATAATGTATCTTTTTATCTTCATTTTCTGAAGAGTCAATTTTTGTGGTAAATCTCATTTTTTTAAAGAGCTGTGTCTTGCTTACATGACTTGGGCAGAGGCACTACTCTTCATAATATTCTTCTTTTTTATTAAGTTCACTTTATCCTGTTGTCCTTCTTGCCTGAGAAATATCTTCAGGAAACCATGAGGATCATAGAATCAGGCAATCACAAAATCATCTTCAAGGAAGTTTTGCTTACTTGTTGCTGCTCCTGAACTTGATATTGTTCATAGCAAGGCTAGATGTTGAGGAGTGCTACTGGACCGTTTCAGTTTAGTTCCAATTGACATTTTCCTTTCAAATCTCATATTCCTGATATTAACTTGGCATTCTGAAAAGTGAGCCTTCTTCTGAATAGCCCTGGTCAGAGGTAATTTGCACTGATGAGTAACTTTGAATTAAATAACACAGAGAGGGATGTTCTTAAAAACTCAGAACTCTGCATTCAAAGAGAGCTTTAATAGAAACAGCCTTTTTAAAAAACAATTTTTCCTTCTGCTTGCATTTGGCTGGATTTTCTGTCAGTTGCCTGGTGTATTGGTGGAGTTCTGCATTTGGTCTCCCACTTTCCAAATCATCAAGAAAACTCTCTGCTTAAAGAGCAGTTGTGGGCTGTGCGCGTTCAGTCAGCCGGCGGGTTTGAGCAGGAGTCATCAGTTATGTCGCAGCGTGTGTTAGTTTTGTAAGTGTCGTGTGAAGGCTGACAGAGATCACATTTCTGTGTTTTGCTGCTCGGTCCAGCCCATAACCTCCAGAGGTAATGGATCTCTGCAGAACCTCTCTGGAGCAGGTCACCAAACAGTGCAGGATTTCAAGAGCTGGTGCACTTTTATTGCTACAATATCCTTGTCATGGAGGTGATGGGGTTTGGGCTGTGGTTTCAGGTATCACTGTGGTTTTACATCTAAGGCTGAGCCCTTTTGGTAAGCTGAATACATTTTTTTTTAAAGAGCTTTTTCTTTTGTTCTTAGAGATGAATTGCCTCTAAGTAATAGGCTTCTGAGTGTGCAGATTCATAAATGCTATAGTGGGCAGACTAAATGCTGTACATGCAGAACAGCTGGGTTCCAGCACTGGCAGTGCTGTAACAGAGGACTCCAGGTCTGAGAAACTCCTGTGAGAAGCGTGAGGAATTTATCACAGCATGGCTCAATCACAAACTATATGAGTTTGTAGAAGAGAGTGACACCTACAACCAGCCACAACCCTGGGCCAACCACAGACTGATCATGCTCTTGGCAAAGTTACATTTTCTCTGAAGGTATGTTGTGAGAACTGTGGTTGCTGCATTTTACTCTTGGAACTTACAAGTGCTTGCTAAATGGACTGGGTCTCTGACCACTGAAGACCCAATATAGCATTATAAAAAACAGAATAATCCAGCCAACTGGATGAAGTCCCCTAAAAAGTCTGTTCATTACAAAAAAAAAAAAATCACATAGTTATTTTTCCCCCTTTTAAAAAAAGGAACATGATAGAAGATAGAAGCCTGGGGTTAACAGGAAAATTTTGAAGTCCTGGAATGTGTGTTTTATTGCATGTGTGTTCTGCAGTTCTTTGTGCATGCATTTCTCTATTCATTTCTGGTGCAGCAGAAGGCCAAGTCTAACCCCAATCTTAGAGTTACAGCAGTGCAATTCCAATCTCACCCGTGATATTCCTGTTCCCTCTGACAGCTGCGGGATTTACACTTGCATGGGTGCTCTGGCATGATTTGGGAGTGATACCAGGCTTCACAGCAAGGCACTGTGCTAAGTAATCACAGTCTTACAGGGTTCCTTGGGCCCACTGAGGTCCAAGCTTAGCTTCTTCCATTGCCAGAATCCTCCCTGCCACCAGGAGAATAACCCCTGCCTCAAATCCAACATCTCACCAATGACTTCTGATTTTGAGGCTTCCTCTGCTGTTTTTTTGCCTGGATTTCCAGATGCAGAAGCTGTTATCCCGACATATTTTTATTGTCATATCTGTGTTTTGTTAGTTGCAAAGTGAAAGACTGAGCCTTCAAGGGCTGTACTGGGTACTGGGTGTACAAGTCTCCAGATTATTCAGTAGGAATATTCCTGCATAGTTCTTTCACTGAGAATAAACATTTATGGTAGCACTGAAACACCTACGATACCAGTTTTATCTGAAGTATGACAAAATTTGAAAGGTCGGGATATGGACCCAAATACTTGGAAATACTTAAAGGTTATTTTCTTTTGAATTGTTTTTTAATAATTTTTCTTGAAAAGAATTTTTTTTTCCTGCGCAATGGAGTAAGGTGAGGCTTATAAAAACTTGCTTCCCTATTTTTGTGTTAAATGTGCATGTTAAGGGTTTTTAATGACTCTATTTTATGTGTTCTTTAGAAAATAAGACATGAGGACTTTTAAAAGCTGTTGTTTTTCTTGACTTCACCTTCATTAATCTTATTTGGTTTCTGTAAGGGGCTATTTTGTGAGCTCCACCGATGGGTAATGTTTTCTTTTCCAAAGTTCATGATTCTTCTATTCAAATCACTAATTTTCACTGTTACACTCCAGTGCTTTAGTGCTTCCCAGGCCTCCAGGAATGAGTTTAATTAGCAATGCTGAATAAATTCTGAGACATGATTCATCTTTCTTGTCACTCAGATCTAACGAACGAAATTGCAATTTAAAGATGTGCTTAAAAGCACTGTGAGAACAGCTCCTCCTGTCCAACTGGGAAAAGACTCAGATGTAAATTTGGAAATGAGGATTTTACCTGGCTGCCTGTTTTCAATTTAGCTAAAAGATACAGGATTCAGTCATATGTCTTTGAAGTCTCTGGTATATTGTTTTAAAAATACTGAGCTAGGAGCTGTACTTGGCACATCCATTCCAAATTAAAGCTCTGCTTTCGGGCTTTTTTTAGATGAAGTAATTGACTTGACAAATTTCAAAACTATCCTAGATTTAATGCAGTTTAATTTTCAATGTGATTTGATTTGTCTGCATATTTTTTATGTTTTGAACTGAAAACACAGAAGGGAGAATGTCATTCTGCAGTGATCCTAACTGTTGCAGCGCAGAGGTCCCAGTTTTGCCATGTCCTTTTCTCTGAAGCAGGAGAAGGTATATTTCTGAGACACAGTGTCACGAGGGGAAAATAGGGAATGCCGGAAGGGAAAGGAGGAAACTCAGGAAGGTGATATTTATATTTAAACCCTTGTTCCAACACGTCTCAGCAGCACAGAGAGCAGTAGAATTTTGCTCTATCTCCTTCTGTGCACAAGAATCAGCATTTTACACCATCAAATCTTCCCCCAAACACCTGTGGGAAGATTAAAATATAGTTTTCCAGAATTTATAAAAATGGATCAAAGTAGTAACTTGCCCTAGGAGAGCTATGAAGCTGAACTGCCCAAATCCCAGGTTTAATTCTGAGACAACTTGCTCTACTCCAGCACATGGAGCACTGTGAATAAAAAATATGGATTGTTTAGCACCTTTCCTATGTAGGCACAAAGAATTTAAGGACGAATTGTGGCTGCAGCCAGTTCCCTGGATTTTGTCAGATTCAGACAGATCCTGAATGTTATTTTAATGTATCCTTAAAAGAACCCCCATGCTATTAATTTTGTATTTATTGCAGTTACACTGACCCTAATGAATTTTTAAAAATTAATTTGACAGATGTCACAAATATTTTCAATGCAGTTTGACATCATTGAATATAACCTTTCCTAGGAAAAAGGTTCTATGAAGTGAACTGGTGAGTGTCAGTGCTGGATTCTGGAAAGCCATGGGTGTCACAAAGGACCTAGAACACAAAAAGTTAGGGAATAATGTTTATGGGGCAACTTTACAAGGTTCTCCCTCCCATGCCTCATCAGTACATCTCACCTAGAAAGACAAGCTCCTCTAAAAGGGAATCTGTATATTAGTTTAGCTTTTGAGTGTTGTGTATAGCTGATTATGCCTTCAGAACCAAATTCAGTGACCTTAGGAACTTCCTTTCAGATTTTAATTATTTCTTAATTTCTGTAAATTTGCTCACACGTAAAAGCTAACAGGGCTAAAGGGAGCCTCTGAAAAGAAAGGGTTATTCCACTTCCTTGGAGACATGATCTTGTTTTATGTGAAGCCTGTACAGTTTTTTTGCACCTGATGGACCTAGTTCTGCTTGGAAGAACGACAAAGGATAAATCATAGCTCCTTACCTTGTATGTGAACCTGTGGAGCAGTGCAAATACATAGTTATAATCCAGGCCATCAGAAATACAAAATGAATGATTGGAGAACTGGATTCTACTGGATGCCAATACTTTATAAACTTTAGAGCATTGGTAGTGTCACCAACTGGAATATAAATAAAGCAAACCCTTGCAAAGGTTTATAGGACTGCACTTGGTGCTCTCTTACTGCCCTAATTTATGATTGCTGGAAATTCACAAGCTGTGAAATGTGTTGGTCGCAGAGCTGATGGCAATAACTTCAGAATATGAATGAGAGCATCTGGGTTGCTATTTGCCTTTGTTTCACAAAGTCAGCTTTTTTTTATCTTTGCATCATTTAACCCCAGAAATATGGCTGTGTTCGACAGGCATGTGGAGCCTCCTATGGAACAGAAGATTTTCTTTCTCTAACTTCAGTAATTTCTTCTGTGAAAAAATTTACTCTTAGCTTTGCCACCTTTGGCTGTTCCTCTAGAGGAGTGCAAAGCAGATAAAGGTAAATAAAAACAAGCAGTAGCTTTCCTCTGTAAAAGCAAAAAGGTGATAAGACTCAGAAATTCTTTATTTTTTATTCACTTTATAGTGGCTTGGGTAAGGTGAAGGCCCAGGCAGGAGGCCTGCTCGGCACTCAAATCTCATTTAAACCCCACTTTGCAGACTTTCATTAGTGCATATAAATTTTGCTTGGCTTTAGTTACAGATTAATTTCCCTGTGCCTGACTTTCATGCCTTGGAGCTTCAGTTTCCATATTTGTCAAATGGTGGAGAGATGGTTTAACTTTCTCAAATATTTGTCAATTGCCATGAGGTTTTCTTGGGTAGAAAATTATATTATTGTGTCTTGCTATTGTTAACCAAAAAGAGGAATCTGCTGGAGACGGTTGCTGTGTGCTAAAACTTATTTTGTGTTTGATGTCCAGAATTTTGAGACTAAATCAGGGATACCTTGGTGTCATTTAATAGTCTGTGCTCTGTGGGAGTTCAAACCAGGTAATGGCTCTGGCTGCCTTGAATCTATGCCCCACTGAGTGGTTCTTTTACCAGAAAAAGAGGAAACCTTAACTTCTATGGCAATTGGTGAATCTGAATCAAGGCACTGATACTTTGTGATAGCCAAACCAGGATCATTCTTTTATTGTGTTGTGACTGGATATGACATCCCAGCCTGCATTTGTTTGTAAAACTTCTTGATACTTTCCTGAATTGATGGGTTGGTATAAACAAAACGTAGAGGCTGTCACCGTATCTTCTTCTCTGGCCTTACCTGACTCTCATCAGCTCTGCTGAGATAACAGAAGATGTTTTTTGTGATGAAAGCCCTTGCTTGACTTCACATGTATTTATGGATACAATTTTGACTGCTTGAGTACTACTTTTACTGCCTCCAGGCCCCTTGGTACAACACATACATATAAAGCACCATGTTAAGGACTGGCCAGCTCTAAAGAAGCAGACTGAGGAGAAAAAAAGATAGAAATAAGATTTTCTTGAAAGAGTGAAGGAGTTTTGCATCCAGTGAGGCATGAAAGTCTTTCCTTTCACTTCCAGAGAGGTTCTGTGTCATGACCAGCAGAGAAACCATCTTCCTCCTTCCTTTCTGAGCAGCAGGAGTTCTACAGCCAGGAAACAGTAGTGAGCCAGGGCCTGGAAGCCTTAGGTCAAAGGAGATATGTGCACCTCTGGTGCCTTAACCTAGGCTTGGGTTTGGGTCAAGCTGGAGAGAGGTCTTGGACTGTGGCATTCACATTGTCTGAAAAATCCCTTCACCTAGGATTTTTCTCCTGGGAAGCTAAAAAGCCTCAGAGAAAAGGAAAACAATTCTTATCTCATTTGCTTCTCCTGTGTTGTGTTCACATGTGGAATGTGTTTGGAGATTGTTTACCCACAGGTGATTGTTTCATTGGATTCTGCTGTGAGTTGTTTTGACTCTTTGGCCAGTCAGGGCCAAGCTGTGTTGAGACTCTGGAAAGAGTCACGAGTTTTCATTCCTATCTTTTTAGCCTTCTGTAAGCATCCTTTCTGTATTTGTTAGTATGGTTTAGTATTCTTTGATATAATATAGTCTCATACAGTAATAAATTGGCCTTCTGAAAACATGGAGTCAGATTCATCCTCCCTGCCTTCATCAGGACATTCCCAGCAAATTCAATATTGGATGAGATCGTGCCCAAGCACAAATGGTGTCAGCAAACTGGGGGCCCTGGTGGGGGAATCAAGGGAGAGGACATCACAATTTGTGCTCTAATGTTTGAGAGGTTAAAGATAAGGCTAAGCATTGTCTAGTGCCTTGAAGAACTGCCCCTGAGCATGAATGCAGAGGTGACCCATCAGCAAGGTGCTCCTCTACTGGGGCTGTCCAGCCCCGGCCATGGGGGTGGCCTTTCCCAGCTGACCACTACAGATTACTGCTTTGTGGACAAAATTTTGAAATGAAGAGGAAGGAGGGAGCTGGTGCAGCCTGGAGCTCCTCATTCTTTCACTTCAAGCATACAAGTTAGTTGTTCTGTGTTGACTTTGGGCTGAACAATAAGAGTTCCAGAAAGAGAGCTCATTACTTGTTTATGTGTCTCTGATGCATTTTGAAGAGCTTATTTACAGAGGTGTCAGTTTGACATTGATGATATATCATACTGAAATGGCAATGAGTTCCTTTGGAAAACTTGCCTTCCTCTCATGCATACCTTCTCTCTCTCTGCTCGAGGTTTGTTTATTTTACACTCTTGAGGTTTTGGGTCAAGCCACATGCTGGAGCTACCTTTCTGCAGTTTAGATGTTGAAATGCTCTCAGATAAATGATGTGAGAGGAACCATACAAATATTTTCAAGTGTCCTGAACGGCAGAAGGTTTTGAAGAAGGTATAACATTAAAGATCATAGGTGGAGTCCAGCATTTGGTCTCTCCAAGCAGAGTGCAGATATCATGTGATAAATCATTGTTTTATCAAGCTTGATTTGATGTGGAGATAGTTGAAATACCTCTGCAATATCCTGCTGATAAGGATGTGTGTAGTATATATAGGTTTATAATAGCTTTATATCTACATATAGATACATATATATGTATATATATATATTTATGTCTTAACCTTTTTGAAAAAATCAGTTGACAGTGTTCTGTAGCTTTTTTCCCCAGCCTGTAAATGGTTATAATTCCACCTTCTTTTCTTGGCTGAGAAATTTTTTTGTCTGTTACACGACATCATGCTCTTATAATATATGTATCTTATTTTATAGGGATATATGCATAATATATATTATATATATATTAATGTACATATTATATGTATATTTCATTAAAATTGCTTAATTCCTTTTCTTTTAAATGTTGAGAGTTTAGTTCTAGATAGGCTTCACTGCTTAGAGCATGTACACTTCTTTTTCAGGGTTTCTGTTTTCAAGAATTTAAAAAATGAGTATTTTATTCAGCTGGTGGTTGGGTGATTCTAACTTAGTGTTTCATAACTGCATTATGTTTTTATTTCCTCTGCTGAATGCTATAATTGTTGCAGTGAAATTCATCCAAGATTCTCTGTCATTTACTGTACGATTAATCTTCTAATAAACTTAGGTAATGTATTTCTAATTTGGATCCCTGTTCACTTGTTTTATCACTGAAAGGAAGAATCCACAAGAGAGGCTCGGGTTCATGTCAGTGTTTTCTTCTTCTAAGGTTTCCACAGCCCACTTGGTGGTCCCTGACCATCACTTACGGTTCAAGAGTCTTTCCAAACCCAGTGACCTTGGGTAGTTCCAAAAAAATCCATTCTAGAGCCTGGAGTCCCATTGGGCCTGTGCTGGTGGAGGAGTGCAGGACACCACGCTGAGCCCCAGCCCTTTTCCTTAGGGCAATATCTGTAACAGCAAATGCAATCTAAGCAAAGATTAGATTAATTTTGATCCCATTGTCAGCTTCACTTCGCCTGGTTTGGCTGAGTCTGCTTGCAACGCTGGAGAAGCTTGGCTAATAGTCTTGCAAATGCTGTATCCTGGAAACTTTCTCTTTCTCTTCATTTCTGGAAACTTTTTCTGGTTATACGATACCAAACGGGCAAGCAAAAGTGATTAATTGTGCACAACTACAATGCCAGCTTTTCCCCCAAACCTATTAAAAAAATCCTGACGTTGCCAGTCACGAAGTCAGCTTCAATTCTAAGAAGATACGATTTTTATTCATTAAATTCATGATGACATCTACTTGGCAATGGGAAATTTGTGATCAAGTTTGAAATTCTTTCCCAGTCAGATGCAGAATGCAGCTGTGGCTTTCTCACAGTGAGGACTCAGCAAACAGTAAGGTCCCAGTGAAAACAATAACCACAGTGTAATGCAGTATATCTTGATATTTTGCATAGTAGCTTTTGTAAATATCGAAGGATTTTGTCTGCAGTTTAGAGATAACTTTTGTTCAACAACAGCTGCAGCAGAGCAGCTCAGATTATGCAGCTGCCTTCGAAGAGCCTGCACTAAACTCACCCAGTTGTGATCAGGTTGCAAATTTGTTACCTGGGAGTTGAGAAATGAGCCTGAAAGAGGCAGGAAATTGCTTCAGAGGGGTAACTGAGGTGCAGATGATGGGGCAGAAAGTGGAGCTGAGCCTGGGAGAGGACTGGGTGCTGAACATTGCGTTGGCAGGGGTGGGAGCCCAGGGCCTGCAGCTCCTCAGGGTCATCAGTCCCAGCAGGCAGGGGTGATTTGTCAGGGTGCAGGGTGGGAGACAGGCAAGCCCAAGTCCAACTGCACTTTTTTACATTTCAAAGCTGTAAATCTGCGAGCACTTTCAGAAAAAGGATGTCTCTACTTATCATTAGATTTCTCCAAATATGAAAGTTGTCATGTCTCGTCACCAGCCTCATGTTTTTGGAGACATCTGTCTTTAGTTTATTGCAGATTTTAAAAAAAACAAAAGTAGCAAAGAAGTAAAATTTTCAGTTCCTCCCTGTGAATTTGTTTAGATTAAAAATGAGACGTAAAAGAAAGGTACAGTCTACCTAAGTTAGAGAAGTGATGAATTATTACCAGAAAGGTTATTTTTCTCTTTAGTGGTTGATCTACAAATGGCAAATCCTGTCTTGGAGAATGTAGCTTATCCTGGGCCATAAAGCTGGAATAGCAGTGCTACATTCAGAGTGATGGTTTTATCTTAAAGGGACTTCTTCTTACGATTTGGCTTTATCTAGAAGCCAAGAGGAATACTCCCAGGTGTAAGAACAGTTCACAGAAATCAGAACACCAAGTGTGAGCCATATTTTCATACGTGGTGCTGGTGGCAATGCCAGAAAACAACATTTAAAGGTAAGTATTTGTGACTTCAGGTTGCAGAGCTGTACATTACACAAACTGGTTTTTTGGGTGCTGTATTTTTTTCTTCCTGTCACAGCTCCTGAGGTCACACTGGGGTGGACTGAATGTGCTTCTGAATTAGCCACAGTAGCATTTATTAGATTATGTGTAACGATTTGGCCCATCCTTTCAGAAAGTTCCTCAAATACCCTCACAAGGTGTGTTTTACTTAAAAAAAAAAAAAAACAGGAAGGGACTCACAATATGACTTCAACACCTTTTAAAATCCAAACTGTTTGTACAGAGATGATCTTTATCCATTCAGGACCTTCCTGGGTTAGGATGAGCTTCTGTCTGTGTTATTCAAAGGACTGTGTGACCAAGGTTTAAATTAGATATTTGGGAGTGCAGTGAGTTGTGCACACCCCCAACCCACTACCAGTGTATTTGGGCTGGGAATAAAGGGTGCAGATTCTCTTAAAACACAAATGTTGGAGTGTTTTCCTCAGCACTTGCACAGCTCCAGACTGTGAACTGTTTAGATGGCCTTTCAGAGTGTGTTTGCAAACCATAGAGAGAACAGCAGAAGCAGCCGTACCTGATCCCTGAGTTATTCGTGTTCTTATTTACTAAACAAGACTACCTAAGGCAGAGAGATTAGGAGCTTAATTTGGAAAGATGTTTGTCCTGCAGCACGCTCTGTCCAGTACCCCCAGCAGAGGCACAGGAACAGGGCATGGCAGATAACAGCTGCCTTCGGTGGCCCCAGAAAACACAGGGACTACAAAAGAAGTTGGTGCTGTTTCTGTGGAAACAAAAGATGTACCCTGGAAGAAAATGCCTGTGAAATAACAATAACAAAAATAGCTTTAAATCTACTTAGGAGATGCTGGGCCAGTTCCACAAAGACATAAGTAAACAGAACGTTAAAAACAGGCAGAGCTATTTATCAGTGGAGTGATTTTCAAAATGGCACAACTGCAGTCAGCCCTTGCTGTGAGGACAGAAATCCTTTCTCTTGCAATACCTTACTCTCCCAGTGAGTTTGGAACATGGTCAAACTGATTTGAAAATACATCTTAAATACCTGCTACAATATGTTACAATGGCCATGTCACCTGGTTGCTTTCAGTCGATTAATTGCAAACTTGCCCTGAAAACAACTTTTATTTTATTTTTATTTTATTTTAGAGGAAATTAGCAGAGGAAGAAGCCATGTGTTTCCACAGGAGGTGTAGCTGTGATCCTCTCTGAGTCCCAGGAGACCAGAGTACTCCTCCTACCAAAGTGAAAGTGTGGAAAGGAAAAACAGGTCGCTGATACTATTAACCATAGAGTGAATTTTTGAACTGCTCTGTTTGCTTCAGAGCAGGAGGCACTGAAGCAGTTTTGCTAAAATGTTGCATGTGAACAGCTCTGCTAAGCTTGAAGGGTGAAACCATTTAACAGGCAAAATAAACAGGTAAGGCTAGAACAAGTAAAACAGTGAGCAGTTGTGAGACCAGAGAAGCATCCATATAAAAGAATTATACACATAAGCAAAGGATTTATCACTTACAGCTTACTTTGACTTGGATCCAAGTGAGTATACCATTCCCATCTGAATCCTTCTGTTTAGTTTTGTTTCAAATTCCCCTTTCCAAGCCCTGAACAGTGTATTTGAGATGGCTAGTTTGCTGGCATTTTATCATGGGAGCTAAAATAAATTCTGATCCCTTCCTGTGATGAGAGGATTGTACAGATTTTTTTAAAAAATCAACTTTTTGCATACAGCTTTTATATATTTTATATTCAATGTGATTAAACGTGTGTCAGTGTGATTAAATGTTACCAAAAAAAGCCTTCTCAGAACTAACACTTTGGTTTCTTACTGGTTGGACTGGAAATCTTTCATGTGGTGCTTACTCAGGTCAGATTTATCTCTGTGTTGATCAATAATCCATCTCTTAAAACTGAAATACTGGGCTGATAACTGTAATCCTGCTTTTTAGCTTTGCTAACTCTTCTAAACTCCAGCACTGAAGATGCTGGAGAATCTCTAGCACACTGCAAAGACTATTTGCAAGATTAAGTTGACCCTGTACACCTTGGCTTAGAAAGTTTTATATTCTCTTGTAGAAATACTGGGGAGGTAGTAAAGGAGTTGTTCTAACCTATGTTTGCTGAATAATTGTTGTTGGGAGACAAAATTACAGTCAATGAGGAACATGCTGCTCTTTAAATATTTTTTTTTATTGAAGCCTTTAACCAATGAGGATGTGTGCTCTGGATTTCAAAGGCTTTTAAAGTAACAGGTTATTAAAATATACAACTTGGAAAACACAATCAAGTTCAAAATCTCTTCAGCTCTGTCTACATCCTTTTTTTTTCCCCCCACTTCTCTTTCTATGCTACCAATATAAAAGAGTATTTGGTGGCAAACAAGGAATCCCAATTCTGATGTAATCCTGAAGGGAATTCTAGCAGAGATCACTGATAGAAGTTTAAGCTTTGATGATATGGCTGGCTGCCCAGTACTTCCAAAGAGCTGTACCAAGCAGATACAAAGAAATCACCATAAAGAGCATCTTTCTATCATTCCCACATTTCTAAAAGCAATGAGATTCACAATTAAAAAACAAAAACCCAACAGTAACAAATCCCACAAACAATTCTTGTTGTTTTCTCCTGAATTTAGGAAAATGGTCAGCCCCAGCTAACCAGTTCTACATGAACCTGCTTGGAGGAGGCTGGACCAGAGCACCTCCAGATGTCCCTTCCAGCCTCAACCATCCTGTGACTCTGTGAAGGCCAGAAGATTACTGGGATGTGAGTTGAAATGTTCTGTATCTAAAACCAGTCACTCAGTAAAATTTGTTCATTTTTTTACAATGGTTGTAATTCACTTGCCCAATAAACCTGTACTATCATTTTATGTTTGAGCACGTAGTGGAAACTTACCCAAAACAAGGCTGTTAGTTCAGCCTTCCAAAATAAAGAGGTGGGTTTGTTTGTTGTTAAAAATCCATTTATAAATGGCTGTAAAGCATAAAAAAGTCACTGGCCCAGGGTGTTCTGATGCTGTGTCTGTGCCTCTCCAGTGCTGAGCTGTAGACCAAACACTTGAGTCCTGAGCACGTTGAGTTTCTAGTAAATACTGATCAAAAAACAATGGGGGAAAACAGCAGAAAAAGATGAATACATTTATTTTCAGGAAATTGTCTGACCTTGGTTTTTCAAATTGCTAGTTCCAGAAGAAAAACATTTTATTCTTTGATTCTAGTCCTTCTCTTTGAAGATTATTGTTAGTAGCACATATCAGTCTTTGTTCACTTGTTGATACACACATAAGGTAAAGTTCTTGTTCCTTTAGTATTTCTAAATCCAAATTGTCTAACCTTCCACATTCTCATTAAAAGGCTTTGCATGATTTTTTTTTCCCCATGGAAATTCCACCTTAGTTTGGATGGCTCTTCTAAGGCAGGGGTTTATTTTGATTTGGCATGCAAAATTTAACAAACACATAATAATTTAGTTAAGTGTTTTTAAAGAGATTCAAGCTTTTGAATGGATGTGCCTAAATTCCTGAGCTGCTGATATCACTGCTGACACCAGGTGAAATTACTGGAGCTCTGGGGAAGGCCTTTGAATTCAGAGACTGAGTAAGAGACCAGAATTTAACTTTTGGACAGGGGAGAGGAGCATTTTAAACATGCCTGCACTGGGATGGCAGCATGAGCAGGATAATGAGCCCAGCTTCTTCCAGCAGCATGTGCAGGAGCTGCAAATCTGCTGCTGGAGGGCTCAGCAAGGGCTGTGAATTCCAGCACTTCTCTGAATTAACTGGAGCAGGGGAAGGATCCAGGAAATTGGAAATCCATCCAATTTCTCCTTGCTGCCTCAGAGTCTGCCAGAGCACTCTGGGACAAGCTCTCCCTTTGTCTCTGTTTTCATTTGTTGAGGGAATAAAGGTAAGACTCTCACTCTCAGGTGGGTAATATGCTCCTTTCCTTTTCCTTGTTCAAGAAGGATTTTTCTTTTTTGTTTTTTTTTTTTTTTTTAATTTAAGGAAAGTATTTCTCCCTCTCCAAAAATTCAAACTGGTTTTCAGGGATGAAGGTGGGGAAAAAAGCCCAAGTTGTCCCTACTGCTCTGAAGGGTTTTCTCCCTTGAGCATCCCAGAGGCAGGAGACAAAATACAGCAATTCTCTCTGCAAAAAGCAAATGCTGACTCTCAGCAGAGCACAGTCTTGGCTTCATCAGTCAGGAGACTACGAGGAACAGCACGAGGCTTACACAATCACACACTTCCACACAGGCTCTGTGCTCACCTCCTCACACCTAAAACTGGCTGCAAACCTTTCTGTTCAGTTCCCTGCTTGTTTTTTGTTTTTTTTTTTCCACATTTCTGAGAGCATATCCGTTCAGCTTGTAGCATTTCTTTAAAGGTGTTTCAGTTTTGTGAACAGCAAGTGCTTAAGTTAATGTGAAATGAAATGAAAAAAGGGTATTTTACAGTGAGGTATTCTCACTCTGCTCTTGCTCAACAAAGTGAAGTGAGGACTCAGCCTCTGCAGTGATATATGGTGCTTGCTTAGTGTCAGATGTAGGTGTGGCTATCAGGGAAAATTGTTGCAACATATTTTTTTCTTTCACAGAGGTCAATTAAGAGTGATATTACACGTAATTAACTGAGACTGAGATTTTTTCGAAGCTGCTCATCATTAGCTTCTACTTACCCTGCAGTGTCTTTTTTATTGCCTTGAGGAGTGCAGCTGAGGCTCAGTGCATTGCTGTGGCAGTACAGAGGGGCTGGAAAATCCCTGCAGCTGGTAGAGAGGGAAGCAGACACTCCCTAAAATCTCCCTTCTGAGGTTTCCTGGTCCTGCTCAATCACTGACCTCATCTCACAGTGCATTTGTGAGAGGGTTTACTGGGAAGAAGAGATGCTCTTGGTGGCCTGTAGCTGATTTTGGGGGCATAGAAGTGAGTTAAGCCTTTAGGGTTCCTAAAACTGTGCTGTGCACCAGTCTGTGAGAAAAAAGGCCAAAATCTTGGAGTGAAAAAGCAGATTATTAAATCTGTTACTTGTGAGGGCAAGGGAGTGCTGTGTTTCCAAGACATATTGCAGTGGCAGAATGAGAGCAGCACTAAATCCTGAGCATTCTTGCCCTAGGGTAGGAGTCAGGCCTTTCCCAGTGCTGACTTCTCCCAGACCAGCTCGTGGTGTCTGGGATGCCCAAATGGGAGCTGCAGGGTGAGATCCAGTGGGAGATAAAACAATATTATTATTTGTGTTGTTAATGAGCTGCCTGGTGATGTCTCATGGTAAATATGATTAAGAAACCACGACACAGAGAGGCTGCAGCCTGTTCCCTGTTGTTTTGGGTTTCAAAACACTTGTTTTGTGTCTTTGGCAAAAAAAAATGGGGGAGTGGTAGTGGCATTGAATGAGAGGGCAAACTTAGGCTGAAGTATAGTTTCCTTTTGCCAAGAGCAAAGAAATTATAAAAACAAATTCTTGGCTGAAAACTTGAAAGGAAAGGCTTGGAATGTTATCTTAAAGGACGTTACAGTCCTGGAGCTTCCAGTCATACCCCAGATAAAGCACTTTGTTTATACATTACCCCATTTCACATCCAATGCTTCTACGGGAGATGGGCTAGAGGGATTCATCCTGGCTTTGGAGGACAAAGAGTTTAATTAGAGGGGTTTTTCTTTCTGTAATCTGCTGGTTTCATACATCACACATGTAATCTACGTTTTTGCAGCAAGTACTGGTTAAACTGTTCAAACAGATTTCATAGTGTTGTTCTGGGATTTGCTCCCTTTCAGGAAGCCAAGAGAAACTTAAGAAATACACAGAATTTACATCAGTGTGACCTGGAAAAGAATCCAGGGCAGAGTTTTTAATAATACCTTCACCATCCACTTTGGACTTTAATTTGAGCTTTTTCTCTTTGTGTTTTGTTTTAAAGAAAATGAGACTGTTGGAGCTGTGAGAATTAAATTGGTGCTGCCATTTCTATACTGATAAATTTCCTGGAGCTGGACATTTCCAGCAGTGTGGGTGCCTTCATGACTGAGAGACATCACAGTTTGAATCACGTTTGGCATAACCAGAAAACCTCACTGCCTTACAGCAAGTGTTGCCACCCCTCTTTGTTGTTGAAAACAAACCACAAAGGGCTGAATTTTGGGGTTCTGGGCTTTGATAACAAAAGAGGGCACAGTTCTGGCTTGCACTGAAGCTGAGAGCAGAACTCCTGCTGTCCACAGCAGCAGCAGGATTCCTCTGTGCATCAAAGTGTGGGAGAGCTGCAGAAGATCTGTAAATGTTTTTGAAATTCAGCACTAACTTTGGTTCTCCTAAGTGCTAAGGAAAAAATTCGATTTTGCCTTAAATGCATGGCATTTTCACTGCTTTTAATTCTGCTTGGTAATTTGTTCTTGTCTGTGCCTGCTTTAAGGGCCTACAGAACAGAAGGTGTGGTCTTCTAACATAAACTTGCATTGTTTTTGTGGGATCCACTTGATGCTTTGCACTTTTGCTTTAGGCAGTAAAAGTGACTTCTGCTGACAGCTGGAGTAATTGCTGTGCGTGGAATAAAAATGCCTTGGTTTTCTTGCCCTGCTTCTAAAATTTAAGTGTATTCTTGCAGATCTAAGCTGAAATACAGAGATAAATTTTTGCTCTATGCCATAAAAATGGTTTATATATTTTTCTGATGCTTGAATGTGCAGAAGACACATGTAATCATTATTGAAAGGTAAAAAAGAGAACGGGGCAGATTTGGAGGCAATGAATTTTATTTTTATATCCCGTTCTTACTCATTGTTCGTTATTTATATAAGCTCTACTAGTCCTTTTTCCAACTCCCCTTTGAATTAATGAGAGCCAGAACAAGTACAAGGAGACTTTTGTAGAGGTTTAAAAGATGAAACACTCTTTTCAGAGGTGACAAAGCTCTAACTTTAAAATGAGTCCTGCTAAGGGGCCATCTGCTGGTGCAGCAGGTAGGCACTTGCTCTGAGGGGAGGTAGAGCTTTCAGCAAATATCAACAGATGATGGTTCTGTCATGGAAATTGGCAAAATTTTGCCTTTTTTCACCCATTGTTAGAAAATATGGGGAATTGAATCAAATGCCATTGAACATTGGGCATTTTCATAGTGATGAACTCACTTCTGAATTTGACAAACCACACACTTTGAAGATCCCATTGTCCTGTGACTCTTTACCCCTCACTGGTCATTTTTGCCATGTCATGACAAGCCGGCTACTCCAAAAGTTCTATTTTTGGTTTTTTGGCTTCTTTTTCTACACTGCTGTGTCAGAAGGTGAGGGGAGGATCTGTTTTTAATGCAGCCCACTCGAGGCAGATAGTGATGCTATTTGAGCTTTGTGCTGCTTGGCAGAAGGAGGGATTTCCAAGGATCTTTTGCAGTGGTTCAGTCATTAGCCATGGGATTAGTGGTGACTCTAACAAGCACCACTGGCAGCAGCACAGGGGGAATCTTCCTCAGAAGATCCTTTGTTGTTGCCATCCCTTTGTTCACAGCACAGGAAGGTTTCAGCCAAAAGTGAGGGCACAAGAAAAGTCAACGCTTTGTGCCTCTTTGGAGAGACAGAAAAATACACAGGGGCTTGAGCAGGCCTTTTGGCTCATCATTACTGATCATAGTAAATTGGTATAAAGAACTACATGCCATAAATTTGGCAAACCTTCTGGATTCTGTTTCACTTGGCTGTGGGGGTAGAAAGCCTGAGACAACGTCAAGTCAGATATGCCCAGTATATCTGCACAGCCAGAAAAAGAAATGTGTGCTCTTAACACTGACTTAATTTTTCTGCCCTATGATGCTGGCTGCCGTTAGGAGCCTTTCAAAGAATCTTTGTTTAATTTCCATTCTTCCCTGTAGAGCAGTGTTATTCTGTGAAGCTATCTTGCTGAACCACATACATGGGCGATGAATTCTTTTTCCTAGAATGTAGCAAAGCTTGTGATCAGCAGAAGTGGAAAAACCCACATTCTTGCTGCCTGCTGGAATGCACAGCTGCATTCCCAGAAGAACCAGCCAGCCCCAAACCCTTCTCCTGTCTTTTCTTCTTTTCTTTGGCCTTGAGTTGGGCGACTACTTTTTGTTTGTGGATTTCATTTTCATTTCAATTGCATCTCTGTTGTCACACACGAAGGTGCTGGAGTTTGGCTCCTTGCTGGCACTTGCTGAGAAAGAAGAGAACAGCGTTTCCCCTGTGTGTCAGATCCCTGACGGGTGCAGGTACAAGCAGCACATGTCAAGTGTCCCCCCTCTGCACAGGACATGCAAGTTGTGTTCTGCAGTCTGAGATAAACATTGTTTCCCTGGTTGGAGCTTGGTTTGGAGATAGAATCCTCGGGCTGTTTGTCAAGTTCACGGGTCTGGCTCTGGAAGGAGAAGGAGCTGCTGGGGGCAGCTGCTGTTCCCTGGTGCATTTCAGTGCGGAGGCTTGCCTGTGGCAGGGGGACAGCAACGCAGAGGAGACAAAAAGGACAAAGAAAATATTTGTAAAAGAGGATTTAGAGCACGACTGAGGGCCACACAGAGGCTAAAGGCACAGCACAAGGATCTGAAATCCTGGGCAGTTGTTGCTGTTTGCACAAGTCAGTGCTGTCAGTGCAGCTGCAGAATTTTGCTCTGTCTCTGCTATCGGTAATTTTTCTCCAAAATTATTCACAAAGCTTGAGTACATTAAAAAGAATTCATTGTACTGTCATATTTTCCCCTTTAAGCAGATAAAGTTGTCACTCTTTTCAAATTAAAAGAAGAATTGTGAAAAATAAATGAGGAATCTCTTTTCTAGTGTACTGTGCTGTCACCCACAGAGCTGTAGTTTTCAGTTCCATTGTTTGAGTTGCAGAGAAAAACTTATTTGTCTAAACTGAGGTAATTTTTAGATCTCTGAAATCTCCATTTTCTCTCAGGTCCCTCTCCCCCCAGTTTTAGGCATCCAGAGAAAACCTAAAACTGCGAAATAAATCTTCAAATGCTGCAGAAAGCTGAGCATAGCTTTTACTACATACCACTGCAATTAGAACTAATTTACTGCCCTGTGAGATGGGGGAAATGTGCAAGGTACTCCTTGGGTGAGTAGAGCACAGTCAGAAAAGCAGAGCTGTTCTGTATAAGTTATCTGCTTGTATTCAACAATTATCAGGGTCATTCTTACGGCTACATACCGCAGAGCATTAATTGATGGGGCTGCAGCTGGTGGTACCACTTTGGCTGCTTCAGCCCAGCTCTTATTCCATATTTCTCAGGTTCCTGTGAGCAGTCTTGGACCACATCCCATCACCTTTTTTTTTTCCCCCCCAAAAGTACAAAAAGTACTTAAGTCTCTCCTGGAAAACTGCCAGGATTTCATAAAAAGAACAGAGCTGTTGTTTCTTTACTATTTTTATCTCCTCTGCCAAAAAAGACACCATGTTGCATTGGCAGCTGTATATTTTAAATTGCTTTCTCTGTTGAGCTTCTCAGGTCAGACCCAGGCTTTGTGCAGCCAGTGGAGCTCCAGCAGCTTGCTGACTGCAGCTGCACTGTGCATCTGGGGGCGCTGGATTTTAGGCAATGATTCCCACCCACAGCAAGACTGCACTTCCCAATTTCCTAAATGTCAGGAGGCACACGAGTTTGAAAAAGAGCTGGAGGAGCAGGTGTATGGAGAAAAGCCTGTGATAAAAAGCTGTTTCCAGTCCCAGTGCCTTTTGCAACAGGAGGGTGCAGTTGTGGCTAGGCTTGGCAGAAAGGCAAAATTCCCCTGGAATTCCCTCTCCTGGAGCCAGGATCTCAAGGTCTGAATGACTGCAGTGGTTAGAGTGGTTCTGTCCTGTGGTTTGTGTAATCCTGCCCTGAAAACCGAGTCACTTCATCCCCTCT
This sequence comes from Motacilla alba alba, assembly GCF_015832195.1. Lineage (NCBI taxonomy): Eukaryota > Metazoa > Chordata > Aves > Passeriformes > Motacillidae > Motacilla > Motacilla alba. Next base: position 5,223,134 of record NC_052020.1, on the reverse strand, counting down.
GTGTCAGGTTTTATTCCTCAGGAGTTCTTGAGATGGAAGGTGTAGGTGATTGGAAGTGGGGCTGAGCCTCGTCCCCAGTGGCTCCAGCTGTGCAGGAGGTGAATGCTATTGAAGAGAGCCATGGAGTGCCCAGAGGTGCTGAGCAATCCCACAGGGAACAGAGGGCACACAGGTGCAGGGCATCAACAGGAGGGGATAAAAGGTTGGGCTGAAGAACAAGAAGGGCAGAGCTTGCAGCCTTCTGAAGTGCCATGGTGTTGCTCTGCGTGGGCAGAAGCCTTCTGGAATTGTGTGGGGACACTCTGGGTATTGTGGCTGTCTCAGCTGTGGCATCTGCTGTGACAGAAAACAGAAAGAAGGCAAATCTCTTCTCAGTGCTCTATGTCCTTTCAGCATTAGAGGTAATTCCACACAATTGTAATGGCATTTTAAAGATCGAGTAAGCTGCCAAAAGCACTTAAAAATATGAATGTATGCAAGCCCAAAACACTTAACTTTGTCAAAGCTTTTAATTCTGATGAATTGTCATTTAAGGCTCTTCTTTGGGCTGTGAGAGGTAAGATTTCATTGCCAAAATACAATCTGTTCCTGCAAAGACTGACTCTTATATTTAAATTTGAATGAACAATATGAGTGGCCTTTGCTGTAATTGCCACAGCCTAATTTGGGATGTGCAGAAAGCTTGTGAGATTAAAACTTTTTGGAGGGTATTATTAATTCAGACACAGTCTGCAGCTCCAAACTGCCTTGGAAATATTTGCATTTAGTGGTAGAGCACCTCAATGTATATTTTTACTGTAACCTATAATGTTACTTACTGTCTCTTAAATATATATATATATATATATGTGTGTGTGTGTGTGACATAGGTATAGGTATGGAAACACAAGCAGATAAATATCTGAAAAAAGACTGGAAATCACTGGAATAGAGATGGGGGGCAGCTTCATGAAAGCTGTCCTACCACAGGAAGCACAGTTTGCTGGGAAGTGCTCAGTGGTGAAAAATGTAACCACACTTATTCTCTACTGTTTGAAATATTCCGTTCTCCCTCCTCCCCCTACATTCTCCTGGATCCTCAGAATCCTTGTAACAACAGGTTAAGGTCAATTTGATCATACAGTTCCTACTGTGGAAAGCTTTGTAGTTGAACACCTGCTCTATATAAGTAAAGATGAACCAACTTTCACACTTAAAAAAAGGCTCCATCATCTTTGGTATTGATGCCAAACAGAACACAGCTAGAACACTCATCTTCAGAACGGAGAGTGAACTTTCTGAGAATTTACAGTGGTATTGATGAGCAGCACAATTGTCACACAGACAATTGCACGGAGTGTCTTTGGCCCTCTTTGCAAAGTACAGTAACTGCAGGGTAGCTGGTGATGCCCTGAAGGCAATTAGCAATTAGAAAATTAGAGGGATAGGAGATACAAAATCTGATACAACTTCTTATATGCTGCTTTAAATCTCTTGCTGAGACCACACTGTGAGGAAGCAGATCTTTCAGCTCTTAACCCACATGCAAAGCAAACACTCTGGCTTTTTATTGCCTTTTTTTATCCGATCTGCTCCATGCTAGCTTCTGTTAATTCAAAATTTGGTGCTTGGGGTTGAGAGCTCTTTGTCTTCCTCCCTGTGAATCAGCCAATCCCAAGCCCTGGGCAGCCTGCCTGCCCCACTCACAAGTGCTGAGAGCACTGAGACTGGAGGGAGCTTGCAGGTTTGGTTCTCTAACTGAGCAGTGATTTATGGCTTCTGACTGAGGTCATTGCTTGGCACATAGTGATGGCCAATTTGATGGATTAGGAGCTCAAGGGCCCTTAACATTTGCAACCCATCATAATCTGGCTGGCAGTGACCACAACAAAAAACCCTGCATATTCTTCTTTGGATCTATTTTAAACTAGTTCAGCTTTGTTTTCTTCTTGGAGACCTACTGCTGCCATTAGCCACTCTTTGATTTGCTTCCAAGGATGGGTCAGAGTCACATTTTTCTTTGATAAACCTATTTTGGTCCCCTCATTGATGTATGCTGCTGAGAGTTGCACGTTTCTTTTTGGTCTGCTATTGTATTACCACATCAAGGAGAGCTGCAGGAGGGTTTTACACAGCATCAGAGGGTGCACTTGGGCTACTTTTGTGTCATCTGAAGAAGCAGGTCCTGATTAACAGCACCTCAAGTATCACCAGTTCATCAGTGTCTGTGAGGTGTGTAAGGCAGAGTGCTTTGGAAACAGCATTAGAAAGGCTTTAGTGCACTAAAGGGGTGGGGAAGAAGCTCTGAATGAGGCAAACTCTATGAATATACACGGTTCACATATTTAAAATTTAGCCTAGTTCAGGAATAAAATTGTGGGATCACCTGCAATTCTCAGCCAGGCTGATACTAATGTCAGTGAAAGTGTAATACCCTGTGACTTTGGTATTGAACCCCTTTAAAGTTAGGGTTTGAAAGTTGTCTTTGCTGTGTCAAAAGTGTCTTACTGTACTGCAAGGCTGGGAAGGAGCTATTTCTATCATATTTACTGTAGGCAGCTCAAACAACAGCAGTAAGAATCAATAGTAATCAATAATTATATAGCACTTTTTACCTGCTGAAATAGCATCTCTTGCACAGGAAAGTCCTGTTTTGTTTAGGAAGACTTGCTCTGAAGGTGGTGATTTATTTTTCATCTATGGTATTTCACAATCCCGAGAGTTTATTAGAATATTGATATGTCTTTGGAGTTTCACTCTTCTCTGTTACATTTTGAATCACTGAAATATAGGTTGAAAATAAGTTGTCTAGATTCTGTTTTTTTCTGTGCCAATGCCTTGGAGCCATGCTGCTGGCTCCTTGTCCTTTGGTGGGGGCTGTATAAATGCAGGAGAAGGTGCTTCAGACAGAGTGAAAATATATTTCTGTGTTGTGCAGAGGAAGACAAATACCAGGAAGGCTGTTCTTTGCTCAGTGCAGCTCTTTCAGAGTGACTTGCATGGATGGACATTTTTGCTGAGAAGATCCTCTAGCTCAGAATTGTGTGAGCAATGCTCCTGAGCTGAAAATCCATGCTGGAAACACCAGCATGGGCATGCAATGTTCCTGAACTAAAAATCCATGCTGGGAATATCAGCACATGCACGCAATGCTCCTGAGCTGAAATTCCATGCTGGAAACACCATCCTGTACCTGAGGCACTTTTGGGCTCCACCCCATCTGTTTCCTAGAGCTAAGAATCCTTCTCCCAGAGCGCCTCAGGTGTGGAAGTCCATGTTGGAAAGCTCACGTCCTCCTTCCTGCAGATGAAGGAGGGAACCAAGCACGCTTTGACTGTGGCCATACGAGCTGCTGCAGCAAGAGCTGGGACCAAGACCTGCTGCCTGGTAACCTACTCACCTCTGCCTTATTCACAGAAGGGTGGGGATGAAATGAGTTTTCTTCAGATCGCCAAAAATGTCATCAGACTCCAGAGATCTCCAAGCCTAAACTGTCTCCAACGCCTTCTCATGAGTCCAGGGCCTCACCTCTTCCCCTCTGTGCAGCTGCCAAAACCTCTTGCTTCCTTTCACTGACAGCTTCACCAGTGCAGCTGTGTATTTTCAATGAGTAGCACTAGGAAAATTTGGGGATGGAATATAATTAAATTTTTAAAACCCACAGGAAAGTTTCTGGTTTGAACATATTAGTCACTCGAGTTCAATTAAAGCTTTGTTTCTAAGGATGTTACCTGATGCTACCACAGAAGATCTAGAGAGCTGCAGGATGATCTCTGCTTTGCTGAGACCACTGCCACTCACATCCTGATTTGAATCCATAGGAGAACCACGGTGCTGAAGGCCAGTGACAGATTCCTGGAAGGATTTGTGTCAGAACCAATTTGGATCTGGGGAACTTTGAGTTACAGTTGCCGTGCAGAGAGCCACGGCAGCATTCCCTTCCTGAAACACAGCAAAAATTCACCTTTCCTTGTCATCTGATGAAGGGAAGGTAAGTATTAAATGCACTTCAGTTGTGAGCTATTCTGAGCTAGGATTCATGCAAGTCTTGTTCAGCAGGAAAAAAAAGTAACGTTTCAAATACCTTGTAATCCCCTTTTTTCTTTCAGGAAGACCTAGGTGCTGCTGCATAGAGGTAGGTCTGCTGCTGAAGCACAGCTCTGTGGAATCCTGCTTGCTTCCTAAACAAGGGATTCTTTAGCTCATGTGTGACATTTTTATAGCTGGTGTCTCCTCCTGTATCTATTTTGAACGTATGGGGAGTCAGTGCTGCATTATATGAGACACTGATATACTCTGAATTTATTTGCTGGCTGTGGAGTAGTTCAGCCCTGTCAGAATCCTTGTCTGGACCAAAGGAAATCTAAGAACACAAGAGAGACAGCAGAGAATGGGCCTTCTTGGGCCACAGCTCTCACATGTTCAGTTGGGGCTCTGTGAACGTGTCAGTTCAGATGGAAAGCCACAAATGGGGAAGAATTGCATCCAGCTTTGACCACCAGCAAAGTAGCTGTGCATTCTCTGCTGTGAAAGGTCATTCCTCCCCACCATGACCACCTCATGGTTTTACCTTTTTTCCTTCCACCACCCGTTAGGTGGCACCTAGAGAACAGAGAAGTGGCTGGCACACTCTGGGCAGGAGATGATGGCAGGAGAGTGAGTACAGCCATCTCCCACTGAAGTCTTCAACTTCCCCCCAGAGCTCTTTGCATCCCTCCACACTCCTGGAACAACTCTGCTTCTCTTCAGCAAAGACTTTTGGCTTCACTGTGAGAGGTCCAGGCCGGCTCCATGAGAGAGTTTGCATGGTCCTTTCTGGCTCCTGCACCTTAACTTTCCCTCAGCTCTGCAGAGCACAGAACCCAAGTGATAACACTGTTCATGGGCCAGTTCTGCTGCTTTTCTCTCCAGGAAGGTGCTGCATGTTACATCTGAACTCGGTGATCAGGACTCTTTTCCTCTCTGCAATGCAATGTGCTTTGGCCACTTGTTCTGAGAATCAGTGGGAGAGAACTCTCCTATTCTGAGAGGGCTGGGCACATAACAGCATTTTTCATTCTCTCCTGTTCCCACAGCTCAGCTGCAGTTAAGAAGGAACCCCCAGAGGTCCTCTGGAAGTCACATGGTAACTCAGGGCCAGGTTTTCAGGACAAGCTGTAGGAGATACCTTCAGATGGTTTAGGCAGACACAGCACTGGGATGGGACAATTTATCAGGAAGGTTTAGACCCTGGTGTTTCTAGGCCCACCCTGTAGCTGGCAAGGCATTGAAGAATGGTCCAAACTTCTCCCTGCCATGGGTATTGAACCTGCTCTTTGGGAACCTCAGCCACTACTGGTATTGGGAGCAAATCATGGAGAAATTAAATTTCTGCACTTCAAAAAAAAAAAAAAAAAGAAAAAAAAAAAATAAGCAGAAAAGGCTTTCCAAGAGTTTCTACCACTCCTTCAGGGATTTTTTTTTTTAAAGAAATAACAGCAGGAGTTTTAAGAGCCAGCTACTGATCTGATAGACACTAGAACTCATAATTCTGATAGTTCTGTTTCTGTCCTTGTCAAGCACCCTGCTAATGGCTGGGTCTCTGCCCTACCTGGAGCAAAACTGAAGCTGATTTAAGCATCACTCATGCTTAATGGCATTCAGGAATGAAGGGCACCATAATAATGGAGCTTGTGTCACAGGTCTTGTCACAGGGGGAAAATTGGGAGATTGTCCTTGTAAGACTTTGTATTCTAGAGTGACCTGGCTACTTTTATATTATCTAGTCAGTTTTCGACAGAGCAAAACATTGATGTTATAGCTCACAAATACATCTGTCTGGGGTGGTTTCTGTCAACTGGGCTGTTTCTTTTGTGGTGTCCTTTTGTGTATGTCACAGGACAACTTTTTATGGGGTCCTTTATAGGAAAAGGAGGTGAATCAGTTTACATCCCCCTTAGAAAATGTGGCATCAAACCACTTCTTCAAAGTCCAGCACATTTCCCCAAGCACAAGTAAAACCCTAAATGGTTAAATCAATCCCAACTAATTCAGCATTTACTAAACTCTGTCCTTACTCACACATTCTACTATTCCCAAGCGGAGTAAAGGGTAGGAGACAGTGGTGCAGATGAAAAGAAACAGAAAATATCCCCCTTTGGAAGGAGACAAGTTCTTCTCTGGCACATTTAAAGCAACCTGATGTTTGCACCTCCAGATTGATGTTATTAAGCATCTTTTCCTTCCCCCATCCATGCAAATATTTGGTTCAGCTTGCTGAGGGTTGATCAAATCTTCTCCCTGCACAAGCCTCCATGGGTGGAGACAGGATCCAAAATGCCAGCAAATAAAGGTTTAGAAAATGCACTATCAACAGAGCTGTGCAAATGACTCCTTTTAGTGGTTTCTTGGCTGAGCTGGAATGCTGAGAAACAAGTTGTTCTGTGACAGTGGAACTAATGAATCCTGGCTGCCTGGATTTGAATCCTTACCTCCCAGCTCTTTGCCCACCCCTCAACCCCTGCTCCCTCCGTGTCCCCAGTGATTCCCTCCCCTCCAGCTACCTCTGCTTCCCTTCCTTCTCCCCAGATAACAGCTGGGCAGTGGTAGCAGGGATTGCAGCTGGCTCTGAGGAGGAACTGGCCGGGGAGAGCAAAGAACTGCTGAGCTCACAGGGCAGAGCTCTTTAGTGGGGGCACTGGTGTAGGTCCCTCTCTTTCTGTTGAGCTGCCAGCTCCTTGAACTTTGTGCTCACTCAGCTTTGCTGGGAATGTCATGTCTGTGCAGAATTTGGCTGAAACAGGCCCGAGGTTGAGGAGTTATTGGAGAGACAGATGGACTGGCAGTGCAATCACACAAGCCTCATTTCCTAGGGGAACCTGCCTTCAAGTGCTTTGCTTGAACCAAGATAAAGTGGTTTTGCTTTGTTTTCCAAGGCTTGTTAACTGCTTGGATTAAACTAAATATATGTATTAAATGATACTGTAAGCATGTGAGTGCTCTTCTGCTGCTTTATGCCTTTTTTTTTTTTTAATAGCAGTGGATTTATTTCTTTACATATTTTATGAGCAAAGCATGGCACAGCTAACCCTGCCTAGTTTATGTTGGCTTCACATAACTTTTGGTGTCACGATGCTGTTTATTTTATATCCCTCTTCTCTTCCTCTGCCCTTGATGCATCACCCAAATGTTGCTGTCTTTATGGGAGGAGTGCCCCATGTCTTTGAGCACTTGCTGCCTTCTTGAAGGGTTATGCTGTTAGTGCAAAGGTATTTTTCTCCTCACCTTAGCATGGTTTCAAGAGTTTCAGCTTTACCTAATACAGAAGATCAAAACTTGTAAGGAAATGGCTAAGTACACCTTAAGTATTAATAAACTTTAGAAATGACAAGGCCTGGTTTGCCATTTCCTTGAACAGACCTTGTGTCCAGACCCTCTGTTTGGACAGGCACAGATGAATAGAGTCTTTTTCACATATTTTCTCAAAAAGACTGGGATAGAGTCTTTTTCCTCATATTACCATATCATATTTATGATAAATGTATTTAGTTCTCTTCCTTATGAGCAGAGCAGCCATCAGTATTAACAGATGGCTCATACTCATTAAAAAAAAAAGCCTCTCAAATTCATACCTAATTCACAACACCCATTTCATATCAATTGTTTATCTTCTTCTCCTTAACTCATTCTACAATTATGACCAGCACTTTTTACTGCACTGCAGGGCATTAAGTACAGAGACACAACACAATTAGGGTTTCTTTTCTGACCAAGGAGCTGTGTACTGTAATAGAGAGAGAACAATAATAAAAATATAACTACAACAAATATAACTAATAAAAATATATAAATTATATATATATGTTTTTATATATGATATATGTTATATACTATTATATATTATATAAATATATTTTATATAAATATACTATATATATTTACATATAAATATAAATAAGAAATACTACTAATAATAACTATAATAATATATATAACTATAATATATGAATATAATATACATATCACTAATAATATATGAAAATAATAATAAATAATAAAATATAACTAAAATATAACTGAGGGCCATCAATGCTATCATAATCTATCTAACTTTAGAGTAAAAAGAGTTGTGCAAGCTATAAAAAAATGATACAGCTGGCAAAATTGATCAGTAGCTCAGAATTGTGTTGAAATCCAGGCCCTAATTTCATAGTGCCAGAAGTTCAGCTCAGCTGTTAATATTTTCTAATAATCCCTTTTCATCTGCTGCTGGCTTTTATTTATACCACTGCAGCACCCTTGGAACCCTGGTGGCACAGCAGTGCCATACTGTTCTAAACACCATCTAAACACAGAACAGAGTGAAGGTTCTTGCATTTAAGGGTTGTGAATTCTCTTAAAATAAGTCACTGCTTTGAAAACCATCAGTCATGGCACTATCAACTATTAATCTATTCGGTAAACTGTATTTTGTCTTTTCATCTGTTTTTTTTTTCATTTTTTCATCTATTCATCTATTTTTTATCTATTCATCCATTCTTTCATCTATTCATTTCCAGATCTCGTTCAGAAACCTTTTTCTCCTGCGTATATATTTAATTTTTGTCTTGTATTGAATTTAATGCGTTGCGTAAATCTACTGAAAGAAGTTATACTTTTAGAGAATGATGCGATTGCTCCGTTCAGCAGGTGAGTTTTAGTGCATTAGCATTGCCACGCAAGAGCAAAGAGATGATTAGTGAGGCAGTTAAAAAAGGAAATGCAAATGTAGATTAGTAGGTTACAGTGTCTTTCATTATTACTGTATTCAGATCCAGTCTTGACTGTATTAAATGCATCATTGTGGCACTGCTGGCTGCTCGGTGCCTGGTAAATGAAGTTCACAGGGTAAATCCTGCTCAGGGGAATAGCCAAACTTGATGCTAATTGCCAACTTTGTTGCCATGGTTATGCAGAACAAACATGTCCCTAACCCCCTGGGCAGGAATCGGGCCCAGCACAAAGGGAGCTAATTTAGTGCTCTCAATAGAAACGGGCTGCACAGAAAGCTGTGGTCAGCAAGGGCTTCTAATCCAGTTCCAGTCATTAAGCATCCCTGTGCAGAGCAGTGGTCTTAGGGCCTACAAGCTGTTAAAGCAGACACACAGCTCTGTTTGGACTTTCTCCATTACAAATATCGAGCCCATTTGCATTTCCTGTTCTGAAATTTGACAAAGAAGAGACAAAGTTTGGCCATGGAATCATTTCTACACATCCATCAGGTGCCCTTGTTAATGTATAGAGGGTGCTGGCTTAGGGAAAATGTGTTGCATTTTTATCCACCTGCTCAGCTCTAGAGTTTCTCCTAGTGGTGCTGAACTTCCACAATGGAATCAGAGAGCTTTGGTATGTCCTGGTGTCCCCAGCTAAGTCATGGCTAAACTCTTGTGTCTGCTGGATGTCCCTGTGTTGATAATAGCAAACGGAACTCCCAAAACCAGTGGGTGAGCCACAGAGATAGGAGAGAACTTGGCTGCTGCTTCTGCAGGAAAGAGACCGAGAGCAGAATGAAGGTCTGTGTTGGGGTGATAAAGACCAGGGCACACGTGGAAGGCCACAGCAGCTGATGAGGGGCTGGGGAGCTCCTGGTGGGCTGCACAGGGGACCACTGTCCTTCAGGGACATTGTCCCCTTCTCCCAGCTATAGCCACAATCCCTACTTCTCCTGTTCTGCTGGCTGCAAAAGCGAGTTTGGTAGATGCAAAGGAGGTAAAACTGAGATGATTTTGACATTTTGCCCCGCTTGCTTTGACAAGATCCTGTTTGGCCTATGCTTGGAGGGAGTGCTGTGCACAGCCATTGCTGTTCACAGAATGAAGGGGATACATAAAGCTTGTGCCTGCAGCTGATGACAGCAAAACTGACTGACTCTGGCAGCTGTGCATGTTCTGCCAGCAAACTACACAAAAATACATTTTTAATTAACTTCTTCAGTTATAAAGGCCATTTAAATGACATATGACTTTCAAAACAAGATATTCTGTGGGGCCCGTATATCTCTCCCCACTCCTGTGTTTGCTTTTCCTGCTTCAGCACTTGACATTAATGTCTGTCATTGAACATCTCAACCTTTGGATCTTTCTCATGGGAGACACAGATCAGAGTGTCCAAGTAATTTGGTGCTGCTGGCATTTTTGTTCACCACAAATGTTTCTGATGATCCTAATGACATTTCAGCAAGTTTGGGAGGAAAAAAATCATTAAGAGTAGAACGAAAAAAAAAATCCCTTGTTGATCTGAAGTGCTCTCTGAATGAGTTCTGGGAAGTTTAAATTCAGACATGGAATCCAACCTTTCCATTTGCACTAGAAGTGAGAGTATTTGTAGTTACTGTTGAAGAGAAACCCAGTGTTGAAATCTTTAAACAAGAGGTTTCGGGTTTGTTCAGCGGAGGGATGACTATTGATCAAAAATACATTCTACGTGTTTGCAGTTTAGTGAGGCACACTCATTTCCAAGACCAAAACTGCTGTCTTTTTATTTTTACAGTCTTTGTTTGAACTGAGATCCACATTCATTGTTAGTGAGCTTTAATAATCTAAGGGTCACTTGAAGGGCTTTTGTTTGAGAGACCTTTCAAGCCAAGCCAAGGCAGCAGTTTAGAGAACGTTTCTTGTTTGTAGACAAAAATATATTAAAACAACCAAGGGAGCTATTACTCTTCCACATAATTATTTTTAATGTCTCATTGGACATGTATGAAATGCCTTTCAGTTCCTGTGGGAGAATTACTTTTTTGCCTTTTGCAGCGTAGCTTTTGTTAAATTTCTGCGCTGCTTTTCCATTGAGCAATGTTCACCCCAGAAGACTTTATAAACACGAACAGTATCTCCAGGAACATGCTTCCAACATAATCCACAGAAGTACTTAGAGATTTGTCAGCAGTCATGGGCCTGATACCTTGCATACCTTGTGCCATCTATTTTTTTTCTGGCCGCAGTCAGGAGAGAACGTGACCCCAGTTCACAGGGGGAGAAGTCAGAGAACAGCCAGGAGCCCTGCAGGAGGTGAGGCAGAGCCCTGTGCTGCAGCAGCCCATGGCGAGGGCAGGAGGGCTAAGACTTCCTTCACCCCCTTTTTTCCTGGTAAATAAATGCCAGAGAATCAGACCACCTTGTGGCTTTGGAATAAAAAGGATTGGCGCGTGTTCTGTGCTGTGTAGCTCCTTTCAGTTCGCTGGCAAAGACTGGAATGCTGTGCATCCTTCTTTTTTATGACTGGAATGCATTTGTGGGGAGGAAAACAAGCACAGAAGCTGAGGAAAGAAGGAAAGAGTAGCTTTATGGAAAGACAGAAACCGTCCTGCAAAAATAAAATTCTAGTAAAAATATTTGGGCTTGGCTTGGGAAGTGCACGTGTTGTGCCATTTGTGCTCCACAGAGGTCCAGGCTCAGCAGGCAGATGCAGGTGCTTCCCTGGGATGTCTCCTCCTGTTGGGTGTCATTGATCCTTTAAATCTGCCAGTCGCCCTTTTCATTTGGGAAGATGCCCAGATGTTTCTTGCTCAGATGTTGGGAGCTCCCGCAGATCTCATAGTAGCTGGCTTGTTTCTGCAGCCGTCGCCCTTCTCCTGGGCATGGTGAAACTTTCAGGAATCCCAAATGGACCTTACACAAACACACCCCATGATCCATGTCTCATCATGAAGCTCATAAATGGGTATCTGTCTAGGTAATCATGCTTGCTAACTGGATATAAACCCAATTCCAAATGTATAGTGCTCTCAGGTTTCCAAGACATAAATGACTATAGCCATCATCTTCGGATGGCTAAACTTGAAGTGTTTCAAAGTAAGCTTATAAAATTTTAAGTTATGTAGATGAAGTATGATTTGCAAAATGCTCTGGTTTGTGGAATGATCTTGCCTTGTTTATGGCTAAAACCCACATTCTAGCAATTTCTAGCAGGGAAAGGCTGTGGAAGCTGCCTCTTTGAGCAGGATATGATGATAGGAGCAGATTATTGTAACTCTGTAACACAGTGGTGTTCTAACATCTGAAGCACGAGTTGCTCAACAGTAAGTGATTTAATTGTGTAAAAAGTTGCCTTAACGTGAACTGCAGTGCTCATCTTGGAACAATAATTATGTTGTAGCTCAAGAATATATTGTAAGACTGTAAGGGTAGTATGCACTTCCCAGTATCTGCCTGATATCACGGTGGCAGAGCACTTCCAAAATATTTTGTACATAAAAATCACTGCAGATATGTACCTAACAGCATATTCCTTGGAACAAAGACTGTAAAGCAAACCTGGGGTTATTTTTAATATATCATTATTTGAGGGCTTCCTGTGAAGTTGATCTTTCAGTGTCATCCAAAGTTCCCTGTCCTGATTTGACAGTTTTATGGCTTTGAACTCTCACTCAGTTGTTCAAGGTGATTTAATCATTGGGTTGAGTGTCTCTACGTTTAGAGGCTGCCAAATATCATTGTTTGTAGAATAGCTGTTCAATTTGGAGTGCTTCTATTCAGCAGAGGTGCTGGAAAAATGGGAAGGACTAAATATGTGCTGCCTGAATAAGGGGTAGGAAAAGCTGGGATGAAAGAATTTAGTGGTCTACATGTAAATGAAACATGGAAGCATGAGAGAGAGACAGAAGAATTATGTGGAGTTTGGCAGGAGGATGTAATGAGTAATAGATGGAATGATGAAGGGGAAATAAAATCGGCTGGATGAAGAAAAGCTTCCTGACCACGAGATCTTGTTTGATTACTGAGGTTTCCCAGGGGACTTCTGTGATTTGGGAAAAGTTGTACAAGGCTGTTCAGAGCCTCACAACGCACAGCTCTTAGTCACCTCACAACGTGGCATCCAGGAGTGGATAGTGCTCCCCTCTTTTAACTGTGTTGGAGGTTCCTGGGATTTGCTGGGCAGCCCAGAGCATCTCCTCAGTTCTGTCTGGCCTCTGGCTTCTCTTTCAGTTAGGCTTGATAAATAACATTAGAGATCTTGAAGAAAATCCACCTCCTCTGAAGCTGTGGGCTTGATCCTGGTTCTTTGATGCTGAGGGCAGGAGACTGCAGGGTTGGATTGAGCTGGCCAAAGGGACAGGAGCTCTGAAGATGCATTAGGTGACAATTGCAAATGCCTTTGTGCGTGTCCTCAGAAGGCTGAGCCCAAGCCTTTCCAATGTCTGCATTGATGTTACTGATGCACAGTGTTGGACTGGAGCACGTTGCAAGTGTTAAATACTCTGAAATCCGTATTTGGCCAGAGAACTTATCCAACTGATTCCAGAACTTTCATTCCATGATAAAGCAGATGTAGCTATTATGGGGTGTTCGTGTTACCCAATCATAGAATTATTTCATTATAGATCTGGTGTCTGGCTAAAGCTGACTCCAGGAGTTCCTCAGAGAAAAGTTTATCGGATGAAAAATTAAGTGTGCTTTTAGCTGATATCCAACCAATTTGCTGAACTTACTTCGACTTCTGCCCAGAGGTTCTGAGAGTATGTTTATCAGTGAGAGTCCATTTGGGTTTGAACATTTAGGAAAGAGGCATTCAAAAACCCAGACGCAGTGAAGACCACACGGCTTCTAGAAACTGGGGAGCTCAGCTCATGAAGGCACAAAAATGGGTTTACAGGCTGCTTTCCTGGTGGGTCTCTTCTGCTTGGCCTTTCAGTACATTCCTTGTTTTCAGGCAGCTTCTCAGAGCAATAGGACCCATTTCCTCAAAAGCACACAGAAACTGCACAGGCTGCTGCTGCTCAGGGTGAAACTGAGATAAACTGGGATCAGTGACATGGACGGTGGGATGGAGGGCAGCCTCAGCAGGTTTGCCATCACCACACTCTGTGTGCAGCCTCTGGAGGGCAGGGATGCCATCCCAAGGGACACTGACAGCCTGGAGAGGCTCGGGAGAACCTCATGGAGTTCAGCAGGCCCAAGAGCAAGGTCCTGCACCTGGGCTGGGGCAATCCCCAGCACAAACACAGGCTGGGCTGAGAATGGATGGAGAGCAACCCTGGGGAGAAGGGATGGGGGTGTTGGAAGCTCAGCAGGACCTGGCAGTGTGCACTGACAGCCCAGAAAGCCAAATGTGCCCTGGGCTGCAGCCAGAGCACCGTGGGCAGCAGGGCAGGGGAGGGGATCCTGCCCCTCTGCTCTGCTGTGCTCTGGAGATCCCTGCTGGAGCTCTGCACCCAGCTCTGGGCTCCCCAACAATAAAAGGGCACAGAGCTGCTGGACTGAGTGCAGGGGAGGCCATGAGGTGCTCAGAGGGCTGGAGCACCTCTCCTGTGAAGACAGGCTGAGAACTGGGGTTGTTCAGCCTGGAGAGGAAAAGGCTCTGGGGAACCTTCCAGCAGCTTTCCAGATCCTAAAGGGGTTAGGAGAGAGCTGGAGAGGGACTTTTCACAAGGGCAGGAGGAGCAGGACATGGGGGAACAGCTTAACACTGACAGAGGGCAGGGTTAGGTTGGTTATTAGAAAGAAACTCTTGGCTGTGTGAGTGGTGAGGCCCTGGCACACATTGCCCAGAGAAGCTGTGGCTGCCCCATTCCACAAACAGTTCAAGGCCAGGGGCTTGGAGCAACCTCATGGACTGGAAGGTGTCCTTGCCCATGCCAGGAGGTTTGAAATGAGATGGCCTTTGTGGCCATTTCCAACCCAAATCATTCCATGATTCTAAATATTGCTAAGAACTCAATTTTGAAACTGCACACAATTCAATGTCTACTTTGCTCCCAGGAACTTTCAGAGTTCTGAGCTGTGGAAGTCCTGAATTTTGAAACAAATCACACAGAAATGTGAGGTTTTTCATGCAAGTTCATCCACAACTAAATAAAACCAAATTTATTGTGAAGATAGTCCTTCTTTGAAATATCTTCTTTGAATTTAATATTTGTTATCTCATGGGTGCATGATTAGCTCCATATCAGTAGGTGCATAACTTGTACATTCTGAGATCTATCTAATGTCTACAAAAGGAACAAAAATAAATCATTTAGATCTGGAACAGTGATCACAATGGAAGTTTCATTTGCAAAGGATTTATGGGGACTTGAAGTGAGTATTATGTTTTGAATAAATGCACCATTGACCAGTATCAGATTTCCATAGGCTTTATCTTGTTTTTCCTAAGCAACTGCTCATAAACTTTTTAGTATCTTGACTAACATGATGGTGCTACTTGCAAATCTGTTCATAGAGCTATTAATCTACGATACTGCAATCTAGAGAAAGGAATCACACTTACTTGCTCATTCCTTTCACTATTTCATTTAAAAAACATAAATAACAAGTTGACAGGGTTCCTTTGTGCTTCTTTCTTTCTGACTAATATGTGATAAATATATCAGGAAAGGTTTGTCAAGACATCACAAAGCAGGTCTTGGTTCCGATGTGAACTTTACTGAACTCTGCTTTCATGTAATAGGAAGAAAAACAAGAGGTAGATTTGATCAGTCTGCACCCCTGACTCAACAGCTACAGCAAACCCTCGGTGCTTTTAATTCCTGTGTCACAGCAGTACTCAGATGAATTTAGTGCACTCGAACGGACATAAAATCTGAAGGGAAAGGAATGTCCTTCTCATGAAGAAGAAATTTGACTTCTGAGGCAAGTTCAACACGTGGGTTCCCTCCCTCCTCTCCTTTCTTCCCCCACCTCTGCCTGCAGCTTTGTCTGTGGCTGTCCCTGCACAGCCCATCTCAGCATGAGCTTTGTGGGACAGTGGGGGCAGCAGAGGCTGCAGCTGGACAGTGACAGTCACAAATCTGAAAACAGTGACAGCTACAGCCCGTCTCAGTTGTGTCAGATACTGAGGCTTCTGTCCCTGCCTGCAGCAGCTCTCTCTTGGGTTGGTGCCCTGAAACCATGGACTTTTCACACTCATGTCCAGACCAGACATCCCCCACCCACACAAGGGAGAGTTTGCCTGTAAACCTTCAGGTTTGACCAAAAGCCACATTGAGTGGGAAGCCTTGGAATTAAGAACTGGGGAAAAACTCCTGTTTCAGCTGGGGGTACATTTTTGCTGCCTGTTGCTTCCAGCCACCCAGATGAGTAAAATGAGCTTCTCTACCTCATGTAGAGAATTGTTGCTGCAATCCACATGTATCAGTAGGTGCAGTCCAGGGAGAGGAGACACACACACCTTCCTGGAGCTGTGGTTACCAAGGACTGGGTTTGCTCTGTTTCTAAGGAAGCCAAAGGGCTGTGCTGGGGGGCTGGGGGCAGTGGAATGTCTGCCCAGGCTGTGAAGGAGCTGTGGGTGTTGGCTGTGCTGTGCTGCTGGGCTGGGAGGAGGGACTCGCCGTGTTGCAACAGCTCTGCAGCCCTGCCACCCCCTCACAGGTCACATCACTGACACATCGCACGGAGCTGTGCTGCAAAATGCAACCATCTGCCTTTCTTTGCTTACACAAGGTCTCCAGGCACTCCACAAATACTGCTGGAGTCCCCCATTGTTCTGGCAAAACTGCTGGCACCGCTTCCACTTCTCCGGGGTGTACAGAAGGGATTGAACAGAACCCGGGGGCTTTGGGCTCTCTTCTGCTTAGGGCATCAGGCACATTGTCCCCACTGCTCGTCTTCTCCACTCACCAAACATCCTCAGGCAGGGGGCATGCTTGGCCTTCCCCACTGCCTGGTACAAGTCCTGGTGAGCTGGCATCCTTAGGCACTGCTTTCAGTGGAACACTTGCCCTACAGCCCTTTCAGTCAGGGGCGTACGTGGATGAATTCCTCTGGGGTGTGTACAGGGAATGAAACCCAGCGAAAAGGGGTTTAGACCCTCAGCTGAGACAGACCAGCCCTCTTGTTTCCTGCTGAGGACAGCTGATGAAGGGGGTGTCTCTGCACAGGGCTGCAGAAGGGCTTTGCCAGAACAAAGGGAGATTTGGGCTTTGTGTTGTTAAAGTGTGTTGGTCAAAGAATGAAGTTGATAGATAAAAGGCATGGATGGTTAGTGTTTAGGAAAACATGTTCATGGAACAAACTGGGAAAGGAGAATTTGTCTTGTGTCCCTGTCCTGTAATACCCTGCAGTTCGTGAGACCTGAGGCTGTGGGTGCCTTTCTGTAGCGTTTTGCCCGGGGGGTTTCGAGCTGATCTGATGAGCTCTCAACCCCTCAACACTACACCCCAGAATAGCTCAGCTTTCATCAGGAGGCATAAAAGGAGCAGGAGGCTGATGTGACAGCGTCAGGAACAAAAAAGGTTTAATAAAGGCAAAATAACAAACTCAAAGCGATCCAGGTGCCACAGGCTTGTGCTCCTGGTAAAAGACACCTCACAAAAGCGATTTGTTCTTTGTTCTGTCCTTTTCTACTAAATGGCCCAGGCGGGACCTTTTGGCTTATGGCAAATTAGCTGTCTCCAAACTTGAGGTGAAGTCCCCAAGGTCCTATCAGTGACTTTTCTACCTGATCACCGGGAGAAACTTCTGGGCTCTTTCCTTTTTGGGGGACAGAGGAAGGTTCTGTCACTCTGTCCATAGGGGGCACATTCCTACACCTTTCCTTTCCCGTGAGCTACCCAGGACACTGCAGTCCTCGGTATGTCCACTGCAGCTGGAGCCTTTCTGACTCTTCTGAATGTATAAATGTTTGGTTTACATTTCCAGTGTGTACCCGTACTCAAAAATGGTGTCCCAGGTGGCTCAAAGAATTCTTTCAACTGGTGTCCATGCCAGGTATTGTTACTGATGTGTTTGTATATTATTGCGTTTAGAGTTCAGTGTGCCTTTACAGTGGGATCTGCATGCTACAACCTGGGAGTAATTAATTCCTTACATCTCAGTTACCTGACACCCATTTACAATGCACTGCATTTTAGAATATTTTTATTTTTTCCTGCCGAAATAATAATTTTATTACTCTCAAAGCCATTAGCCATTAGAACTGAGCATGTTACCTAAGAGCTTTTCCCCCAAAATTTCTTTTGTATGTAAGTACAAAATACCTATGGAACTTCTATGTAATAGTTGTAGCTGCTCCATAAGTATATCCCCTTGTACATCTAAGACTTCAAAAACGTCACATACTCCAGATCTGAGAGATGTTACTGCTACCCGGCTTTCCATGAACTCCTATTCCCCAGAACCCCGGCGAGGGCGGGACGCTCAGGGATGCTTTATGGCCCCATACCGCTCGCTGATTTATACCGAGCCTCGTCCTAGCAGCACGCTAATAAATTTCCCGGAGCCCGCGCGGTGCCTCGCTCCTGGCCGCAGCCTCGGGCAGCGCCGGGGCCGGGCCGGGCCCCGCAGGTGCGGGAGCGGCGGAGCGGGGCCGCGCCCGGGTTGAGCGCGGGGTCAGCGCCGCGGTCCCGCCGGGGCCGGCCCGGCCCGGGCCCATCAATTTCCCGTGCTCGGTGCCTGCGTCCCGGCGCGGCACTAATGCGGAACAAATTGAGACATATCCTCTCCGTAATTAGTTCCAGCGTTCCCGAGATTTACGGTGCAATAATGGCCCGAGCCCCGCCGGCCGGGCCCGGCCCGCCGCTCGCCGCCGCTGCACGGCGGGCTCGGCGCTGGGGAGGCTGCGGGGGGAAGAGCCGGGGCCGGGCTGGAAGATGCCCAGCACCCTGCGGGGGTGTTCGCCATCCCCGCACCCACCGGAGGGGTCCCCGCCTCGGGGGGACCGCAGCGCCCAGCCCAGCAGCTCCGGGGAGAGGTCGCGCCTCTTTGCTTCTCCGTGCGTGGAAAAAAAACCACCCTCTTTTACCCTCAGGGGATAAACAAAATGTCCTCTAGGCAGCTCCAAAGCGTTCCAGTGCCCACGTCAACCCGCACGGGGAAGGCTGGTCCCGCCTCGCCGTGCTCGCAGCTCTCGGCAGGGAGAAATGAGAGATTGAGCCGCCGTGATGAGTTCCTGCCCCTGTGCCCTCTGCGCTCCTGGAGATGCTTCGCAGCTTTGTTTCTGCTGCTCTTGGCGCTTAAATAATCAAACTCTGATCAGCTCCCTGGGTGAAAGGAGACAGATCCCCCTGCGTGCTGTGAGCGCCCTGAGCAGGAGGGGAAGGGCTGGGGGTTTATCTCTCTTTCACTCAGTCTCGCCCACCTCCGAACCGCGGGGGGATCGTTTAGGAGTTTAGTAGGAATTACCGGGCCCTTAATTGGTTAGCATAGCAGAGGGAAAACGCCGGCTGGGGAGGTGCGGCAGCGGTGCTCAGGCTGAAGCAGGTTCCCGAGCCCGTTTTTCTCGGGATCGAGGGGGACTCACTAGAATAACCCTCCTCCGCCTATTGTTTGACCTTGCAGAGCGTGCCTTCGAGCACAATCGAAGACTGAGCGTTATCAGGAGTTACCGTAGCTGTGGAACAGCTATGGGCAATGAAGCCTGTCAGGGTTTTGGATCGGGCCGCCTTTCGAGGGGACAGGGCAAAATGTTCCGGACCGCCCGGCTCTGGACACCGACAAAGGAGGTGCTGTCCCTGAGCTGCCATCTCCTCGGCCATCGCTTTCACCTGTGCTCCCAAACTCGGACGCGGGCGCCCGGTGTGCGAGACCTGGAGCGATTTAAGCCGGAGTTTGTCTGGAATCGGGGTCGGGATCTCTGGGGAAGAGGCGGGCAAACGCCTCCGGAAAAGAGGGAGCAGCTCCTCTCGGCACGCCGGGCAGCCCCGGGGGGCTGCTGCCCGCGCTCCCGGCCTGTGCCGGAGGAGTGCAGCGAGGCGGGAGAATTCTCTCTCTCCCTGGCGCTGGCTAGACGGGAACAGCTGGGGAAAGTGGCGCTGGCCGTCTCCCAAAAGTCCTCAGCCCATCCCGAGACAGAAGGGTCCGGCCTTTCCTGCCCCGGGACGCCCCCGGACGCTTTGGCGGCGGGCGCGCTCCGTGCCCCGCACGGCTGAGGCGGCCCGGGAGGGCGCAGGTGCCGGCGCTGAGGCTGGGCTGAGCTGGGCTGAGCTGAGCTGGGCTGAGCTGAGCTGAGCTGGGCTGAGCTGAGCTGGGCTGAGCTGAGCTGAGCTGGCTGCTCCGGAGTCCGCCCAGCCTCGCCAGCAGCCGCGGGGAGGAAGGATGCGCTGATGGCCAAAGGGTCGTATTGTTTCGCTGCTGGAAAGTGAGAGAGAAGAAGGTTTGGAAAGACTTCGGCAGTTCTTCCTCCCAGGTGGTGTAATGCAGAGCTAAGCGATCAAGAAAACATTTTTTCCCTTTCAGGATGATTTATCAAGCTAGGTTATTTCAAGAAAAGAGAAAACCCCTGTGCTAGCTCGGAAAACAGCCCTCTAAGGGAAACGCATTTTCTGTTTGCTCCTAGAGAGCTGTGGTTTTTATGGGAAAATAAATTCCCCGCTTAGGCTGGCCAAAGACTCCCATTCCTGTATGTAAGGTGTCCATCGCTGAGCCGGAGATCGTAGAATCGATCATAAAATCGTTTAGGTTGTGAAATACCTTTAAGGTACCGAGTTCAACCAACCTCGTGCGTAGCTCCGTCACAGAAACGAGCCCAGCCAGCCGCAGCCCCTGTCCCGATCCCGCAGCTCCCCGCGGGTCCCGGGCAGGGGTGGCCGCGGTGTGCGGGAGCCCCGGTGCGGCCGGAGCGGGAGGCAGAGCGGGAGCCCGCGGGCAGCGAGGTCAGCGCGGTTTCCCCGCACGGGCTGCATTTCACAAGTGCCGTCCAGGGTGCCTTAGGTGGCCGTGGGCTCTGAGGTGGCACGTCCTGTAAACTTAGAGGATATTTAATATCAGCAAAAATAATGAATAGATATTTCGCACTTATGTTGCACGTGGCATTTTGTAATAAACAGATGTATGCGCCAAAAGAGAGATTTTAAAAGGGAATTACCTGAAATAGTTTTTGAAAAAAATAATTTCACTAATAACAAAAACCGACCGCTATGACTAATTAGTTTTAAGAGAAAATGAAATTATACTTGTCTGCTTCGATAACGACCTATTTTAATTTATTCTGTTGTAGCATTTACCCTTTGAATCTTAAAACATCTCCCCGACGTTGACGATGCTTGCTATAACCTTGGATGCCGCGAGGGATAGGAAATCCCGAGGTGTGCACTGTCACCGGGAAGACAAGGGGCTCGGCGTGTCCTGCGGCCGGTGAGCCTTCGCGGCGCCTCTGTCGCTGCTGTCGCCGCAGAGGAAGGTGAGGGTCGCGGGGGTGTCGCCGGGCGGGGACCCCGGTTTGCGGTGCCGCGGTTCTGAAGCGCCCGGGGACAACGCGCAAGGGACAGGGCGGCGGGGCGGCTACGACCCCGCGAGAGCCCCGAGGCGGCAGCGCCCCGCAGCCCCGGGTGGCTGCTCATCGGTAGTTCTGCAGCAGGGCGGCGGGATTCCCCTCCTCGCCCTCGGAGAGAGCGCGTCCTGCCCGCGGCAGGCACCGCCGCCCGCCCCGGCGCTTCCTGCCCGGGCAGTCGGCCTGGGTGGGCTCCGGCACCGCCAGAATCACGGCACCCTCGCTGCCGGGGCCGGCCCGGACCCTGCCGTGTCTCCTGGCAGGAAGGACGGTCCGGGGATAAGCGTCGGGTGCCCTCGGGGGCCCTCCGGCCGCCGCCCCCGGGATGCACGCTGAGGAGCCGCTGTCCAGGAGGCTGGAGAGGAAAGAGAGGCTCGGGGCCTTCCCGGGAGCGGTGCCAGGTGAATCTCTCCAAAGCAGGTTACTCACGGCGCTGCCGTCCTCCCCCGCCCGCCCAGCTGCTTCTTTCCCCTCGCACACAGGCAGGTCCGAGGCACAGGGCTAGGGCCGGGCACACGCCGGCCCCGGGGCCCTTGCAAAGGGCTCCCACCCCTCCCCTGGCCCTCGGTGCCCCGGCCCGGCCAGCCCCGGGCGATGTGCCGCGGCCCCGCGCCCCCGGGACAGGGAGCGCCAGGGTTGCGGGGGGCTCGCACCCCGCAGGAGCTCCTGGAGACGCCGGATCCTCCCACAGCGGGAGAGGCACCTGGAAAGACACTTTCCCCTCTCAGGAACGGGGTCCGCCCGGCCCGGGTCGTGTCACTTCCCCTGGTTCCTGCAAGGGCGGAGGCTTCTCCGCGCGGTCCCCGGGGCCTGCGACCTCGCCGCCCTCGGGAATCGCCACGGACACGCACGGAGCTGGCGGGGGAAGTCAGCCAGCACGTACTTACTGGCACCTGGATCCCTCTAACAGTCCCGCAAGCCTCTCCCAAAGCCGGAGGGACGTTAGGGTGAGATTTAGTGGCGCTTGCACCAGAAGAAGGGTGGGAGTGATGTGTAGGGGAGATATATTCTCCCACAGTCACCTCTCCCCCTCCATCCCCGGCTCTCCTGTGTCTCCCCTCCCCCCGCGCGTCTGGTCCGGCTGGGTTCAGCAGAGCGGGCTGTGGGCAGCCCCTCGGCGGAGGTTGTGTGAATGGAGGATCGGCGTGGCTGACTCCTCCTCCCCTGCAAGCGCCTCTATTTGAGCTTTGCAAAGTTGAGGGCGAGCAGGCATCCGAGGTGAGGCGTGCGCGGCGGCTGTGCCCTCCTAGCTCGGACAGGCGGACATTCGTACAGACAGACACACACGCGCGCTCACCGCACCCGGCCCTGCGCCGCGAGCGGGGTGCAAGCCCGGAGGCGATCCTGGAGAACAACCTTTCCCTGTCGCTGCTGCCGGCTCCCGCAGGGCTGGACCCGGGGAGCTGCGTCGCGGAGCAAACTTCCCCCAAAGGGCTGAGCTCGCCGGCCTGGTGCCTGCAGCCGGAGCCGGCCTCCGGCTTGGCGGGCAGGGGCCAGGTGTCTTGGAACAAGTGCGGCCCGGGGGGAGACTGGCTGCCCGGCGGCAGGCAGAAGGTCTGCGAGCAGATGGGCTCCGACGTCCGAGACCTCAACGCGCTGCTGCCCTCCGTGCCCTCCCTGCCGGGCAACAGCAACTGCACCATGCCGGTGAGCAGCGCGGCGCAGTGGGCGCCCGTGCTGGACTTTCCCCCGGGGGCCTCCTACGGCTCGCTGGGGCCGCACTCCTTCATCAAGCAGGAGCCGAGCTGGAACGGATCGGACCCGCACGAGGAGCAGTACCTGAGCGCCTTCACCGTGCACTTCTCCGGCCAGTTCACGGGCACGGCCGGGGCTTGCCGCTACGGGCCCTTCGGCGCCCCGCCGCCCAGCCAGCCGCCCTCGGGCCAGGCTCGGATGTTCCCCAACGGGCCCTACCTGCCCAACTGCTTGGAGAGCCAGCAAGCCATCCGCAACCAGGGTAAGGGCCGCGCTGCCGGGCGCCCCGGGCTCGGGGGGCGGCCCCCGGAGGCGCCCGCTCAGCCCCGCAGGGCCGCGCCTGATGTAAACACCGAGCGCAGTGTTTCTCCGCGGCAGCCGAGCCGGGTTAGGCGAGCCGGCCCTGCCGTGCCTCCCTTCCCTCCCCGTGCGGCAGCCACGTCGCTCCCGGGTGCTTTAGGAGACACGAGTTGCTCGGCCCCCACCCCTCCTGCGGGGCAGCGGATGCAGCGGGCGGCTCTGCCAGGCGGGCTGGAGCCCCCCGGCCCCCTCCCCGGCTTGGAGCAGCCTCTCGCCTTCGCAAAGGTTTGTTCGGGCCGGAGACGGCACAAGTCCCGGAATGGAGCTGGGGCCCGCGGCCCGAGAGAATTCCCTCTGCTTATCTCGGGGGCGATAGGGCGGTGGCGGGGGTAAACCTCCAAACTTCCTCCTGAATCCGAAAAGAGCTGTCCGCACACTATTGTTTTCGAGCCCCTTGTCGAATGAACCTCGGGAGGGCTGAGTATTCCCGAGCTGGAATGCACAAGCGGGGGTGCCTCGTCGTTTCTTGCCCGCACCTCCGCGGTCGGGGCCGGCTGCGCCGCAGCTCCCCGCGCTCCCCGGTGTTCGCACCGCCCTGAGAGGCTCCCGAGGGCGAGCGGCCGGGCATTGAAGGGTCATCCGCGTGTGGCACCGGGGTCAGCACCTAATCCTTCTTCTTCCAGCGCCTGCAGTATAAACATTCGCGGGTGCGAACGCGAGGAAGACAGGAAGAGGGGCCAGCGTGCGGAGAGCTTGCATGAGACCTTTCGGGTCTCGCTCGCCCTCCTTCAGCTGGCCCCGGAGTGAGCGGCGGTGTGCCGGGGCTCGCCCGAGGGGAGCCGGGCAGCCGAGGCGCCGCGGCTCGGGGCACTGGGATCGGCAGAGTGTGCCAGAGTGGCCCTGCCGGGGCGGGATGAGCGGCCGGGGTCTCTCTGCTTTTAGGATGGGGATCCCCGCACCCAGCCCGCATCTCGGGATTGCTGTGGCCCGCGGGGACAATCGCGTACCCACCGGGGGGCTGGGACAGACCGGCCCGGGCCATTCGGGCCGCAGGGCGAGGGGCAGAGCAGAGGCCGAGGCCGGGGACGCGCTCGGTGCCGGCCGCCGAGGTGCGGCCCGCGGCCCGGGCGATGTTCGCAGCGAGGCGCAGGGGGTGTTCAGCACAGACCTCCCCCGGGCAGTGCCGGGTCGCCGCCCCGGTGCCACCGCGCTGCTGCCTTCGACCCCCGGCCCCTGCCCCAGGGGGCTTCCCCCGGCGCTGGGCTCCGACGTAGGAAACTGCAGAGCGGGGCTCCTGGGCCGTGCTGCCGATCCCGGCTGGGAAAATGGGCAGCATCCCTGGAGCTGGGGAGAGGCTCGGCCCTGCCGAGGCTCCGGAGCTGCTGCATGCCCCGCGGGGTCCCGGCTCCAGCTGCGGGACGGGAGGGGAGCGGCCCGGAGCCCGCCGGTACAGGGACTCTGACGGGGAAAGATGTATTTTGAAAGACATCTGAGAAGATTTTAGACTTTGGAGGGGATTCATAATCGCTGGGCGGAAATAGGGACGAGAAAGCGGAGAGAAGAGAGAAATTCGAGTTAGCGAGGGACAAAATAGCTGCGAGCCCGCTCCATCCTGACGCCCGGGTTTTACCCAGCCCGGGGAGGAACCGAGCCTTTAATGCCCCAACACACGGAGCCCACGCTGGGCTCTCCTGGGGCCCGACGCCCCGCGGGCCGTGCTCCGTCTGCAGCCCCGCACACACCCCGCACACACCCACGCACACACCCCGCACACACCGGCACACACCCACGCACACACCCGCACCTGTGCGGGCGGAGAGCCGGGCCCGGCTCCCTGAGGCCTCCGCACAGCCCCGCGCATCCCGGCCCGGCAGGAGCCCGGGCACGGCGCCGTGGCGGGGAGCAGGGCCGTGTCCCGGCTGCCTCCCGTGCTCCCCCGGGCCGGGCTGCCTCGCCGCGGGCCGGGGGGGTCCCCTCGGCTCGGGGCTGCCTTCCACACGTGCAGCCCTGGGGCTTAGCCACAGCTGCCTTTCGGTGACACGCAGAGAGAGAGGGCTCCTACGGCAAGGAGAAAATCGGCAAAGGGTGTTTGCTTTTTTTTTTTTTTTTTTTTTTTTTTTTTTGGTATGGATAAAATGTTCTTGCTTTGGCTCTCCTCAAGGTTGAACTCTTTTTTTGTTTTGTTTTGTTTTTAGAGAGGTTCCTCCGACCGTGGGAAAGATGCTACCTTGGCTCTGTGATGACATTTCTGCCAAGTCTGGGATGGGATGGGGTGGGGGGTAGGAAGCTAAGGCTTTGAAACCTCTGCCCAATTTCCCTCTTCTCGTTTGCCTCCCTCTTTCATGCAGCTGGGCTCCTCCAACAACTGGATGCCTCCAGCGGGCCCCGTTCTCCACCAGATGTACGACTTTCAATTATTTTCAGCACATTTTAATCAGGCCTAGTTGTGATAACGCCCTAATTAAAGAGACCTCACTATCGGCAGCTCGGTTCAGAACTCAACTTTCTTATCACATTCCTGAAGCTTTGGGTCAGGCAACACCGGAAAATGCGGCCAAAACCTCGTCCTGCTCCGAGCTGAGTTTTGAAGGTCACCGAAACTCTGTGGCGGGCCAAAAGTAACGTAGAAAGTGTCAGTGTTTTCTGAAAGCTAAAAAAGAGACGGAGGGAAACGGGGGAAAGGGAGTTGAAGGTTGAGCCTCTACCCCGAGGGCTGAGGGAGGAGATAAGGAGCGAGAAACAGCTGTGGGACGGCAGCCCGATGGGTACCGGCCTGTCAGCGCTGCCCGCGTCCCGGCGAAAGCAGCGCTGCTCCTGGGGTCAGGGCGATGTGAGGGACATTCGGCCAGTCCCACTCCCATGCCAGCCCCGCAGCCTCCGGGCCGACTTAAAATCTCCTCGAAGGTGAAGGTTTGAAAGCCTTCTGGAATATTTTCATTCCTCCTGTGGCTCCCTGCGTTTCTCCCGCTCGGCCGCGCAGGTTAATGAAGTCCTCTGGACCCAGCCTGCCAGCGGAGAGAATAAAACAGAGAAGCAGCACTCGAGTCCCTTTGCTGCCTCTCCATTTCATTCTCTCTGACACCCGCTGCGATTAGGGATCGTTGCTGAAGCAGAGAGCTGCCCAGCGCCCAACATCTGGCAGCGAAAGGGAGCTGAGACGGGCGCCCGAAAACAGCCCCGAGCGCTCCCTCTCGACTGACAAATCCCTCTCGAGCCACCCGCCCCATCCAGCATCCAGACGGGTCCGTGAGGGATGCCCGTGCTGGAATAAGCGGGTTAAGGGAGGGGAGTGCGAGGGAGAAAGCGCTCGTAGTCCCTTTGCTTTCTTTCCCCTGCCCGCGTCGGACTTTTTGTTTTGTTTTGGTTGGGTTTTTTTGTTTTGCTTAGTTTTGTTGGTGTTTTTTTTTTTTTTTTAAGAGTGGCTCTCGGAGGAGCTTGGTTCTCGGAGTAAATGCTGATGAGCCGAGAAGCCTCTGAGATAATATTACTTTGTAATTACTTTTTTAGCTGAAGTTGTTTAGCCAGCTCCAAGTCATTAATGAAAGTTGGTGTCCAAGCACCTGATTTACGATTGTGTGCCGGCCCGGGGTCAGCAGAGGTGGTCTCTTTCCATCTAAATCTGCTCAGTGTAGGAAACGAAATCGGCTGTTTATTATTTTGGAGAGCAATTTTCGCTGAAAGGAGTTTTATTTTTGCACGTAATATTCCGCCTCTTTATTGCAGACTCTTCAGAAAGCCGCTCTTAACAAAATAAAAAAAGCGCAAGATTAAAGGGTAACTTCTAAACTGGGAGCGCCAGATGAGTACACTGAGCAGATGGGAATCGTCCACTTTTAATATGAGCGACAATTAATGAAAACATCCTTTTTATTACAGAAACCGATCTGTTCTCTTTAAACAATAACGAGACTTCCGACTTTCCGCGCCCGGGCGCGGGCTCGGCGCGGCTCTGCCCGCCGAGAGAGACGAGCGAGCGCCGAGGGGCGGCGGCAGAGGGGACGGAGGGGCTCAGGGAGCCTGGCCCTGTCCTTGTCCCCAGCGTGGGGGATCGGCGAGCTGCCCCCGAGGCGGGGCGTTTGGAGCCCGCGGGTCCCTGTGGCTGGCCGGGCGCCGGCAGGGACCGGCGGAGGCTGCCGCTAACCCCGCTGTGCTCTCTCCGCCAGGTTACAGCGCCGTGGCCTTTGACGGGACCCCCAGCTACGGCCACACGCCGTCCCACCCCGCCGCTCAGTTCACCAACCACTCCTTCAAACACGAGGACCCCATCAGCCAGCAGCCCTCCCTAGGTAATTTCTGCCTCCGCGGGGGCAGCTCCGGGGGGCTCTGTGGGGCGGCTGGCGACCCGCAGCACCCGCCCCAAGCCCCCGCAGGCCTGGCACGGAGCCGGGGCCGCCCGGTGCTGGAGGACGGGGCCCTGGAGACCCCCGTTCAGACCCCCGTCCGCTGTCCCCAGGGGTTAACTCGGTGCTGCTCTTTCCGCAGGGGACCAGCAGTACTCGGTGCCTCCCCCGGTGTACGGCTGTCACACGCCGACCGACAGCTGCACGGGCAGCCAGGCGCTGCTCCTCCGGACGCCCTACAACAGGTACCTCGGCCGGCAGGGAGCTGGGCTCGCCCTCCTTGTGCGCGGGTTGTGGCTGGGACGCGCTCTCTCCCCCGCATGCGGTTCGAACAGCTTTCCATTTATGCGAGGAAGCAGATTTATTCTTTCCCTTCTCAAAAAAAAAAAAAAAAAAAAAAAAAAAAAAAAAACCAAAAAAAAAAAAAATCAAAAAAACCCCCACAAAAACAAAAAAAAAACCACCAAAAAACAAAACCAAAAAACAAAAACAAAAACAAAAACAAAAACCCAAACAAACAAACAAAAACCCAACAAAAAAACCCCAAAACCCCCCCCAAAAAAACCAAACCCCCAAAACCCCCAAAAAAACCCCTAAGCAAGCAAAAAGCCAAACCCACCCAAAAAACCAAACCAAAAAACAAAAACCAGGAAAAGCCCCAACCCCCCCCCAAAATAACCAAACCAAAACCAAAACTTACCAACCAAACACCAAACCCAGAAAAAGAAGATTCACATGTAAAACCAAACCCTACCAAGGCAAAACCGCCCCGAACCCCCAAACAAAGAAACAAGCAAAAAGCCAACAAAAACAAAGAAACCAACAAAAACACCCCAAGCAAAACGACATCCCTAAACCCCCACAAAACGAAAAAAAGAAGCCGCGCCCTCCGTCGCGGGCCCCGCCGTGTG
Organism: Motacilla alba alba; assembly: GCF_015832195.1. Taxonomy (NCBI): domain Eukaryota; kingdom Metazoa; phylum Chordata; class Aves; order Passeriformes; family Motacillidae; genus Motacilla; species Motacilla alba. The sequence continues at coordinate 5,194,750 of NC_052020.1, read as the reverse complement.
TCGCAGGTTTCCCGGCCGGCTCGCCCTCCCGAGCCGGGCTTGGCGGCGGCGGCGGCGCCGCTCGGCTCCGGCAGAGCATCCCGGCGGGGCCGCGCTCCGGCAGCAGGTGCCGGCCGCCTCGGGGAAACGGGAGCCGGGCTCCCCGCGCTGCCCTGGCCTGTCCCGTAGCCCGCCGGTGCGATGAATTTGGGGTTTGCCCTTGACCGCAGCGGGGGAAGCGCTGGGGGCAGCCCGGCTGAGCCCCTCGCCTCCTCTCCGGCCCGGGCTCCAGGCGTCCCCGCAGCCCCGGAGCTCTTTGCCGAGCCCGGGGAGGCGTAGGAGTGCTGGCTGGGGAGCAGCAGCCATGGGCACAGCGTGGCACAGGCGACTAAAACTCCGCTCCGTCCAAGGGCTTCGTCTTGCAGGCCCAGAGCCGTCCCGAGGGCTCCCAGGAGCGATGGGAGCTGGCCTGCAGGGAGGTTATTTATTGAAATCGGGGCGATAAACTGATCGGATTTCCTTGCTGGGGGGAAGGTGCGTCTGGAACTTTGCTGCGAGCAGCGAGGTCTCTTTGCCAGCAGACGGGCCCGTGGCAAGCGCGGCTTCCCGGTTGGTTTTTATTTTTTCGGTCTGACATGGGGGGCTGGGCGTTGGAGTTTTACAACGTGTTTAGTGAGTGAAAGAAGTTCCCCAAAATTTATTCCTCAACTTTTTGTGAACTTGGAGCCAGTCCCGTATCTCGGAGTTGCTAAGTAACTCTCGCACACAAAACAATGCGCCTCTGCGAAGGAAGCCGCGAGCGGCTCCTCTTGTAGGCCGGTTATATCATCTCAGATTAATCGACACTGGACGTGAGACAACAAAATTCTGTCACTTCCAGAAGCCACTTCGCTAATGAACGTGAGTTGACGTCAAGGGAAGGAGGGAATGAGGTAATGAAGGAAGGAAAGAAGCCTATCCAGAGAGATTAGCTTGCAGAATAATTGGCGGGGCGAACTCCTGCGCCGAAGTGACAGAGGTTGCTCGCCGCGCAGGGAAATCTATAAATATGGTTTGGAGGAGGCTTGGGGAGGGCAGCTCCGAGCGGCCGAGGGCAGCCGCCGCCTTCCCCAGCCCCCCCGGGCCCCGGGGCTCGCCCTCGCCCCGCTCCTGGAAGCGGCAGCGCCTGCAGGTGTGAATCCGATAGGAGAATGCTGATAGCGTCGAGAGCTCTCTCTTCCATGTGCCTCCGCTGAGGCAGGGGGGAGCACAGAGGTCGCCTCCCTAACGCGGCCACCTCCCTCCCAGCGCTTGGGGACCCGCACCCGGCGCGGGAGGGCAGCGCTGCGCCACGGGGACAGATTTCCTCCCGACCTCAGCCTTGATCCTGCCCTGCTCGCTGGGAGGTTTACGGTTTACTCCAGTAAGATAAGGATTTAAGCCTTTAAACCTCTCAGGAGCCAATACTGATGCGTGGGGGTGTAAGAGAGGCAGCGCTGGTTCCACGCCGAGGGCAGCCCCAGGCCGCTCCCGCAGCGGGGCCCGCACAGGTGGCTGAGCTCGGCGCGGCCTCTCCTTGTCCCTTACTGAGCACGTTCAAAACCGCCTGGAAAATGTGGTCAGGAAAGCGGATGAGTCGTTGAGGTACAGAAACGGGCGGGACTCCTTTCCCACACCGCCAACGCCCTGAAAACGACCGCACTGCCCTTGAGCATTTATCTTGATTTGGCAAAATCGTGATTATTTTTTGGTTTTTTTTCAAGACCATATTTATTCCGCACCTCCTTCTTGAAGGTTTCTTTTGCTTTTCGCAGTTCAGTTCAAGCTCGACAGCTCTGCTTTGTCAAGAGGTTGCTCGGCCGCCGCATCCGAGCGCCGGGGCTGGCGACCGTGCCCACGCCCGCTGCGCGCCCCTCCGGGAGCGCTCCGGGGATGGTGCTCAGCCCCGCAATGGGGCTTTGTCGGTCCCCGCACTGCCTGGGGACAACAGGCGCTCCCGTTCGCCCTTAGCAGCGGAGAGGGGGGGATGTGGCGGGGTAGACGAGGTGGGGAATGGGAGGTGGTGTTTCCCTGCCCCCGGCGGGATGCGGCGGCCGGTGTTTCCCTGCCCCTCCTGCTCTCTGCGTCTTTCGGGACGCCCGAGCAGCGCTGGTTTGGGGTCCCTCGCCCTCTCACCCCAGCCAGGGCAGCGGGTCCGCTCCGCCTTGCAGCGCCTCGCAGGAACGGCCATCCCAATTTTGGATCCGCTGCCTCCAGCAGGACCCGAGGGGTGATGCTTCGGCGGGCGGAGGTGGAGGGAGAGAGCAGAGGGAGAGGATGCAGAGGGAGTCACTTCTACCTGATGCTCTCGCTTCCCCCGCATCGCCATCTCTCCAGCTGGGTGCGAGGGACCCTTCCGTCTCCCCCGCTGTCCTCGGAGCGCGGCCCGAGCCGCGGGAAGCAGGGCCGGGTGGCGAGTGGGCGCGGGCAGGAGGGTCCAGCCCGTCTGCAGTGCGGAACCCTCGGGGCTCCAGCGCCTCGCCCTCTCCCCCGCGCCGCGGCAAAGTCGGGAAGAAAGAAATGGTTGAACGATCGTAATTCTTAGGCTGGAAGCAAAACTATCCGTGAAATCTCTCTCCCCGGCCACTGCTTGCTCTGTGTTTGTGGCCCGGGCCGCTGCGCTGCCGGGGAACCCCGCGCCTGGGGCTGGCGGCGGGACACGGGTGACAAACCCGCGCACGTCTCGGGCACGGGTTTGCGGGTCCATTGAAACGGTGATGTGAACTTTTCTACCTCGCGCTGTTTAATGTAGTAAACATGCTGGATGTTGAAAATTTACTGTGAGTCACACTTGCAAAGACTTTAAAAGTGGAGGAGTCTCGGTTCAGATTATAGCTCTTTCTGTGCAGAGGTCAAGAACTCGGTAATACTGCAGTGCAGGCCAAAACAAACTCTATATGATCTACTACTGGTTTCCTTTTAAGTTCCCTTTTTGCTCAGCGTTGACTTCCTTTTATTCCACTCCAACTTACATTAATCCCCGTTGTAGAAACGTTTCCCCCCCCTTCCTCTCGTTTCTCTTTAAAAGCATCTTTGTAATGAAAATAAGTTATTTTTAGTGTCTTCTTTGTGGCCGCTCGAAGGGCCAAGGATTCAGATTGGAATCAGCGCAGGCAAATCCCTGGAGACCTCGCTTTCCTCCTCCTCATTCAAACCCCATCCAAAGCCTAGATTTTGAGCGGAGCTGTTGGTTCCATGAGATCATCTCACGGTACCGTCAATAATAAACCACGGCGAGGCGTAAATGGCGGTAGGGGCGTCGTGTTCTCTGTCACACGTCAGGTGCGAGATGTTTAATCCGAGCCACTGCCCGCTGGCCCCCGGGCAAGCAGCGACCGGACGGGCCGTTCTTATCCCCGTGTTTAAGGGGCGCGAAGCCCGGCGGGGCCGATTTAGCCGGAGCTCCGGCAATTCCGGCTTTTTTCGGGATGAGAGCCTCGCAGCTCCGTGGCTCAGCACAGAAATGTCTCCCCTCGGCCGCTGCCGGCTGCAGAGATGGCTCAGACCCCACCCGCAGCCCGCGGGAAGGGGTGCGGGCCCCGCTCCGTGCCCGGGGCGGGCCGAGGGTCCGGAGCGCGGCCCGGCTGGTGCGGGGTCCGGGCCGAGCGGGGCACCTGCTCCCCCCGCACTCGGTGCCCGGCTCCAGCCCCCGGCAGTGGGAGGACAAGGGCGGCGAGGGCCGAGGGTCTCTCCCCGCTCAGGAGACACCAACCGGGGCAGACAGAGCGGAGCTCAGCGCAAAGAGCGGAGCTCTGCTCCCAGCGCTCTCCACGACGCCCAGCCTGCCCCACAGCCTCTCCGGGCTCCTTTCGGAGGCTGAAGCAGCTCGGGCTCGGCCGGGGAGCCGAGAGCCGGGAGCGGGGCGCGGCCGGAGCGAGGGCAGCGCGTTTGGCCGGGCGGCCCCGGGAGAGCGGCGGCGGCGCCGGGGCGCGGGCACCGAGCGGCTCCCGGGGCGCCGCGTCTCGGACACCGGCACCCAAGGGCGGCACGGAACACGGTGGCTGCGAGCTGTGACAAGATGAATAAGTGTATTGCTTTATGAAAAAGTAAAGGAGGGGGAAAAAAAGTGGATATTGTGGGGGAGGCTCTTATAAATGAACTGTCAAGGGAAAGAAAGTTAAAGGGAAATCTCCTGCTGTAAATGCATCGGGAGGGCACTTCTAATAAAAATCAGGGTCCTGGAGGAATTAATTACAGCAGCATTACAGGAAGAATTCGTGGAATTGCAAAACGTAGTTGGCACAGACCAGCACGGACTGCTATTGCAAATGGGGAAACTGCAGGAGAGTTTAACAATTCCTGAGCTGATATGCAGGACATTGTAGTAGCATAATAGCACTTCAGACACACTAATGAATAATAGTGTCCAGTGATACTGACAAATGATATTACGCATACTTCGAGATTGAAGTCACTTAATTTGTTTTTATATGCAAAAGCTTCCCACTGGATTCTGGCTTTTTTTAGGTCGCTTCTACCTGCCACAAAGTTTAAAAAAAATTAAAAAAAGAAAAAAATGCCGTCTCCTAATAACAAAACGATATAAATTCACCGCGTAAATCCAGCGAATTTGGGTGTAATTAATCAGCGGGGAGACGTGCGTTTATTGTGAGCGGCATCAATCACAGCGCCCGCGGAGGGGCCGGGGGCTCGCCCCGCGCCCCCGCCCGCCGGGAGCTGCGCTGCGGGGACAGCCCGGCCCGGGGGAGCCTGCCCGGGCCGCGGCACCTCCTCGGCCCCCGTGGGGACCTGTCCTGCCGGGAGAGCGCTGCCGGGGCTCGGCGGGGCTCCGTGCCCGCCTCCCGCCGCCCCTCGGCGCTGCCCGCGCTCGCTGCTCCGGGCGGAGAGCCGAGGCGGGGAAGGCGCGGCTGCAGCCGGGCTGCCCGCGGGGTGTACCGCCGGGGAAAGAGCCTGCTCCAGCGCTGAGCTCCGTTTATCGCTCAGCCACTCCATTTTTCTCCTGCTTGTCAAGCCCCTCTGTGTAGCAACATCCATCACGAGTCACGATAGCTGTTTCACTCCATTACCCACGTGGTCTCTCACACTCCTGGTTAAAACAGTTAACAGATTTGACTTTTTAAAACAAATAATCCTTTGCGTTACCCTGCCGGGCTGCTTATATTAGTTTCATTCATTTCATCGTATCAATATCGGATATTATTTTTCGGGAAGGAAAAAGCTTTATGTTTCTATTTCCAGCTCTTTACAAATCGTCAGACTTGCAGATTCAAAGTGTTTTTTCGGGCCATAGATTTCCTTTTATTTTATTTCCTTTCATTTTTTAAAAATTCGTAGTGCATCGAAAAAAAGGGGATTATATAAAATAAATTCACTGTCTACTGTTATATATTTAAAACAAGTAACAAAGAAATTGTTGACATTCTGATTTTTTTTGTTTTTATTTGACAGCTGCAATTTTAGTCCTAACCCTACATCTTTTCACAACAGTGACAATTTATACCAGATGACCTCACAGCTCGAATGCATGACATGGAATCAAATGAACTTGGGATCCACACTGAAAGGGTAAGGAGCTTTGTTCTCTTCTAACCTGTTGCCCCAGCGAAGCTGCATTGCTGAGCTAACTTTATCCTGGATTTTTGAATTCGGTCACTTGCACGAAAAAAAATCCTGTCCGGTCCTGGGAGCAGCTCATCACCTGGCTGTAGCTTGCCAGGATGTAGCTTGCCTGGCTGTAGCTTGCCGCGTTTCGGATGATCCCATCCTGAGCGGAGGCTGGGGCTGCAGGCCGGCCGTGCCCGGAGCCCAGCGCTGGGTGTGTCGGGGCTCCGCTGGCACCGGGCGGGGCAGGGCAGGGCTGGCCTGTGCCCGCTCCCGGTGCCCGCTCCCCTCCCGCAGGGGCAGCCGCTTCGCTCTCCGCTCCTTGAGCCGTCGCCCCTTCCTACCATCCCTCTTCCCTTTCCCTGCCTTCGCCGGGCCCTGCGTCCTGTGTCCCGGCCCGGCCGCCTCCCGGCTTCCTTCCTCCCGGCCATTGTCGCCCTCCCACCTGCCGGGAAGAGGCTCCGGCCCGCCTCCCCCGCGGGGCTTCCTGCGCCCGGCCGGCCAGGAAGGCTCCGAGGCGCCGCGGGGCCCCGCCGGGGTGGCGGCCGCTGCGGGGCGGGCAGCGCTCCGGGGCCGCCGCCTCCGTCTCCGCACCCTCCGCGCCCGGGGCCTCCCCCGGGTCTGCCCGGGCTGGGCATCCCGGGCGCGGCCGGGGCGGGAGCGGGAGCCGCGGGGCTGGAGCGCTGCCGCACCCTCACCTCGGCGCGGCCGCGGTGGCTGCCGTGAGCGGCAGAGCCACCCTCTGATGCTAGCCGAGGGAAAGCCGCTCTGCTCGGAGCGGATAATTCACGGCTCTGAGGAGATAACCGGCTCTGCAAACTCCCCCGCTGGAGGCAGGTATTGCCGGCTTTGGGATGTTCCCAGGGTCCCAGCGTGTGCAGTCTCAAGGGAACAGCAGGAGAGGCTGATAGAAGCCTGCACAGATCTGTGCTTTCACGCGCTTGTCCGTAGATGTGAAAGTCTTGTTCAAGATGGGCTTTGTGTATGCTGCTGGGCTGCGACGAAGGAGAAAAATATGATGGGTCTCATTGTAGCTCATAAACCAATGGTGTCTGAAGGTTAGAGGGAGTAATGTAGTAAACTATCTGTATTGACGTGAACAAGGGAGCTGGGCCTGAAGAAATCCATCAAGGAGGTTTCTTCTGGTTAGAGAAGATCCCAAAATCCTACGGTTGTGCCCAAGTTCACTGTCTTTGCTGCCTATCCCCTCTTTTTAAAGGCTATTTCCTACTTTTCTTTCATAAGTATTTTTGATTTCCTCTTGAAACCGTACCCTTTAAAGATCAGTCATTGCAATATTAGACACTGTTTTGTCTCTTCTGAAGAAAATATCCTGCAAAATGGAGAAACACATCAACCTTGACCGAGGTCCAAGTTATTAAAGCAAGGAAGAGGTTATTCTTTGGGGAACTCAGTGAAAAAAAAAAAATCACAATAGAAATATTAAAGGAGTACTGAACAAAATAAATGGCTTCTTACTTGTCCAGGAGTCAGACTGTTAGCAGTGTAAAGTATGTGACCTAGGATGCATGAAAAGGGGGAAAGAATCAAGATGAATGATCTATGGTAAAACAAAGCTGAAAGTTTTGGTATAGGCCAAGATTGTAGAATCTGTGGAAAATCAGTGCTAGACATAGCCTCATCACTGGTAATATGAGCCAAAATAGTTATCTGTCTTTTCTGGCTGAGAGTTACAATACACAGTACCTCCAATCTCAGTTGCCATGAACATAAGGTATTCTTCCCAAGATTTACATCTTTAAAATATATGAACTGTTCATAAGTGATTCCCAGGCGTTTAGTGTTTCAGATGCTTTTCTCAATCTCGTAGTTGTAATTTAAGAATTTTGGAGTCAATCTTCCTGTTGAAATATGGAGCTTCTAGATTCTGTCCAATGATGACAGTCTTGTTTAGCTCCTTGCCTTCAGTTCTCCCCAGCACTTCTTCCTGGCTTCAGTGAGACTTTTGCACATTCTAAGAAGGAAGAAAATGTTGCCAGTAAGTTCTGCAAATAGTTAGAGAACTCTACAGTTATATAAAGCTCACACACTTTATACTTGACAGCAGACCAGGTCAGTAGCTTGCTTTTCTGGGTTCCTGTTCAGCATAAGTTTAACAGACTGAAATGAAGCTTCTGCAGTGCAGTTCAGGTAGATTTAGTTGGCGGTTTCTGTGCTGAAGTTGTCTGGCAGTTTATCTGAGAGCATCCTGCTTGTAAAGAGCCAATATTTCAGTGACCAGCTCCAGAATCCCCTCAACCCAGATTAAAAGTTTGAAACTGGGCAAAGAATACTGTCAGGTGGCCAAAGCTGATTGTGAAAATCATTCCTGTTGAGTTGCGAGCTTATGAACCTGTGTGTCAGCAGCAGCAGCAAGAGCCCGGCATCTGAACTCTTGAATGATTTTATCTGCTCAGAGCCTGCTTCAGCCTGTGGCTTTAAGGCCATGGAAGACTATTTTTCCTGAATGCTCTTTCATTCATGGATATTTTAATATTGGATATTGGAACTGAGAGCAAGAAGTTTCTATGTATCAGTGGAGCTTGGTCCGAGTGCTTTCAGTAGGGGTAAGCATCAGGAATTTGTGGAAGGCACAGCCTGAGAGAAAGGCAGTAAAAGGTGTGGAACAGAGATCCTGGCCAGCCATTGCTGGATGGTGAAGAGAGACATCTGAAGTGAGCTGAGATGTTGTCTTCTGTCAGAGTACAGCACCGTGATGGACTGGCAGGGGAAGGGGAGAGTGGTGCCAAAAGGCAAGCAGAGGGAAAAGGCTGCAGCCATGACTTCTGGGGCTCTCTACTCACTGACAAACCAAAAGGATGTCTGATGGCCCAAGATGACCTCCCCTCTGCCAAGAGCTGCCCCTTGAGAAGAAGACAACCCACCACTGCTACCACACAGTCCAAGAGACCTGAATCTGCATTTTAGATTTCCACTTGGGTCATGAATTCCAAGCTGATTGCGCTCTGATTGAGTCAAGTGTTCTCGCAACTCACGTGAGGGGAGTGCTTTGTGAGCTTGTGTGTATTAATTGTGTTTCTTGTTTGTCCAGGCATCCCCCTGTCACCTTCTGAACTTTGGGTGGACTAGAGGGAGGGCTGGCTTGTCTGCAAGCTGTCTCACAAACTGGCAGCTGCTAGAATCCGAAAGGAAAGCTTCGTTGTTAAGGCAGTGAACCTCACTGTGGGACTGGGTTTTATCTCCTCAGGCTGTTTGCTGATGATTTGTTCCTCGTTTGTGGTATTTTGTTTGGAGCTGCTGAGATCAGATTTATTCTGTTGCAGGAAAGTCAGTGGGTCCCAGACATCTCAAAATTAATGTTCCACATTAGTGGACACTTTTGCCATTGGTTTCTCCTTCATATTTTGTGTTGCTTTTTAATTTGTCCAATGTGAAAAGCACCGCTTCCTTCCATAGCAGTTCTAGAGGAAGATCTCAGGGCTATAAAACCCTCCTTTATATTTTGATGAGTTAAGTGTAAAAGCGACATGGAAATAACTGATACCAAGCAGGAAGAGATACAGCATGGTAGACAAGAAGTGTAGCCACGTTCCCAACAGCAAGACTCAACGCAATTTTCTCTTCAGCTGCTCGAGTAAAAAGCTTTGATCCATATTTCTACCAGTCATCTGAAATCAGGCATAGAACCAGACAACATTTTGGTTTTCCCCTTTTGGTTTTGCTTGGATGTTAAACACTCAGCATGCTCCACGGAAATTGGTATTTATTGCTGTTTTCTCAGGCTCACTGGAAGGAATATTGGGTATGACCTCTGTAGAACACTACTAAAACCACATCTTAAGCAAGGCAGGGAAAACTTTTCTTGATTAGGAGTGGCTTGTAAAGGCTTTTGTGTTTAGCTTTGGTGGTATTATTAGTAAAATTTGGAAGTGTGAAACTTGGGTTCAGTTCTGCAATCCAGATGAGCTGAAAATGAGCAGTAACCTCCAGTCTCTGATATGGAATTTATCCTTTCCTACAGTCTTGTTCTGAAGGGAAGGGTTTGGTGAAATCCTGATTCCAATCAGGTCTATGGTGAAAAAATCCCAAACCAAAGAAAGACTATTGAAGTCAGAAACACAAAAATCTCCTGAAAATGTAGACCCTTCCTTTCATTAGCCAGCTGATTCTCCCATTGAGGATGGCAGAAGTGCTCAAATCTGTGAAATTGCATTTTTTAATATTCTGTTACCTTGGAAAGGGGAGATAAAAATGCAGCTTCATACTCCACCCTCCATAATAGTATTAGACAAAAACCAGGCAGAAACAGGATCTTCTATATAACTAATCAGGATCTTTTTCTGTCTCCATACATGTTTTTTCCCAGGGTGCTAAGATGGTAAATATTTTAGCAGAGGGAATTAACTCTACTTCTCTTCCTTTATGTTCTGTTATCAACGGGACTAGCCCACACCCTCACTTTGCCTCATTTTTGGCTCCGGTTCTAAACCCTAAAATTCCTGTTCCTGCAGTGAAACACAATTAAATTGAAGCTTAATGTGGTGCCTGTTTTATGTAATCTTGCTTTCTGGCTTTTTTTATTCTTCCAAGTCTGAATCTCATGAATCAATGTGTATTCACGTTTCATCTGAAATTTTCTAGCTCTCCTCAGTGTGTCCTAAAGCTTCCCTTTTTTGGTTTATGAAATAATAATAAAAAGCTTAACTCTTCAGATTAAGTTGTAGCTGCTTTATACATTGGACAGGCAATTTCAGTTTTACAAAGTAAAAATGGTGTGAGAGAGAAATTGCAGCTTGATTATTTTTTTGAAATATTCAGATTAGAATGTCATCTTTTATGAGGTTTTTTTTTTATAACCACTTAGATTGATACAACTCTCTAAAGCTGCTCTGTTTTTCATCACACATTCTCATCTGTAAACCCTTCATTTTTATTAATCTCTGTACAATCTGTACAACTCCGAGATTAATCATTTTAAAAGAGCTACTCTGAGAGTGTTAAGGATTTGCTGGGCTAATGGTAAATGCAAGTGCTTCTAAATACTCCACAGCACAGAGCTCTTCCTTTGTGAGTATCAGCCTTTGTTTCCCAGTTATCTAGAACGACATTTTATGGTTGTGTTTCCAGCTCTGGCCGTCTAGATCCAAAGAACAAAATACACCGAGTCCTTTTTTTCACCAGCTAACCCAAACTCTAAATATTTACAGTCCATTTCTGGCTTTGAGCAGTTCTGATTGAAGTTAAAGGGAGTTGTGTATTTACAAATCATGGCAGGGCTGGACTGTGAGGCCAAATCCTTCAGTCCTTGCTCAAACAAAAATTTGTGTTGGATCCTGGCAGGGCAGTTTGGCTGCACCTGGTCCTGCTTAGCTTTGAGTCCTTTTAGGACCTGCAGAGGGATCAGTCCGGTGTCTCTCCTAAGTGTGACTCTGGGCCTTGCTGGGTACTTTTTCTGGCTTTTTGTTTCTTCTTTGCTTAACTCAGCTGAGCTTATAAGGCATTGTCTCTTTGCCTACTTTAACACAGAGTGCCTGACTAGAAAAGATGAAAGTTAAGGACTGTGTTACCCTCTGGAGATTTCCATTTAGTTAATGTACTGCAGGTATAAATTCACCAGCCACTTGCATTCCTCGTGTATGTGGCATTGCATTATCTCCTGCATGCAATAAAGCAGGTGTTTGAGTTTAATAATGGATCTAGATCTGTATCTGTTCTTCCATCCCTGCCTTTATTGTAGTGTGTAAACTGCAGCCACATGAAACAAGCCAACTGTGCCAACTGTCATGTACACTTTGGGGCATAAATCATGGCTAAAGCATGGAGTAAAGAGGCTGGAAGGCAAAAAAACTCTATTTCCCCATGAGGATGCAGAGTGAAGGCTGAGCTTCAAGAGAGCAGCAGTGTAGGGACAGTTTGTGAAAACTCCTCCTTCAGCATTCCAGTTTCCCACTGACTGCAAGGAATATCCACCTGTTAATTTCTATCTCCCCAAAGGTCAGATTATTCCACAGCACTCCATAATGAATAAACAGTGTTTCAACCAAGAAATCTCTCATGATCCATTTTGCTGTCAGCAGCCATATGGCCATGCTGAGTACCAGCCAATGCTGGTGGAAATGTGCCCAACGTAAAATGGGAAATAGGGCTCCTGGTTATCAAAGCATCTCTCCTAGGGAGCTGGTTAAGGACTTAGTGTATTACGGGTCAAGGGGCTCAGAAAACAGGTTTTAATCTTCATGGATTCTTGTATGTGCAGTTTTAGTGAGGTATAACTAGAAATAAGGGGAGGAAATATGTAAAAGGCTGGTTGTGGAGGAAGGCTTCCCAACTGTGCAGTAAAAACTGAGATGGAGATCACCTGGAGGATACCCCTCATTCATGGAGCCATTCCTTAGGGCACAGGCAGGGTCTTTGTTCTGCCTCTTATTCCTGGGAGGAATTATTTCAGAGCTGGTTGGTCCTTACAAAAAGGGTTATCACTGAAAGATGAAAACCATGGGAATTTGGAGGCAAAGTGGGGCTGTGTTTTATGGTATAAGACTTTACTACATACTCCTGCTTCTTCTTACAGAGTTCCTGTCCTGGGAATTCTTATCAGCCTCTGTGTCTGTTGTTTATTGTGGTGTTTCAGGTTGTTAGGACAGGCGTGAAGGGAGGTTGCACTCAGGGTGACCAGTGCTGAAGTTCACATTTACCCTTGATTTACTGCTGTGCTGCAGGTCAGCAACAGCTTCTGCTGCAACAGCTTCTCCTTATCAATGGGGGTTCCCATTCCATTCCATTCCATTCCATTCCATTCCATTCCATTCCATTCCATTCCAGTTTCAAAATGCACTGTGTAATTTGTGATCTACGTGGGTATCACCATGGCTTGGGGGATTCCAACACCCCTCTCCCCAGCTTTGTTATTTTTGTTTAAATTTATTTTTGTACAGGCTTGCTGCCTTTAAACAGAGAGGAAAATTTGATGTTGGTGGGGAATCTGTGCTGATCAAATGGTGATAACAAATGGTAATTTGTTACTTGCATTAGGCTGCAAAAGGCCACTCGTGGGCTCTGGGCAGAGAGGAGAACCCATTAATTTGGACATAGTGCATATCTACAGCATAGTTTAATCCATTTAAATCACCTAACGGTATCTTCTTTATCTATTAGTACAGAATTAATTACAGATATTACTACAGAACAGAGATGCTTTCTTGTCACCCCCCCCACCTTATTTCATACCCCCCCTCCCATACCTTATTTCATTATGATCGCCTTAAAACTGAATTAAAATTGCATTAAGCAGAGCATACCTTCCCAAAAGGTGTGGTCTTTGATTTGAACGGGCAGGTGAAGCCAGGATTTGAAATGAGCTCTGCAGAGCAGTGGAGGAGCTGACCTCAGAGAACACCTCCGGCAGGGAGCAGCCTGCCAGTCGTGCCAGGGGTGAGGAGTGCAGCCCACCCTGGGCAGGCAGAGCTGCTCTCAGACACTGCTCCCCTCCTCTGCAGCCAGGCTCACAAACCCTTTAGACACGTCCTGCATTCCAGCTCCGCTGCCTGCTCTGCAAATCACTTAAGAGGTTTAAAACTTCCTTGTAATTCTACTCTGCACATGAACTTTGAGTGAAGGGAAAGGAAGGACCAGTGAAATGAGAGTCTGCACCTCAGGGACCCCTTCAAATTGCTATTGCAAGCATTTGGCAAAGGCTGGGATAACATCCTACATATCCATCTTTGTCCCTAGCCGTGTGCCCTGGGGTTTTGTTCTGGGCTTTCTAATTTCTGGTGCTGTGCAAAACATGTACACTTGCCATTGCCAATGTGTACTTCCACGAGTGATAGTGTAAAATACTCGTTCAAAAAATGAAACCTAAAATGTATTTGAGTGGTTCTGACATTAGGAAGGCTGCAAACAGGAGACAGAGCAGTGTTCCAACATTCAAGACAGGAGAACATAGGATTTTGAAGAACATAATTAGACAAAACATAGGGCTGTGGCAACCCCAAAACACACCAAAATTGGCAAATTCTTAAAATTATTGGGAAAATTTATACCGAGTGGGGATAACCTGTTTTTGTTTTCCAAATTTTGTTTTTATAAAGGGTTAATTTGTAGCCTATCCTGCAAGCTGATACGTGGGATAAATAGTTTAGACACTGATTTGTAATCTCTGTTTATGAGTACATGACTGCTATTCTTATAAATGTCATCACTTGCTTGGTAGTATCAGGTAATATCTGAGTCATGAGGTGCTGACAAAAATCCACTGCACTTAATGTGAAACTTGAGGCATTTTGCTCATTCCAAAAGATATTAGCAATAGCCAGCCCCACGTTTGACTGATAAATAATGTGAACATGTGCACATGACACCGTTGTGCTGCTATGTGAATTTTTCCCTCTTACCTAAAATCTTTGTGGGAATACATCAGAGTTGAAATCACGACAATTTCTTTTTTTTTGTTTTTTTCTTTTCCCCCTGGATGCCTTAATGGATGCTAATAGACATGTGTATGGAGTCAGTGCACTGTGCCAGTGGGAGCAGATCCATGTGAATGAAGGCAGAGCAGGTTTCCTTTGGTGAATTTCACTTCAACTTGGATGTCATGGCTGTTAAAGCAAACTCTGCACGTGTTACCACTGCCTTAAGGAAAGAAACCTCTCACATGGAGCTGCGTGCTGAAAAATATGTGATTTTTTTGTTATTCCCCTCTTTACTTCCAGACACACAGCGGGATATGAAAATGAGAACCACAGTGCTCCCATGTTGTACAGCTGTGGGGCCCAGTACAGAATACACACCCACGGGGTCTTCAGAGGCATACAAGTGAGTATTGTGGGGCGTTCTTCACAGGGAAGCAAAACTGCTGCCTGTTTACAGTGTTCACTCACTGCTTCACTGGTGTTTGTAAACCCATCCTTGATTTGTGGCTTCCCCACGTTGTCAAGAGTTGCTTTATGTAAGTGTCCTGACCTCACTGAAGACATTGCACTCTAAGATAAGATTTCTTTCTGACACAGTCATTTAAAATTGCTCATCTCTTCTTCTGAAATATGTCTGCAAGGCAGTATTCCCTTCTGTGCTTACTTACCTCACCAGCCTCTCAGGATGGTCCAAAATGAGTGATCCAGTGTCCAGATCCCAGCTCCAATCACTCTGGCCACGTGGAGCCTCTGTGGTTATATCTAATATGAACATATTTCAATATCTATCTGTATATATCTATATCTTTATCTATCTATATCTATATCTATATCTATATCTATATCTATATCTATATCTGTATCTATCTATATCGTCTATATCTGTATCTATATCTATATAATCTATATAATCTATATAATCTATATAATCTATATAATCTATATCTATAGGACTGTATCTAATAACTGCATAAATGAAAGTGTCAGATGACATTTTGCTTTTCCGTGTTTCTCAAACTTTACTAATTCAAGTGTATTTCCTTAAAACTAAATATGTGATTGTTTCCTAATAACTAAGCAATTAGTGAATATTTGAGAGGAGCTTACCATTCATGGGAGTTCATTTCCTCCCTTTCTGAGACAGTCATATCATTATTAAATACCCCTGTAAAAGATATCCCTTGTTAAAACTGATGGCGAAGTCATTACAGAGTGTCTGTCTCTTCTGCGTTGCTCTGTATTGTAAACGTACATCTGTGTTTTTAGATAGCATCTTTTCTCCTTTTCCTTTTCTGTGTAGTTTAGCAAGTCATTATTCAGCGGCAAGCTCTCAGAAACAGGCTCCTGAGCCGGCTTTTGTTGGGCGAATGAAAGTAAATGGTCGGCATTGTTTAAGGAAATTAATTATCCCAGAAGGAGGAGATCATCTTTGATAGAACATTGTGACAGTGGCCAAAATGCATTAAGGCTGAACCAGCTCCACCTAGACAGTTGTTTTTGTTTTGTTGTTAATCAGTTTGTGCTAATCCAAGACATCCATTTCCTCGTCCTTTGGCTTTATAGGAGTATTTAAAATAAAAAGGACAACACTCGCCTGGCTCATGCTCTTTCCTGTCACCCTGGTATAAACTTAAAACTATTTTCTGTGGCAATGGGAGTTGTGCCAGGATTGCGTGGTTATACATGAGGTCAATGTGGGCCATTCAATCCCTCATTCAAGCACTGGTGAGAGAATTCACTAAGCAGAGCTCTCTGTGCTTCACCTTGGGATAATTTCAACGCTCTGCAAAGAACCAATTAAGGCACGCTAAGGTCGGGATGCAGAATGAAGCAAAATTTCCTGTTTCTAGCACGATCTGTCCAAGCATCTCTTTGTCCTGGGGAGGTGCTGAGTGACCCGAGTGTGTGAAGTCAGAGCTGAGGACACCCAGGTGGCCTCAGCAGGTCTCTGTCGCTGCAGGATGTCCGGCGTGTGCCCGGGGTGGCTCCCACCATCGTGCGGTCGGCGAGCGAGACCAACGAGAAGCGTCCCTTCATGTGTGCCTACCCTGGCTGCAACAAGAGATACTTCAAGCTGTCCCACTTGCAGATGCACAGCAGAAAGCACACTGGTGGGTATGAATCACAGCACAGCAGAGTGGTCAGGAGGGGTTTGAGATGGCACAAGGGGCAAGAAATGCGCTGCCAGGTCAGGGAGCGCGAGAATCCATCAGATGAGTGAACTGAACATGTGCTCTGTCAGCTGGGCAACCCCTCTTGTCACCTGGGCAAGTCCTCTTTGTCACCTGGGCAACTCCTCCTGTCAGCTGGGCAACCCCTCTTGTCAGCTGGGCAATCTCTCTTTGTCACCTGGCAATCCCTCTTTGTCACCTGGCAATCCCTCTTTTGGAGCTGCAGGCTCTCTGGATCTAGCTAAGGAAAACACACAGCAAGCAGATCCCCTCCCTCCCTCTCTCACTGTTACAGGGCTATGAGTTGTTTTCTCTTTTAATTTTCTTTTCTTCTTTCCCCCCTCATTTGGTACCATTGAATCTCACTCCAAATCTCATCTAATGCTAATAATGAAGAATTTTCCTCTGCCAGAGGAACCTAGACATTCAGCATCCTCTGGCTCTCCTGTGAAAACCTTTTCTGGTTGGGGGTGTAGGCAGGGATTGGCAAACAGGTTCCCTGCTCTGGGATCTTTCCATGAAGGATTGAGCCTGAAGCCAGTCATTTGTAGGATAATGTCTGGATTCTCTCTGAGTTCAGGAAATAAGACCTCAAAATGTGGAAATCAAATACTCTGCTGCACCTTGCCAGAGAGTCAACAGAGTTATTTCCCCTGTTGGGAGATTGATGGTGTTGGATGTGTAAAATGATGATATATCTTTAGATATGCTCCTTATGGGTTTTAATTTTTTTGATTGCCTGTCATATTTTTATTTAGAAAGTTCTTTCTGTGCTTACCTAGAAGTCTGTGGATGTAATCTGTAAATATGGATGTTCAGTTAACCATTGATGTGATGGAAGACCACAGGGATGAAAGAGAGCAGGAAGGCAGCCCATGCTGGGTGACCTAGCAGATTGTCTAACATCTCATGAAAGATAGTTGCAGTCTTCTCCTTTTGGAGACCATTCAGTCAGTTAATTGTGGAAACTGTGAGAAATGCACACAAAGCACTTTGAATTAATGAATTGGCAAGTCAGAAAATATTGAGACAGCTGTCTTCAGAGCTGCTGAAATTAAAAATTTAAAATACTTTGGACAGTAAGTGCAAGCTCATCTTTAGAAGGGAAGGTCTACAGAAATGCTATTCTATTTTCTGTAAATAAATTGGAACCAAGAACATTTGGCAATCTTTTGAAGGCCATTAAATTCAGTATTTTTCTCCATTATGCCTAAACAGTTCTGAATTTTTTCTCATAATCACTATTTCCTTCATTCCTAAATTGATTTACTCTGTGTTTTAGCAGTCATTATTTGTTTGCTCTGGTCCTGTATTTTATTCCATTTAGTTGCTTGGCTTTCCCAGTGTTATTTCTGGATCAATCACAAGGACTTCAGCTTACATATGGTTTTTCCTCAGCTGGAGAAGATTTTTCATATTATATCATATATAATTTAGGCTTGTAAAGTCAGAAAACCCCCCAAAGACATGGGGGATAGGCCTATGTCAGTCTGACACCCCAGAGGAGGGTTAGAGGGGTCCCGTTGTCTTTGGGGCCTCTCCTCTGGTTCATGCTGCAGTGGAACACCTTTTCTGTACAGGTGGGCACAGATCCTCCTGCACCCACATTTTGATATGCCGACAGCAAAAATTATTAATTTCTCAAACCTTTGGAAGTTCCTTTCCCTAAGAGGCCAGCTTGTTTCCCAAAGCCTGTGTTTGCTGCTGCCAGCATTGCTGTGTAAGGTTTCCAGGCTGGTTGCAGCTGAAGAGAGGAAGCAAGGGATGCTGCAGCGCTGGAATGAAAATTGCTGGGACAGCTTGCCTGGCTGAAGAGTTCAGATTTAGGATCAGAAAGGAGTTTTTCCCTTTATCTTCTGGCAGGGTTTTGTCCTCAGCCTGTTGAATGAGTACTGGACATTTGCTATTATGATGGTCTGGGAATTCTACTCACCAAACTCCCAGCTGCTCTGGAGGCTTAGAAAATGATGCTCTTCATTTCCTGTCCCCTCCTGTGGTCTGCCAGTCCTGGTTTTGGGAGGGTTTGGTGAAGTGTGGGAGCATCTGGAGGGGATAACTTCCCAGTCACCATATTTTCCTGGCTGCTGGATGTGTGCATGGTCTGGACTTGGTGGCCATGAAGGTTTTCCACTCTGGCCATGCTCTTCAGGAGTCCTGGGCAGGCAAACCCACTGCTGTGATGCAGATCCATTTCCTTTGCAACTTCATGTCTTTGTCTAACCCTGACTTCTTTCTCCTGCATGTCACAAACAAAATTTGGAACCAGTTTTCTACAAAAATAATGTGGTTGCGTTTGTCACACCTCTCCTAATCAAACAAACAAAAAATGTTAATTTTCTTGTAAAGGGGTTCTGGACTCACGGGTTTGGAGCTCTTCCACCTTATGCTGTCTTAGTGTAGGTCAAAGATTTTGGTCATTTTTAAAATGATGAACACATGATTTGAAAACAAGCTGTTACATATATATGATGTTAAACCAACAGATTGTATCTTTGCAGGAAACTGCTGGCTCTAGATTATATTTTTTATTTCTATAATAGATACATACAAAGGACTGGCTCATCAGATCTTCCATCCTTCTTTCCCAGTTGCTGTATTGCAAAAGCAAGCAAGGCCCTGAAACACAAAGCTGGATTCTGTAATCAGTTTTTACCAATGTTTCAAATAGCCTCAGCTGAAAATATGTTAACACTTTGTACCCTCCGAGGCTGCTTATCTGTTCTAACAATGCCTTCATTGAAACATGCACAGCCAAAAAAGCTTTTTTCTTATCTTGCTGTATTTTGCTGCAGCAGATAGGCCTCTGAAACGCAGGAATACATCAAACTTTTCAACTTTGCAGCAAATAATGTGAGTTGTCATTCCGTGGCAGGCTTCAGGCACTTCCTTGCAGAAACAAATTGATGTCTAGACCTCCATAAATTTCGCTTCTGGTGGAAGCATCAGCATTCTTGCCAGAGACCCTTTGGGTTCAGTGCCACTCATTGGGAAAACTGGATTTATCCTAACACAAAGCTGAGCAGGTTTGCAGGGAGAAAATCCTCTGCCTGTTTGCCAGGGATGTTCTTTAGCCTAAATAGGTTAGGCTGTCAGCTGTCCTTTATGGTAGGGTGTCAAGCTGTATCCTTTCAGGCTGACATTTCTACAGCAGAAAATAAAAAGTGCTTAGGGATCTAAAATACAAGGTTAATTTCAGAATAGTAATGACATGTCACAGCTGAGCTATGATGTGAAGATGACAGAAAATGCTAACTGTAAAGGCTTCCCAGTAAATAAATAAACATGTATTTTGTGTGAGTTTGCTAAAGCAAACTCTATTAAATAAAAGTGTAGCATTAGCAAAGCAAAGTTGTGATCATGGGACTTGTTTGATTAAGTGGGTACACTTATCTAAGAAAAGGGGCTTAAATTGGTGAAGGATGTATAGACCAGCCTTCAGATTCTCATTCCCACTTGCAGGCTCTGGTTTCAGAATCAGCCTCCTTTTCTCATCTGCTCTTGTTAGCAACAGGCTTTTACTCTTGCAGAAGTCCTTAATTAAAGCAATGACTCTGAATATTTTGTGCAACTGCTACAGCAGTAGAATTTTCTCTTTTCCCATGCACCTGAGCAAATGAATTTGCTCCAGAGAAAACATCACACTTCCTTTAGTTTAACTGCTTTTGACAAAAAAATCTGTTTCGTTAGACACATTTATTGCAATATGTGCAAAGGCAGATTCACACTTGTTTTACAACTCTTGACCTTTTCTTTTAAAAACTATTTTCCTAAATATTCAAGACATGCCATTCCCTCTATCCTCTCTCATCTTTATTATTTCATCATGCCCTTCCTTTTACATGCCTCTTTCAGCAGAAGGGCTGGTGAAGCTCCATCTGCATCTCCTGCTTTGTTTTGGGACTGTGTGTGTTCCCATAAGGAGGTGACAGCATTACTGGATATTTTCATCCACAAGGAGACTTCAGCCTTTCACTGGCGAGGCTTTGGTAGGGCTGGGGAAATGAGACACTCTCACTGTGGGAATTTCAAGGGGGACTAACAGGCTTTTTCTCATCTGGGATGTTTCTGTCGTCCTGTTCTGAGGAAATTTATGTGACAGTCAGCTTTGGCAGCTGACACAGAAGATGTAGAAGGAAAGGGAAATTAGGATTTCTGTCTAATGTTGTGCCTCTTTTTGTTTATTTGCTCTTTGTTTTCTTCCCAGTGTCATCATATCCTTATGTAAACATTTTAGATTGTTTCCTTTAATATCTGCATGGGTTAAATCTGACTTTGATTTAACCAAGATTATTTTCCAAAGTATTTAAAGAAATACTTTCATGTGCATGCCATCAGACCCTCTATGCTGTTTGATTCCAATGCCTCCTTAGCCATCTTCTAAGTTTATATTGCAATTAGCAGACAATCATGCTGTCACTGCATTCTGCTCTGCTGACATTCCCCCTCTTAAATCTGCCAAAGGGCTGAATTCCTTGGAAGTAAGTGGTTTCTGAAAAGCAGGCACCCCCCAGGGAGTCCTTGTGGTCAAAGTGTATGGAACTATTTCAAACACCTGTGGCAACTTTAATCTCCTATGCTAATAAATTAAGCCCAGCAGACACAGAAATTGTCCACACCTAGGTTTGAGAATCAGGGAACTCCTTGGGGTGACTGTCACAGGAAGTCAGCTTGCTCTTGCAGATTTAGTTGCTTTTGTAAAATTTTTATTTTAGCCGCACCAGGATGAATTTGGAACACTCTCCTTAATAGGCTGCTGGTTCTCTGTCACCAGGGTCAAAAGGCATCTGCTTTAAACTGAACTGGTTTGCTCTGGCGTCTCAGAATACCAGTGCAAGCAGAGTACATTTCCTCACCATGGAATCAGACATGCAGACACCTGCAATGGAGGTTAAAATGAAACAGAGAGAAACCAACCCCTCTGCCCACTCCAGGTGGTGTTTCACTGTAGGAAAAGGTCCCACAGGACCTTTGGTCATCCCAGCTTCCCACAGCAGGCAGAGCTGCTGCCATGTGTCCCTCCCAGCATCCTCCCAGCTCTGCAGCTCCACTCCTGCTCCTGCTGAGGCTCTGTGCTCTGCCTCTGGAACCAGACTTTCTGTGGGCAGAAATGTCATTTAATGGAATTTAGGTGTATTAAGAGATTTATTGAATGGAAGAAAGGGCTGAGGCTTCAGCAGGATTCCAGGGTTGTGGAAAGGGACCTTAGGTTAGGAGTAAGACCTGGAAGATCATTGATCTCCTCCTGTAACAGCATAAGGATTGTTTTGGCTGAACCTGCCCAAATTTCACCACCCCTCTGCTCTGCTGGCAGTATTTCCCTCTTTCCTCAGCCTCCTCAGTTGCTGCATTTCTTTTTGCATGTTTATGTGCATTCCTTTGCATTGAAATCCATGTCCATTTGAGACGCTGGCTTGTGGGGATTTCTTTTCCTAAAAAACTCAGGATCTTACTTTTCATCCCAGAGAAATCCCACCCTGAGGATCTCTGCTGCACTGCGTGTGAGAAGGGGAAGAGTTTATATTTACATGAGGTTTTGCAATAATTTGCATTCGTGGCTTTGCCTGTGGGAGCTGTGCAGCTACGTGAGAAATTCTATTTAATGGCACTTTATGGAAGAAATCTAATTTGTGTTTTGGGGAAGATTATGTCTTTTTCTGAGGCTGAATTTTTTTGCTCAGTTTTGTTCTAATTAACGTGGTTAAAACTGTCACCTGTGTGGATGGAACTTATTTGGTTTTTGCTTTAAACCCAATTTGGTTCAAATTGTGAGTTGTTCCTCTGCACGAATTATGAGACAGGTGCTACTGAAAGGGTGTAATGGGGTTTTTAGAGGAATATAAACCAAGACATTCCTGTTCTTTTCCAGCAGAAAAAAAAAAAATTAAAAATTCACTCAACTGGAAATTTTTTGCAGCTTTAACCTCTCATTTTCTTAGAGTGAGCAGATTCAGTATCAGTGTCAATGCAGCAGAATTTTGCCAGCCTTTCCAACAGAGCTCTATGGCTTTATGGCAAATCACTCCTGGTGTGCCCCTAGACTGCTTCAGACTGCGGGGAAGGCTTTCAGAGCAGCACATTTCATCTTCTGGTTCAGCTTGAAGAGCTCCCTCATTTTGCCACGTTTTCTAACAAACTGTTTTTCCTCTCCAGGTGAGAAACCTTATCAGTGTGACTTTAAAGACTGTGAACGAAGATTTTCTCGTTCAGACCAACTCAAAAGGCACCAAAGACGACACACAGGTGTGTGGACAAGACCTGCCTGTAATTAGAGTTCATCTGAATACAGGAATTGTGATCCTGCAATTATACTCCTCAAATTTCTCTTTTTCTGCTGTTGTCTGCTCATAACACCAAATTCTTGAAGTTGATTTTAGGAGAAGGCCATGGCTGTGTTTTCAATTGGCTTTTAGCACTGCTGTGGTTGTTTAGGTGACTTTTACATCCTGACACCATCTTTTGAAACAACTTCCATTATGAAACTGTTTGCTCTACACTCTATGCCCAATATTAAGAATAAATTGTGCTTAAAACTCAACAGTTCTGCAAGAAAAATTTGCCACTGTGTAAAATTTGCCCAAGACCTATGTGTCATGTGTAAGTTAGTAGTGTGAAGTAAGTTAAACCTTTTGGGAGCACATGAAAATAGATTTCTGCACCTTGATTTTCTTCTGTCCTATTTGCTCCTGCAGGATGCCCTCAGTGCCAAACCTCAGGGTGAGGGTTAACAATGTTTGCAGATGATTTAAGAGGGGGTTTGTTTCTGGGGGAGCTGCTCATATGCTTCAGACCCAGGCACTGGGAGAGGAGGTTACAAAGGGGGTGGCCTCATTAATGACTAACTTTCTGTAATGTGTAGGCACAGGGATGGGAGGAGCAGTTACAGTAACTAGAACAACGACAAAAAAATAAAAATCCAGGCTTTTGAAACTTCAGAAATATCTGATTTCATTCATCCTTCCAAAAATGTTGGGGCATAAGAATAGATTTTTTTTTGTTTGTTTTGTCTCTCAGGTGTGAAGCCCTTTCAGTGTAAAACCTGTCAGAGAAAGTTCTCCAGATCTGATCATCTGAAGACTCATACCAGGACTCATACAGGTAAAACAAGTGCGTAAACTTTTCTTCACATTTATATTTCTTTTTTTTTTTTAAATTTTAAATCAATGTTGTTGTGAATTACATGGTTAGCAAGTGTCTTAACCAAGATTTAAATATTCAAAACAGCAGAAAGAATTTCAGTGTGCTGATTTTTCAGTGTGGCTGTTTTCCCCAAGTGTGATAGTCACTTTTCACAGGGGGATTTAGGTGATTTTAGAAACTGTGCTTTCTTCCTTCGTGTTTAAAAAAATTTCAGCTTGGCAAAATAAATTTTGTCAGCTATTATGAAACGAGCATCATAGTCTCAGCCCACAAATGTCAAGTTGATCTACTGCCTTTACTGAAAGAGCCCTACAAGATAGAAATTTTAATTCTAGCTTTAGCCAAAGGTCTGTAATCTAAAGTATTCGTGCCTACTCATGCTTCTCCCGAGTGTCAGTTGAGCCTAATGCAGGACAGCACAGCAAAGCTCTTGCTGTTGCTGCTTGGGCTCTAATCTCTCCAGCAGATAAAAGCAGTGCCTTTTGCAAACTCACACTGACAGACACTAAAGTAAAAGCTTACTCAAATATTCAAGGACCTTTTTTTTTTTTTTTTTTTTTGGTAGAAACTGTAGTATTTAATCTCAATACAGGGGGGAAGAAAGGGAGGCCGTTTTAGTCTACTCTGCCCTCACATAAATGTAAACACCATTAAGGAGCAACTGCAGCAAGCTCTGTATTTTAAAGTTTTAGAATTAGTCCTGTGTACTGACATGTGCTGTTCCTTCTGCTATATGTGCAGTGTTTTTACCAAATAATTGTTTACCAAGCACTTTGGCATGTTGTTGGATGTCACGGCGTTTTCCATACTGGCGTTAACCTTTCAAATTCAGTCTCTGTACAGATGGACAAGGAGCCTGAAAATCTTTTTCTCCCTGCTAAGAATTCTTTTTTCTCTTCTGGACCATAAAAACACACATTTCAGACTTCCAAAAATAAAAGAGAAATTTTAATAAAGGAAATGATTCACCTGAGAACAGTGGCATTTTCTGTGGCTCTGGCCAAATAAATGCTTCACCCAATGGCCATATCTACACTTGCAATCTGCAAATGGCAAAGGCTGTGCTCCTGGGTTGTCCCCATGGTCCTGTTGAGCTGCAGGGCCTGGGTCTCTGTGCATTTCCATGAAGAAAGATGTTTTCTTAACCAGCAAGAGGTAATGTTCTGGGAGAGACAAAATGGCAAGTGGTGGTAACACGCTGGCAAGCTGGGATGAACTACATTCCCCATCACATTTCACTGCTAACTGATCTGCTAATTCAGGACTTGCATGACTCCAGTCATTTTTTATAGCCCAGATGAGCTACAGTGAAGAACTGGCTCTCTCTTGTGCTAGTGAAGCCCCTCTCCCTGTCCCAGTTCCCCGTGGCTCCCTGGGATCTGAGCCCAATCCTTGCCGTGGGTTTGCTGCCTGCCACTGGCACAGCATCTGGGCTGCTGTTATGGAGCCACTCCTGACAAGAATTTTGGATGTGTCAGCTCCTGAGGGGGATGAGCACGAGTGGTGGGTGGGGATTTTTCATCCCCACCTTGCCCTGCAGCCTCACTCCTCTTTCTTTCTCACAGCCCCTGAGTGATGTGACAAAGCACCTAGCTCAAGTTAACTTGCTCCACATGGAGGAAGAAAAGCAAAGGTGGCTTCCATGCAATTCTGTCCTAATTTTAGTCAGCTACCAAACTATTTGTTAGGATTCAGGGATTTTTTTCTTCGCAAGCAATTTCACTGTGACAGCAGTCTTTGCTATTGAAAGCAAAAAAAAAAAAATAATCAAAGGAGGTTTTATCCATCCCCAGACATGTTTAGCAATGGAAATGTGATCCTGATATCTGCACCATTTCCCCCCACTGTTTTATGCACTTGTGGGAGATAGTTGATGCTTTTGCCAGCACCTGTGCTAAGTAGATTTTAGGAATAAAGTAGATAAAGTAGATTTTAGGAATTCCCTTTCAACTTAAATACCTCACATGGGAGTTAGCAAACAGAAATACACATTTATGCAAATCTCCTTTTGTCTGAATTTGGATTAGGTTTGTGAAATGCCCAGAGTGTGAGGTAAATAAGAAGAGAAAGATGCCTGGGTGAGGTTGTACCACCCCAGCATATCTGGAGTGTGTTAGAGAGCATGAGGTGTGTAGACAGCACTGAAGAGCCCAGCCCCAGAGCTGAACATGCTTTAAATATATCATGTATTTTGAGGAGAAAAAAAAAAAAAAGTAAAAATAAGAAACATCAGTTACTGGGCAGTGCTCTGAGCTAATGAAAGCATTCCATCAGCATTCCTGTGGCATCACAAACACAGCCTGGAATTCCTCTTACATGTTGTAGGAAATCAAGAGACCAGGTTAAACAGTTAAAAAGTGGCATTCCTTGCTAAACTTGAATGTACTTTGCTTGGAGTTATTTGTAGTGAATATTATGCTCATGGAAATGTTAGAAAAATGCTATTTTGAGCATTTGACATCTCCCATAGATGTGAAGCCACTTTATTTAGATAGGGGTGGAAAACTTTGAGTCTGGCTCAGCGGACTCCATGCTGAACCCTGTTGCTTCTACCATATTCACTTACACTCACCAGTTTCAAAGAACTTCAGCCAAAACTCGTTGAATTAGCTGGAAAAAACTCCCCTTGACTGGAGGTCAAGCTCTAGAAAGTCCCTGACAGTTTCCACGGTGACTAACAGCGTGTCTGCACCACCGCCCGAGGTGTGACTGATGCTTGTGTGGATGCCAGGGTGACTTTGAACCTTGGTCATTTGAGAGCTAGGAGCAGCATAATCATGGCAGCACGGTGCTCAGCAAGGGCCAGTCCTCAGGAATGAACCACTGCGAAGTGTTCTCCGTCACCTGGAAAGGCTGTTGGTAAACATCAGCTGAGGCAGAGGTAGGAAGGCGCCGAGCGCTGGTGTGAGCAGGAGCTGGGGGCACTCCCACGCCCTCTCAGGACAGCCCAGGGTGCCTTTCCTCCTGACAGGGGCTCCTCACAGCCCCACAGAAAGAAAACAAACAGCAGCGTCTCAGATGAGCTGTGTGCTCAGCTAATAACAGGGTGTTTTGTTGACAGGTGAAAAGCCTTTCAGTTGCCGGTGGCCCAGCTGTCAAAAAAAATTTGCCAGGTCTGATGAATTAGTTCGTCATCACAACATGCACCAGAGGAACATGACTAAACTGCAGTTGGCCCTTTAGACAGTTCAAAAGAGTGAAAAAACCAGATGGGACATTATAAGCTACTGCAAACTTTCTCAGCCATCCTCGATCACCTCTGTCAGAGAGCTGCAGCTGCCTTCGCATCCTATCTGACACAAGTTAACTAAAACGTAGGATTCTGCTCAGCCTGCCCTTCATTTGGAGCTGCACAAGTTCCTAGGCAATAAGTTCAAGAGATTTTTACTTGTGGTTTTGTACAAAAGTAGGCAAGACTGCCACAGTTTCAAGATTACTATAAACTGTGCTCAGCTTTCATGTCCGTCTCCAGCTTTTTTGTGTTATTTTCACTTGAACTTTTCCAGGTACAAATTGCTGTACCTTTTTAATTCCTGCAGTGGGTAGGATGATTCCTCCCTGTTGAAGGTCAGCTCCACACTTACATCACCCCTGCATATGCTGAGGCTCCTGAATGCTAGTACAGCTTTCCTCACAAGATGAAGGAACAGTCACCTGAGACACTTCTGGTAACCTTTGCACTGCCCAGGGGCAGCCTTTTAGAGTTGGAAGCTCTGCTTTTGAAATTTCACAAGTCAAACCTTTTTTTAAAGGTTGTCTTTCTAGAGCAGCTAAAGCCAGACGAACCAGAGCCTCTTTGTACAAAAAAATAAGAATCTTACCATTAAGTTAACTTGGTTTTTAAAGAATTGCATAACTGAACTCTTCAAACTGTTTTGTTTGTCAATTAGCTCTCTCCTTCTCTCTCTCTCTTTTTAATGTATTGGTTTAAATTTATTCTATCATGAGATGCACAGATCTCCTTTACACAAAACTAATTTCAATCATTGTAGACATTTGGGATTTGTTTACAATGTAAAGCCACACTGGTTATGTGGCTAGCAAGCTGTATAAACTTAAAACTGAACTTCTAATGGGGCTGGTCCAGGATCTCCATTAACAGATTACTCTTAAGATAAGTAACTTAAAAAAGACTCTTCGTCAAGTATATGTGAAAAAGACATTATTAGTGTAAGGAAATATATTATTTCAGGGTTTTGGGAGGAGGGGTTTATTATTTACTTTTAATTGCTTGAAATTGTGTGTATATATATATATATCTGATAATGTATTGCTCTTAGACATCTCCAACTAGAAAATGTATAAATATTAGAAGCATCACTGTTCTGATGTTGTTGCTGTTACAAACTATTGATAACACTAAGAATGTAACCTGCATTTTTCACTGAGCTTTCAATTAAAGCCCATTCAAAGAGAAACAAATGAGAGTCCAACAGATGTCTTGTTTCATGCCTGGTATTAAATTTCAAATGCCCTATCCAATAGTATCTTTTTTTTTTTTTTTTTTGTATATAAAGGTACCACCAGCACTGATGACCACTAGTTAACCTGTCCAGGTCTTGACCACAATTTATCCATCTCACTTGGGAATCATACTGGCAGCAGAAAACAGTGTCAAGTTTCATATTGTGCTATAAAGCAGTCGCTTCAATCCTTCATCTTCTTACCCAACCATTCCTTCTCTTTCGAGCCGTGAGATTTGTGTAAGAACTTTATAGAACAAGCAAAATCCCATTTATAAATAGCAGAACTGGCCTTCTGTAGAACTGGGCTGAAACCATAAGCAGAGATAACTTCTTAGATTAGGATGTCATAGACTGACTTTTAAGTAAAAGTTAATTTAGAGTTGGGGTGGCTTAAATCAGTTCAGCAGGTTGAAAAAGACAGTCTTTCATAGATGATGAAGTGTGAAAACGAAGATAAAGAAATATTACTGTTTCTTTGTCATACTGCCTACTTTTCTTTGGAAGTAAGCACAGCCTGCCTCAGCGCCCTTTGCCCTTGCAAAATATTTGTATCTCTTTAGCAAAAATCTTTAATGTATCTTGCCAAGCTTTTTTCCTCTAATGTACACAATGGAGTTCTATGATGGGTTGAGCTTTCTCTCTTAAAGTGCAGCTGCATCGTCAAGAAAACTCAACAGTTAATTCTTCAAGTCCTCTTTTTCGCCTGGGTATTGCATCACTGTTAATTACTGTTGGGGTACTGTGACTCATTTGTATCAGTCAGCTTTATCTTTTGCTGCCAAAAGACAGCATCTCTCTGGAGAAACTCATAACAAGTGTGGCAAACATCAAATATTTGGAGCGAACGGTGTACATAAAACTGCACAGAATTAAAAAAAAAAAATAAAGCAACTCCTCCTGCTCTCTTGAAAGAAAAGCTCAGCTGCAATAACAATGTCCTCTGATTTACCCAGCAGTTCTCGGCAACTACAAAACAATCTGTTTTTCAGTCTGCACCCAAAATAGAGAGCTGCCATGGGTGTTTATACTAAAAGCCAAAAAAAGAAAAATCAGCCTCCAGTTTTGCCTGCATCAGTCAAACATAAATAAAACTATCTTCTGTGAAATACAACCAAAACTCCACTGCAGCACAGGCCAGACTTCCAGTGACCTGTAAATAGCTACAACCATGGTTTGCTGCCTGGGGAATCACATGCCAAATAATAATAGTAGATGGCTACAAAAAATGAAGCGTGTGTTGATGAGTGACAGAGCATGTCCTTTTGCTTGTGCTGTCACCACTTTAGCAGTGAAAGACTTACTGCTACTCTGCTGTTTGATGGTCATTATGCCCCCCCCAACCTGCCAAGAACAGAGAGGACAATAGTAAATGTTTACAAGATTTTTAAAATTTTTATTCCTGGTTATTTTATGGTGTTTGTTAAGAGAGGCATTTCATGTCTCTGCCTTTCATTTCCCTGTTGTGGGATTCCATCAGCAAGGTAAGCCACCTTTATGGAAGTGCTTTACTGCATGAATTTCTCAGAAGCAGCCCCCAGATGCTGGCTCTTGCAGCATGCAATTCCTCTTTTTTGGGACACACAGAGACTGATCAGCAGGCCAAGTTTCTGTGAGCTTGACTTCCACATGAGAGATGAGGGGGCTGCACTCTATTATATCTTACAAGTATCTTCAGCTCTCTGGAAAATTTTCAATCCCACAATTAATTGAGCAAATCTTTTATGCCTCTGCTCTGTGTTCTTAAACTGAAAATGGTGACTGATGTTGTTTTGGCTGATGGTTAATGTCTCAGTGGGATTGGCACCCTCCTCCTGTCCCATGGCTTCTGTAGCGCCCCTGAATGGAGAATGTTCATTATATAGATAACACTTCTCCTTCTTCTTGCCACTTCACAAGATACAGTATGTTGAGTAGGAAAGGGAATGTGATCTCCTCCCTCTCTGATGGTGTCAACTGGAATTCAAGAGCTGACCTGGGCGAATATTTTTGAGGTAGGTGAATCCAGCTAAGTGTCTGTCTGCTTTAGGAAAGCACATGAGTGAACCTGCCTGGCTTGTAGGCTCAGGATGTGCTTCTGGTGCATATCTTCATGGCTATGGACTGTGCTGGCCAAGCAGGAGGTTGCTTCAGTTAGGGAACCCACCTGGAGCTAACCCATCCTTAAGAGAGGTGATGGTTCCTGTAAGGGAAGGGGGGCATGTAAAGAAGTAGCTCTTTCCTTCTCTTTCCTTCTCTTTTCTTCTCTTTTCTTCCCTTTCCTTCTCTTTCTTTCTCTTTCCTTCTCTTTCCTTCTTTTTCCTTCTCTTTCCTTCTCTTTCTTTCTCCTTCCTTCTCTTTCCCTCTCTTTCCTTCTCTTTCCCTCTCTTTCCTTCTTTTTTCTTCTCTTTCCTTCTCTTTCTTTTTCTTTCCTTCTATTTCCTTCTCTTTCCTTCCATTTCCTTCTCTTTCCTTCTCTTTCCTTCTCTTTCTTTCTCTTTCTCTGGTGGGTTAAGCAAGTTGCCCATTTCAGAAGCCACTCCAACCAGGCCTATCTGTTTCAGGATGTCAGTAGGATTCATTTCACTGCTCCAACAACCCAGCAGCTGGGAACAGTTCCTGGAGGTGCAGGTAGGTGCCTTCAAACAGTGTTTCTTCCTCCCCTCTGCTCCCCAGAAAAGGGAATTTTCTGAGAGAAGCCTGCTGTGTGCAGCCTGTTTTTGTCATCCATAGGACCCGACAGCAAATCCAGCATGGTAAACAAGCTGCTCCCTGCACTTTGTCTAAAAGCCCAAGAAAAAAAACTTTGGAGCAGGTCCTCAAGTCCCCAGGTCCTCCTAGCTTGAGGTGCCACCCAAAGCCAGCAGCTGGCACAGGTGGCACCAGCTGCCAGAGGACCTGAGAAGGTTCTACTGCTCGGTCCTGCTCGAGCCCTGCTTGTAGCTTCCCCCTGGGACCAGCAGGAAAAATCACTGAGATTTTCCTTGTTTGGGGAAGACCCTCCTTCCTCTCCCTGCCCTCCAATTATCAGAAAAGTAATTAAAGGCAGTGCATGCAGTTCAGAATGGCACTAATGGAGAAGAAAGTCCAGCTGCAATATTTGGGAAGATCCAATAAAAGATTCATTAGGATTCTTTGAGTTATTGGAAGTCCTGATGACACAAGGGAGCCTAATGAAACAGAAGACTTGGTCACAAGAGTGATGAGTTAAAAAAAGCCCAAACCCAAACCCCAACCCCACTGACACCATTCTAAAAATTAGACAATTAAGAGTAAAACCAGGAATGTAGCCAGAACTATTCCACCTCAAATAATAAACACAAGGATAAGTTGCCAAGCGAGGTCAAAGAAGCAAATGGTAAAGTGAGTTTAAGAGACAGCTAGACACTTTTATGGGGAGAGAGGGGATTGAAGGATACAGTGACAAAACTGGGGGTAGAGTTGAGATAAACCCAGAGGACAGTGGTGGGCCAACAGCCTCAGAGAGTGCTCGGAGCCCCAGCTGCTCAGCAGAGATGTGGAGCAGCTCTTGGTGCTCAAGGGAGACTGACAGAGCTCTGGCAGTGTCCTGTGAGGGGTGAAAAGAAAAAAGAAAAATTAAAAAAAAATCCTGAGAAGAAAAGTCCCTTTCTTTTTTTCTTTTTGTTTTTCATGAAAGTCTACTTATAACATAGGAAAGAAAAGGGCTGACTAGGATACGATTCAAATAAGGCAAAACCAAAATATACAGAAAGATATGATAGAATATGATTCAAATGAGGCAAAACCAAAATATACAGAAGTTATGTTCCCTGCTTGTACAGAGCTTTGCATAATTTCATGTTGTCAGCACAGCTTGGGTCGAGCCCACAAAAAAAAGCTGGCAGAACTTCCGTGGCTTCACACAGCAGCATGGTGAAGCCTGGCTGGAAGTGCTTGGCTTGGCCATCTCTGCACTGAGAAGCAGGTGTTGGTTCCACCAGCGCAGCAAAGAGGTTAAATGAGGGTGGGGAAGGACCAGGAGCAGCACAGCCAGTGGAAGTAAGAGAATCAGATACACTGAGCGCAGTTTTCTATACAGATTGCAGTCCAGACACAAGTGCCAGCTTCTGGGGCTAAAAGAAGTTAGCTCTGAGACCCCAAAGGGCTTTGAGTAGTGAGGATGGTGTGAGAGATGGTATTCTCCTAGAACTTACATGGAACGTGGACAGAGCTTTGCTGGGTGCTGTAGGAATGGAGCAGCAGGAAGACTCTGCCCCAAAGAGGCTGCAGGCAACAGATAAGGCTTTAAAAGACAAATGTTTAAAGGCATGGATAATCTTGAATGAGAAAGTCTTGTTGCAGGCAGGACTTTCCTGTTCCTGATAACTAAATAACTATCCCATAGGTATAAATATAATTTAATTGCATCACTGTTTTTTTCAATGATGAATAGACTTGTTATGTTCTGATGAACTCTGGCAGAACTGAGATCCTGATCTGCAAAAATAGGCTGAGCAGTGACAGAAAGACCTGGCTGACCATCCTGGCTTGAATGGCTAGATAAATAAAACTAACTGCTCTTCCCCAGCATCAAAAAAAAAAACCCTTTTAATGCAAAGGAATTGTAAGAAAACACAGGGCGCTGAGGCACTGTAGTACGGAGGTGCAGGAGAGAAATACAACTGTATTTGTTCTCAGGCTGTTTCTTTTTATGGCTCATTCTCATCTGAGTCATGCCCCAGAACTCCCATTCATTTAAATGAAATGTTGAAAAACATAACCACAAAATAAAAAAAACCCAAAAAACCAGAAAAACCCCACCAAAGTAACCTCACTGCCTGGAAAAATCCTGCCCTGGAATTTCTTGGGAAATGGCGTGTCCTGCTTCACGTGCTCTCTTGGTTCAAGAATCACATCTGCCTAATGTTTCCTCCCAGGAAGGTCTCTGACATTTTTAACTCTATCGCTGAAGCCTTGAGGTTAAGTTATGGTGTGGCTGCACAGCCAAGGTGCACTGTAAAGGCAAATAAAGGGTTTTTATCAGCTCTCTGGCTACCAGCACAGCCTAGCAGAGCCCTGCTCAGAGCAGGAGGGTGGTTTTCACAGGATTCACAGAATTCACTGGGTTGGAGGAGACCTTAAAGATCATGGAGTCCAACCCATCCCCAACAGCTCAACCAAACCCTGGCGCCCAGTGCCACATCCAGGCTTTGTTAAACACACCCAGGGATGGTGACAACAGATCCAGGGGTGGTGACTTTTGCTCCCAGCCACAAGATGGCCTGGCCCAGTGGGATTGCTGGCCCTTGGGACAGCTGCCTTCCAGGGAACGTGGGGCCATCAAGCCCACACTGCAGCTGGAGGAGTTTCCAAGCTTGCAACAGAAAGTTGCAGCCCTGACAAAGCAGCAGGCAGAGCTGGAGGCTCTCGTGTGACGGGACTCCAAATGCAGCTCAGAGCCCACGTGCGCTGCTGTGCTGCCATTCCAGTGACAGATTGACAACTAAAAAAGTTCAAATCTGGTTGCCTAGGGTGTTCTTCAAAGGCCAAATCCTCTGCTGTCCTTGAGGCTACCCGGGGTGGTGCTTCAAGCTCTGAAGGGTGTGTGCTCCAAAGCAATCGCTGCTCGTCCCTCAGAGCTGTGGGGATGGCTGCTCCTGTTCTTAGAAGGAAAAATGACTGAGAACGGAGGAAAGGAAAGGTCACGGGGCACTGGTGTGGCTGTGGGGTGGATGTAGCCCTGAGTGAGCAGCTCCCTGCCCAGCCCTGAGCTGCAGGATCTCAGCCTGCCCTGCTCCAGGCTCCCCTCCTGTGCAGGCAGTCTGGGAAGGGCGAGCTGCAGTTTGCAACACTGAAGGTCACGGCACAAACAGCCTAACAACAGTCCAATATTTCTGAGCTGCATAAATTCCTGGTGTCTGCTGCAGGCAGAATCCAAACACTTGTGTCAATTCTGTACCATGCCCCAGACTGCCAAAAAACATTAATATAAGCATATTTATCTGGGCTGCAGTGTGTTACAAGAATTCATTAGGACAATATGTGATATGGTGCTGAAACAGAAGGCTGGGTTTCTCTGGCCAGAGATGAGGAAGTCTAGTCCCTGCTGAACTTTTACTACTGATAAAGACAATGTCTGCTGGCAGCATTCATTTTTTACTAGGCCATCTGCATCTAGTCAAGGATAACTTGACTTTCTGAAAAAGTCATTCATCAGAATCAACCCAGCACAACTTTCTCTTGATGAGTAAAGCAACACAAAGAAAGACCAAGATGGTTAATAAACTTCTTTGGGAGCAAAAGGTCAATGCTGCTGTAAACAAAGCAGTGTCATAGTACTATACAGAAGCATTGAAGTTCCCTGTGTGTTTATATGCCTGATGCCCCATTTATTTTTTTATCTGTGTTTGTTATCGTTTATTTTGCTCTGCTTTAGCTGATCTATAAATCTTTATAACAGTGTTCTTTATTTTCTTAATTTTTTCATCTCTCTTATCGCCTTTTATCACCTGTTTGTGTCCAGTGTTTGCCACTCTCTGCTGCTTGATGGCTGCTTTTTAACCCTTTGGTTCCCCTCTACCACACACAGGTATAATACTCAAGTCTTTCAGAACTTCCCTGCTTTTCTTAGAGCTGAATCAAACACTGAAGAAATTCCCACTGTCTCCTTAACAAACCATTAACAATTAAAGAAAAAAACCGAATGAGATATTCCTGCCCCAAGCGACAGAGCCTTCTTTTAGCTCCACAACACAGAGAACAGGCAGAAGCCAGGTATTTTTCACTTCAGGCATTTACTGAATTTCACTGGACTTCAGAGCCACGTTGGACAGTCCTAGACTTGCAGCCTGTGGGGGGGTAACAGATTGCTTTCCCTGCCCTCCCAGTTGTGGAGTTTTTCCTTTGGCTCTTGTGCTTCATGGCTGCACATGTGCAGAGCGCAGCCACAAGAAGCTGAAGCACAGTCCCAGGCTCCCTTCACATCAACCACTGGTCCTCCAGCCAAATATTTTATCAGGAGCTGGGTCTAAATGAAAGGCAGTCAGCTAAAAGGAGAAGATTCCAGATCCACAATGACAAACATGAAGCAGCTGATACCTTGGCAATGTTACTCCGCTGTTCAGGGATGATTTCTGCAGAGCCATAACGTTTAAAACCCCACAGATACGCAGGTGAATTTTGCCTAGGGAACAAACATTCTCTTGTACGTTTCAGACAGAACTAAAACTCTGCATGAAATAATCTCAAAGAAATAAAGGAAGTGAATTTTTCATAGTGGAGAGTCTCTAGACTTCACCTTCCTTCCATTGGTGTGCTATTTTGTTCTATCTAATTAGATTATAGAAAGTTTTGTATGGACTAGATATCCAAAACCATAATAAAAATTGTGTGACTGAAATAAATTTTTGAAGGATAGCCTCAGTAAAGCATATACTCCTCTTTTTAAGGGTTTACATCTTGAAATATTTTACTTAGTAGACTCTTGAGCAATGTAATTACTAATGGCACTGGAGTATTTATTGAAACTGGGTCCCATAGGGAACAAAAAAATGCTAAAGACCCTGATTTAACAATGAATTTTGAGATGCTAGTTAAAACATGAATCTCCTTTGTTAATAAATAATATTAATATATGTAATATAATGTACTATATTAATATTAATATATGCAATATAATATATAATATGAATATTAATATATGTGATATAATGTAACACACTTGAGCATGAGTATGAGCCTCTGCCTCTGCTCATACTTGAGTATGAGCCTCTGCTGGAATTGCAGCCTTAGACTCCTACTCAGAAATGCCCCACATTCATTAATTAATACACATAAGACTTTTACCTGAGGAAAAAAATTGCTGGATTGGTTTCAAAACTCAGTGGTTATTCCAAATTTAGTGTCCTACCTGTTGCACATGAGTAGACAGTGAGTGGCTGTGCTGTCACATGGAAAGCAAGACTTTAGGAGGGTCTCTGTTCTGGGATTATATTCTGTGTATTTCATTGTTCAGCTGCATTCCAGCACCTCTGGTGTGTATTCCTGCCTTTAACATGGCAACAGTTGTAAATGATATATAAGTAGAATAAAATTTCAGGTGACAAGAGAAACCTAGGGCAGGTTTTTTGTTGCTTTTGCTGGTTTAGTGGTTTTTTTTTTAACCTCCCCTCTCTGCCTGGAAGTACTATTACTTCAGACCCATACTGTCCCAAACCATGAAGTCACTTCAGAAGAAATGTAGTGAATAATCATGAAAAATATAACATTGTTCTTAGTCAGAGGATATTTTGTCAATTTGTATTGTTTAACTTGGCCATTTACTGGAAATAGCTTAGTGCATTCCTGGCTCTTTCTGGCATCATCTTTAGATGATGGGTTTGTTGGTTTAGATTTTAAATCGGGTTGTTGGTTTAGATTTTAAATGTTTTTATAAAGACATATACAAAACTAAAAAAAAGAAAACCAACCAAGCTCAGAAACTTAAGTAACCCAACAGTATTTTTAAATTATATATTTTTTAAAAATATTGTGATTGAATTTTTAAATCTGTTTTATATCAGAGCATTTGGAATTCTGACCTTCTCTGTAAATGTTAATAACTGGTGAAAACAATTTTGCCTTCTATTGGAGACTCTCCTGCCTACTGCTTGATGGATTGAGCTGACTGGCATAAAATTTAATTTGCATTAATTAGCCACAGACAAGGGTAAAATGAAGTTACTGTGACCCGTAAGGGTGGGATTTTAGAGTGAGATGGGCTGCAGAAATGCTGTCTGTGAGATGGCTGGGACCCTTGAGTTGATCTAGACATGAAGTTTCCCACCAGGTGGTAAATCAGCCAATATCTACCCTGCAGGTGGAAGTACCTGCCCGACTGAGCTGCTCCTTGAGAACTTTTTCAACCACACCCAGTTTCATTTCTATACCTTGCTTAGGGTCTGCACCAGCCAAGGAGTAACAAGTGGAGGATTAAGAGTGCTTTAAAGTCACAGAATGTAACTGTGCACTGACAAAATCATGTATTTTGTTATTTAACCTTTCTTTCCAGCTCTGTGCATGCTTCACGCAGCTCCAAGTTATGCTGATTGTTTTTTGCATGTGATCCTGCGTTTGGTGCTGGTCAGTGCAAACATGCAAGGGAAAAATATCACCACTCTGTTTCCATCAGGAGGTACTAATTTCCTTCATAACATTAATTCCTCTTGGCTTCTGGTGTGGAATAAATGCATTGTTGTGGTATTGATATGGCTATGAACTCTGAAACATTGCACATTTCTAAGTTAATTAGGGTCATGAATTAATTTTTTCAGATGGGCATCCAATTCTTGATATCTATCCCAAGTTTCAAATTAATTGGGCCAAATTTACATTTTAATCTTTTGGGGCCTTTTTTATTTTTCAGAAATAAAATACTGGAAACTCTTATGTCGAGTTGAACAATGTGTTTCTCTCAAACCTCAAACTAAATGTTTTGTTTCAGTATCTTGAGAAAAAAAAGCAAAGGGATTGAAGGGTACAGATCTGCTTAACAAAGAAGTCTTGTATTCAGAAATATAGAATGAGAGCATTTGGGCTGCAGAAAGTGCAATTTTCTCCTTTTCTCTGGTGCAATTCCAATGAATCATTTTCCTAACAAACAAGTACAGCACGGAGATTTCCACCAGGCAAGCAAATCACATTTTATCTACAGATACGGGAATGCTGGTTTTTTTTTGGTTTTTTTTTTTTTTCATTACACCAGATAAATCAGAAAAACTGATCCTGCTGGTGCTGGGAGAGCTTGGTCAGTGGCCACCTACTACAGACCTAGCAGGCTCTGAATCTGTCAGGTAACATGACTGCAGACACTCAGGGCATCATACCTTAAATCACTTTACTTTTGATTTACTAGTTGAGCTCTCAGTCAGCACAAAGATGAACAAAACCTGCTGCTCTCTGCAGGATCCTGAAATGAGGCTTTTGGTCTGTGCTCTGTTCTGCAAGTTGAGTTCTGCTTGACAGCACAATGAAAACTCCACAACTGAACTGCAGAAGCCACCAGAACCTCACAGTCCACGGATACCTGCAGCTAAGAAACTGCCTTGAAGTTAAAAATATTAGAGGTGCGAAATTTACAGCCATGGAACAGTCATATTTTTATGTTTCAGAAACCTACTGTTTCCTACCGTAAACTGACAAAAGTAGGTCCTGGTAAAACAGGGATGTGTGACACAATGGGAGAA
This sequence comes from Motacilla alba alba, assembly GCF_015832195.1. Classification (NCBI taxonomy): domain Eukaryota; kingdom Metazoa; phylum Chordata; class Aves; order Passeriformes; family Motacillidae; genus Motacilla; species Motacilla alba. The sequence goes on along the minus strand of NC_052020.1, from coordinate 5,156,885 downwards.
GTGTCTGCTACAAAAAAGTTTGGCCAGGGGTCACTAACTCGAGGGAAGTGCTTATCTCCTTTATTTGTTTCCATTGTGTGATGAGCAGTCAAAATAGCACTCCAGCATCCCATTGTGGCTCAATTATTTTCCAAAATAAGGCTCTACGACAGGTCTCTGCAGCAAAAAGAATTTTCTTCTTTTGGAAATACCTTAGTGTATCTCAGCATTTTAATAAAAACTAGGGAATGACACGAAAGGCTCTTTCCCTTAACAATAATAAAAAAAAATATCATGGAAGCAAACAATATTTGTAAATGGCATCTCTCATTGCACTCTGCTCTGTTTGTTAATTTAAGGCTCACAGTCATTATTATTTCAAAAGATTAATTCTGTTTAAATAATCAATAGAGCAGAACAAGATGTTAGTGGGATAGTTAGCTGTGTGTCATAATATACCAGATAAAGGATTATACCCCACTTAAGAATTAATAACATTTTAAACCTCTACATAAACTATTTTTTTTATCAATAAACATGTCTCTGACAGAGGGCCAGATGCACTCACAGGTCTTAATTGTTCAACCCAGTGACTAATCCCCACTTGATCAAGATTTTACTGACTTAGCAGCTGTCAGGAGAGTGACAAATTTATGATTCAATTGCAATTTCATCTTAAACTTGAAACTGCGTGATCATTTGTGGGAATTAGCTACTTGATAAGATAAGGAGGGTGGAAGAAGTGCACATAATTCTGTGCAGCAGAATCAGAGTGTTGCAGAACTCCTTAGGATGCACTGCAAAGACACAAATGGCCATTAAGGGATTAGCCCGTCCCTGATTGAGTGGCTGCACAGAGTTGAGGTTTGCTAAATCACTGCAGTCCCAGGTCATTATCCTTGGATGCAGGAGACAGTTGAATCTGTGTCCAAACACACGAGCAGTAAATTGGAGTGAATGGATTGTGCCAAAAAACGAGAAACAAAAACCGCTGAACCCTTGTTCTTCGAGTGTTCAAATTTCCAGGTCATACCCCAAGTTTTTTCCTTTCTTGGCATAAAAAATATTTTTTCACTGCCTTTAGTATCAGCATATTCTTGTCTCTGTAATCTCTTTTGAGTGTATTGCTTACCCTCACTATCAAATTTGTGCTTAGTTAACAAATGCTGAAACTCAGATAACATTTCAGAAACGGATTAGGAAAGCAAAGTTAGGAGTTTCCCTTTCTGCTTTCGATGGCTTGTGCACAGTTCCTACTAAAAATATAATTAAAATAAATGAGCTTCCCTCATTTGGGTTCTGTAATGATAACGTTTTGGTAAGCCCCTCAATTGTTTTGTGTGCCATTGACATGTGAATCAATAGTGCTGTAATAACTCTGTTTATTTTCAAAAGTTTATGACAAAAGTAGTGTTCTTGTTAAAAATAAACACAAATCCATTTTTTTTTCCTGAGGGAAGAAATAAAATTATCTGCAGGAATAGCACAACATTCCTGCCTTCCTTGACCATGTGTTGATGCAGCTGATGAGTAAAATTAACCAATGAGCAATTCCACTTCAGGGCTCTGTAACGGTATGCCTAAAGACTATTTGGCAATTCAGATTAATAGCTTAAATATGTCAAATTTTGGAATTTTTGCAGTGCTGGCTGTGGCCTTTGGCTAGCCTGAATAAGCCCAGGGTCCCTTGGGGCTATTTCTCTGAGTTGAACTTAGTGATCTCTATTCCCAAGGTATAGATGCATCTAATATTGTTCAACTTATCTCAGCCTAGAGGGACGCATAAGTTTAGAGGGGTTCGTTTCCTGGAGCATTTCACTAGAAATTTGTGAGCTGGTAGATTGGAAAAATCACCTTCACAGAAATATGCTTGATTTTCATCATGCAATGAGCAATTTTCACTTCTTAACATGGCAGTGAAATAGGCAGTATGGAACAGAGATGGAGCTGGAGGCCAAGCTTGAATATTAACAGGGAAGGAAGGTGAATGTGTTCAGCAACAAAAGTCTTAGTCCAGGTAAACTTGCTTACCTGAGCCCAAAAATGTCCTTTTTGACCCAATATCCATCAGGTGGGCAATGTTTTTTATTTTCCAGTTCTTTTGCCCTCTACCAGCCCCAGCTTAAATGTCAAAAAACTACTGAGGGGCCTGAGTCTTTGGGAACATGCTAATTCCTTAAATAGAAATTAGGAGAATTCAGTCAAACTGACTTTAGTAGGAACAGGAACAAGATAAAACAGAGGCTTATGAACATAAGTTTGGGGAAAATGAACTAAAAGGAAAAATTAATATGCAAAAATAAAATTAAGAGGGGAAGTTACTGTTTTGTAGATTTCACATCAGTCTAATGGCAAGCCTGGAGGTTTAAACTAGCTGAAAATCTTTATCCACATTTTACATGTTGAAATCCTTGGCCAGGTCTGCTTTCTAAGATTCAACTGATGACCAGAAAATTTGGATGGACTCAGTAGGACTCAGAGAACAAGCTAAAAGGAAGGAAAGTGCAAGAAGAAAATCAATCTGCCAAATTAGACAGAGCAAAGGAACAGGAAGAAAAACAGGAAATAACCTAATAAAATATAGTGGAAAATAAATAACTTCCAGTGCCCCAACAATTTCCTCTTACAAAAAGTATTGGCAGTACAAAGCAAATTACAGGCACATTTCTGTCTGGCTGTGGAAAGTCAGCTATTTAGGGACAACATATGGCATTTCCTCCCCATCCACCACCAAATGCAGATAACAGTGTCCAGCCTGAGCCTGAGAGTCCCTCAGGTGAAGATCAGAGCACAGCTGTGACCCAAGCAGAGCAAGCTGAAGGAAGGACCAGACGGCTGGTGAAGGTGAAATTTTTGAGGTGCAGCCATGGAAATCTCCACCTATTTTGATTATCCCTGTCTCAGGGTCACAGAAAATAGGGGGAAATGAAGTTATGAAGGCAACACCTCTATGCCACAGCATCCTGAGCTTCTGGAGATCTCCTGGGCAGCCAGGCACGGTGGCTCTTTGTGACTAGAGCAGAGAAGGGGACGTGTAAGATTTATGAACTTAGTGGGTGCTGATCTCTGCTCTGTTAGGTGGCAAGTGACAGCATTTCTTCAGGACTGGTGCCACAGCACAGCTGCACAGTGCCACCAGGGTTTGGAAGCAGTTTTCCCAGCAGTGACGTGTAAAGATACCTGGCTGAGAGCAGCAGCCCTCCCCCAGCCGCAGGAGGTTGGGCAAATCAGCAATGAATCTGTTTTCAAGTGGAAGCCAGGTTCTGCAGTGTTTACAGTTTTTGCACTCCACAGAGTGTGATTTTCAAGAGGCTCAGCGCTTACTTCAAATTATTAAAGTAAACATTGTGGCATTAGTTTTTGGCCAAAACCAACAGCAGTGTAATTAACTTGAGTAACTCCGTGCTGAGCAGTGACATACATCATTCACTAATTTCCCTGAGTTTAACTGACCCTCCGTGGAAGCAGAAAGCACATTGGAAGGGCGGCTCAGTCTCTTGAAATTTAAAGTCTGTCCTTTAAAAGAGCCAGTAATTCCTTTGAAATGTTCCACAGGTGAATGAAAACACAGTTGTAATGGTGTGGTTTATTTACATATGTTTCATCCTATGCCGGGGATTTTTATGGAGATTAATTTGTTTTCTTCTATATCCCCTATACTGGGGAAAGTATAAGAAGAAAACAAATTAATCACAAAGTGAATACAGACTGTGGAGTGTACTTCATAAAATCAGAATCTTGAAAAGTTCACATGCATTTTCTGCTTTAAGTGGAATGACTGTCTTTCACAACACTAAAAAAAAAAAAAAAAAGAAAGAGCTGCTTTTTAATTTACATCATTTCTAGCTTTAGAATGACAAAATGAACCAGGGCGTACCATGCTGCGATTTCACCCGTTGACACAAAGGAAAAGGATAGAACAGACATAATACATCTGGTTTACGACTTTTAATTGCCTTTGTGACCCAGTTCATACCAAATCCTCTCAAGGCAAAGTCTCCTTCTTTGTATGCATCGCGCGGCTAAATCTCTATCTGAAATATGTTGCTTAAAAAAACACCACCATGTTAAAAAGTAACAATATTTCTTGCTCACATAAATCTCTAGTGCTTGCAGGTGACCTGAGAAAGTGAGAAGTGGAGAGTTCAGTTGTCTGGTGAATGAGTATGTTCAACTTTCCAAATAAAAGCTACTCTTAAAGCACCAGATTCTTTCAGCAATTAATCACTGTGCTGTTGTTTATTAGGAAGACACGCCTGGAATTTTTTAGTAACTCAGGTAACCTTTCATGCTTTGATGGATACAAAAGATAATTGTGTCTGCAGTGATTTAATGAGGCTCTCTGATGTAATATAGCAGTCTGTGACTACTGAGTTGGTATCTGTGTCCTGGGAATAGGGAAGGGATGTTGGAGGAGGGCATGTGTACAGAAACACACCGTTATAAAAACAATCTATTGCTAATCAGTTACCACAAGTATTTTCTGTGTCATGCAGCAAGCCAGGGCAGGCTGCTGGGGTAACAGCTCTGAACTTCACCCGCAGACTGGAAATCCTGCGGCAATGTTGAGTAACTGCAACACAGAGGTTTGGTTGAATCAAGAAATCAACAACGTGGGCAGTGCAACATCCTGTGGACACAAAATACCCGGGCTTTCCTGAGCTCTGAGTATTGGGGCTCTTTGGAGGGATGGCAGCACGGATCCTCAAAAACTTTGCTGCAATCAGGAGCTGAATCACTGCATGTACTACAGAGTTGGCATCAGATGATGGTGATGATAGCTATTTTTGTAAAAATATACAGGCTTCTGAAATGTAAACAGTATTGTCCTCAATTGCAAACACCCTCCCTCTGAGCCAGGCACTGAATCTCTCCCCAGCACAGAGCAGAGGTGGATTTAACCCTGCCCTGTGTCCAGCAGGGTTGGCTTCCTAACAGCAGTGCCACTCCCTGCTGCCACTCAGGCTACCAGAACATCAAGTGTGATTTAGCAGAACCTTACAGTCTCCTTGAAGCAGCCTCTTTAAGCTTCCTTCTTAGCTCCCAGTTCTGAAAATTCTGCTTTCAGGCAACTGAATGAGTGAGAACTACTGTTTTTCACTCAACTGCTCAAGTTCCATCTGACTTTAAAACGGCAATGTAAAAACTCAAATGGCAATGTAAAATTTCTTCTTCAAGGAGCCTGTTCCTTCAATTGTATCTAGCAACTTTATTTCTAAACAATATCTTTCCTCCAGGGTTTTTTGGATATTTTTTTTGTTTTGTGTGTGTGTGCTCTTCCTAGAACAGCTCACCCTTGTAATTCTAGGATGTAATTCTTTCTTGTGCTGTGTGGCAGTGAGTATTTAGTAGGTTCCAACTGTATGGTTTGTAAGAAAACATTCCCATTCACAAAATTGCTGAATAAGTCTGTAGTCTGCCCACAGCTCAGAGTGATGGATTTGCTGAAGCGCATTCCTGAATTAGAGGCAGAGAGGTTGAAATGAAGGTGGTGAGCTCTCACAAATGTACCCGAACAATTCCTGTCTGCAATAATGTGAAAAAGGGGGAAAAGTCTCTTCTTCAAAGATGAAGATCCAAATGAACTTGGAACGCTGTCTGTAGAGAAAGATCAGGTTCTCATTTCCAAACTGAGCCCTTCTGGATGCGGAACAAGAAGCTGTTAGCATAAGAATCCGCGGTGGTTTTGGACATGCACAACTTATTAGTGGTAGCTAGAAGCCTTGAATGCTTCCATTTTTATGCAGCCAAGTGGAGACACACCATAGATATATTGCTTTCTAAAAGAAAGTTATCTTTCTATAAAAGAAACTACTCGTCTGTCCTCTGAAAAATCCCAACGTTCATTTTGTGTCGTGGAACCAAAACCATGACCAGCATTAGGAACTTCGGCAGCCTCAACACCAGCACAGTTCCTACTGTTTATATGTGCTCTGAATTGCCTCTGCTTTAACAATGGTTTCACCAGTAGTTCCTTCAGATAATTCAGAGTTTCCAAATATTTAGTACACACATTCAGAAGCAAGGGCTTAAACAGCCCGCAAAATCCCAAAATTCACAATGATGGTAATTCCAAGAAATGTGACACACATCAAATCGTTGACGTTGTAGGGAAAGCAAGGAGTGTTGAACCCATTTGGATGAAGGAATTCTGCAGATTCCTCAGCTTCTCTGCAATACATCTGTACCCACTTGCAAAGGCATTATCTGCCAGTGCTTTCTCAACTTTGTCATTTTAGAGCATTCCTAAAGCCAAAAATACTAGTTTCAGATCTTGGTAGGTTAAGAATCAGTCTAAATATTTTGTAGAGAATAAATTTCAGAAAACATAATTTGTTTTGAGAGCAAAATTGACAAAAATATGTGCCCTGAAAAAAAAAACAAACAAAAAACAACTAAACAACAAAAGGATAAAGGTTTGAATACAGCATAAAATAAAATACACCCATCTAAACTTATGTCAGAATAACAACTCCTGCCCACTGTACTTTCTGGGAAATTTGGGAGGATTTGAAGGATTTTTGCAGGAATTCCTGGTATGATTTTACCACACTCCAACTCTGACAGTTAATATAATTATATGTCAAACAAATAATCATTGCTATATTTCCTTCTTCTTGTCTCATTTAGATATTAGCTGTAGATTTTCAGTGCCCAAGTAAGATTTTTATTTTGATTTCAAACAAACATGAATTTATCCCACAAGGGGCTGGACGCCATCCATTTCCATTCATCCTTTCCCAAGTTTTGCTGCTTTCTTGTGGGACTAAAGCCTTGGCAGGCCTGAAGGTGATCTCAGGATCTATTGTTGGTGTCTTTCACAGAGCAGCAATACATACTGAAGGTGTAAAGGTATTTTCCAGTCATTACTTTGTAGTTACAATCTGTTAAAACTCTTTGCCTTATGCCAGGATTTTATTTGCTGATATTAAAGGAGCATCCCCGATCCTGTGGGTTAGGAAAATGACATTAATCCCCAGGCTCCGGTAAGCTGTGCATTGTAATCTATTTTACACAGGGAAGTTAACCTAATTCAACAGTCTGAGCAAATGGAACTTCACTTTCCCTTGAACTGAGCAAGTGTTACAGTTGTTGGGAACTTGGCACCAGTGGTTGAGCTATTTGTGCACAGGTCACCTTCCAGGTCTTGTCCAGCATACTGTTATGTGACAAAATGGTTTATATCTCAATGCAAGAAATTCAGTTTTTTACTGTAAAACAAATGATAATGAGTAGCTCTTTAAACTAATGCTTTATTTCCAGTGAGTCAAAGTTTTGGCATTAGTTTCATGGAAAAAGCATTAATCTTCACCATTGAAATAGAGAGCTGGTTGACTAAATATGACCTGACAAAATTAATTTTGAAAACCATTAACAGATCTTTCTCATCAAATTTTAAATGGTTCTTATTTGCTATTGACTTTTAAGGACTAATTTTTTTTCTATTATCATTAATTCTATTTCTGGTGTTTTTTTCTATTATTAGTAGTAATAATAGGACTAGTAATTATTTTTCTATGATTATTTCTATTATTTTATTCTATTATTCTATTACTATTTTTTCCTGCTCAGTTTCAGTTGCCATGTCATTTGAAACTGGCTACCAGAACCAAGAAGGAAGAAATGTTTCAGTTTCTGCTGAGATGTTTGTGTATGTGTAAGGAACTGTCGGATGCAAGAGAAACAAACATTTGTTACTTCCATTTAACCTTTGGTTGGCTAATAATGCTGTGAGTTGTAGTTCACAGGAGCAAAAAATGTTTGTTCCCAGCTGTGTAATACAGACAAGCCTTGAAGGCTGTGGGGAAGTTCTTTGAATTATTTTTTCTCCTCTGTCCTGCTGGGAAATGTACAGAAATTGATAGAAGACCCCGCTATCATTCATGCGGCAGCAGACTGGGAATGACTGCTAGAATGTCCAGGACATGTTTTATGTTTAGTGCTGACAAACTGAGCAAGACAAATATGATTTATGGCACAATAGTTCAGATGGGGAATGAATGGAGATGTCTTGGTGAAAATATCAGCCTAAGTAGGCTGTGAGAAGGAAGTGGTTTTAAGGAAGGATCTAAAGGAGATTTGGCATGTGGCAGATGGGAAGTTATTCAAACTATAAGAGGCAGCATGGAAAATGAAGTGAAGCTGGGAGTGGGAGAAAAATATGAAAGGAACAGTAGGACAGAAGGGCACTGGAAAAGACTGCTGTTCCTTTCCACATCTCACTAATCAAAATACATCTTCATGACCTGCAAAGGTGACCAATGAACTTCTGGTGAATTCTGGTGTATCCCCTTAGACAACAATTAGTAACATTTTCAAATATCATCAAATCTTTCAAACCTGGATATACCTCCTTAATTAACCATGAATTTACTGAAATCTGAACAAAAAAAATCTCAGGAATCAGTATTTTTATTACTGTAGCACTTTTAGGCAAGAGCCTGTTCTTGTTTGGAAGAGTTTATTGTCTGCTTGGACAAAGGGAAATATTACCAACAGATTTCTATTACAGAAGAAGAATGAGACCTGCCAGAATCAGGTGATTTGCCCAAGGATGTGAAGGAATCTGAAATGATGATGAAACTGAGACTCAGCATGCAAACCTGCAACGCTTCCATCAGGTTACAATTGCACCTCCAGCTTCCTAACAGCTAAAAATCATTCACAACCCTTCCTGGTTTGGTAACAGACTCCAAATACTCACACTCCACACATTAGGAGTGTCCTGCATCACCTTGGACGTTTAAATGCATACTTGCAGATAGGTCTACAGGAAACTTATGTAATTTTACTGATTTCTTTGTAGACTTTTATTCTGTTTTAACTTTCCTTGGCTTAAAAAACACGTGCAGTTTCGCCTTTGTCTTGCCAAGTGACTTTTCCCTGCCTTGTCTTGCAGGTGTCACAAGCCTTGGCAATCCATTTGTTTTCTGCTTCTCCAGTAAATTTTGATTTTGCAGAGTGTGCCATGCTTAACAGGCAGCGAGGAATCCTTTCTCTGAGCTGAGCCCTGCTGTCCAGCACCTCCCCCTTCCCAAGCTCTCCTTCTCCCATGTATTAACCAATGTCTTAACTAAAGATGCACATGGGTAGAAATTATGTACATGTAATGAAAAAAAGGAAGGAAAGTTAACATCACTGGCATGTGGGAGGTTATAGAGTGGCCATCCTCTCCGTGGTTATTGCCTCTTCTTGAGGGAGAGCTGAAACCAGAATATCTGAGGTAAAGAACATAAAGGAATCAATAAGCGTGATGTCCATGTGCATAAAATCAGATGGACATGTAAAGAATATAAAAAATGAATATAAAAAATTCTACCAGAGCTCCAGAATAAAGGCTGCCAGAATCCCCAGAGGTGTAAGTGTGCCAGGACTGGCACACCTTGTGTGCAGCAAGCACTGGGGCTCAGTTTACCCTATTACTTAAATAACTCGGTGAGGAATCTTCTGGCTTGAGGATAATGCAGCCATAAAATCTTTCTCTGCACTATTCTGAGAATGAACTTTATTCCATATCTTATCTTCTGCTTGAAAATGAACATCCTTTCTATTCTTATCATGTTTCTGCTTTTTTTTTTTTGAATTGTTGAGTGTCAGCCATATTCTGCTTGGCAGTTATGCAAAGTTGTTCCTGCTCAGCTCTGTTGTGCTGAGTTACCTTTGAAATTCAGCCCTCTTTTTGTGACTGCAATCCAAAGGCCCTTTTAATAACCTGCTCAGGGCTAATAATACTTCCAGGAAAGCCAGTCTTGCTCTGATACACCCACCCCTTTCTCATTAGATGGTACAAACCCTTCAGTGTGATACAATAGAGTCCACAGAGAAGAAAACCCCAGGTAACCATGTACCACAGATCTGCTTCGTGCTAAAGTCTCGGATGAGGTGACAGCACAGTATTCACCTTCATGCCATCTAATCTGGATAAAACAAGTGTCTTTTTCCTTCACGGGCACATCAGGGATGCCAGATTTGGATTCATTGAGGGGTCAGTGTTGTATCATGGATGGTTTGGAACACGCTCATTTTACTTCTCCATCACATTGGTGTTCACGTCTTTAGAACAAATTATCCTTGAAAATACTAGGGCAGTCCTTCACACTGTAGCCTTTTCCCGAGGTAAGGAGGTCAAATGCACGGCCTGAAGAGGCTGCCCCTTTCCTCAAAACACACACACACAGGTCAGGACCTTTTCCCTACCCCCAGCCATTTCTCAGCCCTCTCTGGCAGCGGGGTCTGCGCTCCCCTCCCGCCCCGGCACCGGGGCTATACCCATGGGAGGCCATGGTATTTCTGAACAAAACCTTGGGTCTTCCTCACAAAAAAATGCCTTGGAACAAGCAGTGGGTTGGGGAGTCTTAACTTCTTTTTGTTAGGGTCGGGGATAAATGTGTGAAAGGGTATTTCTTGTTGGGACTCAGATGTTTATTAGTTCTTATCTGTGTTACAGTCTCACAAACCCTGAGTTCTATAGCTCTTCACTCTAACAAACTAAAAATTGAGCCCTGTCTGTCTCTACAAGGCCTTTTAAGGATAAATTGTCCAATTAAGAAATGACACCTAAATTATTTTTACTTTTAACCCAATAACCAACCACCCATGCCCACAGTGTGGACTTTTTATCCAATTACACAAAACCACCCAAACCCATGGAGAAGAAGGTGAAGCAGAAGGACCAGCCTCCACCCTAAAACCTCCATCTTGCTTTATATATATTACTATATTCTAAACCCTTATACTCTAAGTTTTCCACCCTGTGATATTACACCCTTCTATTCAAACTCCACACCCACAATCCCAGTTCTGTCATTCCATTTTGGAAGCCTTCTCCACAGCCTCAGGTCAAATGCAGTGTGCTCTTGGGGGTCAGTGCCTGTCAGCACAGAAAGTCTGAAATTCTCAGAAACCAGGGTTCCAAGTGGGTGACACTGGCCGGCCTGGGCTGTGTCCTGAGTGGGGACCCAGCTGCCGAGGCCCTGCCCTGGCTGGGGCATTGCTGCCACGGGAGCCTCTGGATGATCAGGGATCTCCCTGTCCTTGGGGAAAGGTGTGTGTTTGCCTTGGGCAGTGTGCACACCAAATCCTCAGAACAGAAAATGAATTCCAAGGGAAATGTCTTTTTTTTCCCAAAAAAAAAAAAAAAAAAAAAAAAAAAGCTGGATGGATTTCCTTGCTTACTGGTAAGAACACAGTTCTTGGCAAGCTGGACCCTGTCAAGGCTTTACTTGGAACTTCCAACAGATACTTTGGTTAAAAACCCTTAAATCTTTCCTTTGCTTAACAACAGCATGCAGTAAGTAAAAAACAAAGAGGAGAATGCGAATTTAAATAATTAAACTTCTTCTTCCAGATGAAAATCTTCACGTAACCTACAGAAGTAAGAATACAGCTTATGTTCACTTTATTCTGAGGGAAGCCTGTAACTAATTGGCCTATCTGTAATGTTTTTGGAGTGATTCCACTATAAATACACTCTTTATAATTAAACTAACTGGCTGATTTATAGACCTGCAGTTCAGATGCTGCTGCACTTAGGGGATTTTGCTGCATTTCTTTTAATAATGATCATGGTCTTTTCAGCTGGCGAAATTTAACTTCAGCAAATCTTTGGAGATAAAAATTGCTTGCAGGTGTTGTAGAGTAGTAGTTTCAAGGTTTAGTTGGGGTGATAATCCTTTCAATTTATGAAAAAGCTTATGGAAAACTGATTGAAAAGGCGTGGCCTTTAAAAAAAAGTATTTAGTGTATCCTACCTTTAGTATTTTAATGGCTTTCAAAATGCTAATGGACGGAATGTGGTCTGTGGTGCTGTGAGCAATGTGGAGTCAGTGCAGCTCTCATTGCTTCTGTGGAGGGAGTCACGCTGGCTTCTGTGGAATTTGGGTGGGGTTTTGTGCTTGTGAATTTATTTTATAAAGTTATCTGAGAAGTGCAATAAGTACTTGCACGAATAATCGCTGGGTGGAGGATTTTTCTCTCTGGTAATTTACAGTTTTCTTTCTCAGAGTTGTTATGGAGACTTAAATATTGTAATAGGATAAGTAATTTATGAAATATATGTGTTCTGTAAAAATAGCTCTTGATTGAAGCTCTGGATTAGAAGTGAACTCTGCCTGCTTCTCTGCTTCTTATCTTTTTTTCTTATCTATTTGCTTGCTTGGTTTTTGGTTTCTGGGTTTTTTTAATCAGTTCTCTTTAGGCACCTTGGTGTAAGAGTACTTCTTTTACAGTGGCAATTACATATCAAGCTCTTATTTTGAAACACTGTTTAGCTGTAGTGGCAAAGATTGCTAATCACAGACAGGAGGTGGTTGTATTTAACTTCGTGTTTTGCAAATATGAAACTAAAGGTTTTCTTTAAGGACTAAAAGAGGGAATAGTCCTGGGTACTGGAGAAGGTGGTTTCCAGACAGCAGACACAGGAAGTGCTACAGCTGTGCTAATCTGGAAGAACATCACAGCAAACTGTGGCAACGAGCTGGGCTTGAGGAGCTTCCCGATTTCTGCAGAAGGATCACTTTTGTCAGTAAAACAACCGGGTCCACCAGACTTACAGATTCCTCTGGGTGTATTTCAGCGTGCACTGCAGCCTACTGGCTTCCTCAGGACGGGAGAAAATCTGTAAAAGCAAGCTGACCTCCAGTATTTTCTTAGAGCGTTTGAAATGAATCAAAATACAGGAGCACACAGAGACTGGTGTGGTACCCTCTGATGGCATTCACTGGATTTGCAGTGCAGCCGCAGTCCCAAAATGAAATAACTGCACCCAAGTCCTGTGATCCCCGGGAACATCTGCATATCGCAGCGAGGGGGAAAGCAGCTGTCACTGCTCATTTTGCAGTGACTCCTCTAGCAGGGAGGGGACAGCCCGTGGGGACAGCAGGGAGCGGGGCCAGTGCTGGGCAGGGTCAGACTGCCTTGGCTGAAGCGGGCTCTCGTTTTTGGGGTGCTCGGGGGGCTCTGAGCAGCGGCTGTCCCGCAGCAGGCTGAGGTACCGTGACCCTGTCTGTGGCTTTTATTTGGAGTTCATTGCTGACTCTGTGTCTCACTCGGAGCCTGGGCAGGGAGGGTCACACGCTGCCCGACTGCTCCCTCTTGCGCTGGCTGCCAGCGGCTCTGACACAGCGCCCGGCCCCGGGCTGCTCTGTCCGCCTGCTTCGGGGGGTCTGAAGGGTTAATTCATGCAGAAGATATTAGTTCTATTAATTACTAATTAACCATTGATTAATCATGCATATTATTAATTATTAGTTCTATTAATTATTAAATATACCTTAGTTATATTAATTATATTAACTAATATATTAGCTATCAATACATTATTAATATTAACGAATAGACATTAATTATATTATTAGTTATAATAATTATACTTTATAGTAATAATAAATAGTCATTATTAAATAGTTAGATTAATTATTAGTTATGGTAATTTATTATTATTATTATTATTATTATTATTATTATTATTATTATTATTATTATTATTATTATTATTAGCAACCAGGCTGAGTTTATTCTCAGCCTGGTTGCCATCAATAATTTTACATGGAGTCAATGCATCTCAGATTCTCTGGAAGAAAATGTTGTTTGCTGCACTTTGTTCCATACTCTTCAGCTGCCACGGCTTTCTGAGACGTGAGACTGTTTGATAGGCACATAAATATGAATATAATTATTAAAATGAGCAGCATATTGAAAAATCCCATATTTTTAAAAGCAGGGTAAGGCGTGCATACCTGCCTTAGTGTCTTGTTCCTCAGTTAAAGGACCTCATGTATTCCCAGATGCCAGGAATAGTCTGGATGCATCCTGAGATGAAAGTGAGATTATTCAGGTAAAGGTGGCTAACAAGAAATTCCTCCTCATGTTTAAGGGCTGTGTGCATGGGATAACTAATGGTTGTAGTACGTTTATTCTATTATTGTAAGTATTAGATGATTCCTCTCTCTTTTTATGGTATTTTATTGTAATATGTTTTAGGAGGTTGGAAATACCTTAATACTGCATCAAATATTACTTTTAATTTTTATTTTTCTACAGGCTATTGAGGGACACATGATTTTTTGGAGCATACTTTACATACTTGGTGTAAAGTTGGTTTGAGCTTGGGCCCTCTTATATTTGAGCTGATAAACACTTGTTAGACTTAGGAAATATTTGGGAATATGATAGACCATATCTGTGCTGTCTTTTTAGATGCTACTGGGTTTTTTTTTATAGAGGAACAATTTCCTGATCATTGTGTGATGCCTTTGCTTTTTACTGCTGATGGGACACGTGTATTATGCCAAGATCCATACATTTAGTCCTTAAGTACTTTCATGAAAATTAATAGGATTTTATTTAAAGCAGCAGCATTTTAATTTATGTAAGTAGCTTTTAAATATCAATGGTTTTCAGCAGCAATTTCTGATTAAAATTAATAGAATGTGTTGCCAGCTCCTGTCTAGCCAGTGTCAGTTATTTGGGGTCACCTTTATTCTTGAAAGCAGGTGTGGTTATAGCACCTTCCAGAAAACAGAGATGAGGAGAGATGCAAATGCAAAGAGACTAAAAAGCAGCAGCGGTATCATAAAAAGGAACATGTTTTTGGAAATGTAGGAGAAGTTTTGAAAGTTATACAGCATATCACACACTTCACAATCATTAAAATCAAGGCAAAAAAAACCCGACTGAACTGATATTCTCTCAGTGTTCTTTAGTAGAGACCCATAGTTATAAAATTGAGTTTTGTAACTAAATTTTAAGACTCACATTGTGTTCCTCTGGGCTGGAGGCAGGGCTCTGCTGAATATTTCATGGCAGTAACACCAGCAGTTAAAGGCATTAAGGAGTAATGCAGGGCAGGAGGCAGTGCACACAGGTGCAGGGGATCCTTTCTACACTACTTCTCCACCAGCTAAAGCAGACACTCATTAATACAGCATCTTCTGAAATCTGATGGTGTGTGGTTAACATTCGGATTGCTCACAGCTCAAGAAGTTTGGCAAGAGACAAAGAGCATTTTTAAATGCTTTCAACAATTCGTGCAGTGGATTTCTTTCTTAAAAGGTAAAAGGGATACTGCATCCATTTGGTGTCTTTACTGCTGTAAAAATAATGATGAGCAGAAGTTTTTTTGTGTTACCTTGGTAAAAGATCCTCTGGAAGTCAAACACTATTAACTTTAACGAAGTAGCTTTGATGGCAGGGAAGAGACAGCTGATACTACACTTCCTGAACAATAAACCACAGTGACAGATAAAAACAAACATCTGCACGATAACATATAGCATTTCAGAGAACAGAGCCAGAAACTAATGCAGACTGAAGTGATCTTTGCTTTCTTTTGAAGCCCATTACTGCTTTTGAAATTGTTCTTTCTGAAAAGAGTTAAAATTAAGTTCTGATTCTGTGACAAATTTATATTATGCTGTTGAAATAAGCAAAGGCAAATAGATGTGCCTCATATTGTCTTGGGCCTCAATTTTTGAGCTTTGTTTCATTGTGCTTAAAATTATACACCATGACTGATAACTTAATAGGAAGAAGCAGTCTGTTCTTTCATGTGTTTATTCCTTCCTCTATTTCCTGTCCTCTTTCCCTGAACTTGCTCACTTTTTGCCCTCAACTCTGCATGTAATAGACCTGCTGTTCATTATTTTTACCTGAGCTAGAGAACCATTTCATTTTCCAGTTATGTTTCTATACTGAGGACAAACAGACATAATGAACTTGCCAATGTAAATAAAAAGGAGGAGAAAATGCCAGTTTTTGTTTCAGGTGATCAGAACCTGTGCGTGTGCTCTCTTAGGGGAGGGGGTAGATTCCTTCATTGTCCTGCTGTCTGCAGCCCAGTGGTTAGGGTGTTTTTAAGGAAGATCTTTTGAATTCTTTTTCACTGAGGAGTTTTTATTCTTGGGTTTCTTGTGTTTTGGGCAGCCTGATTACTCTTGGATGAAGTGTGTTGTTGTCACTGGGCTTACCTTCAAGGAAAAGTGAACCACTCATCTCTAGCCAACAAGATAACTCAGGCATCTGAAACCTAGGATAGGGTTTTGAGATGTGAGGAAGAGTCTAATCTAGGAAGAAGGTGACATTTCAGACCTGCAACAAAGCATTTTGATCCTGATGACTGCCCTGTTAAAGTCCTGTTGTAAATTGGACCACACTCCCTGATGTCCCATTGACAGTAATGCTGTGACAGGAATGTCTTTCCAGTCCATTTCCTGCTTTTAAAAATTTTAATAGCAAAGTATTTATTCAAAGAAAAACAATATGCTAAGGTCAGCAGTGTAAAAAAGGTTTAAATCCTATGGCCTGGGTGTTTTCAGATGGGTGATGTATCCTAGAACCTCCAGCATGTGTACTGGCCTCTGCCCCCATCATGCCTGTATATTACAGTCTTTTTTAGAGCAGATTTCCTCTGCACAGTTGCTGTCAGCCCCTATTTTCATTTGCATGATTCTTGTGAGTTGCTTTTCAGATTGCATCTTTCTCATCCAGACCTCACAGTGAATTTCCTTAGGCTTTACCTTCCCCATGAAGACAGGTTCTTTTAAACCAAGAAGACAAAGCAGTTCCCTGCTTCTATGAATTGTCAATAAGTGCAAAAAGCTCCTTGGAGATTTAAATGTGGCACCTGGGGACATGGTTTAGTGGTGGATTTGGCAGTGCTGGGTTGCTGTTGGACTTGATGTTCTCCAAGGTCTTTTTCAGCCTGAATTATTCTGTGATTTATTATTAACATGATGATGTGCTCTAAGAGCCCCATTCTTCTTTGGGCAGGTGAGTGGATGGGCTTGGCTCCTCTGAAGGCAGGAGGGATGACTGCAAACAATGCAGCTGATATGGCAAAAGGTGCACTGGCTAAGTGTAGGCACACAGTTTGGGGTGACTGGGAGCGGGGCTGAGCCTCATCCCCAGTGGCTCCAGCTGTGCAGGACAGGTGAATGCTGTTGAAGGGAGCCATGGAGTGCCCAGGGGTGCTGAGCAATCCCACAGGGAACAGAGGGCACACAGGTGCAGGGCATCAACAGGAGGAGATAAAAGGCTGGGCTGAAGAACAAGAGGAGCAGATGCTCACAGCTTTCTGAAATGCCACGGTGTTACTCTGGGCAGATTCCTGAAGCCCTCTGATGAGGTGAGGCGTTATTGTGTTTGGGGAATGCTTAAACCCTTCTGAAATGGTGTGGTGACACTCTGTGTATGGTGGCTGGCTCAACTCCAACCCATGCTTAGGAAAAGGGACCAGCCTCCTGCTGGGAGCAGCACTGCCCTGCTTCTAGGGACAGGGTGATGCACCAAGTGCTGTCCCTGCACCACTGTGGGGTTTATCCATGGATGAGTGGACACTTCCGAGCTTTATGTGTGTGTGGTGCTTTTTTTTTGTTTGTTGGTTTTTTTTTTTTTTTTTTTTTTTTTTTTTTTTTTTTTTTTTTTTTAGTCCAGGCTCTTCACAGAGTGGTGAGGATTTGGCCTAGAACTTGGGTTTTACCTGTCTGGTTCTGCACTGGGAGAGGTTTGTAGAAGGTGTTTGAGCTGGGAGTGGAAGCTGTAGTAGAATGATTCAGTCAGCTCTGAGCAGTGTTTCTTATCAGCCCTGACTTTGTCCAGCTTCCTGGGGCTTGCACAGGGTTTTTGAATACATGTATTGCTTACCAGCCCTACAGAGTTATTTTTGCTTTCTTTTTAACTTAGCAAAGACTCGTTCTGTTATTGACTACCAGACAGGTTTTACAACTAAATTTTAAAATTGCTTTGGATTCTCTTAGAGCACAAATGTTCTATTTAAGTGGAACACCTGATTAGCTATTGTGGAGTACAGAAACTACTACAGAGTCTTCCAACCTCTGACTTTTTAAAATAATCATTGTGTCAAAAATAGACTGATAAGCTTAGTCTCAAGGGGTTAGTGCAGGGAAGAATCCTATATTCTCATTTTGTTTCCCCACCCTTATCAGGCTGATCCTTTTCCTGAGTCGTTCTGTATTTCCTTTTCCAGGATGCTTTATATTCAGAATCTTCAGATGTTAGTTGAATCAGTGTCAGATTTCCTGAAATAGATACTTTAACTTGTACATGCTGCACATTGCTCTAGAGGTCCTGATTGACTTTTGTCTTATGGAAATCTTCTGTTACTTCACTTACAGCACTTCAGTTCTCATATAGTACCTGAAATTATTTGTACATAAGATTTCCTGCCTCTGCCTTATTTTTGCATGTGCCCCCCTTTCCACAGGGGGCTGCTTTGCATGCTGGAAGAATTGATTTTAATTTGGCATGTACTGGATATGAATACAGCCTGAGATTGCACATGAGCTGTGCCCTCTTGTGTTCACTTGGAAAAGCAACCGAAGTACAAGAAAATAAAGCCAGCCTCCTGAAATTGAGTTGGTTGGAGTTGAGTCATCTCATATCCCAGCAAAAATCTCAGACTCTGGAAACACTGCATTCAAGGACTCCAGAATTTGATGATTTCTCCTCTTCCCAGTGCTGGGCAGCACGAGTTAGATCACTTTCATTTCATTTTAAATGGAAAGAAAAGTGAAAGAGCAGAAAAGACTAGAGTGTCATTATGAATAAAAAGAGAAAATGTCTTTGAATTCAGAGTTGGGTCATTTTCCTGTCCCAGGAAAGTAATATGCATTAACAGAACTTTTCCAAACAAAACCTTCCTAATTGTATTGTATCAGTCTCCTAGAAGGTGATTTGATATGCTCTGTGTTTGCCTAATGAAACTATTTGATCATGTGCAAAGATTCTGTTTATTAAATTAATTACTGTAGGCTAAAAAATATGGTCACAAAACCAAAATGCAGTGAATTGCAAGTTCAGCTTGTTTTCAGTGGGGCTGTAGGTGTTTCTATCTTGTCTCCATTAGCTTAAAATCTACAAAATAATAGCTATAAATAGCTTGTTTTAATGTTTCTCAAAATTCTGGTTTGGTTTATTCACAGTGAAATACACTGGAATACCTAGTGGCAATTTTCCAACGCGCATTTAAATACTAATGTTATGTTGATATGTCTGCTGTGCCCCTTCTTTCATGTTTTTTAGGTTTATTTCCTGTAGAGATCTATGATATATGTCAACCATGTCTTAGCTTGACCTCTTCTTTCATGTGGAGAATATATTTTGGTTTGAAGGGATTATTTTGTCATTTTTGTTTCATCCCTTGATGAATCATTGGTGTCATCATTTTGGAAGCAGCATTGTTATGTTTAGTGAGCATCAAGTTTTTATCTTGTGTTTTTTTGGGGGGAGTATTATGATTAACAACAGACTTTTCTGTGGCCATTGCTAATTATTGACATAAATGTCTTTATGTGCAGCATCTCAGTAAGCATTTGGTATTACAGGTCAGTTATTCCCTCCTGGTTCATGGCACTGTGGCAGGGAATCAGTCTGGAGCAGGAACAGGGGTTTGCTTCCACTGGAGTGGCTCATCAGGATTTTAGGTGTCGTTAAAGCCAGAAACAGCCGATTTGGCCAGGGCTTTGTGAACCTTTTGCCGAGTCTAATCTGAGTTTCTTGTCACCCTGACTAATTTCAGTGGTTTTCTTTCGCAGGAAATTGCATTGTGTGCTTGCCTTGTAGGGACTTGGACTCAGATAGGGAATGTGTGTATGAAATGAGATCATTCCCTGGCTTGGAATGAATGTTGTTTCATAGCTTGTGTTGATACTCTGGTAAAAACTGAGATATAGCTTGTATAAGTTTTGAAGTCTGAGTGAATTGTCAAGTACCATGGAAAATAAGATTTTAGTTTAAGAGTGAGACTTTTGAAGTATCCAGCTAGAAATTGTGGATGCTTTTATAAAAATTAAAATATTAATATATACACTTAAAGTTCAGTATTTAGATTGAGATTGTGTATATTTGAACAGTGTTTGTAAAAACAGTTTCCCCTTTGGAGAACAACTGATGCATCAATGTGTAAAAATCCTCATGGAAGAAAAAGAGTAGGAACCCAGAAGGCATCAAACTGATAATTCACTTTACTAATTACACCCAACACAAGAGAAACAGCTGCAGCAAGAAGAGTTTTTAATGGGGCTACCCTTCCTCCTTTATCTTGTGGATGTAACTTGTGTTGTCAGAGTGCTTCACATTTATTTACTTTAATTGTGGGACAGTTTTGCTGTGCCTTATTAAAGTGAGAGCCCATCTCTGAGAAATTCACGTGTTTAGTAGGATACTGTGCAGCTCAAATCCTTAGAGATAATACCTTAGAGATGTGATAGAGTAGATCACACATGCTGGGAAAAAAAAAGACCAAAAACTCCAACAAACTTGAGGTTATTGGTGAAAACATTCACTGAGATCTAATGTTAAGGACACGCTGAGAATAAATAATTTGTGATCTTTGCTTTTGTAACTGGAAGAAAAAGATAGTTGAAGGGGTTTGTTTCCTCCCAAAGCCTGGAAACATGGATGATGGTTGTGGAAACACAAGGTCTGTGCAAGCTCTGTGCAAAACCCATGCAGTGAAATTGAGCAACGTGCCAAGGACCAGTCTGTGCTGTCTGTTTATAGCACCAATTTATATTATTGGTTTGTGGCACACTGCCTTGAAAACTGGGGTGATGACAGGCCTCGGGACAGAATTGCAATTATTTTTGTGTGACCTGTCCACAAGCTGTGTTTCACCTGGGAGCTCAGAACACCCCATTAGCTCCCAGTGTGGGAGAGCACCCACCTTCTGCAATTTTCAGAGTAAAGTTTTCCAGGAGAGGAGAAGTGGTTCCCAAAAATGTTTATTTCCACTCTTTCCAAAGCTCAGTATTTTTTTGTGGAGGCATAGGATTGCTGGTAAGGGGATTTTTTCCTTTGGGCAGATTGGTTTCAATTAGTCTTACTGCTTGGATCCGGTGTGGGCACACCCCAGGATAGCAATGCCTGCCTGTCCCACTCCTATTCCTCCCCTTGGCTGCTGATTTGATTCTTTTGTTTGGGCTGTTCAGTTCCTGCACCTGAATAGCAGATGTCTGTGTACCTGCTGGAGTGAATGGTGTGGTTTTTTTTGGTTACTGCCAAGATGTTTGTCTGAGATTGTGACATTTTCTGTAAGTAAAGGCAGTGAATTGTTGTTAACAGGAATCCAGAGAAAGATGGGAGAGGAGTGCCACATGGTATCATTGTAGGGCATTGTAGAAAAGAAACTGCAATTTCCTCTGTAAATCTTCTTTTTTGCCTCTTCAGCTGTTTAAAGGCACGTTAACTTTGGATAAACTTACTTTTCTTCAGGTATCCCACATTATCTCTTTAAGTGACCCGCATACAGTTAAAATGATCTTATAACCTTTTACTGTGAACTTCCTGATCCTGTGAATTATAGCACTTGCAATTGCTCTGTAGTCAGGTGAGTAACTAAAACATCACCACTGGATGCTGAGAAGACAAAAATGTTGATTCTGAGAACCAGCATTGAGCTCCTGTGCTTCGGATGGAGGGTTGCTAGCCTGTAAAATGAAAATCACTGGCACTGTGGTCAGATAATAATGTCGAGGCCATGCTCCGTGCCTTGAAATGTAGCAACACTGCAAGACCTTGAGAAAGGCTACATTGGGAATGGGAGCTGAGCAATGCCATTGTGCAGTGCAGCTTTTCATGGGCAGAGGGGTTTTGTCAAGTTTAGGCATTGAAATGAATCCTTTGCTACCTGAAAAAGAGCTTTTGATTGCCTGTGGGTTGTAGTTAGTCAGCTACTTTGAGCAGAACTCTTTCTTAAGCAGACAGAAAATAAATATAGGCTTACTTATGGAATATTACCAAAGACATGGGAAAACACTTTGGTAGCTTGGGGCTGAACTTAGTGACCCTGCAGTCCATATATCCTTTAACAATGTGTATGTTTTGTGCATATAGATCACTGTAGAGCTGATACTCAACATCCTTACGTGGCTTCAATAGAAGCCCCAAGGGTCCTTTTACTCCGTGCTCTGAGACAACTTGTTCACTGCTCTAGAGCTAAGGGTTGGTTTGTTTGCTTTGTTTTGTAGGGAGAAAATCATATGCTGGGACGTTTTGCCTTTTAATTTTGAGGTTTTCTTAACATATTCTCAGTCTACCCGGAGTTCTTGGTTTATCTGAGCATGAACATAGAATGTAGAAGGAGCTGCTCGTTCCTTCTGTAATTTCTAAGTCAGCACTGATTATGGTTGGCTTTGTCAGTGACACAGATGTGATCCCTCAGAGTAAATAAACAAACAAAAAAGATTAGATGAGATCGTTTACACCTCTTTTCTGCTCTCTGAAAAGGTGTAAATCCTTGTGAGTTCTCAGGACCAAAGCTGTAAACCCCAGCACATGCGCTACTTTGCTCTGGTTATGCTCCACACTGCACACACCTTTAGATGTTTTAAACTCTGCAGATGCTGCAATTGCATGCTTCTGTGTGCCACAAGCTCCCCTCTCTGCACTAGCCTGGGGCATTTTGGGGTGGCTGGATCCCAGAGGAAGGGTCTGTCTGGTGTGCTCTGGGGGCTCCTCCTGAGGGGTTGGATGGTCAGGCTCTCCACTAAACACAGGGGTCAGCACCACTGGCTTTTTGAAACACAAATGAAGGAGATGGTAAGCAACTTTTGATATCAAAAGGAGTAGATGGAGCCAGTGCCCTCAAAGTGGGACTCACCACTGCAGCTTCTTCTGCAGCTTGGCAGTAGTCTGAGCTTCTAGATCTGGCTGCTGAGTCCAAGTTTTTACACGGTTACTGCTTCAGTACCCAACTGTAGCACATCTTTTATGGGCTATAATTGTAATTCTGCTCCTAGTGTGCTACTGGTTTATCCTCTTTGCATATGTAGGTCTGTAAGAAATCAAAACGTGCACATTGGTGTTAGCAGCAGCTTTCTTTTTGCCTGCATAGCCAGATTTGATTTATCATCTTGATGTTGTCGGCATCTGACTCTAATTAACTGGATAAATGAAGCTGAGATCTTGACTGAATTAGCAGTTGAAGAATGCATCTTACCAGAAGCAGATGGAGAGAAAAAACAGTGTATTTAGTTTATGGCCATTCCCCTGGTTTATGGCCATTTCCTATTTTTAAGGGAAAAAGTTCTGCCAAATCAATTCTTGTCAAATGCTAATTAAATTATAGTGATGATTAATCCTGATGTAAATACATTATTTCAGTGTTTAGGAGAGTTATAAATAGTTTAAAGACTTAAGAGACGTTGTGAATACATAGTTAATCTGGAGTGCATTTGAGAGAGAGAAAATGCCAATTAGATAATTCAGTGACAGTTTATACAGTTTAATTTATCCTTTGTAAATAATGTTTGTTATTATTAGCCTCTGTTGTAGATAGAACTCGGCTAAATCTTTTTGTTGGTAGAAGAATTCCTTATAGTGACATTTATGCTGTCCTCTTTAACATCTTTCTTTTCTTGCTAGAAATCTTAGAGTTATACAAAAAAAAAAAAAGGCAAGTGCTGTCATTTCTAGGCTGTGGAAAAAGAAAGTGAAGCAGGAAGGCATTCCCTAGGGTCACTGAACAGGCTGAGAACAAAACCCATGTCTGCTAGCTAGCTCCATATGCTGCCTTAAATGCTGTGGAAGGAATATCCTTCCATGGCACTTCCCATGGCATATGTTAAAAAACAGCGGGCAAGCAGTGTCAGTGGTTGCATTACCCTGTGTCTAGTCTGGACTTTGATAAGATCCTGGAAAATGTGGATATATGATGTTGTTAATTAAAAAAGAAAAACCCCAAGTGTTGCTTTCAGACTATTTCATCTGCTGCAAGGAGGGGTCAGCCCCTTACTCAGCACTGGTGAAAAGATATCCTCGAAGAGGTGAGGAGCTGTTAACACTGTTCCTGTGCTGCAGAACTTGTTTTTCTCCAGCCAGACGCTCTGGTCACCAGTCAGTGCTCCTCAGGAATGTGTTTGGAGGCAACCTTCAGGGAGAGCTCCATTTGGGTTCCAGATTGATGAGGCAAAGCACCAGACCTTAGCATTTCCTTAGTCCATCACAATGGCGCCTGCAACACCTCAGTTCACCACTGTGCTGGCAGATGGAGAAAACAAAGCTGGAGGTTAATTTATTGGTAGTGGAGAGAAGAGATCTCTGCTCCTTCATCTGCAGTATTCTATGAATTATGTGCTTCTGCAAGGTGAAATGCTGAGTTTTTCTATGCGCCGTAATTTACGACGCAGTTGCTACGAACACACGAGGAAGATTTGCCAGTTTTCAGTCGTACACCTCCTATATACAAGTTGGGAATAAATATCTTTTGGCTTTTGTGGCAAGGTTCAAATTTATCTGGAAATGAAATGTAAGATAATGTTATGCAGCACCCACATGCGTAGCCTTTTGGAAAAGAAAACAAAAAGGTTTCTCTTTCTTGTCACAACAAATAAATGGTTTGCCATTAGAAGTAGAGTTGTTTCTCATAAACAAACAAAACAATTCTGGCAATAAAAGTAAAAAAATCCTGCCTATGCCATCCTTTTGGGACAAATAGTGAGTGTGTGGAGGTGACAGCCAGTGCAGGGAGCACACCAGTGTCTCCTCATGGATTTGCATCAATTACTCAGGGCACAGCACTATGTCACTGAGGGAGCATTCTGTGGTGTTTTCCTAGGTGAAAGGGTAATTATTTGGCTGTTAGTTCTTGATTTATTAATATCAGCACCAAATATGAGGGTAAAGGATTATTCCACACAGAGGATTGTGCCACTGACAGATCAGCTGTGTGGAAGATGCAGGGATTTTGCTGCTGATACAAAAAGCTATTAGTGTAAAGACAAAGGTCAGCCTGGAATCTGAATGCTGTTGAGTGACATTCAAGGAAAGATGAAAACTGAAATGAAGCTCTGTGCTGGTAAAACCTGGTCCTAGTGTAACTTCAGGTTGCCATTGCAGCTAATCAATTTGGTCATTTGAGTTTTATAAGAGAAACAGCCAAGAGCCTGATCCAATTTATGGGTAAATCAAAGAACTTCAGACTTTGAGAATTTGGATGGGACCTTGACAGTCCTCAGACAAAAGCAGATTTTACTAATGAAGATACAGTCAATCCTTTATGGTGTCTGCGCTGTTTCTGTTTTCAGAAAGAGGCTGATCAACCTTCTGTTGTTTTATATTTTCTGGGGGGTTTTGTGGCTTTTTTGCCTTTTTTTTTTTAATGACTATGTTGACTTTTGAAAGTGAACTAGCAGGACATTTTGCTTTAAAAGCCAGCAATACAAACACCACTATTTTTGTGGCTGGAATTCATTGAACCTAGAATCACCTTAACTTGCCATGGATGTTGCATGTTCTGCAAGTGGCGCTCATGTGTTTCCACCAGACTTTTCAAAAGCATGAACTGATGAGGAGAATATTGGGGAGGGAGTTTCAGCTGGGCTAGAGTTAATTTTCTTTGCAGTGGCTGGTGTGGGGCCGTGTTTGGATTTGTGCTGAACACAGGGTTGATCACACAGAGATGTTTTTGTTGTTGTTGCTGCACAGAGCCAAGGCCTTCTCTGCTTTTTGTGAACCCTGCTGGTGAGGGAGCTGGGGGTGCCTGGGAGGGGGGGAGGGGACACAGCCAGGACAGGTGACCCCCCTGACCAAAGGGACATTCCAGACCATGTGGCATCATGGTCAGTGTATAGAGTGGGGGGAAGAAGGAGGAAAAGGGGGGTGTTTGGGGTGATGGTGTCCATTTTCCCAAGCCACTGTTCCCTGTGATGGGGCCCTGCTCTCCTGGAGAAGGCTGAACTCCTGCCTGCCCTTGGGAAGCAGGGAATTAATTCCATTTTTTCCTTTCTTTCTCTGTGTGTGGCTTTTGCTTTCCTTACTAAGCTGTCCTTATTTCAGCCCATAAGCTTGCTACTTTTTATTCTTCCCATTCTGTCCCTGAGCCCACTGGTGGGGAAGTGAACCAGGGGCTGCCTGGAGGATGGCTGCTGTCTGGGGTTAAACCACGAGAGATGGAAATGCTTAAAATACTTTTTTTTTTTTTTTCTAAATTAAAAAATAGTATGTCTGAAAAATCAGATGGGCCACTTCATTCAGGTGCTACACCTCCAAAAGTTCTGGGAAAGCAAATGCTTTTAATATTGTGCTAAACTTCAATGCAAAGTACATGGGATGGTGTTGTGGCTTGGCTAGAAGGACAGCAGGTTCATTGTGTTCTTCTTGACTTTTAAAGCCAAGACTACTCCTGGATTACACTTCCCGTTAGCCTGCTCACCAAGAGGGTTCTGATGATGCAGCTTTTTTTTTTTTTTTTTCCTAAAGAAAATCTGTGTAATATGAGCTGACTTGGACTTTGCAGATAAAGGAAATGAGAAAAACTTAGTTTGCATTTAGCCAAATGCCTGGAGCGTTATTTGTGAGTTACTGGTGTGGTGGACAGCTGCATTCACACCTTGCATGTGCAGAACACTCAGCTCCTAAAACCCTTTGGTGCATGGACAAACAGCCAGGGTTTTTTTGGGCTGTCTTATATGAAATGTTTTTGAACTGCAACATCTCTAAAATTCACTGAGTGGGACACAGAATTGCTCTCAATTCCATTGAGAGTCCATTCCAATTCCTGAGCTCAGTTTATGTTTGCATCAGATTAAATCAGGAATGACTTGGCCAAGACTGAACATCCAAAGTGGAATAAACAAAGCTTTCAAAAACCTAGAATTGAAGGGACAGTCTCATGCTTGGAGTTATTTACTAGGTTACTCACCTGAAGAATATTTCAATTTGCTGTTGTTGCTTGTTTTTTGTCTTCTGAGATCTGACCATAAGCTAAAATCACAACCCTTGCTGGTAGCTGGCATAAAGGAATTTATTTATCATGTTGCATCGACCTGAAAACAAACTTCTGTTCAGCTTTTCTTGAGATATTTGCCTTACTGTGTGGGCTGAGCTGAGGAATCTTGCCTTCACATACTGTAGGTTTTTTGGTTTAGTGACAGATTTACAATAATAAACTTGAGAGCCTGTATGGGAGATAGTGGGAGAGGAAGTGAAAGATGTATGAAAAGCATTATTTGATTTTAAATCCGTGGAATCCTCATCCCATGAAGAATGCAATGAAAAGCATTAAGAAGCTGTTGCGTCCTCAAAGCTGTGGAAGAGAGTCCAAGGGGCTTTGCCCTCTTGTGAAGAGTTACAGGGGATGGCCAGGGCAGGGGGGGCTTGTGCACAGAGCCCAGGGAAGGTCAGAGGACAGGGATGAGCTGTCCGGGAGGAGGGCAGCACACAGCAGCAGTCCTGGAGTCAGCTGGGAAGTCTAAATATCTCTGCTTTCTGTGCCTGTGATTATTCCCAAAATGTTAGAAAGTTCTTTTTTCCCAGCCCCGCGACTGAAGAGAAAGTTGAAATTGCTCATCTCTGGTCCTCAGGGTTGTTTATTTTCACTTATCTCTTCATTCTTTGTCTGTCCTGCTGAGGTCTGGCTGGCAGGTCGGGTTGTGGCACAGTCCCTGCCCTTAGGGTGGTGTTAGTATTTTACACTAAGAACTACGTGTACTTTATTGACAATAATTTTCCAATACCTATCACCTATGTTAGACAGTCTGTCTCTACTCTAAACCAATCCAAAAGTGCCACCATCTCAGCAGAAGATGAAGGGCAAGAAGGAGGAAGACAGGACACACCCAGATTCCTCCATCTCGCCTCTTGAACGCCCATTCTAAATGCCCAAAATTCTACTTTTTTCACCCTGTGACAAACTAACTATCATTCCACTCAAACTCTCGTGGCATGTAAATCCTCACACAAAGCTGGTAGTTTTTCCATGGGCTAAAATCGAAGGCACAGGTGTCTTTGACTCCGTGCCAAGGTCTCTGAGCCCCCTGCCAGGGTCTGGAGGCATCCAGGGCAGCCAGAGCAATGTCTTGGGTTCCAGCATGAACACAGCTCAGCAGGTGCAGCTGGAGCACCCCTGAAGTCATCTCTCTGTCATGACTTCAATGCCTTCCTTCTCAGGAAGCTGGGGCTGCGTTTTGAGCAGCATTTTCAGATGTCCTTCATTTCTTGATGGTAAAGAGCTTTTTTCTAAAATATGCAAATTCTATGTGGTAGGTAGGAAAAATAATTCTGCAAAAGTGGAATTGACTGCAAAAAGGTGCTAACCTTGTGAAGTAACATCTCCCTTGTCATAGACTAATTTTTATTCTCTTTTCCTCTCCATTTCTTCATTTGCATAAGTTTTTTTTTCAGTGTTTTCTTTTATGCTGTTTGGGGAATTAAAAAAAAAATACATTATTGTAATTCCAAAATGTCTCAGTAAGCGCTCAGCATGTCTCAGTGCTCGAGGTTTGGTCTGGCTTAGCCATTTGCTGACTGCCAATGAAAAAACCACGGGGGTTGGCAAGGTTATTGACAAAGCCTTTTGCACTGTGAGCACAGAAATAACAAACTGGGCATTGCCCTTGCTCCTGTCTGAGTGGAAAAATCACCTGTGAATTTACATGAAACAACAAACCAGCTGCTGTCAAATTGGAGCTCAACCCACAACCTCACTCACCTGAAATGCTTCTGATGGTCCTAAAGCAGCTGCCTAAACATAATGTAGGTGATGGCTTGAGAGGATACAATGCATATGACAATTGCAACACTTTCTGTCGCAGTTGTTCTAAATTATCATATGGGAAATAGAGTATTTGCCTTGTGTTTTGCTGCACTAAATGCATTAAAGAGAAAATAATGGCAGTCTGGTACCACGTGGGCAGGAAATCCAACAGGTCACCTTGATTGCTGGTAGGATAAACAATTCAAAACAAGCACAGCTGAGGAAGGGATAAGTTGGGAATTCTGCATTTAGGTGCTTTAAGTGCTGGAAGGAATAGTAACTTATTTATAATATATTTATAATCAGATATTTATTTATATTTATAGTAATATATTGATTTATATTTTAAAATGTATTTATTTATGCAAGGCTTGTGCACATTCATGCAGTCCAGGAATTCCACAGAAGGGATGCTGCCTTCCAAGCAGCTTGGCCTGCAGGAATATTTCACTTTGGCACAGCTGGAAGTGTCTTAAGGAGCACTGGTGACACGTGCTTGACTAGTGAGTCTCCCTGTAAGAAGTTATTTTTTCATCCCCTGGCATAAGACAACTGCATGAACTGTTAATGGTCAGAAATTAATTTTATTGAGCTGAAAGAAAATGCCAGGGCAGTCACAAAGGCTTGTTTTAAAACCTTGCCCTCCACAAAGGGTTTTTGTTTTGAATGTAACAACTGCAGGTTTTTCTGAAGGCTGTTGTTTGATCCCAGTGCTAATTTGTGATCATAACACTCCATTCCCATGAAACAAAATAAAGAGATGTTCCCACAGAATAGGATATAATGCTTGAAAAAATATTCCTTTCAGGTAAGCAGAAATTATTCATATTGATTCAAATGAGAGAAAAAAAATAACAGGAACCTGTACAAAACCACCACAGATGCAGAGCCATTATTCTGTTCACTCAGCCTGATGAATTTGCTCTTTGCAAATTATTTTGAGTGCATCAACGAGCATAAATAAACCATATTTTAACTGAAATTTCAATTATCAGCCTGGAAAAATATATCAGAGGTGCTGCATTGCAAATCCTTACAGCACAAAGGTATGTTTAAAGAGTGAGAAATTCAGTTCTTGACTAGGGTGCTGTCATAGATGTTTAGATTTTCAAACACCATTGGGACCCTTCTGTTCAAGTGGCTTGACCTGTGTTCCTTGGAGCAGGCATTTTTGATTAATAAATCACTGTGGAGCTTGTAATTCCTGCTTGAGCTATAGCAGCTCTATTTGGGAAAAAGAAAAGTCAGTTTCTGAAAGAAATATTTCTGGTGCTGAAGAATCCTGAGTATATAGTGCCAACAATTACTCACTGCTGGTGTTATTCTTCTCTTTTAGCCTGAGTTTTCCCAGATTTGCCTTTTGGAGATTGCATCCTGGTTAGGCATTTCTTTCTGGATTCAGGATCCACAGCTTATTAGAAGATTTTCCTTGTGCAAAGATCTGCTGATCTCTGATGGATTCTCTCCGTTCCAGCCTTGTGGGCAGGAGGCATCTTTCCCACAGCGGATAACTTACTGGGAGCTTTTTCTGGGCTTTTATCAGTTAAATATCTGTTAAAGCAGCACTGTACAAGGGGTAGGTTCAGCTCTCTGCATTGATTCACTCTCATCACTGCACCTCCTCAGGTTTTTTGCTGTTTGTACAAAACAAGCCTTGCTCTAGGAATTGATTTTCTGGGTTTTACTAACCATTGCCTCCAAATTATGTAATTATTTGTGGGTTTTTTAGGCTGTGGATGAGGTTGCCATCTTCAAAGTGATCTGCATCTTATCCACTTAAATGCTAATTTGATAATATTAGCTGGCTTTTGTGACTGACATGGCCCAAGCCAATGACTTCTGATACAGTAATATTGAATATATTGCTACCAGTGGTATTATAGCTAACCATCTTGTTCCAGTCATTGCTAAAAATAGCAGCACTGGCCCAAAGTCTGTGAGACTACTAAAATATCCCTCAAATAATTCTACATTAACATATTTTTTTGTGATCTCTCTTCACTGGTTCTCAGCCTTTTGGTTGAACCTCGTTAATTTTTGTGCGGTGACAAATGTCACCATGGAAATGCCATGCTTTAAAGAAAATACCATGCAGTCACATTCGTTACAGACCATGGTTAGTGTCAGCCCTGTTACCTTCCCAGTATTTTAAACAGTTTGCCAAGCCCTGCTTTCCACATGACTGTGTTGGTCATTTTTAATTCTCCTGCTGTGCTTTATTCCTCTGTGCACAGGCTACCTTGTCATGGCTTAGCTTTGCAGGGATGTTATCCTGACCAACCTGTGATGCCTTGGATAGGCTACCTGAAACAGAGGCTGGACAAGATTTAGGGAATAAAAGTGGCTGTTTATTGAAGGCCTTTAACAGCTTCACCTTGGGCAGCAAAAAGCCTCTGAGCTGGATGGCAGTCACGAGTTTTTCATGCAGTTACAAGTTTGGTCCAATAATATATCAGAGATAAATCCTCCAATTTACAGTTTCAGGTAATGAAGTAATTTACCCCAAGTTTGTCCCCCCAACTCACTGCTGTTTACATCTCTAGGGGACTGAGACAATGTGTCCTTGAGTTTCAGGCTGAAAGAGGAATTGTTCTGTCTGAATAAAATGGGAGAGCAGAAGCTGAGAGGCCATGGAGCTTGAGTTATTCACTAAAGCAGTACAGGATCTGAAAAACAGAAAAGCTAAATCCTAAGGCATCACCTGTAGTTAATTGGATCATTTATTATTCACCGTTTTAAGGTCCACATGTTGCCTAGAGAGTGGCAGTGTGGAAAACATTTCCCCTCCATGGTAAGGGAGTGGTATCGAATTTCTTTCTACTCCATCTTCGGCTGTGGGAACCTAAGGGTTGGAAAACAAAGCCAGAGCAAGGAAATGCAGAGCCAAAGGGCTGAGCCAAGCAAAGCTATTATCTGTGTTAGTAAATGTGGCTGCAATTCCCTTCAAAAGGCGGATGTGGTCTGAACTAAATGTTACTACACTGATGTGTGATGGTGCTTGGCCTTCCCAAAGTGGCGGTGCTCTTGGATTCTGGGCTGTGTGAAACAGGGCTGAGTTACTGTGCTGACAGCTCTGTGTGCTGGTCTCTGAATGCAGGCAGTGCCCCACATGGTGCTGGGACAACAGGCTCCTGGTATGAAATGTTAAATAGTGAATGTCCTCACAGATACATTTCAAAATGCAGGTACCAGTTCACATTTCTGTTGTGCTCTGTGAGAGGCATTTTGCTACCAAATACACCAAGTGGGTTTGGATCCCTCTGAATTCTGTATGTAAAAAAATTAAATTTAAAAAAAAAATCCTTATTCTGTGCTTTAGTCAAGTTCAAATGTTCTGAGTCCAAACTTTGGCTTGAAATATCTCTGCGAATTCTTTTACTGGATGAGAGTGGTCGTGGCATGTTCTGCAGTCCCATACTGAAACAAATTTTCTCGTGGAAGTTGAGGTCCTCTCTGAATAATTAATGAGCTGATAATTTATTTATGACAGTTATGGTTTCATTAAAAATGGCACTACCTGCTGGGCAGCACAACTATGCTTTTAACAGTTTTTATCAGGCTGTTAAAATTACACAGATGATGAATATTTCAATAGTGAGAGAGAGCAAAGCATTTAACCAACTACATTGGTTTGAGAATCTTATGCTGCCTAAAATGGCAATGCCTGGTAATTTGTGTAAATAACTAAAACTGCTTTTTAAGAGGGGGAAATTGAAGATTCCCAAAGCAATTTCAGCAAGTCAGAAAGGTGAGTTTTCTGAAAAGCCAAATCAGTGTTAAGAGAACGTTTTAGGCTGCACTGGACATAACAAAATGAATGTTTCCAAGGAGCAGATCCAGCCAGAGGGAAAACTAAATATTTTAATGATGTTTAAGTTATTCTTCCCTCCAACCCCAATCAATAGTGTGATTAGTGTACACTGGTGCAAATGATGAGTTATAGGTATGGATAGCCTATTTGTTATTCATTGAATATGATTGGATTTGTGAATATTGGTTGTAATTATAATATGAATTTTTGTTCATGAATTTGCTTAGTGTAGTTTTAGGGATTTCCACTTGGTGGAGCTTTATGATTGAATTTTTAATAGATAAAATTCTAAATATTTGTGATTCAGACTTAATAACTGCTCCACTGCAGTGAAAAAAAATAAATTTGAGAAAATGAAGTGAAGAGTAAATATTAGGTATTTATTGTTCCCTTTCATTTGGATCTTGGATCAAACAATGGTATTTTTTACAAGGTATCATTATGCTATTTGAGACATCATTTAATACAATTAGTTTTAATAATTTGAAAATAGGGTGGCATAATAGCTCTAATAGGTACTGATATGTATATTCTATTCACAAGTTAAGGTTTCCACTTTGTAAATACGTGTATAGGCATACATACATATTTTTTTAAAAAAAAATATTCTTAGTTAAACTATTGAAATAGTGTAAAATTATCTTTTGTTCTTACTGCATAGGGGTTTATTAAATTCTGAAGGATCCTAAAGAATTTTAGAAATTAGTTTCTCAGAATAAAATGCCTGAAAAGATAGAAGACTTCATACTGGAATGTAAGGAGGGACGATGTGCAAGGTTTCTGTCCCTGGCAGGACTCAAAACTAGATCGGGCAAGCCAGAGGACAGGACCCAGTATCTTTTGGAAACCCCTTTCAACCTAAATTTTTCTGTGATTCTGTGAAGAAAACTTTCACCTGTGAATTGTGATAACAGACACACGGGCACCAACTTGATGGCCTCAATTTTTTTTTGGGGGTGATTGATTTGTTAAGTGGGAGATTTTGGAGCAAGCAGCATTGTGATAGCACTGAGGATAATTCAGTTTATAAATGAGTAGAGAGCTGTCTCCTGGGAGCAATTAAGACACAGTATGTGATGGCATTGCTTTACCCATCATCAAAATAGATCTGCATAAAGTGTAGCAACATTTCAGCTGCCATGGCAGGTAATGAGTGAGGTCCTCCACACATCTCTGCAACCTTCAGGAGAATTCTGCAGGAGATTTGTTCCCCTTGGTGTATATTGGAGAGAATTTGAAGAAAAGTTGCTGTTTGCATCTTTCCACCCCAGGGTTCCCATCAATTTTTCCCATTTTCTGAGAGATATTTCCACTCCTTGTGTTACTGATGCAGCCCAGCCTCTCATTTCCCAGGCTTCTGAGTTGTTACCTTGTCTTCTCAGAGTTTAATATAATTTTTCTCAGATCGTGTTTTGGATTATTTTTAATATTTGCAGTATTAAAAAAAATACTTTTGTCACTGAGACTTACAAGCAAAAGGACAAAGGAAAATTTAATGTTCTGCAATACTTAGGTATAAATCTGACAAGGTATTCCCTTTGTTTTCCTTTGCCCTGTTTGTCTCTAAGGTGGCCAAAATTTTTATGTATCTATCCAAGAATTTTAATTAAAAACCCAAACAAACAAGAAAAATCACCTCAATAAACCAAGGAAAATCATCAAAAAAAACCACCACTCCAAAAAACCAACCAAAAAACTAAACAGAAATGAACAAATTTGGGTTATTCTTGTCTTAATCTTTGAAAATTAATGGCTGTTGTTTCCAAATATTCCTGGCTTTAAAATCTGAATATATTGGGGAGGAGGGCTAATAATTATAAAAAAAATAATTACTGCTTTAAAATATTAATAATAAAAATAAAATAAAATTAAAAGTATTTTATTATTAATAAAATTGTTTAATATTAATATTAAAATACTAATAAAATATTAATAAAACAATAACCAATGCTATGGTTAATAATAAAACAAAATAATTAAAATGAAATAATAAGCTAATAAAGTAATGAAATAATATAATAATAAATATAAAATAAGAGAAATAATGAAAATTAATACAAATAATATAATAACAATAATTTTTATTATGAATTAATTATTGTTATTAATCCCTGCTGGGGACCCGGTGCTGCCCACGCCTCCCCATGCTTGCAGGGCAGTGCAGAGCAGGCTGAACACCCTTTTCCTTCCCCGTTGCAGGAGAGGAAAAACATGTAAGTGGAATCACTGACAGAGGGGATCCAGAGGGAAGCTATTTAGAGGAATAAATAGCTTTTGAGGCCAAACTTCTGTTCATAAAATACAGCTTTATAGGACCATCAAGCGTACATTTATGTGTGTTATGTATTTCTGTTTGTGACCATGTAGTGAAAGGTAAATAATTTATAAATGTTGTAATTAAAAGCCATTGCTAGGGGGATCTGTGGGAGATGGAAACACCTTTTGGATCTTTCTCTGCTCCCCTCATGCTTCTGAAGATGCACAAGTGGGATTCCTCCCCAGGCATCGTTGACATGGTTGAAGTTTTGCTGACTGCATAAATAGGGATTGGTTTGTCCCAAATTTTTAATATTTTAGTGTAGTGAGTTGACTTCAGTCACTTCAATGGCTGACCCTTTTTCCTCCTCTCCAAAAATTCAGTTAAAGCAAACTGAGGACAATTAGAAATAATTGAGGCATTGAGTACTGTTCAAGGGACAAATCAACGTATCATGCCAAGCAGTTTCCCAATAGCCTTTGAAACCTTCCTCAAAACTGAGAATAACCAAAGAAAGGTGTTTGCAAAGAGGTTTCTTCTTTGCTGTGCTGTTTTTCATGCTGGTATTGAACTACTAGCATTGTTCCCTGTGCAAGCAGAGTAGAATCCCCAGATTCTGGAGTTTCCCCTGCTGTGATGCCCTAAGGCATGATCCAGCTACGTTTTCCAGTTGGGACAGAGCAAAAACAGAGTTCAAGCAAAGTCTGGGGACCTGTGTGATCCTCACAGACACAGACTGTGATCAGAGCAGTCACCACACACAGATTATTTCGAGTATCCACTTAGTGCAGATATTGTATAATACAGTATAGCTCTACAAATGCCGTGAGCAGTCTCCCAGTGAAGGTGGCTGGGGAGCTGCTACCTCCTGTTGATTTCCCTGGCTCCAAATTTGAGCCCTGAAAGAGTGTCAGGCAGCATCACTGTGGGCTTTGCCTCTTCATTCCTGGTGTGTGTGCAATAGCTTCAGAAAGCACGCCAGAACAGCTGCTCCGATGGCTCCTAGGTTCTGCTGGATGAATGGGTGGCCCTGAAGTGGGATCTTGCAGAAAGCACTCGTTAGATGAGAGGTTGCTTTTGTGCAGGCTGGTAATTGGGATCTGATCTTTCTCTTGAGATATTGTAGCTTGGGCAATCGTGAGGGAGTGGCTCTATGTGTGAATGGGGCATTACTGCCAGTCTTGAACGTTTTGGGGTTTTAATCCAAATCATTAGGCACATCTGAAATTATAAAAATATCACCACTGGTTTGGGTTTAACTCTTCCTGTTTTGTAGGCTTTTGTTGAGTGTCTAAGATTCAAAGATGAGTCCTGATGACCTATATACCTGTGCTGGTTTTGGCTGGAACAGAGTTAATTTTCTCCACAGTTGCTTGTTTGGGGCTGTATTTTGGATTTGTCTTGCAAATATTTTGGATATATTTTGATAATGCTGGGGGATTTTTGTATTGCTGAGCAGAGTATACACAACATCAAGTCCTTTTCTGCCTCTCACCCACTCCACCAGGGAGGGGCTGGGGGAGCACAAGGAGTTAAGAGGGGGCATGGCCAGGACTGCTGACCCCAACCAACCCAGGGATGTTGCAGATCTTATGGCCTCATGCTCAGCATAGGAAATAGGGGGAAGAAAGAGGAAATGCATGTGTGGGAAATCCAGAGTGATGGCATTCATCTTCCCAAGTCACCCTCGGGGGTGACGGAGCCCTGGTTTTCTGGGAATGGTTGATTTCCACTGCCCCTGGGAATGGCAAATGTGTTCTTTGATTTCCTTGTGGGTGTGGCTTTTGCTCCTCCTATAAACCCGAGGGCTGAGATAAACACAGGTTTTCTCATTCACACTTTTAATTCTCTCCCCATCCCACCAAGGGGGAGTCAGCAAGTAACTCCTGGCTTTTGGCTGTCTGAAGTAAAACCACCACAACACCCAGAGTTGTGAAAATGAAGATGACGCCTCTGCCCCATGACTTACCCTATTTCTTTTCCCAGCCCCAGCCCTTTCCTCATTCCTTTTTGGGTTTTTTGGGGCTTTTTTTTAGCATTTTCAACTTCTTTGTTGATGGTGAAGATGTGGGGTGTTGCTGGCTGTACCTGTGCCTTGTCAGTGCTGCTGCAGTCCTTGGTCTGGTGACAGAGGGGGTTGGATGCTGGGACAGCTGCTGCCTGACCTTGGTGTATTTGTTTCTAAGTGGCAAACTGCTCTGCCTACAGTTGCCACCTCAAAAACTCATCCCCAGCCATTACACTCTGTGAAATGGCCAGAAATTGTTGTCCCTGCCCAGGAATGGGGATATTTCTGAGGAGCTGCAGTGCAGCATTTGGTGTAAAGGCAGAAGCTGAACGCTGCTGCAGCGTGGCAGGGCTTTGGGGCAGGGGGTACAGCAGGAGCAAAGGCAAGCTGGTGATGCCATGAGCTGAGCTGCAGGGACACAATCTGACAAGGTCTGAATCTGGAAAGACAAATCTCAGTGCTTGAGTTCGTTCTGTGAAATGCTGTGTGGGATCACACCTGCAGCAGCTTACTAGGAATGATTTACAAGCCTCAAACAGGGTCTGGGGGCAGAGGTAAAAGCACCTGTAGCTGAAGACTTGAGAAATCCCAAGCTCTGCTTTTGGTGGACTGATACGTTATGTTATACATATACACTGTATACTACATGTTAGATACACACACACTACCCTGTATGTTTTTATATAGATATACCCTACATGTTTTTATGGATACACCCTATATGTATGTTTTTATATAGATACACCCTATATCTATGTTTTTATAGATACACACTATATGTTTATATATGCTATATGTTTTTATGTATATGCTATATGTTTTTATATATATATTATGCTTTTATAGATATGCAATGTTTTTTTATGTAGGTACTATATGTTTTTATGTAGGTACTACATGTTTTTTATGTATATAGTACATCTATAAAAACACAGAGTATATGTTTTTTAGGTATGTACACTCTGTTTTTTAGGTGTACATACACACACTATGTGCTAGCCCCAGTTACCAAACCTGCAGGTGCACTGTTTGCCCAACACAGAGGCTGTGCTGGCTGTTCACTTATTTTCTTCATTGTAAATGAAGAATTGCCATAGCAACTGTGTGATATGTGGCACAGGTTTTTGGTGTTCTGAAGGTCGATTATTTAACTGTGCTATGAAAACTTAAGAGTGCCTTTGCTCTTCGATAATGGAGCAAAATTCCTGTAAATAAAATTGCTGCCTTGTTTCTATATTGGTTTTCTGCACAGTGATATCCAGACATTTCTTTGATTTCCTGGTTTGCTTCATGTATAACTCTTTGCTTGTTTTACTTTTTACAATATTACTTTTAATCAGCCAGTTAGGAAAGGAGTCAGAATATGGGACTTTTACTGGTGTTCTATTGGTATCAGCTGCAGCTAATGACCTCCCAAATATTTCATGAAAAAACATGCAGCTGAAAGCTGGGATTGGTTACTAAGAATTGCAGAAATTAACAGAAGCCACATCATAAATCAGGGTTTTTTTCCTAAAATACCCTAATATTTTGGACACAATTTCATTTCTTGTGTTACTGCAGCTTCACTTTTTTATCAAAAGCAGAACTTGGAGAAGTGAGCAAGAGCAATTTCATCTACAAAAGCTTTTCCAAATTGAGAAGTGTATTTGAAGGCTTCAGAACTTAACAATATGGATTACTGGTTCACATATAATCTAAGATTAACACATTTAAATATATTATAACAAGCTTGCATAGATCTATAGAGAAAGTTGAGGGCGACGTTATCTGATGCTGATGAGATATTGAAACCCTTCTGTGTGAGCTTTGTGCTGAAAAAAAGTGTGGCTTTATTTTTTTAAATTGAGTTGTACCTTATTGTGTTTGTGGGGTTGGTTCTCAGGCAAAGGAAGGAGTGATGAATCTGACTCCATGTTCTCAGCAGGCTAATTTATTATTTTAAGATACTACATTATATTAAAGAATACTAAACTAAACCATACTAAAGAATACAGCAAGGATACTTACTGAATGCTAAAAAGATAATAATGAAAACTCGTGACTCTTTCCAGAGTCTGACACAGCTTGGCCCTGATTGGCCAAAGAGTGAAAACAGCTCACAGCAGACTCCAATGAAACAATCACCTGTGGGTGAACAATCCCCAAACACATTCCACACGAGCACAACACAGGAGAAGCAAATGAGATAAGGATTGGTTTTCCTTTTTCTCTGAGGCTCCTCAGCTTCCCAGGAGAAAATCCTGGGCCAAGGGATTCTTCAGAAAGTATGACTGCCACAGTACCTGAGCAGAGAGTGCAGTCTGGACACATTACAAATGTTTCTTTAAATGCAATTTGCTTTCAACTGGTGCATCTTGCTTCTT
The DNA here is from genome assembly GCF_015832195.1 of Motacilla alba alba. Classification (NCBI taxonomy): domain Eukaryota; kingdom Metazoa; phylum Chordata; class Aves; order Passeriformes; family Motacillidae; genus Motacilla; species Motacilla alba. The sequence continues at coordinate 5,117,975 of NC_052020.1, read as the reverse complement.
AAGACGTGACTCATTCTGAGGTTTGGCTTGCTCATTTTGTTGGAGATTCATAAAATGTGTGAGCATTTCAGAGTTCAAGAATAAACGGAGAAAGAGGACCCAGAGGCTGAAGCTTGCACTGGCCATCTGTCAGAAGGGCTTCCCTGGGCTTCTGTCCCAGGAAAACACATTGCCTGCAGCTTTGGGTGGACTTGTAGGAGGCAGGAGCTGGGTGATGGAGCAGAGGACAGAGCAGGGCAGCAGTGCTGGGAATGTTTGTCACGCCGAAATTCCAATTCAGCACAAATGCTTTCCAGCGTCCCATGGAGTAATAATGCTTTTGGTAACACTGCTTTGGCATTCGACAAGTTTCACCTCAAGTCAGTGTTAAACACTCAGCAAAAACAAAGAATTTTGGTCTGTGTTTGAGGTTTCTAGTCCAGATTTTTGTTGAGAAATATTTGTGGTGCAATATTTGTATGAGAAATATTGCCTGCAGAAAGCTTCTTCAGGGCTTTGCTATCATCAAATGCAGAGGCTGCCCCATGTGCACAGACAGGAATGCCTATAAATATTAACAAATGGAGCATCTTTGAGGTCAGGGAGAAGTATTACCTGATTCAGAGTTAAGAGAAGTCATAGGAGGACTAGTTTCTAATTTGTGCCAATACAGTCAGTCTCTGAATTGGGAAATTTTTATCTGCTGACTCACAGTTTTCTGCTCTAGAAAGAGATTGCTCTTTCTCATTTATGATTTTTTTCCCTTTCTGCCTTTTCTTTCATAGCTGTTTCATGTGCATACAGGATATTGAAAGACTGTGTTACAATTTTATAGTTATGTTGAATTAAATACAATATACCATATATAAACATAAGATATATTAAAAAGATAAAAATGTAATCTATAAAACTATATATAAAATATGTTTAGACATAAATATTTATGAAATATAAATATAGGCACAAGTAGATAATTGCCTTTTTTAGCTATCAATTTGAACCTACACACATAAGAAGAGTAAATTTGAATCCCCAGGAGTAGTAGTTTTAAGGGGTTTTTTGCATGCTGGTTCTATTTTTTTCTTTCAACTGCAGTATCTGTGCATTTCATAACTGAACAAGTAAAATATCTGTATAAAAGGTAGCATTTTTAACACCATGAATGAACTAATGCTTAGCCAGCAGAACTGCAAGACATTTGGATACATAGGAATTTGAGTTAATGATGTAGAAATTGTATATATGCACTGCCTGGAAAGCAGGCTAAATGACATTGGGTCAGCTTTTGCATGGAAATGCAAAGAAAATGAGTTTATTTTACAGATTTTGAGGAATTTTGTTAACTGTAGCGATTGTAGCTTAGAAAGCTACAATCAAATAAAAGTATTTAGCATGCTACTAATGGAGAATTTTGTTGCATGCTTGGGGACTACTTTAAAATGCTCCACTAAGGTCTAGGTATAATTTTTGCATCTATATATCATTTTTTTGGTGCTAATTGAGAAGTTTTATAAGGATAAACACAGACTAAAGAGCTGGTACATGATCTGTTGGTGCTGTAAAAGTCATATTGCTGATTGTATGTGATACATTACTCTCACCTGGAATATGGAATGCATTACTAAAATAAGAATGTGACTTGCTGTGTTTTTGCTAGGTATATTTTTTCCTGCTTTCCTTGGTCAAATTTTAGTCAGATAATTCTTAATTTCCATGGCTTTCTAAGTCCAGGTAACCAGTAAAATTTTTTCACTTCAGCTTTTTTGCTGCTGTTTAATGAAATGTAGATCTGGTGTATTGGTGGCAGAACAAATGAATTATTTTTATAAATGATCCATTTTTTGGTTTTCCTTTTACATGTTTTGGATGAAGTATTGTAATTTGTCTGTTAGAACTAATGAAAGATTGTTTGTTATGATTTGAAAATGCAGAAATAGGATATGAATTTTCTTTAGAAACTGCAACATCTTGACTTGCAAGGCTGCTCAAATATTTATTATGATGTTGCTTTATTGAGGTGTTCCAGCCTTCATCTGCAGTTTAGATTTTGTCTTTATTCTGTCTAGATTCCTTACTCAAATGTAAGATTGTTCCAGGAATTGTGAACTGCCTGGGATTAGATGTGTGCAGGGAGTACTGGTGCCTGTCTTGGGAAGAGAAGAGAGGTTTATTTCGTGGTTTGGTTTTGTGTCATTGCTAAACATAATAGAGATTTTCATTCTCCTCTGATGGATTTTATGAGCTCACACGATGCTAGTCTGGAATGAAATTAACTCACAGGGCGGTAAAGCTGGAAAATTTTGCTGCACTGAATGTTGCAGATGCTCAGATGAGGGAGCTATTGGCCTAGAGACACCCTGGTACTTGGGAAAATATTCTATTTAGAGACCACTCTGCTTATATGTCATTTTCTGTATTTATCTGACCTTTTGCTCATTCTTTATTACTAGGGCAATTTACATAAAATAGGATCTATGCCATTTATGAGTTCATGTGCTCCTGCTGCTTATTCTTCCCTTGAAGTTCTAATCCTTTGTGGCATTTCACCCCAAAGCACTTTACAGTAATTGCTAATTGATATAAAAGGATCACTCCATCCACCCCTGACATGCAGCACCTCGCTGCTGAAACTCAGAAGCTGTTTAACAGTGAGCACTAGGACTGAATAACGTTTTTAGGAGGGGAAAAAAATCAACCCATCAACCTGAAAATGGGCAGGTTATTTACATAGTCAGGAATTAGCTGCAATATCCATTTCAGGACTGTGTTAGCATGCCAGGGTTCATATTCCTGGCATTCAGAAAGGAGACCCCTGCTCACAAGGAGTGAAATACAAAATAAAATTACATTTTATTCAGAAAATTGTTCATTTTATTTTGTTTCACTCTGGAAACTTGCTGTTCTTGGAATTCAGTATATTTTCTCATAGCTTGTGAATTGGATCAGCAGAGATTTAGAGGAGAGGCTTTTGCTTTAGGGGATGACAACCTTGGTGTGCTGTGGCTTTTGGGGTTACCCAGAGTTCTCAGATGGGGTACATTTGCCACCTTGACATGTACATTGTGGGGTTAGGTGAGAGAATGCCTGTAAAGAAAGGTTGTTCCACCCAAACATGGGCTGGGAATGGCAGCCACAAAGGGAAGACAGCTCCAGGAAAAGTCCTCCAGAAGCCCTCAGGGAGTAATGTGGGCTTTCCAAGACTCAGCCTTGAAGTGTGGAAATCTTTGTGGCTGCTGTGGTGGGTTAATGTTAATTAAAATTAATGTTTCTTCTTAATGTCATGGAGACTTCTCCATAAGTAAAAAAAACCCCAGTTTTCTCATGGTTTTCTCACAAATAGCAGCTGCTCAGGGAAATCAGTAATCATGAAGTTTTTTTTATTTTGTACAAGTTTTTCCTCATAATTGCATTTATGGGTTATGTTAATTTATGGGGTACTGTTTTAAAGATGAGTTCTTCAAAGGTAAAAGTTTTCATTATCTATTTCTAAAATTATTTTTGTCTCTGGGAACAGAGGTCTTCTTTTTCTTCTCTGGGGGGCAGAGGATTACTCTTTTCTCTTTTTCTGTTTAAACTTACAGGATCACAGTTACTTTAACATCTGCTTACTTTGGTCTGGAGCCTTTTGCCTCCTGCACAGCAGCTGCGTCTGTCCAACAGGTACAAATGTGGTTTTTAATTTATTGAAAGAGGCCATAAAGGGGGAGAGCACAGAACGAGCCTGGCGTGCCATCAAAATACCTGCTTGAAAAGCAGGAGAAACCAGCCATGGCCAGGGCAGCAGAGCTGCTGAGACGGGAATTAATGACTGAGGTTGGTGAAGATGCTGCTGCTTAAAGTAAGGAGAGAGCTGTCTTTCATGGTGTACCCCCTGGCTGCATGACAGGTTTGATAGCACATTTGCCCCACTTGTTGGATTCAGTATTATTTATGCCTATATTACCTGTGTACCCCTGAGTGATTTCATTAATTTGCTGTATAACTATGTAGCAGTCAGTGGCATTTAATTTATTTTACTGATTTATGTCTACCATTTAAAAAAGAAAGCCCGTACAAAGCTTTGAGTGACATGATGGTAATTAAATTTTAAATAACTATAAATTAAAATATAACTGCAAGTTAAAGTTAACTATCAGTTAAAAATAAACTTCACAAGCCAGCAGTCTTCTATTCAGAGAGGTGGTAATTTATCAGCAGTCAATCTGCAGAAGCTGATTGGGTCTTAAATGGCACTTGAAACCTATCAAACTGGGTGACTTTAAAGGGTTTCTGCTTCTTTCAGCTTTGATATCCTCTTGGTCTGAAATTACCAGAGTCCCAGGCATATTTGGGATGCTCAGCTCTTAAGGCTGAGTCTCTCAAACACACTCCACTAAGAAGTGGTAGCCAAACACAAAGTGAAAACACTTTCCTGCAATTAAGTTGATAGATATTTATAACTAATATATAAAGTTCTCCCAGTAAGTGACTCACGCACATTCTAGAACATTGTCACACACTCACAGTGTTTATGAAGTAGAAAATTCTTGTTAAAGCAGGAGTCAGCCTGTAAGCCATTCCTTTTAAAAGTGAAAATCTTATCCTGTCCTTGGAGCCAAAGTTATGTGAGCCTGCCAGAAAAGCTTTGATTTAGAAATACTGCTTTCTGAGGAAGCTGAAGAAAGCAGAGGAACTTTTTTTTTTTTGTATTTTAAAAGGGCCTAAGAATAAAGTGAAGGCCTCTTTTCCTTTAAGTGAAGTTTGACTGTTAAATTATCAGGATTCTTTCGAGTTACTCCTAAATTCTTCTATCCTAAATCTGAGAAGAACAGTTCCAGGGAGAAAAACATTGCAAATGCATTAAAAGAGATGTAATGTCAAGAATGGCCACGTCTGTGAAGGGAAAATATCAACCTATCGCTATACTTCTTTTTTTCAGGCACCTCAGGATTTCTTTGACGGATGTTTTTGCCTGTTGGGGGTGCACAGTGTGGTATTTTTACATTGGTTCATCTTGTACAGCCCAGCAGGACTTATACAATGGAATTCAGTGTCCTGGTGTGGTCAGGAAGGTGGGACCTGAAGGAAGGAGTCAGCAGTCAAATCAAAGTGGCTTCATCCACCAAGTAAAACCAGGAAAAGTGAAAGGAAAGGGGAAACCTAGAGTAAATAGTAAATGCACTTCACTGTTTGTGGCACTTGCACAAATGGAAAAGCTTAGTGCTCAGAAAAATCAGACTGTAGAAAACAAGGCTGAATTTGTAGAGGTCACTTGTTACTTTTTCCTGGTCTGTTTGTTGTAGTCCAAGTTTAGGAGTTACTGCCCTCAAGCTGCGCCAAGGGAGATCCAGGCTGGAATTAAGGAGGAAGTTTTTCACAGAAAGAGTGGTCAAATACTGGAATCATCTGCCCAGGGAGGTGGTGGAGTCACCATCCCTGGATGTGTTTAAAAAAAGACTGGATGTGGCACTGGGTGCCATGATCTAGTTGAGGTGTTAGAACATGGGTTGGACTCAATGATCTTAAAGGTCTCTTCCAACCTAGAAATTCTGTGATTCTGTGATAATACCAGGATTTATCCAATACATTCAAGATTTTTAATAGTTTTTTGGCATAAAACAACAGCTTTTTTCACTGGAATGAAGGTGGTTTCAGCTGGAGGTGGGAAGATAGATGGTGTATGGGTGATGGTGATGTGAGTGCCAAACAATAAATCTGGAGAGCTAGGAGTGATTTTTTTATTTTTTTATTTTTTTTAAGCTAACTTTACTCATCTGTCCCAGTCACTGGTCAGATTAGTGGAATCCACTTTTTAGTTTTCATCTAACATTTAGAAGATTTCCAGCTCCTTTGTTCTTGCCAAATAAATGATTTCATGGTCCCAGTAATGACGTGTAAATATTTCAAATGGGAAAACTTACATTTTGTGGAATGGTAAAATTGTTTTGTTGTAGGTTTGAGTAAAGTGGTGTGGATCACACAGTCCCTTTTGCAAAGATCAGTTTTTGAAAAGAAACAGTCAGGTTATTTTGTGTGAAATTAATTTTGAGCAGTGTGAAACGCTGATGCTTTTTACCTGATGGATTACCTGATGCTGTTATCACTTATAAATAATAAGATGATATTTGCCTGGCTGCAGAAAGGCTTATTCTGTTCCTCTTTTGGTTCCAGCTTCTACACTTACCCGCTCTCCTCGCCCCATATTAGTATTTTTAAAGCAACAATATTTATGTTGAGTTTCAGGTTTGTTTGGCCAGAAATCCTATGGGAAAGCTGTGGAGTCCTTCAAGCCTCCAGTTTTCAAAAGATCATGTCCAAAAGACAAGAAACTCAGCTCAGAGAGGCAGGTTTTGCTGGAGAGGTTGCTGGTGGGTCTTCCTCCAGTAGGAAATACTCATTTCAGTTCCTGGTGTGACTGAACACTACCACACATTCATATTTTGAAGGTTCACACCAAATGCCCTGGATATCTCAATTCCTCTGGGCAGATGGATGTTTCTGAGTCAGAAGAACAGCCATCAAGCACTCAGTCTGGACTTGATGGGGAAACCCCAAAATTTTTTTCTTAAGTAAGTAGGGAGAGTGGAGTGCGGCTGAGTGCAGAGCTGGACACATCTCACCACAGCAGAGATTAAGTTCTTTTGCAGTCTGTGATCACCACCTGGTTGGCAACGTAGAAATCCATTGGCAGTTCTGCTGCTTCTGCAGTATTTCTTCTGTTTCAGCTGTGGTTCTTCAATAACTGATGGAGGAGTCCTTGTAAACATGAACTGTGACAAAGAAACCTTGACATATAATGTTTGTAATAAACCCATTTTAAGCATTAGTTTCTTTACAAAAAAATTACTGTTTTTTTTAATCGACAATGGGTTGTGATGGTGCTCTCTGAGTTCTTCAGTATATGTGGAATATTATGAATTTTCACTGACTTCAAAACTTGTACAAGATCAGTGGAACCTGAAATAGTCCACACTGAAATTCTCTTGCACTAGCTTCAGATATTTTGAATAGTGTCAACTCACACCAAGCATTGTGGGGAGTAAGTTACTCAACAGAACTGCTAAAAAGCTTTTCTCTGGTGTCTTTAGACCTTCTGTTTACATTCTCTCCTATTACACACATGTAAAATATACATCCCCTACACATAAGAAGGATGATTCTTCCTTCCATTGACTCACTGAGGTGTAATATTACTTTTTTCTTTCAGCATCAGTGGCATGCAACAATCAGCTGCAGTTAGTTACACCTCAGAATTTCTAACCTTCTTTTAGATACTTCAGTAAAATTTAGGCTTAGCTGAAGAGCAGTTGGATTCCCAAATGTTTGAGGTGCTTTAGTGTTGGAGTTAGATTCAGGTGTCATGTTCAGGCCCAAAACATGGGACATTACTTTCTTGGCATCATGATGACAAGTTTTTCATAGTTTATAAGTTTAATTGAAGGCCTTTTGGAAGCATTAACTGCTTGAATCATCTGCAGATAGGAGGATGAATTAAAATAATGCCACGGAATCATATTTGTCTATCAACAGTGCATGGGTTCTTTTTCTGGTTGTGACACAACAGAATTTGGAAATCTTGTATTCTATTTGGGCACTTTGATGCTACCTTGTCTTCATAAAAGACATAATTTTATGCTGCTTTCCCACACAAAATTTTTTTGGAACATGTGCTTTCTGAAGCTGCTTCTACAGTTTTGGATCACTTAGCACCATTGGTGTCATTCAGGTACACCAGCAGTAGAAATCAGTCTGTGGCAGAGGTTTAGCACTCAATATTATGTGGACCACGGAAGAATGGTCTATTAATTAATCTTTTAATTCATATACTAGTTATTTAACTAGTATATATTGAGCTATTATATGTTTAACTCTTAATTAATATATTAACAGACCATGGAAGAGAAAACCCAGCTATGTAAAAATTCACTGAGTGACCTCAAAAGTCAGTAATAGGGAATGTCAGCCTGTCAGATTGCATTATTAGAACGAGCTCATCCTGGTTAGGTGCACTTGAGTTCTACAAATGATGATTCATCTCCCAGGTAGTGTAATGCCCACTCACTGGACCTCAGCAAAAGTTTTCCTTGATAGAAATTAACTGTCAGTGATTATTGCAGGAGCTCCAGGTGATTCACTTCTAGTTACAGCCTCTGTGTGGAGCTTTTGGAACATGGGATTGATTTTTCTTCTCTTTCCCACCTTTTCTTTCTCCCTTTATTGGGAAGTCTAACCTGAAGTGAATCTGAGCCTAAAAAGAACTGGGTTCAGCAACAATCTAGGAAAAGTAATATTGCTTTTACTGGCTTCTTTCCTCACACTTGTGATGTGGCTGAGGCAGTTAAGGTAATCTATTCCCTTTTGAATATGCAATTAAGTGTCCACTGCTGCTTAGCAGCTCTCCAAGCAGAGCTCCAAATCAGCCTTAGATGCCTTGTTGCTTGAGCATGTCCACAAAGGACCTTCTTCAGCCTTTTAAGGCTTTTAATTTTAGCTAGTTTTCATTTGATTGTGATAGAACTAAGCAGCTGGACTCCAGAACCCCACATAAAGGAATTTCATCAATTTTGCCATGTTTTCTGATCTCTGAAAAGTCCATTTGTCACTGGAAAATACACCTAAAGAATTTCTAGCTGATATTTTAAATAACAACCAATTTCTATTTGTCACCTCGTCAGAGCAGACCCATGGTGTTTGTCGTTCTCATACTGTAATTGCAGTGTCTGGGTATTAGAAGTTGTCCTATTTCTTCAAGAAGAGAAATTAATTCTCTATCTTTGGTAGTGTGATGAGAGATCAGCTTGAAGCTTCAGTTGCTTTCTTGAACTGGTATTTTACTAACATTTCCTGCTGGCGGTGCCTCCCTGCCCTGAGGATAGGCAGAGCTTTCTTTTCTTGGCAAGTTCTTCCATCAGCTCTTTTGTTTGAGCTGGTGATTGACCTTGGATTAGTAGTGCTGTCCAAAATAGTAACTAAATAAAAGATGTACTCCGAGATGGTGATGAAGGGACCCTCTAGCAGATTGTAGCATCAGGTGATTGAGGAGAGGCAGCTCTCACCCACCTCCCAGGTGATGTGCTCAAAGGAGAAGAAAGAAAGGGCTGCTGGATTATAGATTTCTTTTCCCCATAGGTTTCTGCCTGTCTTTATTTAAGTGCATAATGACCCAAAGACTTTGCAGTTGCTCCTCTCATGATCTTTCTTATTGACTTTGGAATCAGACATGGGGAATAGTGTGCTGTGGGTTTTTTAATGCTTACACTAATACAGTGAATGATAAGCAGTGGTAGAATTTCTTCACTTGACTGAAATTTATCATTAAACCTGGATACGGTTTTAGGAACAGATAAATGGCCTTAAAGCTACCTTGAAATCCTCTGTTGACTTGGAAATTGTAAAAATAAAGAAAAATACTTGAAAAGCCAACAAACACGAAGCCCAACTAGGCAAGAAAACATAAAAAACATAATATTGTGAATACATTGAAAGAAAAGGACTTTTCTCACTGTCCTGGAAGCTCCATTTTTAATTCAACTTGCAATTGATTTGGGACAAGGCAGAGGGGAGTTTAAGAGTGTTATCCATTTGCTTTTAGAAATAACTTCTTGCTTGTGTATTACAATCCAAGGGGAAAATGCCTCCTTGTTAGTCTGTATAGCTCGTGTAAGGCAAATTTTCACAAGAAAAATGCAGTGCATGCTGGTAAGTTATCTGGTAGGCTTTAAGCTTGCTTGCTTTATATAGAAGAATCAAATTAACTTCACTTTGTTTAATTTTTCAGCATTTGTTTCATCTTTCAAAGAGTAACCCTACTTTTCTTTTGAGATTTGCAAAGGAAAACAACTTGGAAAGGACTGTGCACTCCTCAGTGTAGCAGCATGCTGAATTTCTGTTGGGGAAAAAACCTAAGGTCACACGTAAATCTGTTAAAGAGATTTATGTCTTAATGTCTTATAAGCAGCTCATGTGGATTTAGAGTATATCTGTTGTATAGGTGATTGTTTTCTGTGCCTACTTCAATACTTTACATGCATATAACTTCACAGGGGAACATGGATAATGTTATTGTGTGTCTTTAATGGCTGTCAGCTGGATTAGTCTTTCAATTAATAACATATCATTGAGAAGGTGAAAGTAAATTTAGGCAGATGCAGTCTGATTGACTCATACCCCATGATGAGTATGGGGTGGGTTGTGAAAATTAGCACTGCTACAAAAGTGGGCAAAATTTAGATCAAGAAATCTGTTTGTCCTGGATATAACTGCATGATTGTCATTTAAAATATATTGATCTTTACGTTGCATTAAAATTAATTTCCTTTTCAGACACCTGAAAGGTCTGATGTCTGAAACCTCTGACTTTTTTTTACAAGTAAGCCCTTAATGCTGTTTTGTTCATAGTTTTCAGGGAGACATCAACAAAATCAAAAAAGTGTAAATTCCTCTCCATAAGTATCCTACCTCACTCAAAAGAAAAGTCAAATGGTGACAATCAGAATTTTCTCTCAAATATGAAGTTTTTCTTCTTTTCCCCTTTTCATTGCAGTGTTTAAAAACCTATTCTATTTTTTTTTTGGGGGGTGGGGGGGAAATGAAATATTTAACTCATCCAATACATTTTTCATTTCAGCTGTAGAAGATGATAAATACCAATTTACCAAAAACGTTATGGAGGGAGAAATGAGGCTTAAAAAAAAGAAGTTAATCATATCGAGGCAGCTCAGTATGATGAGAGAACAAACGACCAGCCTCCCTTTGGCAAACAAAACTGAATCATAGGAAGGAAATGAGGTTGCCAAGGCAGTGAAAAACAGAGCTGGAAACTTCTCTTGCAAGTCAGGTCCCAAGTGGGGAGGCATTCAGAGCCTCTGGGAATTGGGGAGTCCCTTGCACGTCTCCGCTGCCACTCAGGGGCTGCAGCCTCCCAGCTTTTCCTGCCAAAGGGGCTCTGGGGTCCCCTGCACAAAGGACAGGCTGTGCCCTGGCTCCACAGGCTTCCACCACTCGTGGCTGAGGGGCAGGGGGTTTGGACCAGCAGTGTGCAGTGGCTGCTTTTGTGGCTCCAGGGAGAGTTTCCATTCCTTGGGGTGTCAAACCTGCCCTGGGGGAGGTGCTCAGAGTGATGTAAGGCTGTGTGCACGAAACACCTGGTGTTGAAGTTCATTAAATCAGTAGAATATACCATGCTGATGGCTTGCTCTGTAGTGCTTTATGTTTTCCATCCCTCTGAAATGTAGGTTCTGTTAAAAATCCTGCCTTATTTTTAATTTTCACTATATTCAAGACTCCAGCTACTTACTTGCAAGTGAGTGGATGAGGGCCCTGCTCTTGACTGCACCACTGACCTTGAGGAGGAGGTGACTGGCAAGTTGCTCTCTCAGCTTCCCTGCTTGCAGGACAGGATTGATAAATGATAGTTTTATAAAAATTACAAGATTGTAATGAATAAAAGCTGCTGGGTAAATTTTTGGTAGCCAGTCATTTGCCTGTCATTTGACTTTGTAAATTTTTGGCAAAGTTAGAGGTGAGATAGAAAAGATTGTTTAGATGATATACACAAGAGGAAACTTAATTTCTTTCAGAACTCAGTCAGATGCCCCAGCACTGCAAAGACAACCTATGGATACATGTGCCAGCCTTTTTTGAGCTGTACAAGTTATTTTTTGTATTAAACACCTCTTTGAAACTCTCAGTGAGCTCTATAAGGAGAAGAATCCCCCAAACTTCTCCTTGGGGCAGTTCTAATTCCCTAATACCTCTTGTTTTGCTGTGACTCCTGCTTTTGGCATGGGGACACTGCCAAGCTCTGTGTCCTGTGGGTGGCCCTGTCTCCCCTTCTCTGGGAGCTGCACTGCCAGAGCTCACAGAGAGGTCTTCAGCTGGGTTTAGTAGGGGTTTTCACTTGTTCCCCCTCCCATGCAAGGCTGCCTGCCGGGATCCTCTCTCAACAAGTGGATTTCTCTCTGCAGACGGAAGGTAATGGCATTTTGGGCACCACTGAAGTGAACCAGCCCTTATTCCCTGATGTTTCCCACTGCTGTCTTTGAAGGTGACAGAACCCCCGTGGTCACTGCTGTTGTGGCTGTGTTGCCTCCTGAAGGTGAGACACTCACTATAAAAATGGCAGCAGTGGTGGAAAAGGTTAAAGCGCAGGGATGGACTGCCAGGAAGAGAGCTCTGCCAGAGAGCAGTGGTTGGCTAAAGCTGCTAAATGCCTCTTTGGGTCTGTGTGCAGAACTGTGTCCTATTGTTGCTTAACCTGCTCCACTTATAATCCTAAACCAGCAAAGGCCTCCTACAGAAGCTCATTATTTGAACAAATAAGGCTGACTTCAAACGGGATGGACCAGAGCTGGTCCCAGGAGCAGGTGTGCAGGCTGCCCTGAGGGGTGGGTACCTCTGCCCCTGCCCTCTCCAGGGCACACACAAGTGTTTAGGTGTGCTTAACCTCTCCTGCCACAGCTGCTTCTGGAGAAAGGTGCTAGCAAAGGTTAGATGCTGCAGATAGCCCTGGCAAGCCTGCCCTGCCCACTAGGACACCTGCTGCTGGAGCTGAGCTCCCCAGCACCGGGGGGAAATGTTCCAGCCATAAGGTGGGTTAATAAGGAAATGGGGCCCAAAGAGAAATTCAACACAGCTCTAGGAGTTGAATAGGCTTGACTGGAATGATTTTCTTAATTATGACTCAATTTCATTTTTTAGAATGAAAAATTAAAAACTTTAAATGCAGGAAATATTAAGCAACAATATTGAAGAAAAATAATGTTTTTTGGTTTTTTTTTCTCAACACTTGTGCATGTTTTATGCTTCCTCTTGCTGCTGGAATACCATAGCATGTGTTTTGTTATGCGTTTTGCTGTAAAAATTTGTTAGTAGTTTTATTTTCTTTCATCCTTCATACTTTTAAAAATTATTTTATGTGGGCTGAATACGTCTTTATTGGTTAAAATAAGTGTGCTCCAAAGCATGTCCAACATGACCCTGAATGCCTATAACTTGTTGGCAAAAACTGTGACAATATATATTGCCTGAGGAGACACCCTCATTAACAATTTGTTCCTTTCTTGCAAAAGGATAAAATTTTTGGAAATCCAATTAGATTTGATGCTTTTCTCCTTTCCAATTAATTTTGTAACTGATACAAACCAAAATGAATGATGACTTCCTCAAAAATCCCCTACTTTTATAAAGTTAAAATAGGCTTCAAGAACAAATTAGCGCAGTGCAAAAATTAATACACGCGAAGTAATGTAAGCACATGGCACTTTTAATTTTTCAGTGGCCTGGGGGTACTGTTATCTGGTCTTTTCTGGGAAATCACTCATCATGTTGCTATCGGGGAAAGCGAGAGCTGCAGCCCCCTTTCTGGGAGCAATCCAGTGCAGTATGGATATTAATTAAATTTATTAAACAAATAACACAGCGACTCAGGGAAGCAGGGGTCCATCTGCCAGCTCTGCAGATTGATCTCTGCAGAGACGCGAGTTGAATGGTAGTTAAAGCTAAGTTGCAGAGCTCAGCAGATGGGCTCTTGTCTCTAGTGGGGGGAGATTTGGTGGCGGTCCAACAGCTTTTTTCCCCCTCCAGGTTTTTGTTCCTTGCAACTGTGGCTGAAGAAGCACTTCTCTGCCTTTTCTCAGCCTTGCCCCCCCCTTTTGTTTATCTGAGCAATGTTTAAGTCTGAGTGATTTGTTAGAGAGGCAAGTCCCGGCTGATCTCGTTTTGTGCATGTGATGTAAACCTCAAGCAGAAAATAATTAGGAAAATGTAATCCCATTGACTTTACACCCCACTTGTGTACACTGCTACATCTCTGCCTGGTGCCTTGGAAAAAAAAAAAGTCTAATAGCAGCACTGCACTTGCTACTCAAAATCACTGCCCATCGTGCAGATATCGTTAGAAAAAACCTTTGCTGGAAGGCTGTGTACAGAATATGAAATTATTTCTGCCTGTGGGTCTAGGCTGCAGTGGTATTCTTTTGATTTCACTTTATTTTATTTCTTCCTGTTGTGTTCTCTGCCTTTTGAAAATATGTATCTTTCGAATGAATCCCTCTGCAATCTTCCTGCAAACTGGTATTAAACAAATACTGATCTAAGGAATAGTTTGCTTTATGTGAGCTACCTAAAACCTATGGTGTTGTCTATTGTGGATTAAAAGCCCCTGTAATTAATTATGCAATTAAGCTCTTTATTTATTATATATTTGCAGGTGGGTAGGTCTTTAATCAAGTCTTGAGAGTGATGGGTAATATCTGCTGTTGGAGACCAGTCATAATGCCACTTACATCCTTGGCAGAAGTCCCACAGACTGTAGTGGGAGCAAGACTGGCCTTAATGCTGCAGGGAATCCTGCTGGCTGTGGTTCAGAAAGCCTTCTGAGAAGGTTTTGTAATGTCTAATCAGAGTTTGACTGTTCCTCAGCGAGTGCTTGCAATGGGAAAATCCCAGCCACACAAAAGTCACCGCTCTCCTACAGCCTGCAATAATAAAGAGAGGATGAGCTACATGAGAGGGTTCTGCTGTGTGTCACAAAAAGATTGCACTTCTCTTTCCTGCAGGAGGAAAAAGTAGGAAAAATGGCTTCTGAACTTGGTGGGAACTTTGACAAAAACAAGGCCTATGGGATTTGGCTCTAATAAAGTGTGTTCTGCAGAGTAAACAATGGAGAAATCTTCTCTGGCTGGTAGTTTATGCTTTTGTAGTGCTTCTTCATTCCTCCAAATCAATTCATTACTATTATTATTAATTAGTAGTAGTAGTAATAGTATTTTCTTGGATCAGTCTTTGTTGAAAGAACAATACTGGTGTTTAACTTCAGGCATGAATATTTCACAGGCTTTATCTAGAGAAGAAAAATTAGTTTTCCTTCTATCACTTTCCTGTGTTTTACTAAGGGTATGCTTTCAGTTCTAGACCACGCTGACATTATTAACATGAATGTTTCTGTTACTGTGGTAAAGGCCAGAATTAGCTGATTTTTTATTAGTACTCTGACAAACAATATTCTGAACTCTGGGAAGGACATGAGTGTTCTGTGGTGCTCATGATATTTTAAACTGACCCAATATGTATAGAGAGGAAAATGTTATTTTCTGAGAGGTTCTTGTTACTGGTTTGTAATAGGTGATCTAGTAATTTATCTATCTATCTGGCTTGTTGGAATTGAGACTCATCAGGATTATGCAGCCTGGATTTAAATTTATAGACTGTTGTTTTATACTGGTGCTAATTCCACTCTCTAATTTGAGTAGCTGTCTTTAATATTTAGGAGAAGACTGCCTGCTGCTCATGACCAAGTTCTGGGTGCGATTGTCTGGAAGGAAATCTTGTGTTTAATCAGAGTTGCTTTTAGAATAAGTGATCTCAATGCATTATGTAGGGTAGAAATAAAATGGTTGAAATTCTATGAATTCCCACAAACTGGAAGGGAAGGGGCAGTGAAGGGGCATGGAAGGGAGACACACAAATAGTTTGCCACGCTTAACAACATGTTGCTTGAAATCCTGTCTTTGAAATGAGTCTTGCATGGTTTAGGAGCAACAGAGGGGTGTGCAGTAGGGGTGTGGTAAATGACTATCCCTTACCTGAACTATTTTATGTTGTTACATTTACTAGGGGTGCTTAACTACAGTATTCTTAAATGAATAAAGCCTCCACCATGTTTCTGAGCCTTCTCTGATAGAGACCAGAGTATCAGCTACACGTTTAATTTTGCTCTCAAACAGTTCCTAATTAACAGGGGTGCTGTTAATTAGGATGGAGTTGTAGAGGTAGAAGCAAAGGATCCTCTGAAAATAATCAGGAGTTTTGCTATGTATATAAAATATACATTTTGCTTATGATTTTAGCAAAATGTTCCTCGGGCTTAGTTATTTCTAGATTCTCTCGTGCTTCCATTTCTGCATTATTTCCTTCCTACCATGAATTCTGTATATTTACACTGAGGAAGGCAAATACCCTCTCATAGTTAGCAGAACCTTTCCTAGGAATCTCTCAGTGTTTCCTAAAAAAACCTGTAAGAATTTGAAAACGTATAGCACCTTGACACTGGAATGGTAAATGCAGTAGTGTAAGAAGCTGACATTTACAGATGTTGCATCATTTCTGCTTTTGAAGCTTCACCTGGACACGGGGTATGGATCTGCTACAGTTCTCTCTTTGCCCTCCTTGAAACACTATTGAGTCATCCATGTAATTACCAGTAAATGGGGGAGAAATTGAGGAACTCTTGAGCCTGGAAGTAGCCTAGACATGCCTTGTAAAATATATTAAGAATGATGATTTTTGCATTAATGTGAATAGTCTCTAATAACATGATGTATCTTTAAAGAGGGCTTTGGCTTTATAATGCCTAGTGAAGTACACTTAGCTCTTTAATAGCACTTTCCAGTTGCAGGCTTTTAATGTTGACAGCTATATTTAGTACATTTGATATTCCATAGGGTGTTCTTAGAAGAAATGAACACATCTGATGGAACAAACCCACTCTCCATGTTCAATTAGCAACAATACTGCTCAGTGGAGGTTGGAACAGATAGGTTCTTAGATGTTTCTGGGAATATGTGGATCAGTGCTTAGGGACAACAGATCATTCCACTTAACTTTGAACTATCTGACTTTTACTAGTAGCTGTCTTTTAATATTAATAGGACATTCCATTTTGGCTTTGTATATTTCAGAAAAGATAAAGAATTTCAGTCTTTAGCTTGGAACTCACTTCACCAGACTAATGAAGGTATTAGACGTATAATTGTTCTAGCAGATAAATTACTGAGTATGTGGCTTAAGTCTATGCAGGGAATTAATATTTTAGTGTAGGTATTATCATTTTGGAAACGTAGGCTGCTAATATTTAAAGAAGGACTCGGGAAAAACATGTGGGCTACTGGTAGACATATCTTTGGAAATCACCTGTACTCTTAATTGTTCCTGATTTCACAACACTGGGTTTCCACTAGATACACTAAATTTAGCAAAATAAGTAATTAATATCTATTTGGATTTGCATGCCTGCAGTGGCATTTATCAAAACTCTGAATTTTTTTGTGCGTGTGTGGCACTTTTCATGCTTGGAACCTCAGTCTCTGTTCTTAGGCTGCATTGGTCAGTCAGAAACACGTGAGGCTGCCCCACACAAGGATTTAACACCAGGGGGATTGCTCCCAGCTAAACATTTAATACCTCAGGGATTGCTCACAGCTATGCAGTGAGTCCTTCTGTGCTCTGAGGCAGGGATGAAGTTCCCATGGGCTGCTGCAGTTCCCTGTTTTTCCTGGCAGCTTGCAGTGCAGCCCTCCTCAGGTCCCTGTGGCCTGCCAGGCTGTGCTCCCAGGCTCCCAAAGCACAGCTTCAAAGATAAGGTCACTCCCAATGCTCCCTTGCCTTTCCACTGCTCCACCGTCTCCATGAAAACATTCCATCCTGAATTTACCACTTTATCTCTGTAACAAATAGGTTTAAAAGAAACCTTTAATCTCTTTCACTTCAGTAAGGCTCACCCTAGTGATGTTGACACATATTTAGAAGTTAACAGAGAAAATAAAATACAAAGAATTTGAAATTTGACTATCTGAAGTTTGACTATTTCCAGAAAATGCCACTTGGTCGCCAGTCTTTTGGAATGATGCACAGCTTGGAAAGATGGGTGATGGGGTTTGATCCAGTTTCACATAGCCACCTCACATTCTGTGAGCAGTCAGATCAGACCTAGAGAAGCCTTTCACTGGTTGTACTGGGTATGCTAAACTTGGCTCCTGTACAATGCAAAAGCAACCCTAATTACTCATGGTGCCTCGTTGTTAGTCTGTTATCTTCTAGCCGATGGAAATGGCAGTGGCATCCATGGAGAATGATATCTAGGGCTGTGTTGGCATCCTGAATCACAAGTGGCACTGCACAGCTCAGTTTTAAAACAGTTTATCCAACAGTGTGGATGCACCTTTGGTCCAGAACACTTGCCCAAAGTAGCTCTGAGCTGCTCAGCACATTTTCCTTAAGCTTCCTTTGGTTCAGCTCCCCCTGATCTGAGCTACTCATGCAAGGTGTAATGTGTGGGTTTTTCAGCAGTGATTTTTCCATCTGGCAAAGCCTATTTAGGGCTCTGTGCCTCAAATTTAGCCCGTTGAGTCTAGGTTTTTAGTTCCGATGAGAACATCTCTATTTTTGTGTTTTCCCAGCTTGGGCAGTAGTACTTGGTTATGTTTCAGATAATGAAGGGTCGTGTGATTAACTGTGTCCTTGAGGAAGCAATGGAGGTGACTTTTTCTGAAAAATATTTTGGCTTGGGACAGGGATCAGTTTTGTGATCCTCATGTCAGAGTCACCATTCTCAGGTTCTGGGATCTAGTCAGTCTCTGCAGTTTCAGTAATCAAATACATTGTGCTTTCAGGCTGCTGATTTTTGGGTGTGGAGTGAGAAGACCACAACCAACACTCACATAGCATTTACTCACATTTGTTTGCTCCATATCCTCATACAAATTTTCTCTGTGTGTGTGCATACACATACAGATATTTACATGTATGTAAATATGCCCCATATGAATGTATGTACACACTTATATACATGGGGGATATGTGGATATAAATATATATTTACAAAATATATATGTATACACACAGAGACTTGATTTTCTGTGTGATTTAGGTGGCAGTAGACATCAGATCTGGGTACCTTGGTGTCCAAGATCACCTCCAAGGCTAAAGAAGTAGAAAGAGTGATGGCAACCAACAGATTGGTGTAGACCAGTTCCCCACCAAATTCATTTACTGATTTACTTCAATTAGACATTTTGCTGTTAGATATTGGGGCAGGGGTAAGAATTTTGAAAGGGTATTCACATAGCTGTGGTTGATAATAGTTTTATCTATTCAATAGTCTTTTATCCCCAAACCCCTTAATTTTGCTGTGACTTGTTCAGTGTCTCATCCAGTCTCATCCAGACTCTGAGCAGGCTCTTCGAGAAAGACCAAGACTTGCTTAGGCTGATGGAGATCCTGATTTTGGATTCTTCTAAAACCACTTTCCCCACTTCCCTTTTTTGTGGCTTTGTCCTCATTTTTATTGCACATATTGACAGAATGAAAACTTCCCACCCAGCGCAGAGCCCTTCCACTGCCTTTAAGTGCCTGGACTGCAATGCACACAGTAAAGTTGTAAAGTCGTTATTGGAGTTGTGTCCCTGCAGGCCAAACTACCATTGTTCTACTTCTGGAATGAGGTCTTCAGTCCAAATTTTTTTTTCTCTTATTTCCTTTATTTAACAAGGCATTACCTTTGGGGAAAAAAATCCATCTGCCACAATTTTTGTATGTTTTTCATACATCATTCAGTTTAAGAAAATGGGAAATGTTACAGTAGCTGTTCCTGAGATGCAGCAATGCAGATGTGCAGGCCCTTTTCTAAACACAGTCTATGTGTTGCCCAACTTTTTTAGAAAAATATAAATGCTGTAAAGTGAATAATTCAAACCAGATTTGCACGTTAATCTGTTTTTAAATTAGGTTTTTTTCATGTTGTGGATCTACGCATAATTCTCTGGAGGTTTCAAGCAAGACTGAACTGGGTCAGATTGGCTTGTATATTTTCTCTAAATAGGATGGAAATAAAGTCTAGTAGTGGATTGGTGATATTAATCATATGACTGCTGAATTGGAGTCATTATTGGGCTCTGGAAGGACTGTAAATTAATTTATAGAACTACAGAACTGGCCATGCTAGTGTACCCACTCAAGGGCATGTATGTACAGTATTTCAGTCCTTCACAACCTCTTTTGCATTATGAAAGGTGTGCAGCATTTGTATTCATGTACTTGGAGAAAAGTGGGGAGTGCATCTTAAAAAAAAAAAATTAAGCTATGCATATGAGGACCTGGAACATCTTTATACCTAAACTTTATTATTCTTCACACTGCCTCCAGGAGTATATCTGAGATATTAATCATATGACTGCTGAATTGGAGCCATTATTGAGCTTTTGAAGGACTGTAAATTAATTTATAAAGTCTATAGGATTGGCCATACTAAGGCGTGCACTCAAAGGCACTTATGTTCAGTATTTAAATCTTTCACAGCCTCTTTTGCATTATGAAAGGTATGTAACATTTGGAAAATGCATCTTAAAAAAAAATTAAGCTCTGCATATGAGGATCTGGGATATCTTTATACCTAAACTTTATTATTCTTCACACTGCCTACAGTAGTATATCTGAGCCCTTCCATTTCCTTGTTAACTATGTTAACAATTAACTCTGTTAACACAATTTTATCTGACTTTAAGCTTGGGATACTTGGAGGACTGCTGCCAAGTTCCTGAAATTGTACACACAGAGAAGATTTTTAGCCTTAATATTCAACATAAGTGTAAATTATTTAAAACTGTGATCATGACAATTGATCAGCTTCTATCTGGCTGTGAAACTCAATCAAAATGGATAGGGTAAAACTGAGTTGAAGGTTTATTTCTGTGATCATGAGCTGGCTTTCAGGGAATACTAAGGCTGTATTTTCTTTGGCAAAAGGAATACTTTGTATAAGAAAGTTTGGTTTTGTGTTTTGAGTCACTGCAGTGTGATTAACACAATGCTCAGTTAAATCTACATAAGTACATCTTTCTTTTCTGTTTATGACAGAATAATGGGTAATTATCACCTATCAAAAAGATGATTACTTTTTCATTAAATTAAATAAAACATTTTTAAAATGTACTATTTCAGCTTGTGAATAAATTTATCAAAACAAATATGCATTTTCAGCTTCCTTTTTCTTGCTGGATTTCTGTTTGTAAAAGTAGAGCATTATTCTCTCAGGAAGGGAAAAAAAGCAAATCCATGGATCTGTTTTCCAGCCTCTATTTCCAGGTTCTTGAGGGATGTGTTTTTTTACCTCTAATGGAATGAAAAGGATCAAACTGTGCTAGCACGCAGTGCTACTGTCCAGCCTGTCTTTTTAGCTACTTTTTATGAGGTAGCCCCATTGCCCTTGCAGCACTTGTCTATCAAAGCTGCCTGCTGCTCTTCAGACACATGCAGCTTTTCTTTCTTCAGAGCAGTGATGTGTCCACATGGGTGGACATTAGTGTGCGTGTAACCTGTGAGATGGATGCAAATTGCTTGAAAATGATTATGGTAAATATGCTAATTTTTAAATATTGCCTCTTTTAAAATCCCACCTGGAGTCCTAATCTGCTTTAAATGCTGAAGAATGAAATGGAAGTTCTCTCTTGCAGATGGACTTGATTACTTGTACATTCTGTACAGGAAAAAAAAATCCCGTGAGGGAACTACATGCATTGGAGTTAGCATAGAATGCAAGGTTCTGATGTAGAGTTGAGCTCCTCCAAAATTTGGGGACATTTGGATCTAAGCTCAATCTTCTCTCTCCTCAAATCTTGTACGCTACCTCTTATCCCTCAATTTTATAGGATTTAGTGAATGTAATAGTCTTTGCCTATCTGAAATTTCTCCATTGTAGGGGAAGTTTTCAATTTTATTTGCCAGAGCCCAGGCTTTAATTCACATCCATTCTGGTGACCTGGTTTGTTTGAGTTGGGGGGGGGGGGTGGGGGGGTGTGTTTGTGTTTTGTGTGTGTTTGTTTGTTTGTTTAACCTGCATCCAAGTGCCCTGTGTTCACCTCCAAGGGTACACTGCGATTCACAAAAGGTAGATGTGCCAGACAAAGGAATTTTTGCCCTGAAGCATGTCAGCCTCTACTGAGGCATGAGCAGTGGCACAGAACAATTGCAGCATGGCCAACAGGCATCGCATCTGGAGTGCTTCGTGGAGCAGATGTGGTTTTCAGGTTTCTTTGTTTGTTTGTTTGGGTGAGGTTTTCTGTTTTTAATAGAGGAGGAGGAGAAGGAAGCTGAGACCCTGGCTTTCACTTTATGCTTAAACTCTCTGGAATGAGAGGTTGTACGGGAGAGAGCAGGAGGTGAAGAATACAAGGTAAAATATTCAAGACCAGGAGACACAAATAGATCAGTAAACAAAAAGGTTGAGTATGAAAGAAGAACTATAGGATCAAACCTTTGGCTGTCTTTTTTCTGTATATATAGCTGTATTTTGGGTGTTGTGTACAAGAGTTAGGCACATAATGCCTAAGTAATGGATGGCAAAACAAATATTGTCCCTCCTCAGCCAGAATGAGAGCAGGGGTGAAGAGTGCCAGAATAAAGTCAGTAAGTGTGGATGCCATGGGACAGAGAGAGAGAAACGGCAAGCGTTTCTCACAGGGGCTTGTGAGAATTTTAAGGAAGCTACAAAAACATGATAATTTGCTAAATATAAATAATTAGCAGGTGGTGTTTTTCTACTTCTTATTTTTCTTCTTCTCAAGGACAGTGTGTGAGGAAGATGTTTTTGTTAGTTAGCCAATCAAATATCATAACACTCTATAAAAACCGTGCGGTTCCTTTGAATAAAGGCTTCTTATTCTTTTGTACGAGATTGCCTCTGTCTGTTTCTGTGTTCTTCATTGCACGAGAGCGACAAGTAAGTGTAAGGAGGAGAGAGAAGAGAGTGGTGGAAAATGTTTTGCATGTGAGCCAGTAGGTGTGTTAGAGACATGAATCTAAAACCATCTGATGGTGAGCGTTCTTGGTTTCAGGTTGTTCTGACATCAGTATAGGCTGAAGTGTGAGAAGAGGGTGTTATTACTCTCTTAGATGCTAAACAAATCTGTTGCTAAATCTCAGATGTCTATATCAACTGTTTAAGCAGGTTCAGTTAAATTATCTGGTTTAATCTTTTGTTTACGTTGCGTTGTTTCATGCGATGGATCTTGCAGAGCTATGGCCACAAGCACTCGAGTTATCACAGCCTATGTGTGGAGCTGGGCTGCATCCAGCTCTGACAGACACACCCAGGGCAGGGTGTGGGGTGGTGAAAGTATAGCTGTGGCATGTGGCACTCAATGAGGACAGGCCAGCCCCTGCCTGCACAAGATTTAGGAAGGAAGGTTGGGATGAGTGGCTCTGGTCATGGAGCAATTCTGGTTTCCATACTGGGCATTTACTTACGTCTCTCGTGCTACGAAGACCCACGTAAAAGCCAAGGATTTCCTGTCCTGTCCTTTTCCTATCCCACTGGGGGATTTCTCAACATCTTTTAACTGCCAGGAGGTGACATAAAGAAAAACATAGCTTGTTGGGGCCAACTTGTCCTGATCAACCTTGTCTCTGTTTCGTTATACATGATACTAAATTCTGTAGGAAGTAAAGCCTAGATAGTATGGCAGATGGTTTTTTCATGCACCATCCTTTACCAGAATGTCATCATCTACCATGAAATACCACTGCACACCCAATTTCTTTGTATATATATTTGTGTTCAGAAAGCAAGGCCCGCTGAAGAACATCAGTGATTCTGCAGAGCACAATTAATAGCACAGTGCTGATCTTTCCTCCTCAGATGCCTCTCTGCCCTGACACTGGGAAGATCTGGGTCTTGCATGAGCTAATGTGAGTGATCTTCACTTGCAAATGGATTTTTTTGCCTTTTTTTGTTTTTTTGGTTTTTTTTTTTTGTTTTGTTTTTGTTTTTGTTGTTGTTGTTAATGAATGTTAAGTCCTCAACCAGAATGTCTTCTGAAAAGATAACCTGTGGCTGTCTTTTTCCCTTCCTCCCCACCACCTCTTCCTCCTCCTCCTGCCCTGTTTAATGGGTTAACGTCTGTTTCCCTTCACAAGCTGAAGGTCGTTGTAACTTCTCTCTATTTCAGCATCTTTGCTTTGTCCCTCCTGAGGTTAGGGGCCAGGCTACAGTGGTTCTGAGTGATGAGAGACAATGCTAAAATGGAATAATGCCTCAGTCCTGGAAGCCTTTCTCTTTCCAAGCACTGAGTTGCCATTTGTATAGGATCAGGATGAAGAGCAGGGTTACATCATTTTCCTGAGTGAAAATTCATCAGAAAACCTGAGGGAAATTATTGTGTATCCTGCATCAGTCACTTGAGGCTAAAATCTGCCCTCTCCTTCTGTGTTCTTGCTGAGAGAAGCTAACTGTGCAAGCTTTGAGCAAATGTTCACTTGCTGGGGAATGGTTGTTACATGCACAGAGTCATGGAGGCAAGTCCTTGCCGTGTGCCAGCAACATACATTCTGTTTGCTCTGTGTATAAAGTAGAATGTGGTTTTGGTTTTGGCTGTCTGTAGCTCAGAAGAGTAAGTAGATTGTTGGAGGTGCTGTAACTCCAACAGCATGATGGGGTTTTGACCTTCCAGATTTAACACAACAGCAAAGTTCACATAATGACAAGAATCCGAGGGTAAGAAAAAGCAGATCATCAAAATTTATTCATCAAAGTTGTCAGTTTGTTCAGACCACATATTTAATCTTTCTGTGGAAGTGTTATCTAGAAATCACTTTTGATGCGTTTGGGTTTTTTTTTTGTTATTGCTAAGTTAAGTTTAAAATTCCAAAAATTGGAACCATGAAGAGATAATGAAATAAACACTTAATATTTATCCTATAATAAATTGCTTTCCACCAATGGAAGTGCAACTCTAGTTTACTTGGGATTGATTTTACCTCATGAAAGCTTAAAATGTTTATAATTTTTTCAGAATTTTTTTGTAGGGCTGAAAGGAGGTCTTGCAAACGAAATGATTTAATGCACTGTGTTGATGGGATAACAAGTTACAGTCACTGTTCTATTGACATCACTGATGGTGCTGAACCAACAACCCCAGACAAGGACAAAAATGAAGTTTGGTGGTTTTTTTTGTTTTTTTTTTTTTTTTTTTTTGAAGAAACAGAAAAACTGTGTTTGTTATAGGAAAAATCTGTCCAAGTAGGTAGCGCTCACTATCCTTCATTTAGCTACATCTGTGGAATGACTCATTTGTCCACAAGTGTAAAAAGAGTGATTAGAAAACAAGAGAAGAGGTGTGGAGGAAATTAGGCTCTTCATGATTTCTCTCGAATTAATTCTGTTGAAGACTGACTTTTGCAAAGGGTTTATTATTTTGAGCATCTCATCAATGGTAGGTGTTTGTTTTACTGCACAGACAAATGATACAGTTTTTCTGTATATCTTTACCCAGGGAAGTGTAATATATGTTGCCAAAGAAATTTGGAGCAAAGAGATGAACAGTGATTTTTTTTGACGAAATCAATTATCATTATCTGAGGCTTGTTGAAATAAAGGGCTGGGTTTGTATAGGAGCTTTTAGATAAAAATTGAAAGTCCTCATCAGTTTCCAAAAGATGTTAATTACCTTTGCTGATCTAGTAGCTGTGAGAGACATACAATTTAACCTTTTAATCAAGGGACTGAAACCCCTGAGCATCCTCCTTGGCATTCTCTCAAGTGTAATATTTCAATGTGGGTTTTTTTGGGTTTTAGGGGATTTTTTTTTGGTAACATACCACCTCACAGGATCTCTGCTACATTTATTTGCTTGTTTGTATCCTGTTCATAATTATGTGATCTACTAGATGCCTGTTTTATTGTGAGTGGGAAACAGAGGAACAGGCTCATAAAAAGGTGGTTTTACAGTCTCAACAGAGATATTACAGCTGGGTGAACAAGCTGCAGGATCTGTGCTCACTAGAACTGTCTAAACACTGTGTGGGCTGTGCACTACACAGGTCCAGGGCAGAGGTGCTACAAAAATATCCTGTGATTTGTGCATAACTGTAATGATGGTTGGCCTGGGAAAAAGAATTGTGTATGTTTGCAGCTTTGCTTTAGGTCTACTTTTTCTATTTCTTTCTTAAAGCAACCTAAAGGATAATTTCCTTCTTGCCTGTTTGAAGATGGAGAGGAAAAAGTATTAGAGAACATATGCTGTGTTTTGAGATAATTTTAGTTTCACCTTTCTGACTTTATGGAAACCAAAGCTAAAACATGTTTGACCTAAATGTACTTTAATGAGTTATGCAACATGGTTAGTGCACATTTATAAATTTTTATTGCTCATATTGCATGCCATCTTCAGGCCCACAGAATAACCAGCCTCTCTTGTATCTGTTTTTTTTTTTTTTTTTTAATTAATCCTTTCAAATGAAGAAGTTAGATATTAGAAGATTTTTATTTTTGAATAGATTGGCTTTGATCAGATCCAGTTTTTTTTCGATGCAAACACAAAAATATTCCCGCAAGGAGAGACTTCAGGCACAAGGAGTTCTCTGACCATGGGGAGTGTCAGGCAGGGGCCCAAAGGCAGTAATTTTTTAATACACCTGCACGGCCAGACCATGCTCCCAGAATATGCTGGGTTTGAAGGGACCCATTGGAATCATTGAGCCCAACTCCTGGCCCTGCACAGGACACCCCAAGAATCCCACCCCAAGAATCCACTCCTGGCCCTGCACAGGACACCCCAAGAATCCCACCCCAAGAATCCACTCCTGGCCCTGCACAGGACACCCCAAGAATCCCACCCTGTGCCTGAGTGTTGTCTGAACACTTCTTGAAATCTGACATGCTGGGTGCTGTGACCACTTCAGTGTTCCAGTGCCCAGCCACCCTCCGGGTGAAGAACCCAGACCTCTAATTCAGCTTCATGCCATTTGCTCAAGTCCTGTCTCAGCTCATGAGGGTGAAGAGACCAGAAAGGGATCAGTGCCTGCCCCTCCTCTTCCCCAGGTGAGGATGCTGTAACTGCACTGGGGTCTCCCCTTGTCCAGGCTGGACACAGCCAGTGCCCTCAGCCACGCTCATTTGGCTTCCTCTCAGGGCCCTTCACCACCCCCGTGGCTCCTTTCGATGCTCTCCAGTAGCTCAAGCAACCATCTTCATTTTCTTCCTGATGGAGGAATTCACTTGTCCCATTTCCACCCTTCTCTGCCACTGCTGTCATTTTTTAAGCTGTAGTGCTCTGGTTTGGCCCTTCCAAACCCCAAATACTTTTGCTTGGATGCAGCAAGGAAACCACAATGCTGAGCAGACCAGGGAGGAGCACAAGAGCAAGAAGGATGGAGAAAGTTCATAGTTAGGGCCCCAACTTCCCAGGATCAGCACTGCCACAGCTGTTTGGCGTCTCTCCAATGACTTTTTCAAATACTCAGGAGGGCCCTCGCACTCTTGGGGCAGGTCCTTGCAGCTGGATCTGTAGTTCAGGAAGGAGCAGAGGCTCTGTGCTGCCCAGCATTGACAAGATCAGAGGAACTGAGAGCATCCTTGGGAAAACCACACAGGCACCAGGGAGCTGTAGATGCCTCCGGCTTGGGTGGCAATTGCTGTGGAATTTTTGAGACAGCAATTTAGGGCTTAGCTGCAATTCTGCCTAAATGGAGGCAGTCTTGAATTCTGTAGTATGCTGGCAGTTTTAGCTTGTTTTAAAATTAGATTTTTAAAAAAATGTATCAATATTTCACCTTTCCAGTCACAGAATTCTCTTAAAATTGGAGATTCATAACCTTTCATACTGACTGCAGCCTGCTCTTAAAGTAGAAAGATATATATGAAGTTCCCATCATTTTGACATGTGTAAGGGGTTAAGTCATTCTTGAACAGTTTATCGCTCATCAATTGTAATTAAATATGTTTATATTAAATTATGTTCTGTAATTAATGTAAAATCTCTTAGCCTGTGCTGTTATTAGAACCAGATGCTGAAGTATCAACAATATTTCAACATGACTGTGCTGCCTTGCCAGCTGTCTAACTGTAATTACTTTAATCTCAGCTTGTTATCTAATTATCACCTTTGTAAAGGGAAAAGTACTCTCTAATGCGTACTGATTGTTTCAGATGATGATGAAGAGCGTGAAGCAGCTGTCAGATATCCTAGCCCTGCTTATCTGGATTAGGAAACTTATTGGGAGGCCTACTTTGCTTCAAACCTCGCTGACAGAAAATGGGACAATGGGAAAGAGGGGTTTTGTCACCTTGTTTACCCTAGAAATGTGATTCCAGTAATCACTGGAGACAATGGAGAAAACAAGCAAAGCAATTGCTGTTCCCAGGATAAAATAGCAAGACCATGATAAGGCACAAAGAGTGAACCATTTATGAATTTTCTAGTGGACAGTATATTGGTATTTTTTTAATCTTTTACTTTCATTGCAGTGTTGGAGAATTACTCTTAATTTAGTTACGTGGGTTGTGCTGAAATGTGGTGGCCAAGTTTGTTATGTTATTTAATGAGTTTTATAAACCACATCAATATAGATAACCTCTTCCTGGGGAGTCTTGAGTGTTTTAAGCACTGAAGAAATTGCACTAAGAATCGTATGATCTGCTGTTCTCTTTGGAGACTTCATTCATGACAATGCTGATGTGATTTTACAGAGTATTTTAATACTGTGTAGTGCTTAAAGCCAAGATCCAAACCCTGCACCTCAATGAAATTCAGGGGAAGAAAAGGGTAGAATGCTAAAGTAAAAAAAAATAGTAAATTACTGGATTAGTAACACTCGCGTAAGAGTGATTTTTGCCTGTAATTCTGTTGGTTTTTTCCCCCTTCACTTCTGTTTATCTCCCACCTCCAAACAGTGCTGACAGTGATGCTTCTGTACGACTTTTCCTGAAAAGTCTGGATTTTTTAGCTGGAGTATTTTATTTGGTGGCAGTAATATAACAGGTAAGAAATAAAGAAATTTTATGATAATGTCCTCATAGCAGTTGTAGCTTTTGAAAATGGAGCTTTAGCAAGGCTTCTTGTGATTGAAGTTTATCATTGTTAATGCTGGCATGGTTTGAATCTTGCTGAAATATGTGAATGTAGATGTGTCTTCTCTTTCCTTGACACTTTCTGTACTATACCATAGAAATTTGTTGCTCAGTAAGTGTTCTAAGAATAAAGGGGTTTTATTTATTTTTTTTCTAAAGGGGAGGGGAGATTTTTTGTGTGCTCTTTCTCAGTTTGATATCAGGGCACAACTGAGTAGTTGCACCAAAAAAATTATAATTTTCTGCTATTGATTTAATTGTGTTTTCCTTCTTGCAACTCAGATTATCCTTGTAGGCCCGCTTGATTTGTACATAAATGATAGTTCAGTCCAGCAGAAGGCTAAGTGAATAAAAATGAGCTGTAGCTTGGTGCTCTCTTATATTATCTCTAATATTTCTGGAGAGATAACCAAGCTTCAGGTTACCACAGAGTTGCTCAGTCTTGATTTCTCTTAAAAGCACACACAAGAAATTAAGTTCTGACTGTGTTGAAAAGGTTCAGAACAGAAGCAAAGTGAGGCAGCAGAGTTTTGCTAAAAGGCTCTTGGCTGGAGGAGAGGAACATCTTGCCAGGACTTGAGGGCAGTCATTTCTGTTTGTGTAGAACAATGAGCCTGTGTGAATGAATGACTATAAACACAATTTCCATGTCTTGGAAATTAGCACTCGATGCTCAAATTTAATACACTCCTTAACAGCTGGATTTTTGTGGAAATCAAATCCTTCAAGTAGAAGTGTGTCTGTAGCACTTCATCTGAGATGTCAGGGTGCACTAAAGGAGAGTCAGTGATTCTCTGTCAGTGAAGGCTCCTCCAAACTACAGGTGGATGCTGAGTTCTCTTCATGTGACTAATTTGGGTGAAGAACCTAAACCTCCCAATTCAGCTTAATGCAGAAATGGAGCAGAATTCAGTACTGTCTTAAATGTACCAATATAATGAGAATTAATAATAATAATAATGTGCTAGCTTTTGATTTTTTCCTTCTAAGCTTTTCTGATTTAATGTAAAATTGATTTACTTTAGAAAGTATTCTATATTTTTGGGCAATCACCTGATGCAAGACTACTTGCAAATGTTGTAAGGTGTTAATTTGTTTTCATTTCTTTTGACAGAGAATAATAATTCGGGAAGTTTTAAGCTGCCCACTCGAGGAGGATGCTATAAAACATTATATTATTTTAAGACTATTTTTGACTGACACTATCTTTTCTTGGAAATGTATTTGAAATTAAGTTGTCATCGGTAGTAGGTAGCTCTTTGTTTCTTGTGTAAGAGCTCCATATTGGCCTGTTAAACTGTAATGGGTTCTTTGTTTTTCCTCATGTCAAGGAACCCTGAACTCAGGAGTCTCCTAAACAAGACCATGACTTCTGTAAAACAGCCACTGCTATATTTCAGGTCAGTGACTTTCCAACTACAAATTCCCAACATTGCTGCAAGTGCAAGGCTTGGTGAAAAACACAGAATACAAATTACCATTGCTGAAAAATGATCCTGTGAGAGACTGAGTGCAATAAAGCTTGAGGTGGGCTCTTATTCTGGATTTATGAGCTTCAAATAAGGATGTACACAGAGGTAGCTTTAATATGTAGCAGTTCATTGGGTTTTGATATTTTAAAATGACATAGGTCTCTTTAAAAGTTGCTAATTGCAGAATAATCCCTTGAAAATAATTACCCCCGCATGAACTCCATTGATTTAAGTGTTGAGGTATAAATACTATAGATCATATATTTTCATCTGTACTCAAGTGCAGATGTTGAGGTTTTGTTTTCATTAAATCCTGCTTTATTACACTGACATAGAAAAAATAACAATATGTTTCTGTGCAGATATACACACACATACTAAATGGGTGCCCATAGATACACAAAATACATATTTGATAGATACATTATTTATATATATATATATTTGTGTGTATACATTTGTGTATATATATATATATATTTGACACAGTGTATTGATTTTTTGGGTGTAACTGTAGAGCTGTAGGTGCGATTGTGATGCTTTTGAGGTTAGTGTGAGCTCTGATATCACAGTATCCAGCATGTTATTGCATCTGGAAAAGAGACTTTCAGTCTTCAGTCTCTTGCTTGAACTGTTTATGTTAGTCTGGGACAAAGAAGCCTGAAAGCTCATATAATTTATTTGCTGTCTTTAAATCAAATATTGGAACACTTAAACCAAATGATGTGACAGAGCAAAGTGTTTTCCTCAGTTTGTAGGGCCTTTTCTACTCCTATTAGCTCTCAGGATTAAAGGCTAAGCTGTTGAGGTTGAAGAGGTTTGCTAATCACAGGGAAATAATTCCAGAGGTCTGTGGGTGAGGGCTTCTGGTGTTTAAGGGTAAAGCCAAGGATCAGCAGAGGAATGTGCAACTGCAGGAATGATGAGGAGGGGTTTGGTCACAGTGGTGAGATTCAGTTCACACTTTACTGAAGGAAAAAAAAGGATTTTTCTGCTTTCAGAGAG
Source organism: Motacilla alba alba (assembly GCF_015832195.1). NCBI lineage: Eukaryota > Metazoa > Chordata > Aves > Passeriformes > Motacillidae > Motacilla > Motacilla alba. The sequence continues at coordinate 5,086,922 of NC_052020.1, read as the reverse complement.
ATGGGTTGGTCTGGGCCAGGATGGTGCTAGACAGATGTGGGAAAGGAATATGTCAATTTTCAGAGACATGGAAAGAAGTGAGCTGGGACACAAATGCCAGAGAAGAAATGGAGCACATTTTCTGTTAATCAGGCAGGTTGTCTGGTCTGCTTTGCAGCTTACAGCAAAAGGTAGCTAAACTTTGGGGTTTGGTTCATAAATAAAATATGGCATTGATTCAATTTTGCTTTCTTCAAGATTTCTGCATTTCTGGAAAACACAAAGAGTGAAATTTTCTTTATAATGCTTAGGAAAAAGGTAGGTGTTGACCAAGTGAATGTAGGATATATTTGTTGATGCCTTGAAAGGCACAGTTGAAGATCAAGAATTTAGATGCATGCTTTGCATGGCAGATAAACAACAGGGCTGTGTTTTCAACTACTGACTGATGACCCGGATTATCTTTCTGTGACTCAAATAAAAAATGACAGCTTGCCTCAATAATGGGAATTTGGGTGGAAGAGCCTCATTGAGAGTTGCTGTCTGTAGCACATACATCTGCCCCAGTGGTGAGGAGCCAGAGCAGCAGGGCTTGGAAGTAAGGCTGTCAGCTTAATACATTGTGTGAAAATTGGGGCCGGAGGTCACCAATCTCCTGGTACACAAATCTCCCTCTGAGAATCTCATTTCATTCAGACTATCAGTTAGATTAGAAATACCCTAATTATCCCACTGAAATTAAATTACTTTATGTAAGGGTGATATAATGAACAACCATAAAGAAGCCATACAACCAATCATCCTATTAGTCACAGCGAGACTAGACCATACACTAAATGGCTCTGGTTTGATTATTGCTGGCTGCTCTGTGCCACATAAACTGGGGGGGGGAGGGAAGGGCCTAGGGGAAGATTAGTTTTGATTTCCCTTTCTATTTCACTGGAAGGAAGGAAGTCCCATTTTAATTCACAGTGCAAGCCTTCTAGGCCAAAAAGGTGTACGGTTGCCCGGCAGAGAAGCCACAAGATGATGAATTATGGAGAGGTGATTGGGATCTCCCTTAGCACATGGTGAGTTTTGTTGTTCCAGCGAGCAGGAGAAGAGCTGTAGGAATGCAGGTAGGCTGCTCCAGCACCTCAGCTAGCAAACCTTGTCACTTGTCAAAAAGGGTCATTCTTTTCCAGATACATTTGCAGGCACGTGCAGCCATCGCTGCTGGAGGAAGGTGAGGGTTTAGCTCGTCTTGAGAAGTTGCTTCACTGGCTTAAGGAGGTCAGCTCTTAGGAATAAGCAGAAAAAGCTGCATGTTTAGTTTTGACTTGGTCTAGGACTGAGAAAACCTTCTGTTTGAACTGGTGCTGAAGTGGCAGAGCCCGTGGGTCAATGACCAGCCCATTGTGTCTGTCAGAAAAGCCACTCCTGTGATGAGCTGTGATTTTCGCTTAGGGTGGGAACTCCCTCAGAGGGACTAAAAGGTGCAGAGAGAAAGCAAAGCAGCTGCTTGCTTCTTTCTGCTGCTTGACTTTCTCAGTCAGAACTTCAGAGCTGTTTACTGAGTAAACATTTTGAAGAATCAAGGGATGCTGCTGTATAAACATCCCCAAACTAGCTGGATATATTAAAGGGGGAGGGGATTTATAGCCTGAATAAATTCAGGTGTAAATGTTAAATGACTGTTTTAAAGGATGGGCATGAGAGAAACCCAGGTCTAGAGGAGTATCCAAGAAATGTAGGAACTAGAAGAAAAGCAGGGATATCTTGCTGCTTTGATCTTCTTGCAGTTTCTTTATTGGACTTATTTCATGATGTGCTACAGGGCAGCACTGCTTTGCTCAAGTTCAGTCCTGCACAAATGCAGACTGGGCATTGAAAACATGATGCATCTTTTTCTGAGTAGGGCTTTAAGTTATTTGTCATAAAATGTTTATAATCAGAAAGATGATTTTCTGTGAAGGAAGGTGATAACTTAAAGCTCAGTTTTCTTCTCTTAGTCTTATGTCATTGGTGAATGGTGTAAAATGTGCTGAGGCAGTGCTGGCCCAGTAGCATTTCCCTGAGTTTTTATCGTCTCTTCTGAAGATAATTGGAAAAACTAATTAAATTACATTATATGTTGTTCAGGGTTTACTTTCTAACTACAGAAACATGCTTTGGAAAAGGAGCAAGCCATCTGAATACTCTAAATATCACAGAAAATGTTTTTCAAAATTCTGGGATGCTTTTTTCTTTTATTCAATTAAATACTGGATTGTTAAATGCCTTATCTGAATGTGAACAGAATGAAAGTATGAAATAAGTAATTTCTGCTCATCAGAATTGCAAAGTATAATTTTTGATGAGCCATAAACCTCAACTGCTGATACAAGTTTTTTTAACTCAGTAAGTAATCTGCACCTATACATTAGAAATTAAAATCACTTTTCTCCTCTCGGACAATACCTCAGGAATAAAATGTTTCAGCTGTGAGATGGGAATGAAGGAAGAACATTTTCAATGAAAAGAGTAAAATAAAAATATCCAAGTAAATCAATGTTGATGCCAAGAGACAGTAACTTGACTTGTGCAGAATCTCTGAGGAATATTAAGCCTGCTGTAACTGAGCATATGTTCTTCTATTCAATCTCTGGATAGGCAGGGGCAATGGCACTTCACAAAAAAAAAATTTAATGAAACTTTGTTGCTTTGGAGTTTTCAATTTAAGAAAAATTGACTTAGCTGGAACTAATATGCAGTGTTTTAATCATGGTGTCTGGAGGTAGCAGAATTTCCCCATTGCTTTGAGCAGAAATTCATGCTGTTTCCATAAATTACTCCCTGAACACCCCTTGAAATCTTCCATTTTTTACTTTATACTCTTCTGCTTATCCTCTAATTTTCATGTGTGATTGGAAGAGAGAGGGATGAGAAATAAATATCGAGCCAGCTGGTGAATGGAAATGCCTTCAAATGAAGGTGCTTTTGAAATTAAAATAGTGCTACCAACAAAGAATATCAATTGGGGTTTTCTTTAAAAAATATTATTATGGACTAGCACAGTCAGCAACCTGTTCTGTGAGGCTTAGTAAGATCCTATGGAATAACCCTGATTTGATGTTTAAACAGCTGGAGAGAACCACCAGCACTGTCAAGGACCTTCAGAAAATGCCATTATGATCAGTGAAATGGATCCCCTGCCCCAGAGGCAGCTTTAGTGCTATGATTTGTTACCTCAAGTAATTTTCTTCATCTCCCAGAGCCACTATTTGGACTGACACAGACCCTTGGTAAGGGTGAGCTTGTGTGGAAAGTTGATATCCTGTTTACTGGATAGGGTCAGAGTTCTTGTAACATCTCAGGTTTGTTTTGTTTTGGTAGGGGTTGTTTTGTTTTGTTGGTTTTTTGGTTTTTTTTGGTTTTTTTGGGAGGGGATTTTGGGGTTTTTTTGGGGGGGGGGTTGGGTTGTTTTGGTTTGGGTTTTTTTGGGTTTGTTTTTGTGTGGTTTTCTGTTTGTTTTGTTATTGTTTGGTTTTTTGGGGGGTTTTCTTTTCCCCCCAAAGAAACAATCAATTATTTCCCTATTTGTGTGAAATTTCCTTTAAAAATATATTTGGTGTAGATGCCCTGTGTGACCCCTTGGAGAGGGCAGGGAAAATAGTGCCTGGAACAGGGTGTGCAATACACCTGAGCACAATTTATCACGGTGCAGCAAAGCCTGATCAAGGATCAGAGTACAATAACTAAATGGATGATTGATAAGCAACAGTTGAGTAGATGGGATATTTAGAAAACCAGAAGTATTTAATGGTGCAGCCTAAAAATCTTTCATGAGTGCATAAGTTTATGTAGTAATCTATTTTAGCATTGAAAAAAGTTATGTTCTGTAAGCACCTATAGGAGATGCATTACCTACCAACTGCATTCTTGTGTCTGGAGCTCTTCACAAGAAAATGCCAGTGTAGGATTTGTTTGTAGGCTGGAGAGTTGGACAGAGAGAAACCTAATGAGGTTCAACAAGGGCAAGTGTAGGGTGCTGCAGCTGTGGAGGAATTACTCCAAGCACAGGACAGGCTGGGGAGCAGCTCTGCTGAGAAGGACCTGGGATGATCTCCAGAGGTACCTTCCAACCCTGACAATTCTGTGATTGGACCTGTCTCAAGTTGAAAATTATCTACAATTGTCAGAAATTCAATATTGTAAATGGAAAACTCCAAGCTGAATTTCAAGGCTCAGGTTGGAGATGCCTCTGGATTGGGACCAGGTTCTTTTGCAATCTGGCAGTTTAGGAATGCACTTTTGTAAGCAGGACTGGAGGTCTTGGATATTCCCCTAAGAGAAGGTGATGGTTTGAATAGGTTCTGTCAGGTTGCTTCTTTTGGTGTTCTCAAAATAATAGGAAGAATATTTTGTAAGGAATGTGGTGCAGAAAGACAGACAGGGATGGTGAGCAATTTTCTTAGTTCAGAGTGTTAAACCTATGCTATATCAAAATTAGTTGCACTTAAAACCATAGATGAGATGAGATGGATGGATGAGAAGCTCTACCTGTCAAAGTGGCACTTTGATTATGAAATTTAGGCAAAATTGAACTTTGTATTTGTCTTATGCCAGTGTTTAGGATGTGTTGATGTCTTTTCTATAGGATAAAATCATATCAGCTTTCCTGTGAAGATCACTATTGGAAAGAGCAGGTTGCATTTAAACAAAATTGTATCAAGGTGTAATTATTCCCATGTGCCTGTGGAAATGTCTTGCTGCAGGGTGGTGGGAACAAGAATTCCTTTATACTTCAGCATCCAAACAGAGATTGCAATTCACGTGCTATGAGTTTTGATTGTGAAGAAACCAATGACATTACTCCACATGCTTTCCAAGAATAAAGCATTTTATGTTCCTTCTTGCTTTGTATTCTGTCTGTGGTTTATTTCAGGATGCTAGCTAACTTTTAGGCTTCTGATTTTTAAAGAGGAAGTGTTTAACCTGCATTTTTGGGTTGCATTTGCTGCGTGAATTCTCCTGATCATGAAGGTTTCTGGCAGCCAGGTGACACTGTTACACACTTTAATTCTATTAAGGAAGGGGTGCTGCCCTTTTTCAAGATCAACCCAAGCAGCAGCTAATCCTGGTTTGACTCAAGGAAGGATTTTACTTTTGGATCTAAAGGGTGACAATTCTGTGGCTAATTCTTGACATGTCAACCTTCACCAGCTCTACATTGCAGAATGGTAGAAAAGGGGATTAATCCAAACCTGGAGACTTATATTTACAGAAATTGGTCATATAAAATTCACATAGAAGTGTGTTGCAAGAAGTGCAAAAATTCACATAGAAGTGTGTTGCAAAAAGGGAAACATTTCCAAAACATTTTAATGTGGAGATATGACATGTACATGTATAGAATATTAATAATATATCTGATATTAGCATGTGAAAGAATTTGTCAGTGCTAAGTATTAAAAAATATCACAAATGGTTAATTCTTGCACCATCACAATTTACCTTCTACTCACAAGAACCTATCTAAACCCTTTTATCCTCCTTGCTTTTTTTTTTTTAAAATGTCACATCATTTTCATGTCATATAACTCAAGTTAGTTTGTCATGTGTGCTAAATAAATCTGTGGTAAATATGGGACATTTAAAATCCCTGAATGTAAGGAAATAGTATCATCTTGGATTTCGGCTAAATGTTTCTACTATTAGGGCAAGATGTTTGCTTCTGATGGAAAGAATTTTTTCTTCCTCTTTTCCTCCTCGTCTTCTTTTCCTCCTCTCCTTTTGAAGTTCTGTGATTTATACTGAGCTTTAGGAGTAACTACCTCTTGTTTTTACTTAGTTCATGACAGAAGAGCAGGGAAAGAGACATTTCTGTTGCCATAATATGAGAATTTTAAACAAATCAGAAGACAAGCATGCAGAGAAAGTGGGTAGCATTAACACTGTGGGTAGTAAACCTCGAAAATCTATTGCCACAGAAAGCTGCAGAAACACAGCATCTGCAGGTTCAAGAAGGGAGTAGTCAAACAGATGGACAACAAGGTTGTAAAGAGATACTGAGAGGATTAAGTAGGGTTGTGCCTTAGAAATACACCAGACAACACTTTTGGGTGCTGGGGGATGCACAAAAAACAAACCACAGAAAACAGTCAAGGTTACCTGCTCGTGTGAGGGACCATTCCCTGTTTGCTGTGTGAGGCAGGATGCTGCCCAGGAGGGACCATTTATCTGGCACAGCAAATGTTGTGTGTTCAGAGCAGAAGCCACATGATGCTGACCTGCTGCTGAAGCCTTGTCTTTGCTCCTTATCCCTGGCTCTGTTTGAGTCAGTGCTTTGTTCCTCTGTCCCTCTGCGCTTCAGCAGCAGGAGAGTGCACCAGGCAGCTTCCTCACTTTGTGCACGGGTAGCTGAACTTCCCCTGCTCATGCAGAACCTCCAGAGGACATGGAAACTGATCTCCTTGTTTTATTTGGGCTTCCAGGAGTGAATCTAAAGCGATGAACATGCCCTAGCTTTGCAAAAAGAGGAGGAGTGGTAGCTACATGAAGTTTATTATGCTCCATCAAGTCTGCCAAGTTTAATCTGCCATTACAGAGAGAGAGCTGGCTGTGAAATGGTTAGGATTGAGTGACAACACTTAACTAACCACTGAGAATGATTTTGTCTTTGTCGTACAATTCATGTCTCTCCATCATGTCTGTGTGTGTAGGGTTTTCAAATGAGTCTAATTATGAGTGATGAACAAGTGGCTCCATGGATGTGCCTTCCTTGGTGACACTCTTACTGATTGCTGCTCATCTGCACTTGTCACCAGTATTCACAACCATCCCAGGTGTGCACTTACCTTCTCTTAGTTAAACTACTGGGGCTTTGAAGGAGAAGTTGAATTATTGTTTTGTCCTGATTTGGGGTTTGGTTTTTTTTGGGTTTTTCTGTTTAATTGTTGTTTAAATTTTGAGCCAAAGTTTTGGGTTTTGTTTTGTGATTACCCAAGAATGTTTCTGGTGGACTAAATGTGAGTTGTAGCCCTTGTTTGCATTTGTGATTTCTCAAAGTAGATACACATTTAGTTTCTAGTCTCTTGGGTGCTTCTCAGCACTGAAGGAAAATGCAAAAGGCATAAACTTTTCTGCTAAGAACTCATTTTGCTGATATTTGTGAAGCAGTTGCTCTGTGCATGTGCTACAGAATAGTATGAGGTATCTTCCTATGACATGAGAAATTGAGATCATGAAGTCCAGCTTGAAGCAAAACTTGATCTTTATTTCAGGAGAAATGAACTTATTTTCTGTTATTTACTGGTCTCTTGATATGTACATTGACAGCTTTTAGATTGTGAAAAGCAGCATCAATAGGAAGAAGAGTAGAAGACTGCTGCAGAGAACATAGAAAGTCAGGAGATAAAAGAAATGTAAAGAAATTATTGCTATTGCTGTATCACTGCATTGTCGTGTGTTGTTATATTCTTCATGTGCTCAAAAGAAAGTGACGACTCCTTTTCCCTCCAGTGTGTACATGTTGGCATTTGGTTGCCTTTCATTTCCTTCCTGATGCTAATTTTGTACTGAAGCTGGGGTGACCTTTATGTGTACCACTTTTCCAGGTGTTGCCTGCTTTCACCCACACAGTAACCACTGCTTGCATTTCTAATGAGGCAAAACACCAGGGACTAACTTCTGGCACCTTCTCTGCTAAGCTCTACTTTGACAATTATGCTCATCTAAAAGGAAAAGCATTTGTTGGAAACTTCTGAAATTGGTGGAATCAAGTTCAGAACAACCCCTTGAACTGGCTCATAAGTGTGTTAGGAGAAGGCAGATCAATTGTGGACTTGGAGTCCATGGCAAATGTCAGCTTTCTTCCCTCTTTACCCCACTGCTGACACGGAATAATTTCTGCCATTTTTATGGAATTTCTCTCCAGGTGAAGTAGGGCATGTAGGAAAGACATTTTAATACATCTTGGAAATGCAGAGAACTTTTACTTGGCAGGCAGGTTGGCTGCTTTGCTCAGCCAGGTGAGTAAGACACGATCATTGTCAATTCATGAATGTAAGATATCTGAGTTAGATTTTTTGCTCTTGGGAGAGGGTTTCTTTCTAAAACTGCTAGTCAAAAATCAGCAATTGTAGAAGAAGTTTAACTTGAGTGCAGCTGGGACGAGCTGTCATTTTGGTATGGGCTCAGATGGCCTTCCTGTGCACTCCATCTAGCAAACAATGCCCTAACAATATTTGTAATCTCCACTGAGGGAGGAAAGGTATGACTCGTATTAATAACCAAACGCTTTAAGCCCTTTCCTTTATCTTGATGATTTTAGTGAAATGTTTAAGTCCATTTGTTGTGTTGGTGGTGCTGCCTGCTTTTTTTTGTGAACAGAACTGCTCATTTTAGCTGTTGAAAGATGGTTCAGGCCAAAGGGAGGACTGCAGAGATTGCCAGCCCAGTTATAAATGTGGACATCTGCACAGAGCTTGTGAGGCCCTGGTCCACAGGCCAAAGTGCCAAACTCCTCTTTATGTCCTGCTCTCACAGATTTGGTTTGGCATGTGTTTCGTTCATCTAAAGTGAAGAGTTGCTCAAAGTCCATGTCAGGTAGTTACAGGAGGCATCAGAAGGGTTTGAGTCTGATTGGTTTTTGAGTTAAGAGCCAAGGCATTACGCTGCTGTTTTTATTAAATGCAGCTCCAGTTTGCAATACCCAATGACAGTAGATAAGCCCTAAAAAAACCCCAAAAACAAACCAGAAAAACAAACAAAAAACAACAGCAAAAAGAGACATTTTTGTTTCTAGTCTTGTCCATTCATCAATCCTTGTCCATCCTTCTGCTCCCTTCCCGAATCAGCGGCGTCCCCTCCCTGCCCACCTGGCAGCAGATGTGCTGTCAGGCGCTGCTGTGTGTCCCAAGCCCTCCGAGTGGCAGAATGCAAAATCTCAGGTGACGTTCACCTGGAAGCTCTTAGCCCTCAACAGCTGCAGCCCCTTGATTACCTTGCCTGCCTCGGTGGCTCCGAGCTGCCACTGTATCAATTGCTTGTCAATTCAGCTTAGCCCTGACTTTGACTGACTGGAATGAGGGAAGTGGGAGTGGGCTGCAGGCGAATGGTTAAAATTAATTGCTACATAAGAAAAAATTGAAAGATAATTATTCCTGCTTTCCTGTCAGTGCTCGAGGGTAGATGACCTCATTAACTTGCAGCTTGTACACAATTCAATTACTAGGAGATGGAAAATACATTTTTAATTACCTCGGTGGCTTGTGCTCCATTCATCTCCATTTGCATGGCTTTTTTACTGTTGTGTTCTGAAGAGGTAGCACGGTCTTCCCAAAGCTGCCCTAAGACCTTGGTTCTTGCTACAATTATTCTTGTTTGAGGTAGGATTTTAAATGTGTGAGATTAACCCTGTGGTGCCAAGTGAGTTGGGAGGTCCCGTGATGGTACTAAGGTGTTTTTTGTTAGTTTGGCATGTCAGGATTTTGAAACTTATCCTGTCAAATAATTACAGAGTGTAACTTTGTTCTTTTGTGTGTTTTGTTGCTACATAATTCAAGAAAGAATGAAATTAGTGAGTAATAAGCAGATCACCTAGTTAGACAAATATCAAACCAATGTATGTCATGGGAAAGGATTCTTTTGTAATTTCTAAAAGCCTATTATGGCATTTACTGAATTAATAATGACTTAATTGTTTAAATCCATAGCTAGGCAATTATTTCAATGCATCAGTTTTTAAAACTGCCAGTAGTGTGTTGAAGTATACAACATGCGTGGAAAGACTATTTGTTCATCACAATCATTTAAATTAAAGCTACTGCAGTACTGAAAGGCTTGGAGCTGAGAACTGAGGAACCCTGTGACTTGGTGCACAGAGTTTTTTGGGGTTTTTTCGGGAAAGACTTGTCAAGGATTACTCAGAACTGATCTGGAGTGTTTCATAGCATGACACAGACTAACTCCCTACCCTGATGGTGTGCACTGTGTTGATGGGGAAATAAGAAGTAAAGTACAGGCCACAGAGAAGTTGTTGATCCTTAGGGCAGGAGAAAGTGTTGAGGGAAGTTGTGAGGTCCAAGTTGTGATATTTAGTGGTGGGAACTGAGTATGTTTTATGTGATCTCTGTTTGGTAACTACTTTGCTCTCTGAAAAAATATAATGCAGGCATTCTTGAACCATTCATGTAGACTTCATTGTGAGTGTATTAGCCCTACTTAATTTTTCTCTAATGAGCATTAAAGCAAGATAAGGTGCTTTAAAGGCTGGCTGTCAGAGAGCCTTTAAAGCTGTTTTAAGGATGTGTAAACTCTGAGTCCGTGGTGACCTGCTAGGGAGCATCCTTGGGGGAGACCTCTGAGAGAGATGGTGACAATTTAGACATTCCTCCTTCCTCTCACTGGCTAGTGATCCAAGGGATCATGAAATACAATCTTCTTGCCATACAGGAACATTTAGGGTGTTTTCAAATGGCAATTTTACAGAGTAAAAAACCCAAATTAAAAAACAATGGTTGGACTACTACATACCTCCTCAGTCTAGCAAATTTATGGTGATATTTTTCTTCAGGGATATCTGCTAAGGAACACACACAGGACAGTTCCTTCACTGAGCAGTCAGAAGCCTGCATGTGAGTAATTTTGAAGTGAAAGACTGTAAATATTTTAAATCATCTATGATGATTATTGTATTTTTTTAATGTCTCCAATATTCCTTAAGCCAGGAAGACATCTAAATAACCAGCCTTGCAAGGATTACCTTTCTGCGTTTGTGCTCTATTAGTATGAGACATAAAAAATGCTGCATCAAGGAATCAGTTGCTTGCAGGCCTGCAGAGAAATTGTGTTGGATTTTGCTTATATATTACGAAATACAACGGCAATTTCTCAGGGATGTTTTTAGGTGTGAAGGTTTTACTGGTTATTTTTAATGCTTTACTGTTAGGTTTGGTGATTCTAGCGCCAGCAAAGCACCAAGTGCAGCCAAAATTCATGGCATTTGCATGAGATGCAATGTCTGTTACAAGATGCACAACATTTACTTTGATATATAGCATATTTCCACTGTTCTTCCAGAGATTAAAAAAAATACTGTAGCTCGGAACTTTTTTGGTTTTCTAGCAACAGGCAGGTCAACAGATGCAACACAAAGTAGAAAAGCATATTAAGAATATAGATACATGGAAGCAAAAGTGACTTGAAATAACAGTTGGAGGAAATCCACACAAGCATAGATTGTTGGGAATACACCCTTATCTGCCTCCACTGATTATTATTACATCAGTATATGTTGATCAAAAAAAAATTAGGTCATCTGAAATACAGACAGGGCTTCTGCAGCTGTCTGGCTGTCAAGTCTTTGAAACGTATGTGACCACAGCAGAATTATTTATTCTGCTATACCCACGCTCCGTTTAGGGAAAATGAATATAAATGGTAAGATAATAATTGGAAATTCACTGAAATGGGACATTTGGGCCACCATCAGGATTCTGCAGCGTTAATATATTTTCAGATGACACATAGGAAAAGCTGTTAAGGATCTAAGGAGAGAGGCTGATTCAACTTGAATTTCTCTGTGGGTTTTTTTGTGTTGACCACCACTGAGAAGCAGGCATTTTAAACTTTACTTCTGTCTACTACCACCTATAGACTAATGACATCTTTACCATTTGTAAAGGATAACTCCTATCATGACCTCTAGGTTTGGATTTTTCTTCAGTCAAGAAATATCCCCAAGACCCAGTTTGTGTTTGGCTTTGCCCCTGCCCCAGTGCAGGACCTCACACTTGGCCCTGTTGAATTCCTTGAGGTTCTTATGAGCCTCTCCAGGCTGTCAGTGTATCTCTGGATGGCATCCCTTCACTCCAGCAGCTGCACACGCAGCTTGGTCTTGTCAGCAAGGCTGCACTCCATCCCACTGCCCACGATGCCTCAGGTTTTGGCTTTCATATTTTTCAGATTCTGTGCTGCTTTAGTGTGCACTTCTGAGCTTCATGTGAGGGCATGGTGAGCTCTCTGCACAGAGCAGGGAGACAAAACAATTCCTGCTCCAGCTGGGCACCAAGGACAAATGATCCAAATCTCAGCCCAAGAGCACAAACAGCGTGGGCTGGAGAGAGAAAAACAAGCAGGATGGGAGTGCCTGGGCTAAAGCTGGAATGGGACAATGAACGGCAAGGTGCAAATGGAGCAGAACTGATCCAAGGGAGAGACCCCGGGAGCGCTCGTGCATTTTGGGGCCGTTTGGGTTGATCTTGGGTGCAGCCCTGGCTGGGCTCTTGTGCTGCCCAAGGTGGATCCATGGAGGAGATCCTTTGAATAAATCCCTGCTTTATTCCTTAGCTCTGTCCCACCTCTGCTCTAGGGCAGCCTGTGCTGATCCCAACAGAGATCCCCGAGGAATGCCCATCAGGTCCCACTGACCTCCTGTGCACTTTCAGGTTCTTGAGATGCTCTCAGACCTGATTGTCTCCTACAGTGAGGGACCCTTCATTCTCTCTTGGCACTGTGGCTGGAGCACTTGCCAGTAAAGACCAAGGCAAGAAATTGTTGAGAACCTCAGACTTCTCCTTGTCCCATGCAACCAGGTCTTCCCTTTCCTTCTGGACAGCCCCCACATTTCTTCTAGTCTTCCTTTTACCGCCAACTTACTATAGAAACTTGTCTTGCTGCCCTGACATCCCTGTCCAGATTTAATTCTGTCACAGCTTTGGCTTTTCTCACCTGATCCCTGACTGCTCAAACAATTGCTCTTTATTCTTCATATTTTACCTGTCCTTGCCTCCACCTTCTGCAGGCTTCCTTTTTGTGTGTGGGTTTGCTCAGGAGCTCTTGTTCATCCATTTCTGCCTGACTTCCAATGTGTTGGGATGCATCACTGCTGAGCTTGGAGGAGATGATCCCTGAAGATCAACCAGCTTTCTTGGGCCCTTTTTCTTTTTCAGGGCTTCATCTCGTGGTACTCTGTCAGGTACACTGCCTGCAGGATGTATTTGGAGAGTAAAGAATCAGACACAGATTCCCAGCTAAATGGAGAATGGATGAGGGCTTCTGGCATGGTTCTGGAAATGTTTCCAGCCTTGACACACAGGGATCTGCTGGCACAAACCTGAGGGTGCTCACCTTTTCCTATTGAAAACTCAGGCAAGAAAGGTGAGTAGGGCATTCCTTGTTTTAGAAAGCAAGGGGAAATTGCATGTATAAAATGAAATTTCAAGAGGGACAGCACCTCAAGACTGTTGGAAAACAAACTCTTAAGATGATGTCATGGAAGAATTTTTCTTTTCAATGATCTGTTTCTCTGCTCACATAGTAGTAGTAACTTCTAGTTAACTTGTACAAAACAAACAGTAACTTGCTTTCTTGCAAAAAAAAATCCACGTTGATCTAGTCTGTTGGCTCATTTCCAAAAGAGATTTGCACATGCTGACTATTAAAGGCTTTCTTTTAATCCTCTTCTGCTCTTTTGGTTGAAGAATTATTGGAGATATTTTCCTTTTTTTTTTTTTTTTTTTTTTGTCCCTCCTCCATTTGCAATCAATAATATTGCACTTACTGCCAAAGTAGTACAGGATTCAGTTACAATATCAAATATACAATATTCTCCAATTATTCTGTTTGGTTATAGTAAGGATACTGCAGTCTCACAAAATGTAGTTTATGGTTCTCAAAATCTTTAGTAAGTCTGCACTGATATAAATTGTAACTCATTGTTTAAATTACAAAGCCCAGATATCTTTTATAAATGCAGAAAAATGGTTCATTAGAAAGATTTTTTTTTTAAAGGCCATATAAAGAAAGGGAATGGGCTCATTACAAAATATTTCACACATAATCGAACTAATTAACATAATAAATTGCAGGGAGCCATATTGGATTATCATATAATTAAATAAATTCCACACGGGCCACATAAGTTAATGTTTTCTTTTTTGGAAAATTGTATGCCTTGGCAAATAAAATATTCAGAGGATTAACTATAAAGAAAAAAATGGCTTTGTGTAATTATTGTCTCTTGTAATTTGAATTAGACTTAATTACATTTCCTAAATATGAAGAGAAAATAAGTGTGATCTATAGAGAACAGACAACACCACCGAGACAAGTCTGTCTTTGTTTCCTGACCCATTAAGTGACAATTATGATACTTGTGTTAAACATCTTAGAAGTGCTATCAACTTGCCATAACTCTTCACTCATTCTGCTTGAAAAGATCATCATAGGAAACGCTTTTGCTCTTCTGCTTTTAGATGGAGACCATCACTTGTGCAATACAAAAAGTTCATGGAAAAACGTCAGGTGTGTCAAGTGCTGATTTCACCACATAGATAAAATAAGGGATTGCTTTTCTTGCACCTCCAAATCCATGTAGCCTTCTAGAAGGGGGTTGGTGTCACTGTCATATTTTCTGGAAAAATCCCCTTGCCCAGGATTCTTCTCCTGGGAAGCTGAGAAGCCTGAAAGAAAAGGGAAAACAATATTATCTCCTTTGCTTCTCCTGTGTTTTGCTGCTTTGGAATGTGTTTGGAGATTGTTTACCAACCAGTGAGTGTTTCATGTGAATTGTTTTGACTTAATGACCAATCACGGTCAGGCTGTGTTGGGACTCTGGAGAGAGTCAGGAGTTTTCACCATTATCTTTTTAGCCTTCTGTAAGCATCCTTTCTGTATTCTTTAGCATAGTTTAGTATAGCATTCTTTAATATAATGTAGTATCATAAAATAATAAATTAGCCTTCTGAGAACATGGAGTCAGATTCATCATTCCTTCCTTCATCTGGGAACCCCACAAATACAAGAGGTTGCTGTAAACCCCTGTAAAATGTGTGTCCTTAAGTCCTGCCATGGGCCAGTGGTCAGTGCTGGGTGGTTTTGGTGGAAGACACACACTCCATTTGCAGGTGTCAAGTGAGTTCCTGCACTTCAAGTTGAATTACTGATAAAAGTTGTGAATGTTCTTATTTTCTCCAGGGTTGTTTGGGTTTTTCTTTCCCTCACCATTTATTTATTTAAAGTAAAGGAACTGCCAGACAGCATAAGATGTGAAATAAATTCAGTGGGGGTTTTATAACACATTTTATAGCAGTTAGTGAAAAATGCTTCAGAATTTTTGCATACTTGTGGAGAGTTATGCTACCTAAACTCATAAATATTTCATCTATTAGTGAATATCCAGTTAAGAGTATTGTATGAGCTTGAGGATCCACACCCAGAGTTTACAAACTTGGTCTACTACCTGTGTTGCTCAGCCTGTGCTAGACTAAATAATTTATATTGCTGAAAGCAGATCTGCTCACATACTCTCAGATGGGAACCAAACATTTTGGCCTTTGCATGGAATTTATCTGTGAATCACCCACTTATGGTTTATTCTGTTGTGACAAAGGCAAATTTTAGGCATGAAATATAATTATGTGGTTTAAGTAAATATTTGCTGAGGTTACTTCAGCATTATTTTTCATTTACTTTTTGATAGGAAGTAGTCTTATATAAATGAAATACTTTTTTTTTCCCCCTAAAATTCTTTGAGATATGCTTCTCAGAATGGATCTGGTGCTCTATTAAGATTGAATTTTTCTTTTTTGCTTCCATGTATGTGATAAAAGTATCTTTTGCTTGTCTGCTATAAGTGTTGATGTTTTCTAGGCAGATTTTTGAATAAATATTTCTCTTTTTAATGTAAATTTTTGGTTTTTGTACAAGAGGTTCTATTATATATTAGACTCTAGTTTGTTTTGCTATTACACTCTGATTTCTCCTTGGGACTTTTGTCTCATTGATTGTGAGAAAGGCCAGTGGAAAATTCTCATGCTGCATGTGTGCTATATCCTGTAATTTACAGCATTTTGCTGATAATCATCCTGGTTTTCCTAATTTTTTTCAATGGAAAAACTATCTCCATCCATAAAATGTTGTGGGATCCTTTGATTTGCAGCAGCCAAAGCTAAAGATAAAATAGACAATTGATGTAAAAGCAGTGGTTTTATTTCTTGCTTACCTGGAAGGCCATGTGTCCTGGTACTCCTCTTGGTCATATAATTGCTTTTATTCACAGTGCTTCTGCACTGGGAAGATGTTATCCATATATATAGATTCCCTGAACATGAGCCATGGAGATGAATTTTCAGACTTTTTTTAGTATCTAGTGTTAAAATGCTAAGCAGCTTATTTACTGGATGTTCCTGCCCTGTTTTCCCTGAAATTTGGCCACCTTTGTGTTTCTGAACTGCCCTTTGCAAAGATACACAGAGGAACTCTGAGGTTTCCCGAAGTTGTGCCGTGTTGAACGTACAGACATCCATCATCTGCATGACATTATGTGCCTGCTTTTTTCCCAACTATTTAACAAGAAATATACAAATCGGTTTGGAGCAAGTACTTTGCTTCTTCCAGCTTTTCCTGGACTGTTTGCTGAGCCTTACTCAGGCCTTCAGGTTGGAAGGTGACCACGAGGATCCTCTGATTGAACCTTTCTTGATGAAAGCACAGCCTAGACAAGATGGCACAGCACTCTGTTCAGCTGAACCTTAAAACTGCCCAAAGTTGGGTATTTTTACCCCATTTACCCATTATTACAATAGCTGAATGTTCTCATAGTGAAAGATTTTCCTCTTGTCTCTAGCTGGAATGCCCCAGGATTGCTTGTACCAGTTACCCCTCAGCTCTCTGAAGAAAGGGAGTCTCCACCTTCTGAGTACAGGAACCCTTTAAATACCAAACATTAAATATTCAGTACAATACAATATTATTAAATATTGTTGTAAGGTCTCCTCCAAGCCTCCCTATTCCAAGGCTGAACAAACCCAGTTCTCTTTGCCTTTCCTCATGTGGCAGGCTTCCCTCTCTTTGTGGCTTTGTCCAAGCCATCCACAACTCCTTTAAATAGCAGGGATCAAAACTCAACAGAGTTCCAGGTGTGGCCTGACAAGCACTTTAGTTTTGACAGTAGCTTACCACTCCCTGCTCCCAACACCCATCCTGACGTGTTTAGAGTCAATTTAGATTATTTCATTCGATCCTTACACGGCACTTTGATCAAAAGGCTTTTCAATACCGCCTAAACAATAACCGTGTGTGCTTGGTTTGGCAGTTTTGGCAATTCCTGTGAGTAGGACAGGAGGTTTGGCTCCTCTTCCCAGGTGCTGAACTTGTTTAGCTTCACGCTGCACTGGGAGAGCAGCTGATGTGTTTCTGTTTGGCTTCACAGCGATGTCAAGAAGACTCAGCTGGAGTCAGACTTTCAACCTCTCCTCTCTGCTGCTAGAACAGACAGAACACATCCAGGTGTCTATTTCATAGACTCAGGTGCAGTGAAATGCACTATGATGCACAATTTCCAGGCCAATCCCTAACACCTGGCTATTAAGCTTGTTTTAAGGATGATCATCCTTTTGGCCTTTCCCATTCCTAATAAAAGTACACCCATATTCAAGCAAAACTTCCTTTAATTACTACATTGTCTGCTTCTCTTGGAAATCTTTGTCAGCCTTGTCTAATCCTAATTGTTAATGAAAATGATTGAAAACAATCAATTATCTTCTTAGATGTCTTGGATTTTGGAGTATTTTATTTTACGTGAACAGGTTTTTGGGCAGATCATTCCCCCAGTATGTGAAATAATGAGATTCTTTTGTGCTAAACCAGTTAAGAGAAATATTTTTGTGTCTCTGTACTCTTGATTCTCCTGTTCTATTTATGGATTGCTGGTTAAACAGCTTAAGTAGTGAGAAGCCTTCTGAAACTTAGTTATCCTCCTTGCTTCTCTAGCTTTGGCTGTCCTGCAAATTCCTATTATTTTTTCTCTAACATCATAATCATAAGTTTATATCTTGCTTTTCTTCTTCAGATTTATTTTTATCACCTCCACTTCAAATACATTTTTACTTCTTTGGACTTTCCCACTATGAGCTGTTTCTGACTTCCATCTTTGCAATAAATGATATTTTCCCTTCCCTAAATCATTATGTGGCTAACCACTACATATCACACTCTGAAGGGAGGTGAACCTTAACTAGGACCACTGCTGAACTGTTCTGATTCTCTCACAGTCCTTTCAGTGTTTGATTGAGGGTTCAGTCCAAGATCACTCTCACCTTTCCACTTTTAGGAGCTTCACCATAGTTCTTGGAAAAATCATCTTGCTAGTGATGAACCAAACTTTAGTTTCCTAAAGTTTGTCTCTCATGAGACATTCAGCCAATTGTCCTTGTTTTCTCCTGCTCCACCTCCCCAATACTTTGCTTTCATCTGCTTTCTGATCTACAGACACCAGATGCCTTTCAAATTCTTTGGTCTTTAAAGTTTTCTACATATACAACTTCTCTAATCTCTACTATCAGATGCAGAATGGAAACTACATGCAAATATGAGTGGGGTTATGCCATTGCTCTCAGTAGTCCTTGTTCCAAAAAT
This sequence comes from Motacilla alba alba, assembly GCF_015832195.1. Taxonomy (NCBI): domain Eukaryota; kingdom Metazoa; phylum Chordata; class Aves; order Passeriformes; family Motacillidae; genus Motacilla; species Motacilla alba. The sequence goes on along the minus strand of NC_052020.1, from coordinate 5,068,562 downwards.
AATCACTTAATCATAGATTCAAAACCATTGTTAAGTGATTGTAATAATTCAGTTCTGCCAGGTGTTTAAATCTGATCCGTACAGACACTGAGGCTCACAGGATTGTGTGCCCAGATGCCAAAATGGTGGAAGAAGAGCTGTAAATCTTGTTAAGGTTAAGCTGAAATTTCTGACCCAAGTAGTTCAATGCTTATTTGCATTAGGCTTTGTTTTGCCTCTGCCAAACACACCTGGAACACCAGGTAAGCAGATTTCTGTGTTCTTGCTCTGGCATTTAGGATTCTGATTCTAACAGACTTTGCAATAAGGACTCAGAGATTCCTGGGTTGTCATAACCCTGAATTTGTCACTTTTGTGGACATGGCAGTAAGGCAGCATTTTATTGTGTTGCCAGCTTGTACAGAACAGTGCTCTTGGCTTTTCCTGAGCTCCGAGCTCACCCCAAGCTGGGATTGAAGTGCTGCTGCCTGTGCCACATTCAGGTGCCATTGTCCCACAATGTCCTGGTGCTGTGTGAGGTATGGCTCCCGACCTGAGCACGTCAGGAGCCACTCTACTGGAATGCCTGATGTATGAGACACAGTACTGCACGTGGGAAGGGATCTCTGGAAGTTATCTAATCCAATCCAATCTCTTGCTGAAGACTCCAATAATGTAAAAGTTGCATCAGGTTCCACTTGGCTCTGTGCGGTTGAGTTTTGAGAAAAAGGTATGTGTATGGAGATTGCGCAGTTTTTTGGGGCTCCTGTCCTGGTTATCTCATGAAAAGTCACTAATTCCAGCTCCAGACTCTTCCCATGACTGGGATGTTGCTGGTATCCACAGGCACAGTAGCTGCAGCTTGTCCTGCTCCCCAGACTGTGGGAGCTGAGGTGTGGTAGCTCAAACACAGTAGATGTGGTGCAACAGTGAGACCAGCTGCAGGCGTGATCACCTTGAATGTATCATAAGATAATTCCCTGTCTCTGTCTTTACTTCATAAAACAATGAATACATGAAACCAAGGAAGCTGTGGGGCCATTATCCAGTCACAAGACCTTTGTTATTTGGCAGTTAATCTGTCTCTGTGCAGACCTTGGTCACATTATTCAGCTATGAGGTGGAAGGGGTCTGTTTTTAGACTAAATGGTTGATCTGAACCCACTAAGGTACTATGTGGAGTTTTTTTAACGTGGTGAACAGGAGGTCTATGGATAGTTTAGTGATGCAAGAGAGCAGACATCTGCTTCTCTCTTCCTCCCTCCCTTGCTGTTGACTTTCAGGCTTCCTATGAAGCAGCTCTGTGTGTGCCCATGTGGCTGGTAACTCTCCGGGTGCCTCTCAGCACTGGAAATGATGATCTGCCCTATAAGATGTGTGGAACACCCATGTGGGCCTGATCCAAAAATTACTGAAGCCACTGAGGGCTTCTTACTTTCTTTTGTTACTACTTAAGCCAGGCCATCCAGCGAGTCACTTTTGTTCAGCTTGCCAGTGGTAAACTTTTAAAATATCGTTTCTTTTATTCACCTTCGCTTTGCCTGTTTGGCGCCATTCCTAATCCTCTTATTTCTGCAAAGTAATTGGCAAGTACAACGTTTTGAGGCATAGGAAGAAGCTTTGGGCTGTTTGTTCTCTTACTAAAACAAATGACACAATGGAAAAATAACATCGGGACATGAAAGGGAAGGAGGGGAGGAGCAGAGGAAGGCGTCAGTGGGCGAGGGCAGAGTGAAGTGTCCTTGGGGAGGCTGCTGGGGTTCTGTGGGATGTGGCAGGGCACGATGCCTGCCTGCTCCTTGCTCCGAGCATGTTTCTCTCTGTCGCTGCCCTCTCGGCTCAGGATGGTTTCCGTCCTCTCTATATTTCAAAGCTTTGTGGTAAATAATCAATTCAAACCAGGACCCAGTCTCTCTTTCTGTAATTCTGAAAACCCATTAAATTATATTGTTGGGGGAAAACAATAGTTGTGCTAATCATGCTCTGTGCATGTGCATCTTAATTTCCCCAGAGACCCGAATATGAATTTTTACTAACATGTTAATTTTGTGTGTTAATCAGTAGCTGTAGGCCGAATGAATGGATTGACTATGTAAAACCGTCTGATATTGAAACAACTCCTTTTGACCCCCTCAAATTGGCTTCATTCCACTGAAGACGGTTAAAGTTAATTAAGCACTCAATAGGTTTATGGTGTTTAAATTAAAATATATCACCGCTCATTGTGCAGTCATCAAGCGCACACGGCGATACCGCACCCCCCCCCCCCCCGGTGCGCACCGCCAGGGGGCGCCCCGCGGCCGCGCTCGCCGGGGGGGGGACACGGGGACCCCCGCTTCCCAGCCTTCCTTCCCTGCTCTCCCGCTCCCCAGCCTTCCCTCCCTGCTCTCCCGCTTCCCAGCCTTCCTTCCCTGCTCTCCCGCTCCCCAGCCTTCCCTCCCTGCTCTCCCGCTCCCCAGCCTTCCCTCCCTGCTCTCCCGCTCCCCAGCCTTCCCTCCCTGCTCTCCCGCTTCCCAGCCTTCCCTCCCTGCTCTCCCGCTTCCCAGCCTTCCTTCCCTGCTCTCCCGCTCCCCAGCCTTCCCTCCCTGCTCTCCCGCTCCCACCAGGGCTTCCCTGCTCTCCTGCTTCCCAGCCTTCCCTCCCTGCTCTCCTGCTTCCCACCTGGGCTGCCCTGCTCTCCTGCTTCCCACCAGGGCTTCCCTGCTCTCCTGCTTCCCAGCCTTGCCTTCCTTCTCTCCTGCTTCCCAGCCTTCCTTTCTCTCCTGCTTCCCAGCCTTCCTTTCTCTCCTGCTTCCCAGCCTTCCCTCCCTTCTCGCCTGCTTCCCAGCCTTCCCTCCCTGCTCTCCTGCTTCCTAGCCTTCCCTCCCTTCTCTCCTGCTTCCCAGCCTTCCTTTCTCTCCTGCTTCCTAGCCTTCCCTCCCTTCTTTCCTGCTTCCCAGCCTTCCCTTCTCTCTTTCTTCCTAGCCTTCCCTTCCTTCTCTCCTGCTTCCTAGCCTTTCCCTCCCTCCTGCTTCCCAGCCTTCCTTGTCTCCTTCTTTCCAGCCTTCCCTTTTCTTCTTCTCTTTCCCAGCCTTTTCCTCCCTCCTTCCCTTCTCTCCTTCTTCCCAGCCTCTCCCTCTTCCCAGCCTTTCCCTCCTTCCAACGCCTTTCCCATCTCCCCACCTCCCCTCTGTCTTCCCAGCCTTTCCCACCTTTCCCTCCCTCCTTCCCTCTCCTCCTTCCCAGCCTTTCCCACCCTCCCAGCCTTTCCCTCCTTCCTTCCAATGCCTTTCTCTCCTTTCTTTCCCAGCCTTTCCCTCCTTCCAGGCCCTTCTCACCTCTCCACACCCTTCCCTCCTTCCCAACCCTTCCCTCCCTCCTTTCAATGTCTTTCCCATCTCCCCTTGCCCTTCCCAGCTTTTCCCTCCCTCCTTTCCATGCCCTTCCCTCCTTCCCAGCCTTTCCCTTCTTCCAGGCTCTTCTCACCTCTCCACACCCTTCCCTCCTTCCCAGCTTTTCCCACCTTCCCATGCCTTTCCCTCCCCCCTCTTTCCCAGCCTTCCCCTTCCCTCCTTCCCAGCCTTTCCCACCTCCCCAGGCCCCCCCACCTTCCCTTCCCCCCTTTTCAATTAAACTTCTGCCATGAAATGCCAGAGCCCAGGGATATATGTTTACTGAGAAATAACTGGAATTATGCATGAAAAAAATATATAAAATAACACTTAACTCTTCCTTAAAAAAGAAAAAAAGACGTGTTGAAAGCTGTAACAATTGCTGTGCTGGCTTTCCCCTCTGGGCCCTTTTAAAGGGCTGCTGGTGGCTGGGGGTTGCCATTGCTGCTTTTCAGAAGCCATGGCAGTCACGTTAAGATCTCCAAAAAGAATTGTATAATAGGTAGAGTGCAAAAAAATGAGATAATGGTAACTCTCAAAGGAATACATGCTTTAAATTAAAAAGCCACGGTGCTGCTGATGTGAGCATTATATTAATGCTTGTATGACACAATCCTCAAAGCTCTTTCTTCTTCCTCAAGCTGTTTACTTCACCCTTGGAAGCGAGGGCTATGTGGCACGGCCAGCACAGATTGTAATTTGACTTATGACTTGGAAAAACTCAAGGTTTTGTAGTGCACTTCTCACAAATAATCTGTGCAGAAGGTGTTGGAAGGTGGGAAGATTAAGCGTGGTGGTGGGTGAAGCCCTTGGCAGCGGGCTGCACAGGACAGCTGTGACCCCACTCCTGGGTGGCACACACGGGGGAGGTGAGGCCACTCAGCCCTTCCTGCCGCTGATGGGATCTCGTTTTTCATAATGTTTTATAAAGTTCAGGCTGCAAACCTTCTCCATACCTGGTCTAACTGCTTGCACATGGCGCTTAAATGTTGTTCTGTGTTGTCATAGAATTACACACCACCCTCTTATTATTACAGGGATTTTGCTGGTCACAATCACCACAGTCAGATGCCCATCGCAAGCATAAAGGATAAAAATTATCGTCTTCATGCTGGCCTTCCTCACCTAGGAAATGTTTCTGCATTATTCAAAACTAGAAATGCTCTATGGGGGAAGAGGAGTGATGGAAAGAGGCTCGAAGAAGTATCAGACTAAATAAAATAATGTTATAAAATAAGTAGATTGTCCTGAAGGGGGGAGAGCCTTGTTACTTGTGTTGGTCAGGTGTGATGCTTGCTTTCAAAATTCATCTTGTCTGTGTATGGTAAGAACCCATAAGTATATCTTCCCTTGAAGAAAGGGAAGATATAAAGGGAAGATGAAATCCCATCCCACACCTTTGTAGTAATTCATTATTAATTTGCCACGTTCTTCTGTTTACCTTCCCAAAACAGATTGGATACTGCACCTTCTGCGCACCTTGGTGTATGTGAGTGAAATGTTCTTGTCTTGGATTTCATCAGGTGAGCAGAGTGGGTTGTTCTGGTCTGAGTTAGAGGCTAAACAAGTGATTTGCTCAATTCTCTCACCTTCTGTGCAGAGCTGTGTAGGGGTCCTGTGCTTGAGAAAATGTCAAAGCCTGCCCTTGCGAGGCCACGGCTGACAAGCACTGTCTCTGCTGTGGCATATTCCTGCCTCCCTGCAGTAAACTGAAGCAGTAAACTGTTTCCTTGTGGTTTTAAATGTATTTCATGTTTCCCCACCTGTGCCAGCTCTGCTGGATCTGCTGCTGGGCAGGTGAGTCAGAGGCAGGGCTGCTGCAGTTGCATCCTGTGGTATTTTCGGGGTCCCCCATTGTGGGGAGGAAAGATGAATCTGACTCCATGTTCTTAGAAGGCTAATTTATTATTTTATTGTATGATATGATATTATATTAAAGAATGATATACTAAAACTATACTAAAGAATGGAGAATGGATACAGACAGAAGGCTGAACAAAATACTAATTAAAAACTCGTGACTGAGGAGAGAGTCTGACACAGCCTGACTGTGATTGGTCATTAAATCAAAACAATTCACATGTTGGTAAAACAATCTCTAACCACATTCCGAAGCAGCAAAACACAGGAGAAGCAAATGAGATACTATAGTTTTCCTTTTTCTCTGAGGCTTCTCAGCTTCCCAGGAGAGAAATCCTGGCGAAGGGATTTTTCCAGAAAACATGACAGTGGCAGCATCCTCTGTGGGGGAAGCTGAGCTGACTTCTTGCCTTCTGAGCCCTTCAGCAGAGCAGTCTTCCCCAGAAATGCAGCTCCCATCTGTGCTGGCTGCTGACAGGAGAGGAGGAGGTCTGGCTCTGCTATCAATGCTGCTTCCTGTTCAGGCTCGTAGTTCACGTTTATAGCTGTCACCACAAAAGGCAAATGACATTTTTACATGGAAAGCTTTCACAGGAGCACTCAGAGGGCTGATAAAGGTGCTTTGCAATTCTGCATGAGTTTAGACTGACTGCAGGAAAGATCTAATGCAGTGGACCAGCTAAGTGTTTTTATTTCTTAAATATCTTCAGATGTGATTGTATCTGCAGTGGGGATTTTATCCAACAGGGTAGCTGTGCAAATGATGCAAGTACTTAATAAGTAGGCATAAATGTGATTTTCTTTTTTCCTCTTACTGAAGTGCCTTTTGAAATCAGGGCTGTGGCACTGGCACAGATGAAGTACACAGATGCTCAAGGATTTGGTGTTCTGCAGCTCTGCCCACCGTAACCAAACCTTGAGATCAAAATTTTGCAGTGATTTTTTTTTTCCTTTGTACATTCCTTAGACAGCACCAGTCCAGCTACAAAAATCCCCTTGTTCTGTGAGCCTATATTTAGCATCATGTTTTGCACACAGTGACAGTTCATCCAGATATCTGCAAATCTACTTTGCAGCAACACAATCTGCTTACCAAATTAAATAAGTGAAATCAGGGGGATTTCAGTAATCCCATGAGAGCAGCTTTGGAATGTAAATGAGTTTGATTGCCACTGATAGCCATTCGCCAGAAGAGCTTGAGGATTTTGGAGATGCCACCCGAACAATCCTTGGAAGGCTGGCTGGGTGCAGGGCTGGGTGCCTTTGCTGGTTTCCCATGCTGAGGGACAGTTCCTGCAGGGATATCCGTGGCTGCTCCAGGGCTTTTGGCTGACAAGCCAACGTGGACATGAGATGTCACCTGCTGCTTCCTGCCTGCTCTTAGCCAAGGTGTGAGAGCCTAACAATTAGCAGGGGTGAGGTGGTTTTAGGGAAATGATTTAATAATACCCTGGTGAGTACTCTAGCCTGAGGGAACAGTAGAAAAGTTTAAGGTTTTGGTTTTTTTAATATTAAATCCTTTCAGTGAATCATAGTGTTTAAAAGGAAATGGAGGATTAAGTCTAAACACTTTCTCTTTTTTTATTTCCTTCTTGGAGTTTTTGTGTTGAAGTTGATGAAGGGCTGTCTGAGGAAGAGCTGGAATTTCACAGGCAGATATAATCAAGGCATAATGTAGAAACCTGATTTGCAGAGCTTGCTCTAGAGCAGCTGACTGGGATTTGCTCAGCAAACCTACCTTTTTCTTGCATAGAAGACACATGAATACACATTTCATCAAGCATGTATGATGTGAAAGCAGGACCTCGTCTGCTTCAGGAATCAAACATTTAAAAATCGTAATAGCTGTGTCTGTTCTTTTTATCATTGGCTAGTTCATATGCAGAAAAAAAAGCCTTTTTTTCTTAGCACATGTAATGTTCTGGGAGGGGTGCCAAGCATGCTCTCATTTCTATTTTGTTTTTGTGCAAAGGTGTTCTAAATGAGAATAAGCAGCCCCACAGAGGGTATCACTGTAGCCATGCATTTTCTGCCTAAGAATTTTAAAAAGGGCTTTCCCTCAGATATGCTTTCAAGTTACTGAAGTCTAGGATCTGGCCTTAAAAATGTGTCCTGGTACTCATATACAACTATTACCATTTCAACCAAGTCCACAAACTTGTTTTAATGCATGAGGTACTTTCCAGATTTGGACTGTTCTGGGGCTTCACTCTGTATTTTCACACATTTGTCAAGGAACAATTATAGATTTGACGGATGCTGGGTGTTAACACATGCTGAGGGAAACTTTCCTCCAGCCAGAGCACTTTGAATCCAGTTGTCATCGTTCTGTTCCTTCTGGATTGATGTTAATTTTCTGTGATGTTGCTGGGGCTCGAAGTGGACTCAACAACTTTCAGTTCATATGTTCTTCCATGCAGCAAGTGAAGGGAACAACCCTTCTTAATTCAAGAAGTTGTTCTGCCACATCATTCCAGATGGTTATGAACAATCCTAGGAATTCAACACTGATTAACTTTTGTTTTCCATCTTATTTGGGTAATCATTTGAAATGTTGAGAAAGAGCAGAAGATGATTGGCAACCCCCGAGGATAAGAGGCCATGTGTAGCTCAATAACAGATGAGTTTTTATTTATTTTTTCCTGTTTTCCTGCATTGTATAACCTGTCCGTGAGAACTTTTAGGCCCGTTGGGCTTTTTATGTTTTGCTGCTGGCTCACAGCTTGCTCATGTCCTCTGGCTTACTCTGTTCTGATAAAACATGACTTGTAATTTAGAAGAAAATTATGTAAATTAAGATGTTAAGTTCTTACCAGGGCATTGTAAACTTCAGTTTTAAAGGTCAGCTTAAAGGAAACATAATCTTTTTGATGTTGTATTTTTTGGGTTATTTCAATTGGCAGAATGGGCAAGGGGGCACCCTGATGATGATGATATCTAACAGATAGCAGCATGAGCTGTGCTGAGTAAAACTGGGCAATAAAATCTTTGATGACCACTAGTTTTTCCTCAGAAATTTTAATCTCAGACTAAATCAATTTATCACGGTGCCAAACGAATCAGTTTAGTGCCTATTTTTATGGGTATATTGCTTTATCTGCTCTTTGACACAGAACTCTTGTAGTCTGGTCAGCAAGGAGGATGTGACACTTGCAGTCCTAGAGCAAAATGTGCTCTCTCAGAGCAATCCCAATGAACATTTTGTTTGCTGCAAGTTTCATATTGCTGCTGAGGATCAGTCTGGTGCCACTTTGATACCCACACAGAGGGCAAAAACACATTGGTGGTGTGGGGTTGTCTCTCTCTCTGTTGTGTCTTTGCTGGTGGCACCCGGGCACTAATCTGTGTTGATACGCCTTTGCTTTTAATAATTCTAGATGTTATATACTTATTTATTTAAAGGTCAGAAATTTCTTTGCTGGGACATTAAGGGTTTTTCAGGTAGCTGGGGTCTCACTTGAAAGCTGTGTGTGTGGAATTGTGATTTTTGGATTAAATTGCCTTGAAAGATTGTTTCCAACACCACTCTTTGCTGCCTGCCATCTGCTCCAAGGGCTGTTTCTTTTTTCAGCTGTGAAACGCAGCCAATTTGGCCCTTGCTCCTCAGGGTGTTGGGAGGAAGAACTTCTCCCCAGCTGCTGCCAAGGGGAATTCCCTGCAACTCTGAGATGTCCCAGAAAGGGGTGAAAGCAGAATGAAGCCTGACAAGGGACAGTGCCAGGCAGAGCTGTGCTCAGTGAACTCTGCTCGGCTCAGGTCAGAATATCTGTCAGCTCTGGGCTGAGCTGCATGGCTGAGGAGGTTGGTCCTGGGTGTGTGTCAGAGGCAGACTTGGAGCTTTCTGTGTGCCCCTTCCCTCCCCTGGTTCTGCCAAGCAAGGTGTGTGACACAGAGAGAGCAGGAGCTGAGGTTTGGATTGGATTTGAAGGCTTGGATCTGGCTGTGGCCTTAATATTGTATGTGAATTCTTTCAGGTCCATGCAAAGCAGGGCAGCAAGACCTCCTAGATGAAGTATTTTCTTCTCACTCACAAGCTTAGTGTGTTGCATATGAAAAGCTACAACCCCCCCAAAATCCCAGAGTTTATTTTTGGGCAGCTCCCCGTTGTCATTGTCGCAGAAATAAGGGATTTTTCTAGGTAGGAAAGTTTATTTGTTTGGTTGTGTGTTGTTGTTTTGGGGTTTTGTTTGTTTGTTTTTGTCTGCCAGAAAAACATTAGAATCTTAAAAATTAATCTGTTATTTGCTCTGCTCCTATTAGCTTCCCATGCCTAATTTTGGGTTCAGTGAGCAAAGTCAGTTAGCAGTTTTCCCATTGTACAGTGCTACCATGGAGGACATGCACACTTCTTCTTTCCCCTCATGCGAATGCTCCTAGATGCTACCTGTAGGTCTGAAGACAGTAGATAATGTTACTATGTTATAGATTAAAATAAATAAATAAATGAATAAATACTCTCTATATATTTGTATTTTGGTATATTGTCCAAAAAATATATATATATTTTATACAGAAATGTTAAAAGTGTTTATATGTGAAGCCCAACCAATAACCAAGCCCAGGATCAGCTGCTCACTCATTCCCTCAAGTTAAGGGACAAAATCAAAAGAGCAACACTGAGCAAACGCAGGGATTGTGACAAAAGCCTGTTTGAGAAGCCAAACAAAGTGGAACAAGGAATGAATTTCTCCCTTCCCGTGGCAGGCAGGTGCTCAGCCATCCCCAGAAAGGCAGGGCTCCATCATGTGTGACATTTGGGAAGAGTCCATCACTCCAAACATCCCAGCTTTTGTTTCCCCCAGCTTTGATAGTCTGGGATGTCCCTGGGGTCAGCTGTCCTGCCCCTGTCCCCTCCCAGGTCTTTGTGCACCCCCAGCCTTCTCTCTGGTGGGGTGAAGAGCAGGAAAAGCCTGGGCTCTGTGCAGGCACAGCTCAGCAGCACTGAAAGCATCCCTGCTTTCAGCACAAACCCAAAATGTAGCCCACATCAGTTCCTACGAAAAAAACTAACCCTGCCCCAACCAAAACCAGCCCAGCTCGTCTTTCATGGCGTTGATCCTATCTTTAGTTTTCAGTGTGAACCTCTGGGAGTCCAAAAGCAAAATATTTTGATGGTCCTGACTGAAAATAATGCTGATATATCTGAAAATAATGCTGATATATCTGAAAAAAAATGCAATGTATGTGAACACTAATCTTGCAAGTTAACATGGTTATATATATAAACATGTTATAAAAGCAAAGTTCTTCTACTGAAATCCCCTGAAAACAAAGCAAAAAGAATGGCACTGCCAGAAAACAAGAAAAGTATTATTTGATACAAAACAGATTATACACTGTTTTTAATCCTAGAGCTTTGCATGTCATAAAGTTAAAATTACTTTGTTTTTTTACAAAAATTACCAAAAAATTACAAATTACAAAAAGAAAAAAAAAGAAGAAAGGGAAGAATTTTAAATTAAGAAGGTTTCCTATAGTAACTTTATATTACTGTAGTAAACCCAGATTTTTTTTTGCTATTCAGTCAGTCAGCCTTGTCACACACTGCTAATTTTGCACTTCAGATCATTACCTGTTCTCTCCCTTTGTTGTTTCTTTAATTAAGAAAAAGCTCTTCCATGGTGTGAGATATTCTCAGTGTTGATTCTGTGTGTGCACACTAACTGCTGTAGCAGGCCTGGCTGGGCTCTGGGGGTGCAGCAGCTCCCAAATGATTAATCCAGCCACTGCTGGGAGATGATTGCAGCAGAGGCAGCACCAGGTGAGGGAGAGAAGTGCAGCAAGGGCATCCCGGAATTCCTGAGCTTTCAGCTCAAACCAGCTACCAGCTCTCCTCAAGGAAATTGCTCCACATTGCTGCTCTTATCCTCATTAATTACAGAAAATAATACTTTCCCAGCATAGTGTAAGATGACTGTGGATAACAGAGAACCTCTCTAAGCCTTTAAAGGGCAGAAGCTGTTATTAAGCAGGTGTTTTACTGTCATGCACATCTTTGTTTTAAGTCTTATTTTAAGGGAAAAAAAAATCCTCATTACTTAAGAAGTGACACTCATTGTCTCTTGGAGGGATTAGACTGGTATTGTTTTAGCATCAGAGTGCCGTGAATAACCTGGAGTGTGGGTTATAGCTGCTGCCCACGGGGTGTGCCTGTGGGGCAGTGAAAACACAGGAATTTAGCGTCCAGTCCTTTAGGATCACCAGTGAGGCCTGGAGAGCTGTGCATCCAGTATTCTGCTCGTGTGGCCACATCAAATATCTCGTGGTCAGCTGCAGAGCAGCGCAATTTTCCTCTCCTGATTTCCTTTCCCTCTGCCCCCAAAATGATTTTGTACCACTGTCAGCCTGGATATGGTGAATTTGAACAGATATATACATTGTTCTTTCACAAAGAACTTCCATGTACAGTTTCTAATTAAATGATTTTAATCTTTCCAGTTCAATCAGCCTACATAAACATCAAATATCAAAAAGGAATCTCTGTTCCTGTAGTCCTTTGCTGCCTCCACAGAGTGGTTCTCAGTGATATAAATGATGTTTGTTCTCCTGTTACTGCATCTCCAGATAATGAGCAATTTTATTATAGCTGGAGCATTATCCCAGCATGTATTTGCAAGAAGTATATGACAATGAAATAGTAATTTTTCATTATTTTTTTTAAATATCTTTGGACCATCTATGCCTCTGACAAATATTTCTACTCAGCTTTGTATAGGAATAGATTCCTCTTTTCTAAATTACCCTCAACTGCAGTTTCTTTATATGATTTGTTATCTTTTTATCTATTAGAAAGCTGTTTTAAGGTCATCTCAGTACTTTGCATGAATGCTTTTTCTTCCCTATGTTTGTTAGGAATGCTTGCTATGGACAAAGGAAGCATTATCTATCCAGGATAATTTCCAGTTTTACTTTAGATCTAATGCAGGCTGCTGAAAAGCATTTTATTTCTTTTAATCTAAATCTTAGTGATGAAGTTATAATGACACTTTTAGAAGCATTACTTACTGATCTTGTTGTCAGGTAGACTGTATCATGAAAAGAGGTATCATGAGATATTCAAAAGGATTCTGTTCTTTGCAAGATTTGTCCCATTTTTATTTGACTGTCCCCCTAGCACACCAAGTTCATAACAACTGATTATTTGGTTACACTTGGATTTATGATGTAGTTCCCAAAAGGCAAAAAAGCCCCCTCAATTTTATCATATTGTTTTCCTCAAAGAGAAAGTTTGGCTGATCTGGGGGAGTGACTGCACCAAAATACTTCCTGTAAATAATAATGTCTTCATCATTTTCAGGGGTAAGAAAATGAGAATGAGAGAGCAGAGTGCCAGAGGGATGTGTGTGGGTCTCCTGTTTCTCCTTACTTTTTAACCTATATCCTCTTTCACAGCAAATATTTAAGATTAAACCAGCTCTGGTGTGGGCATTGTTTCCCTCTACTGCTTTGTGATGTTTGTATTGGTGATTGTCAGACTGGCCATTCACATGAAATTTCAATTCCCATCTCAATTTTGGTCTCATCTAAAAATAGAGATTCTGTATCAGAAGAGTGTAATAGAAGATAATTATATGATACCTAGAAAGGAAATACCAAGCAGCAAGAGAGAGACTGGAAAAAAAATTTGTGTGGCACTTAGCGCTAATTTTGAGGAAATGAAGACGTTGCCCACTAAAACCTTTGCAGGTAAAATCCAGCTGTTTGCTGCTGCATCCTAATCCTTTTTGCTCTATGGGTTTCTGGAATGACGGAATTTTAATTTAATGGGTTTTTTGCGAGTTTATTCTCAGAATTGTCAATCTCCCTGTCAGAAATCTCATTAACACAGATAAGATGTGAGGAACATTGCCTCGGTGACCAGAGCCAGCTCACGTGGCTGCCCCTCGTTCCACACAAGGAAAGAGGCAGTGGCAATCTGGGCAATGTAGAAAATGCCCGTGCAATGGATCTGTTTTCTTTCTAATTTAAAAAAGTTAAGATGTGTGTCAGCACTGCAGATCTTTTCAGGCAATTTGAACTGCAAGATGTACATATCTCATGTCTATTTGAGATAGTTTCCCATATTTTTTATTCATATACTGTTAATGTTTGGATAATTCTCAAGTGCAAAGATAATTTGCTATTATCTTTTCTCCTCAAGTGCATGTTAAACATGGCCTTGCACAATCCTGGTACATTGTATGTAATTGGCAGTATTGTTGATACTTGCAGGTATGCACTGATTCAAAGGATTGCCTTATAATGAGAAATTTTTCACTTAATCATAATTTTTTCTCTGCCAGTGTGGCCTAAGTTAACTCCACCGATTGCAAAATTGGAATTTGAATCTAGATTTTTATTGCCAGTGATGTCAGAATTCATATGAAAGAATTAATAGGAAGCCTTTAATATACCAGGAGGGAAAATATAGTGCAGTGAAAGCAACCTGTTTACATGATGGTCTTGGTATTGAGAAAAATCTGTTCTGCTTCACAACTCCTTACTGTGTTCTGTAGGACTCAGGAGAGTTTGATGCCATTAGCAAGTGTAGGAATGAATGCAGAAACGTTTCAACAGATGTCAGAATTGGGCATTGTTTTGTATTTTTACTGTTTTCAAATATTTTTCTTTTAACACCATCTTTGTCCTGCCAGGAGAAAACAACAACTGGTTTTTGTGTGGATGTACAGCCTTCCCCTGCAAGTGACAAGGCAGCCTTGTCCTTCCATGCTGCACTCCACACGAGCAGAGGAACTGAGATATATGAAGCCACAAAGTGAAATAGAAATATTTTTCTATTGCTCTGTGGCGGCTGCAGTGACACAAAAGTTGTTAAAAAACAGCAGCCCAAAGCCTGGATTTAAAACTCCCAACAGGTGGGACAGATCTGATTGCATTTGCCAACATATCTCAAGGCTCTCTACCTGCTGTAAAGAAAATCCTTGTGTTGCTATTTTCAAGCAGAGAATAATTTGCTAAGGAGTTAATGATATAAGAAAAATCAGTAGTTACTAAACAGGAAAAAAGTCTAGTTGTGTGGCCGCTGTAAGTGAAGAAAGGAAATAATGTTAAAAAAAAGGTAGAATGACTTGGTATGTATATGGGTAATATTCTGAGCCTTGCATGGGGCATGTAAAGCATTTAACTCATCAATAATTTCCAAATTTCCCAAAGCACATACTTTGCTTGCTTCAGTCTACATTAAAATAATAAAAGTGTCATAATAGTTGTAATTTTGTTTAATTTCAAATGATGGCTGTTAGCAGAATTATCTTAAATCAGAATTTTGGAGATGTTGAACTGATGTTTTGTAAGTCATGAACCTGATTGGTTTTTTTTTAACAAGGAGAAAGAGATTCTGTATTAGAAGTGTACTAGAAGATAATGAGATGATACATAGAAAGGAAATACCAAGCAGCAAGAGAAGCTTTATATTGTAAAAGCACCTAATTATAAGTTGATTGTTTTATGAAGCTTTATTTTGTCTATAAATAAATGTTAGAAAAAGTTATTGCCTGTGCCTTAAAGAAAGATTTTTGGATTCTTTTGAGGATAGTTCTAAGCACAATTTTTTTGTGCCTCGAGTTGAAAATAGTTTTGATTATAAAGTGCATTTTTATTATGTTTTTACTTTCTGTCACTGGACTGGCTGGCTTTTGCCTGTGCTCGTTAAGAGAACACTTCGAGGTTTGTGTTAATCCAGAATTTTGATTACAGAATATAAGCTTATAGACTTCAGAGTGTGAAGTAAGGCTATAGAGATTATTGAATAGTTGATGCTGAAATGGTACCATTGCTCTACCATCCTGTCCCTTCCTCCTGCTGTGCATGTCACATTTCCTTGAAGAGCTGCGTGCACCTTTGTTGCCCACTGCAGAACATGTTGAGGTAGCCTTTGCCTAAGGCACTGCTCTGTATTTTGGCTTTTTCAGGCTCTTGCTCCAGAGCAAAGATCTGAAATGAGTTGCAATGATCAATATTTCTTTATTCCCTCGTTAATTCTTACAGAACTCTGGAAACTGAAAAACTGACTCCCAAAGGCGACTGAAACTTGTAATTTCGTTTTGCTCGACGTGAAGTTCTTTAATCCTTCAGCACATTACATGGTTCTCCTGTGGCATTAGGGTATTAGTACTAATGGAAAGACATAGTTATTACAAACAATTCCAAATTTCATGGTGTGGATCTTAATAGCAGAAAGGGATTTTCTCGTGATTAAAAAGAAAAATGGGTGGCAAAATAAGGAAGGAATGCTTGTTACATGGGATGATCCCCTGGAGGCTTAATTACTGAAAAAACAAATAGGAGGTAAATGTTCAAGATGTTTGCAGGTTAAACATTCCATGAGTATCTTTTAAATAAGAGTATCTGCAACCTTGGAGCAGCTAATTGCTCAAGAATCACAGCCATTTGTGCTGCCTCATTTTCCCCTGGGATCGACACTCACAACAGGATAATTCTTACCTTGATATAAGTGTCACAGTAGGGACTCAGTGTAATTTGCTGATATGATATCAAAAATAGCATTAAGGTAATTACATTTTGCACTTGTAATGTTTCACAGGCAGCAATATAACTGAAAAGTACTCTTTTTTGTTGTTGGGTTTTTTTGGGGTTTTTTTGTTTTGTTTTGTTTTGTTTTTGGTTTTTTTTGCTTATAGTAACCTGGCCATTCCCCACCAGAACCACAGTTTTCTACTCTTTTTCCTCCTAAGGTTGAGCAGTGAAGTTACTCAAAAGTTTTGGGGCTTTTTTAGCGTCTTCAACACAGAATTGTATCCAATAACCAGAGCTGGAGAACAAAGTGAAGTATTACACTCTTTGACTCAGGAGATGTTCTGTAGCCCAGGATGATCCATTGTGGGATCTGTCTTCAGTACTGTTCCACTGCAGTTCAATTTAAACTCTTTGTTCCTCTCACTTTCTGGAGGAAAAGTAAAACAAGTAGATTGTTTTATTGTTGTCACTTGGATGTGTTCCAGTAGATAAAATTGAACCTTTGTGTTGAAACATTTATTTCCCCGTAACACTAACCTTAACTTGTGAATTGTGAAACCTGTGCAGGATAGATCAGCATTTGCAGCTCTTCAGTGGTAAAGTGGCTACAGCAAGAAAACCAGACCTCAGTTTGTTGGAAATTGCCATGGAGATCTGGATTTAAATTGACCTCCTCCTGAATTTACCTCATTGACAGAATGACAGAATGACCTAGGTACCACTCACTTGGGTCACCAGGGACAAAGGAAATGGATTTAATTGTGATTTAGACTCAGCTCCACCAGAGGTTTTGCAAAGCTTTGTACTAAGTTGGGGGTGCTTCTTTCAAGTCTTGTATCAGTTTCTGGGAAATGCCCAAGTCCTGGGAAGCACATCTTTATTTACATGTGATATCTTATTTAGGTGGTACCTACCACCTTATTTAGACATTTTAGATTAGATTTACAACTTTGGTATTACAGAAAGGATCATTGTTCATTAAATCCTGGTCCAAACAAGTAACCCACAGATGCCAAGCATGGGGGATCAGAGTTTAAGCTTTTGTAGCAACAAAAGACAAGTTGAAGAGCTGATGGCAGCTTTCAAACCAGCGTAACTGGTTTGTAACTTTTCAAACCTGGTGTAACTGGGATGGAGGTTGTTGGCCTACAAAGCTTGCAGGAGCTGCCCCATGGAAAGCTGCTCTGGAGCCAGCTGTGGCTTGGCTCTGCTTCATCCACACCTCCAGTTCTTGCAGGGAAAAAGAAAAAAAGTATTTGTCTCTACCTGGCTTTGAGGGGCTCCCTGCCCATGCTGCCCATGGGTGACTGTTTCCTGCCAAAGCTGGTCATGAAAATGTGTAGAGGAGCCAAGCTGGACTGATAATTTATCTTTGCAGCTGCTAGAATTTCAATATACGGAAACAACCATTTAAAGAGAGATTGTTCTTCCATTAAAAAGGCACTCAGGGCATCTCAAAATTAAAGCCTGGAAATGGAGGTGAATTCAGATGATGTATTTGAGGGCTCTCCTGCAATGGGCTAAATCACACAGAGAAAAAAAAAAACCAAAAACCGAAAGGCACATTGGAATATAATTTTATTTTGCCATTGAACAGTGCTAGAGACCCTTTTTGTAGATAGACAAATGCTTGTCATTACTTTATGCTCAAAGGCAACATTGAAAGTGACCTGGAACAGGCAGGAACTGACTTTTTTCTACTAATATGATATGAAAGTTTTATCGTATTAGGAATTTTCTGTCATGGTGGATTAGTATCAGGTCATATTAATGTTCCTTTTTACTAACTTACAATGAAATGTGCTAACGTGACTACACTTCACTATCACAAGAGAAAAAAAAGCAGAATGATTTTATATTAATGTGATACCATAGAAAGATTTCAATACCTCTGTCCCATGGCGAGTAGGAAGAAGTTAAAAATAAAATAAAATATAATGGCTTGGGACAAGGAATTTGTGGGATTTTTCTCCCAAGGATGAAACTCCTTCCCTCACCCTCCCTGCCCCCAACATCATGTCTATATTTGTTAAGTGGTTTCTGGATTTTTGAAGTGATTAATTTTGAAGCAGTTTGGGCTTGATTTCATAATTATGGTTGCTCTCCCATTTCTAACTAAAAGTCATTTGGAGCAGCAAATACTGAATACCTTGAAAAACAACCCAGGATGCTTCAGGCTGACTATCCCTTTACTTTCAACAAAGCAAATGTTGACTTCTCAAAATGTTGATCTAGAAGCCAAATTTAAAAAAAAAAAATAGAGAAAGTGGGGGAAAAAATAAGGGGGAGGAGAAAAAAAAAAGGAAAAAGAAAAGCCATCATATTGTGTCCATACTCCATTATGCACTGAATACTGTGGCCAGAAATAATTAACAGGCACAAAGGGTGGCAGTTAGTCATTTGGCTGTATGATTGTACCTGCAAGGTTTCTTTCATCTGGAGCCAAAATCTGATAAAAATGGATAATGTTTGAAATGTTCAGTCTTATCTAAATTATGACCAGAAAAAGCCTGGGTTTAATCTTGGCTCCAAACTTTTACAGGACAAAGCAGATGAGTTTGGCTCCTAGATTGAAATTCAAGTCATCCCTAATTCTGAAAATCTGTAATGTGGTTTTCAAGGTTTCCTTTTTGATGCAGCTAACATTCCCTAAAAGCTTTGGTCTAAAATAAAAGGGATCAAAACCTGTCAAAACCCCTAAAGAGGTGATAAATTAAAGCAGAGTTATTTTTAAAAGGGCAGGATTGCTTCATTGGATGACATGCATGAAGAAGACTGGGTTCCCTGCTGGAAGGTGATGAAACATATTTACACCAGCTCAGAGGATTTGAGAACATTCTTCTTGCTGCAGGTATAGCCCTTTGCTTCAGGCCCTTGGCAGGTAAGGGGAGGAGAAGAGACCCCATCAAGTTCCCATTTCCAGTGAGAGGAGAACAGTTGTATTTTTCAGTTGTTATTTTAAGCAATAGCAGTGACTGGTCTGGAGCCCCTTGTCCTTTTGCTGGTTTTTGGGGTTTTTTTCTGAGTTTCTCATCCTAGTGCTGTCCCCACGAGGCACAGCAGCTTCTCATCAGAATGGCCTCAATTAGAACAGCAGCACCACTATCTGTAAATAACTGCTTTCCATCATTTATATTGTGTTAAGGGGCAAGGGTCTGGAGCCCCTTGTCCTTGTGCTGTTTGCTGTCCTGGCCCTGCGTGGGTTGTGCAGTGCTGGCTTCCAGAGCCCCGAGGAGCTGCAGGGCAGGGCTGGAGATGTTGTGCCAGCCCTTTTGTTTTAACAAACACCTACAAATGAGACAGGCCTTTGTGCTCCAAAGCATGGCCGGGGCAGGCAGAGGTGCTGGGCTCCCTCTCTCCGCCACTGAACTGGGGACTGAGCGCTGCTGCCAAGCTGGGGAACAAATCTCCCACTGATCCGGCTTGTTTAGGACTAGGTCATGGTGGTGTTGATCTGAGCAGCACTCAGAGATATAAAAAAAGGTGGGCTCTACCCACGGAATTTGGAACATGAAATGCTCTGCATCATTCAAAACACTAATTTGGGAATCTAAAGCAAAGCTAATCCTAATCCATGGCTCAGCACAGCAGTAACAGCCAGCTGCTAATGGATACTGGGGAGAAAGTGGGGATAGCCAATCCAGCCTGGTCTTTCTGAGACTTGTAGAAGAATGTTGTATTAGAGAGGAGAAACTCTGAAGTTTTTATGTCAGGTTATTAAAAACATGTTTGTTAATCATGTACAGCCATTTAAAAGCTCTGCCAGGTTAGAGAGCCTGGGCTTCTCATCCTAGTGCTGTCCCCTCAGCAGCTTCTCAATTAAAACAGCAGCACCACTATCTGTAGATGACTGCTTTCCATCATTTATATTGTGTTATCTCTCTCTTCAGACTGCTTTTTAATTTTTATGTTTGCAATTATAAGTGATTTAAAGGAAAATTCATTGCACAACCTGTCCAGAGTCATTAAATTCACCTAGGTTGAGTAACCTGACGTTCACCTGGAAATAACCACATCAGGGACATTATCTTACTGAATTTTCAGCTAACTTAGAAGTATAGTCCTTATCTTTCCTTCCTTTTTCTCTTCCCTATCAAGTGTAGTGGTGGGGGAAGGGGGAACATCTTTAATTCACAAGAGATAATTAGCCAACTCTGAAAGGTGTGTGCTAATTACAGAACGCTGTATATCTCGTGTAGCTGATTGCAGCACAGGTTTCTGAATAGTAGGTATGATTTTTTCCAAACACTGTTCAGTAATTTGAAGTGTTATTAGGGGATTAACTTTCCATATGAAAAGCTAAACTAATACTTATTATACAGATTATAGCAGCAAGTGGCCTACGAAGCTGTTGAGGCCATTATTTTGCAGGCTGCCAAGGACTGAGGAGAGTGCTGGATAAGCATCCCAGCCAGGGCAATATGCAGAGCAGCATCCTCGGCTGCTCCTCATCCTTCCCACCTCTGCCAACACCAGGCAGGCTGCTGGGCTGATTTAGGAACACGGCTCTGAAATGGAGAGGCAGAGGAGGAAAGGTGTGAGGATTGTTTTGTGCTACGTTGTTCTGCTACGGCTGCAAATCAATCAAACTCTGCTGATCTTCTTGAGTTATTTAGACCAATCTCTGGGGAAAGGCTGTTAAGTGTTTACTGCTCTGAGAAAACTGAGCAGTACAGCTTTAAGTATCTGTTTCAGCTTGCTGGACACAGGGTGAAGTTAGTTTCTGCATCAGTATTTTTAAACCCCATTAAATAGCTTGTTTTGATTTACTGCTGATGGTGGCAGGTAGAAGCTGTTGCTGATCCATCTCCTCTCCTCCTCAGTTTTTATGCTCTTATAGGGTCACATATTCTCTCTCTGTGTGACCTCTGATATTTGTCCAGCCCATGGGAAATCTAACTGGATCCCTCCAAGCTAAAAGCTTGAAGCTGAAGCTTGTAGTTCCAGTGAAAACCTCCCATTCCCTATGAGCAAGGCAACAGCAAATGCAGACCTACTTTTAAATGGAGGCCATGCAGCTGTGACCATGGAGAATGGGAGTATGTGGAGCAGGAGAAGGAAGCTCTTAGATTTCTCTGCTGAATAAGTCAGCACTTAAGCGTAGGGCTCACACTGGGGCTGTAAAATGCACACTAACCAGTGGATGGAAAATACCTGTGTACAGTTTGTGCTTCTAGGGGAAATGTAACCTGGTTTTGGAAGAGAAAGGGATAAATGATAAAGTTTGCTCATCTTTGTAAATCTGTACGCTGGTTTAGTGTTACATTCCAACACCCCTTCTCCACCAGCACCACCCCCAAAAGAGAAAACAACCCTGCCGTTGTTTTAAAAATAAATTATTTTAATGTAAAATTGTACTAATTTCATCATATTATTTACACACACTGAGTTGTATTCTTTGTTTTGCAAAGTACTTGGTCAACTCTTCATTAATGGTTTAAAATAGATTTCGTTTTGACTTTTTTCTCTGCCTTTTTGTCGTCATTTTGCATTTTCTGATAGATCAACCAGCAGAGTTCTTCCTAAAAGGACTTCCATATTCTCTTTAACAAATGTCCAAATTATTTATTAAAAAGCAAATTATCTGTTCTCACATCTGCCTACCTTATTAATCCATGCTTCCTTTGCTTTGCTTTTCAGTGCTCCTCTGTTTGTAGAATTATAGCTTCAGCCCCCCTGTTTGTGCTGATATATGATTGAATAGCTTATTGAATGCACTTTGTCCACATTTCTGGAATACATTTGCTGTTCTAAATTTTTTAATGCATTTAGCTTCCGATATGAAACTTGGGGAAATGGTTCTGAACATCTCCACATCAGGTTCCCATTGCATCCCTTTGTCTATCCTAGCAGTAATATCCTCTGAGATTTCCTCCTACAGGCATCTCTGAAACCCTTAATTGAACCACTAGTGTGCTTGTTTAAAGTGTTGGCTTTCTGAAATGATTTTTAAGCTTTCCCTACACACGTTTTCAGTCTCCCCAGCCTTTCCCTGAGCTAATGGCATTATGATGGTCTCCTGCCTTCAGGGATCTCTCTTGAACTACATGAACTCCTAAAGTGTCAGTGAAGACTTCTCTCACTTTCTGTTCCCACTTTTATTTCTCTCTTGGCTATCTGCTGTCTGGGCTGTGGGCTTCCTTCAGGCTCAGCTGTGAGTGGCTGTGCATCCTTTTGCAAGAGAAGAAAGGGGTGTAAGTCACTGCCTTGCTCCCTTGCATGGGCTGCCACTGAGCCGACAGGGAAACTGCATTGTACAAGGGAAAACTTGGCACTGGTGCCATTAACAGTGTGTCAAACAGTGAGTTCTTTTGGCTTTTTATATCAGGATATGCCCATATGGTCCTTGCATCCTTAACTGTCTAACAAAAGTTAGCAAACTCAGACTGAAGTGCCAGTGAAGCTTTTAGGCCGTGGCTCTGGTTTACGTGTAAAGTCAGAGATCTGGGAAGCCTCGTGGGGAAGAGGAAGGAAGATCTATAGAACACCCAGTATGATGGTAATTTAAAATTGTTTCTCCTAGCAGTTTATTCTGATTTAAAAAAAGCAAGCAAAACCCAATTCTATCCTAGGTTTTTTTACCTAAGATCAGCCACCATGAAACACTCTACCTTTGCTGTTTTGATTGTAATAACAAGGTGAGGAGCCAGACAGGACTGAGAAAGCCACTTTGCCCCAGTACCCTGCTGCAAAGCACCAGTACTCAGGTAGGACACATCAGACACAGTTATATCTTGGAACAGTTAAATTAAAGCAAATTAATTCTTTAAATGTTCCAAGTAGTCATTGGATTTTAGTTTGATGCTTTTCTGTCTCATTCTGGAAAATGAATTCATAAATCTTTGGGTTTGACCCAATTAAAAAAAAAAATTAAAAATCCCAAACCAGGAAAAAACCTCACACTGAGAGATTTTGACTGTCTGATTCACTTTTGGTTTTGTTTCATTTGGTTCAGCCTTTTTCTTTTAATACTTGGTCAAATCTTTCACTTCTGATATTCTATGGATGGGTTCAAAAGCAGTTTTGTTTGTCTTACATATTGTTCCATATATCTGTCTTGAGCTATGCTGGCTTCTCTTGTCATTTTGACACTGATTTACTGGAATGAACTTATATTTTAAACTCTGTTACTGTTCTTTAAATGCCTTCCATTCCACATTAACATTTCTCAGCAATGGTTAGTTCTAATTAGTTTTCATCCAGCCTGTTTGCAAATCTAGCACAATATATTTTGAAAACAAACTTACTGAACAGTATCAGACATTTGAAGAAAATAAGTGATCAAGTGACTTTGCTGCTGGTAGTTCATCTCTGTTCTGTGTGTGCTTGTACCCAGTTATATAAATCATTTATATATAGTCATTTAACTCCTAGAGGAAAAAATAAATTCTATTGAAAGATCTGCTGCAGAAATTCATTTTTCTAATGACCTATGGCAAGCAGAGATTCAAAGGCCTATGAGTAGGTCATGGATTTCTGTTGGGGTGTTCTGAAAGAGCTCACGTGTTCTGTCAGCAGCTGAGCCCCAAAAACTCATTCCCACCTCACTGGGATGGGGGAGAGAGTTGGAAGGGTAAAAGTGAGAAAAATCATGGATTGAGATAAAGACAGCTCCGTAGGGAAAGCCAAAGCAATTCACACAAGCAAAGCAAGGAATTCATTCCCCCCTCCTGACGGAGCTCAGCCATGCTAGGGGGAGCAGGGCTCCATCCCACAGAGACCAGGGCTCCATCCCTGGGGAGCAGGGCTCCATCCCACAGAGACCAGGGCTCCATCCCTGGGGAGCAGGGCTCCATCCCAGGGCTCCATGCCCAGGGGAGCAGGGCTCCATCCCCAGGGCTCCATCCCAGGGGAGCAGGGCTCCATGCCCAGGGGAGCAGGGCTCCATCCCCAGGGCTCCATCCCAGGGGAGCAGGGCTCCATGCCCAGGGGAGCAGGGCTCCATGCCCAGGGCTCCATGCCCAGGGGAACAGGGCTCCATGCCCAGGGCTCCATCCCAAGGGAGCAGGGCTCCATGCCCCGGGACAGGGATTTGGTGGGACAAACACCACACTCCAAACATGCCCTTTCCTCCTTCTGTCCCCAGATCCATACACTGAGCATGAGCCAGAGGGTCCGGGACCCCCCTGGGGCTGGCTGGGCTCAGCTGGATCCTCTCCCAGTCCCTCCCTGCTGGGGTGGGGTGGGAGGCAGGAAAGGCCTTGGCTCTGTGTGAGTGCTGCTCAGCAATAACAAAACCACCCCTAACTCATCAACACTGACCCCAACACAAAAGCACGGCCCTATGCCAGCTATTAAGGATAAAAATTCCCTCTATCCCAGTCAAAACCAGCACACATTCCTGTTGGCATGCTTTGATGGCTTTCTACCTGCCCACAAGTATGAGTGTGCCAGGGTTTGCCTGGATCTTAAACAGGTTTTCAGTTTTTCTAGAGACAGTGGAGAGCCAGAGCTGTACCAAGGTATCTTTGTAATTTTCAGTGAAATAAATTTGCATATATGTTAACATTTTTGTACTGTTTTAAACCAAACAGCTGAATAATTTGCTTCTTCATCTGTCTTTCATGTGTTGCTGCACAGACACCCATTACATGTCTCCCACAGCAGCAAAAAAACCTGTGCAGAGATGTTTCATTCAGTGTTAGCTTTATTTTTTCCTAGGAGGACAGTTTGCAGAAAAATTTATTTTAAATTTATTTTAAATTTATTTAAAATAAATAAATTAATAAAATAAATAAATGAAATAAAAATTTATTTTAAATTTATTTTAGATGGTGCCTGTGGATGTAAATGAGCATAAGTACATTGAAAGAGAGAGAGAAAATATCATTTTTTGAACCACACAATTAATATGAGCTGGGGGCTGATGCATTTGTGGTGTGCCATTCTGATCTGTGTGATTATTTTCTCTCTCCCCTGTATGCTATTTCTTCATGGTTTGGTGCTCTTGAGGTGTGAATTTTAGTCAAATAAAGATAAAACTGTGGTTATTTCATTACTCGTATGACTGTAATTCTTAGGAATCCAAGTCATGAGGTGTAATTTCACTGCCCTAACCACTGCAGCAGTGCTGGACCAGGAGATTGCTGCAGAAATTACAGCACAAGAAGAAGGAAAGCCCAGGGGTGGAGGCAAAGGGGGAGATGCACAGCCTGAGTTCAACACCCTGGATGGGACTGCATGGAATGGATGGGACTGGAATGGAATGGATGGGACTGGATGGAATGCAAGGGATGGGTCTGAGGAAGTTTTTTCCTCCCCACTCTCTGCAATGTCAATTGCTCTATTAGGTCTCCATTTCTTGCTCTCTGTTTAGTCTTGCTGATAGAGGAAATGTAATTAATGTGCTGCTTGGCAGTTGCATCCTTCAAAGCTGTGGCTGAGGAGAGCATTGGGAGCTAGCTAGAAATTTAGAGAACCCTCTGAAATATGAGGAGCAGCATGGAAATAGGAGCATATTCATGTTTTTTGGCTTCTATTTGGCCTTTAAAAAATAACTTAGGTGAACAAGAGTAATAAAACTTTCAGCAATGGGTGAGAGATCAGCCATCTTGGGGGCTGTGCGGGTTTTTGGAAGTGAAGATGAGTCCTGTGGAATTGGGTGGGCTGGAGGGAGTGAATTATTGCTCTGCTTTGCAGTGGGAGCCGTGCATTCAGGGAAAAAAAACCACTGTAGTAATAAAGTTATAAGTGATGAGGGATTGCCTGGCTAAAAGGCTCAGCTGTGAGGTCTTGGATGAAAAGAACCTGCAAGGCTTCAAAGATTGCATTCCAGAAACTGGGTTTGGATGGATGTTTAAGAGAAGTGCAAGTGCAGCTTGATGAAAGCAGGTAGAACTTGACTGAGCAAATTTTACAGTAAATTTGGCATTCATTTTGGTTTTAATATTACTCAGATTTTTAAGGGGAGCAAAGCACCAAAAGCCAAGCAGATTTCATCTGTGCTTGATTTCCAGGTTTAATTGGAGAGCAGGGGACAGGAAAAATTCCTCTCCCCTCTCAGTACTATTGCTGTCTGTCCATCCCCATCTTTGTGCCTGCCTGTTCTGCCCTAAGCCTTAATGCCAATTCCATAACACTCAGGTGACCTTCTAACTGTGGGTTTTGGCTTGTTTCCTGCACACCAGCAGCTCAGGGAGACACGAGGATGACACATGAGTGAGAACACCCTTGAGAGAAAAGAATTTTTGGAAAAGAGAGCTATGACAACCTCAGCAAGAGAGCCTTGCTCCATTCCAGTGTTGTACCAGGGTTGCTAAGAAATGCTTGACACAACTGCCACGTTATCTTTCCTCCCAGACAACCTGCAGGATCTGCAATTCAGGCAAAGCACTCAGATTAAAGAAGCAAGCAAGGCTCCAAGCTGCTTCTTAAGTTGCTGGGAGAATTTTGTACATTCCTCACCCCTGTGCCTTGTCACAGCTGCATCGTGGCTCTGCCACCCTGGCTCTGAGAAACACGAGTGACTCCTTGTGCCTCTGCTGAGCTCTGAGAATCTCCAGGCAGCAACGGAAAAAGAAAAAAAAAGGTGTAACAGGGAAGGGGTGAAGGTGGTTCTGGTAGTGCAGGGCAGACTTTTATCTGGGATTATTCTGAGTTTCACCAGAAGCAGGGAGGGATGGTGCAGAAGGTACAGGAGATCTGAGGCTTTCCTTGTCTCCACAAGCAAATGATGTTGTCCCTTTGACTTAAAAATTTGCTCACAGCGTGTGTAATCTTTTCCCATTACACATAATTTTTAATTTCATTGTAAAGTACATGTTTGGAGATAGTGTAACCCTGATTACAAAGCACATGTGAAATTTCAGCATGCAAGTGAGTGTAAAACATTTGATTTGATGCTGTTCAAACCAATGCTTGTTAACAGCATGGCATACAGGTAGAGAAAGTATAAAAATGTGGTGTAATGCAGTGGAATGAAAAAGTATCTTTCCAGTTCTATTCTGAGAACGCAGCAAAAATAGCCTGATGTCAAATGCCATTTGATATCACTTCTTAATGTGTCTGATACACTTATTCTTTATGTGAGCCCACTGCTATTTTGCTTATGCTGCAAAAATTCCAAAATACTTATATATACATTTTTTTTTTTTGGCTTTAAGTGTACCAAATTAGCTTCTTAGTTTCATTCTCAACTCCTCATGGTTTTTGCATTGACAGATTGATGGCATTCCTACCTTCATGTTGTAGAAGAGAATTTGAACTTAACAGCTCCACGAATTGTTTACAAAATCTTGTCTCTCTGCACAGGAATGAATCCCTGCAGTTTCACTTCTTGCCAAACTGGGGGAAGGTGGCTGCAAGGAATTGCAGCACTGGCATGTCTGCTCTGCCACCAATGCTGGGCAAGAAGTAGAAGTAAAAAAGCAACACCCAAAGCGTCTCTGTAAACCCTGGCAGACTCAGCAGTGGTGAGAGGCTGGATTTTATTCTAATATTAAAGCAAGAAATGGTAATATTAAAGCAAGCAGATAAATGGGAGAAACGGGTATTAAGCATATATTGCATATTTTAATTGCATGTCGCACATATTGCATATATAAACATAGACTGCATATTGCCTATTTTAATTGCATCTATTAAAATTAAGCAGCATTTTTAGCTGGATCAGTTGGTCTGTACAGCCTGGCAGGACTGTGCTGCTGTGTTGTGTGCAACCTTTAGGCACAGCTCGGGTTGCAGGCCTGAGCTGTGTGCTGACAATAACCACACTGTCTCACTGACTTATTTTGACAGTTTATGTCCGGTTACTTTCAGTGATTTGCAAAGCTGACATTTCCCTTTAGTGAACCTGAAACTCCTTTCTGCCGTATTGCCCAGATATTTTGAACATACCGGGCAGTAGCAAAAAGCAGAGAAAAGAGGGCTCCTTTCTCACTGAACCTGGGGAGGGGTGGAAGGAGCTGGACTGTAAACAAAAACTGGGCCCCACATTAGTGCAGTTGTGGTCAGAGGTTTATTTCTATTAATTTGTCATGCTATAAATGCCACACTACCGTTCTGTTCTGTAGCAGATATTCTCCTGTTCTTACAATATTTTCCTTCCTTATGGTTAAGTGTATCTGATTGAGCCAATTTATACTGACAGCTTTCCTAAGTTAACTTCTCTGTGAATTCCCAGTTCATTTAATATATTTTCCTCATGCTTCCCACATTTGAGTTACCTTTGTTCTGTGTCTGAAGGATAGGAAGCTGATAGTTATTTTATATTTATATTTCAAGGCTGCTTAATGTTTAATGAGGCTGAATATGTTGTAAAAAGCTTCAGAACACTCAGGCTGGTTAATATTTCATGTCGATCTACAGAGACAACTATATTGATCTTTTAAGCATCTGCTAAACAAGACAAGGAATAAATTAGATTTTGGTCAGTTTGATTTGGCTGGTGAGTTAAATAGCTTTTAGAGCATTATCACCTTTTAAAATGTTTTGTTTCCAGTTGAATAAAGTAGATTTTAAAGGCAGTATTTCATGTCGTTTCTCATTGCTCTTCATCTTGCCTGTTTCATTTCAGCTGTGTTTGTGTGTGTTATGAGGGATGCAGGACATAAAGAGGGGATGTTTGCACTGGCTGCTTTATGCACCCATCATTAGACCTTCTGAAGCCACAGTGGAAGGCCCCTACTTGTCCCTGTTGACTGCATTTTGGACACAGGTTCCCACTATTAAACTAATGTTGATTTACATCACAGTTACATGCTTAGAAAATTCTCAGCAAAGCTGGACCACAAATCCAGTCTGATTCAGGGGAAAACCTACTTTATCCCCAAGCTCCAGAGGACCTATTTTAACATCTGGTATGCAAGTTTCCTTTTTACCAGCTTTGGGGGTAACAAGTGCAGAAAATGGATTTCCTTGCAAAAAGAGGAAAAATAAATGATCCATTCAGATGTTTACAGAATTGTCCTGTACACTTACTGTGTACACTGTGTACAGTGTTACACACTGCAAGTGCATAACAAGGCTTTACAAAGGTCCTTTCATACTGAAATGATTTCATAACAGGTTTGTGATGACTGAAAATTTCCAAACTCCGCGCTCAGAAGACGCAGAAGGTGTAGAGCTGATCTAAAATTGACATTTTTATTAAAGAGCCGAGTTGGCAGCCTCGGCACAGAGCCATGGGGTTTGAATGTTAGCTCAAGAATAGGTCATGCAGCTTACCCTACAGAAAGACCCATGCAGGAATTATTTGGCAGTTTGACTAAACTCAAGTG
Source organism: Motacilla alba alba (assembly GCF_015832195.1). NCBI lineage: Eukaryota > Metazoa > Chordata > Aves > Passeriformes > Motacillidae > Motacilla > Motacilla alba. The sequence continues at coordinate 5,039,659 of NC_052020.1, read as the reverse complement.
TAAATTACTGCATTTAATGTCTCCGTGAAAACAGTACTCTCTAGCCTGCAAGTATACAAATACTTTTCTGGTAGAGAGCTAAATTTTAAATTATTTTGTAGTAAACTAAATATTCCAACTCAGTATAACCCTAAATAAGTCTGTTTCAGGTTAGATATATTTAAGTTTGTAAGTATATATGGGAATTATGGAATCATACTTTTGTTAGTCCCTTGCATTTGTGGAGTTTTTTTTAATTGATTATTTAACTATAGTTTACTGTAGCCGGTTTGGAACAGATGTAATAGCTGTGAAACTTCATTCTTTGGCAGAAAACAATTTAAAGTTATCAGTTATCAGTGATTTGAGGAAGTCTAGGGGTTCCTAGAAATGTTACACCTGTACTATTAACTGAATTTAAAACCTAAGGACAAAGAAAAAAGGCAAAAAATTGACGCAAAATCTGTTAAACTAAGAGCAGGAATGAAGAGAAGGATACCTCTGGGATACCCCTCCAGCACTTTTTGCTTCATTCCTGCTGCCTGTGGAATTTCCTTGTGAATTTACTCTTTAAAAAAGATGCTCCCTATGATTTTTAAAATGTTTCACCCATGTGTTACCAAGTAAAGATTTCAGGAAGTTTTAGCCATCTGAAATCTGTTGCACTTGTCATTTTATGGGTTCTCAACTAGCATTCCTTCCTTTTGTGTCCCAGCAACCTGTGTGATGCAGTGAAAGCCATATTTAAATTTCAAGCTGGAGAGGGGGCATTAGGAGTAATTTGGGGGGATGTCTTTGATCTGTCCATCTCATCAATACTATGTTCTGTCTGTCTGTGTTACCTTACAGTTGCTCTAATGATCAAAGCTCATCCCCACTTTTATTTCTCCCTGAAACATTAAATTCTCTGACTTTTATCCAAACAGAAGGAATGTCCTGAGAAGCCCTGAGAACATCAGGCTCCTGGGAGTTCAGTAATTACTTCAAGGTACATTTTCAAAAGCTATACTAATGTTTCACCTTTAGTGCTCCCATTGGTCCTTTTTAAAAGCTGCCAGGCTATTCACATATAAAGAAAATATTTCCTACACATCTCAATGCATATCTAAATTCCAGTTGATATGATGGAGCCTTGCCATTTCTAATGTATGTGTTCCCCTTAATTAGCATTCAGATTCTAGTAGTGCTCATTCTAATTAGCACTCAGAGTCAGGATCGTGCCATGACTTGTTCTTCACAGCTGTTCTGGAATTTCAGGTATGTGCTAGTTTCAGACCACTAATGTGACCAACATTGCAAATGAGGCCAACTAAGAAACGTTTAAAAATACTAAAACTTCAGAAGTTAGCCAGCCAGACCATATCTGGACCCTTTATGATTATGAAACACATTCTTCCACAGGGAAAACAACTAATGTGCAGTATGTGAAACTGAGCTCTGCTGCCCTCAGAGCCAAGCAGAATGCAGGTGTGAAATTGTGTGCACGTGTGTGCCCCTTGTTCACTGTTTCACATTAGGGGAAAGCTGGTAACTTCTGAGGTTGCTTTGAAATTCACCATTCTATACAGCCCTTGAGTCTCAGGGACATCAGCCTTACCGGTGCCTGAAACTTCAGTGGGAAATAATGCTCAATTCCCCCTTTGAGATCACTGGAAAAGGTTAATAAGCTGCTTGCTGGACACTCTGAATGGAACACGGCACAACTAAACTGCAGCCATGAAAAGAGAAGTGGTGGATGTTTCCAAGTGCTTGGCTATAGGCCAAGTCAGGTTTTGCAAAATGTTTAGCTATGCAATCTTTTTTTGTAGATCCTTCTGTCACTCCGTAAAACTCACTTCATTTGCTAAGGGTGATGCTACCATGACTCAATAAAATGCTTCTCTTCAGCATGAGACCATGCTTCAGTGGTCTCTCTTCCCTGAGCAGACCACTAAGACTTTACACAGTGCCTTCCATGAACTAGACTTGCACCCTATCTCACAGGAGCATGAGCCAGTCTAATTCCCAAATGTTAGTGGTCAGTAGTAGTCAGGAGATCAGGATCGGATGGTTGTAAGGTTATTTCTGACCTCCAGTCCCACCACCCCATTGTTCTGCTTGCCTTTGGGTGGCTTTGGGTAGCCAAGGCCTTAGACTAGGCCTTAGAGTAGTTCTTATAATCCTTAGAACAAGGAGTTCATGATGACTTCACTGGGATCAAGATCAGCTTCTGCACAGCAAATAAAACATTCTGCAACTATTGTAAGGTACTCTCGTAACAGGAGCAGGATGGGCTGTGATCTCCTCTCTCTAGGGAGTTCTGTACACTCCTTTTCCTTGGAACAGGAGATAGATTCAACCTGACTGAATCATTAAATGGAATTATAAGACAATGAACATTAGCCACTTAGCTCATTTCATAAATTCCAATAATTAAAACTGCATGGGCAATAATAATAGCTATTCCAGATATCTAAGTAAGAAAAATGCACCTTTGATGTATTGTGGCATAGTCGTGGTGAAAACACTGAGTTAATGGAGGATCTGTGTAATAAGTTACCATACAGAACCTGCAGCTGGAAATATATAAACATGCTTCCCAACAGAATTTCACTGTGTCACAATTGATTAAGAAAATCGGCAATAACTGACAAGATAGGCACAAAATGGATTTTCATGTTGCTGGGATGAAGTATGGCTCCCAGCAATTAATGGTTTTAGTCATATTAGGAAGATAAATAATGCTATCTGACATTTCAGTATTTCACATTACACTAAAATTTTGTAACATTTGCTCATAATATGAGTTGAAATATGTTACCTAGAAAAAAAAAATCTTATCTCTGGAACAGTCAAACCCCATTAGAAACCTTAGGCTTGAAAAATCACAATGTTAACAGTTATATCCCCTAGCAAAGGTTTGCTTTCTTTAAATAGTGTTAAATTTAAACCCAGAAGCTCTAGTCTCTTTTGGAGTTACTCTTCCATAGTGCATTGAGCTTGAAAGGGAAATTTAGAGCATGGAATGTACTGTGCCATTACTGAATGCTGGTAAGAGAAACGCCATGGAGAACTGTAGAAACAGAGGAGCCTTCAAAATGAAATCACATCAGGGATACTTATGATCTCTAAAACTGCTTCTACATTCTGCTTTATTAAAGAAGCTCCTAATTTTACTATGACCCCATAACCCACTATTGAGAAATAATTTGATTATTTTAAACCTCATTCTAGTTGGCATGTTTGCCTTTTTCCTAGCTGGATATATGCTACCTGAGTACCATTCTTTTGGGAAAAAAAGAAAACCTGTTTCTGGACCTGAATTTTCAGTTACTGTTTGTGTGAAAAGCTCCTCTGATTTCAGCATTCTTACTCACATAAGTACAGTTTTATCCTGGAAAATACCAATGCGTTCCAAGCAGTAATAGGAATCAAGAACAAATATGAGAACAGGATTTTTTTCTCTTGCGTGCTGCTAATTCTGTTCCAAATTCATTTAGTAATGTGGAAGAAAATGTGATTGCTTGTCAAAGCACAGATGTGGTTTTTTGTTGGGACAGTGCACAGAGCATTCAGAAGTGTCATGTTTAGCTGAGGGCAACAATGCTTAGTGTCTCAGCACCCAACTCCCACTGAATTTCAACAAGAGTGAGCAAACAACCTTCCCCTGGGCTCCAGTGAAAATCCTTGGCTTAGTATCCAGTCTGAGCTGCAGTTTCACTTGCAGGAAACAAGCGGGTTTTTTTGAGGTCTTTTAAGGTATTGTTCCCTGAAACAGCAGAAGATAATCTGAGCACACAGAGAGTACTGAAAAATCTGTTAGCAAAATATGTTACTTTGATAAAGATTGTCAGGATTATTGAGTACAATAAACCTTTCCAAATCCAAGCCATAAAGAAAATATATAATCATTTACACGTGCCAAGATACAATTTTATTGCTTCCCAGATAACACTGCATTTAGGCTTTTATTTAACTTGAGGGTACTGTAAAAGCAAAACCAGTTCACTTTTAAAATATTTGCTCTACTGTACGTTAGTGGGAGAGGTAGGGATTTTTCAGACATTGCTGGCAATGTCACAAGACGTGCACCCCAAAAGCTTAGTGGTGGTGCCAGCAAACACATGCCATTTGTCAGACTCAGCAATCTACATTTAATTATCTTCAACCGCAAGATGCAAAATATTGCACCATGGTTCTTCTATGACCTTATAAAAATGACACTGTTCACAGAGGTCACAGTTCTGCACTGTCTCCTGATGATTTTCACAAACGTGTTGAACTGCTGAAGTGTCTCCCAGCCTGGGAGTCTCAAAGCTCCCCTCTGGATGGATGGTCATGGGACCAGGGTGTGATGTTTTACACCAAACCTTCCAGGAACCTCCCAGAGAACGCTGCTGTGGAGTCCTGATCTCCCAGTACTAGTGTCCAGAACAAATTCTAGTTACAGCTACTATGTATAATGCACTTCTTTTTGGCTTTTCTTTTTATTTAATGAGGTGACAAAGAACAGTTGGGGTTGTATGTCCAGATGCTTTTAGAAATGACCATCCCAGTGCTTTGGGAACTACTGGCTTTAGAGGCTTGGTTTGTGTTTTCACATCATCTCTCTGCTAACCTGTATTAGTGTTATTGCACCTTCACAGTATCAAAAAGAAGTATTGGTTTTATTGTGCTTCTTTTAAAACCAGTACAGTTAAAAACAACCAAACTTAGAGAAGTCGGTTATATAAAAATATACATGTAACAAATCACATTATACAGTAAAAAATAAAGCACCTATGTGGAAAGCTTCCCCCTTGTTTGGAAGGAGAGCTGTCTTTAGAGTTGCTTCAGTAACATGTACTTATAGGTATATACACACAAACCCAGAACTTCAGCCACAAGAATCTGTCCTCGTAGTGGCAGAGGAGACAGAAGGCCCAGAGGGGTGATATGTCTCATTCCTTCTCCATCACAGAGCTGCTGCCATTCACACTGCGTGAACAAGAGCAGGGCTGGGGTAAAGTGTGAAAAGCAGGAGATAAATTATGCTCCATGTGGCACAATTCCTCCCAGGAAGCAGCAAGGCCAAGGGCCCACAAACAGATGTACATTACCCTGTTGTGGAAGGAGCAGCTGCCAGGCTGGACTCTGCATCCCTGGCTGGGAATGCCAGGGTCAGGGACAAGGCCACCTGTGCATTTGCACATTGAAGCAGGAGCCAGGGGGCTGCTGGACACTCCTGCAGCAGCACTGACCCAACTGGCACACAGAAACCGTGTGGAGACAAAGCTGGTATCAAACTCTTCTCTGGGCAGGAGGCTCAAAGGGTTACCTCTAAACTGTTACATGCTAGTAGAAAAGACAACTAAATAACTTAAGTCTGCTTAAACATTAGGGTGCTAATCCTAGGTGCATTTCACTATGGCAAAAGTGGGTATTTGAAGAAAACACTTGGCTATTAAAGATTTTTGCAATGTTTTTAGAAGTGCCTTTTCCATGTCAGGCTCTAACCTATTCAGAAAAGTTACCTTCTTAATTTTTTCAAAAATAAAACTGTAGTAACTATAGATTGTATTTAACCATGTGAAAGGAGTAAAAAATCTATTTCTAGGTGGTTTCTGAGGTAATAAGCTGGCATGTTAAAAATAATATTAACGCAAGTCATTCAGTTGTGAGTGTCCCTTGCCCATCTTCCCTCCAGGAGGGGATGGACACAGTGATTTCAGTAAGGTGGAGAAAAGATGTGTGGCACACTGGTTGGCACACTGTATCATAACTCATCATGGTTTCTTGTGAGGTCCTCCCCATAATTAGTAGCTTGACTTCCAACAAACATATTCCAGTTGTCTAGAACCTCCTCTTTCGTTAGTTTTTGATCCTGGTAGAAGGAAAAAAGAAAACCTCTGTAAGAATATTTTCAGAACTAAGTCAAAGACACACCAGCACAGACTTGCAAGAGCCCTGGGAAGCAGACAGCTCTTCACAGCAGCAGACTGCAGGTTCAGCAATCATTTTTAGCTGTCCCAGTGAGTGAAATCTGGGCCTCAGTGGAAGACAGCAGTCCCACAGGCTTCAGGTAGGTCAAACTGCTAACTGGAAGTTCTTTGTAATGCCAAGCAGTAGTTTAACAGAGGATTACCTGGTACACAGTTTTGCCCTGTGGTTTGCTTCATCTTCCTGACTGTAAAAACACAAATCCTCTGGTGCACTTTGTGGAAGGTGGTTGCTTATGTTAGCAGTTTACTTTCTGTGTTCGGAGCATTTTGGCTTTCAGGTCCCAACTTTGCTTGCATTACCCTTCTGAAGGCCACCATCTGGAATATACTGTTCCTCATCAGAGCCAGTGTTTAAGTGAAGGTATGTGCTTGAATATAGAACTGAGAGTGGTTTTGCTACCCCTACATTTGAGTACAAGGGGTATCTAAATGTAACTTTGTTTTCCTCTTTTAGTCTATATTAACATACAAACGTAGTGACCACTCTTAAAGGAAAAAGAGTATTTTTTGCTGTGTTAAAATAGTGATAGTTTCTCATCTCACCTAATGAAAGCCAGGGGACCTTCTAGAGCTGATAAACTGTATTTTACTACTTAGTAATTTCAACACTACCAACTGAAACTGGCATGGAAACATTAATCCACTAGCAAGTCTAGCCTCTAAAGAAAAGTTATTAGGAATAAATTCTTGCAAGCTGGTATTTTAAAAAACCCACAAGACCCTATATAACTTCTTTAAAAAAGCACCACATACCTTGTCTACATCAGATTCGTAGACTAAGTGCCTGGCTTCAGCTAGTGCATGGTCATAGTCCTGGGGGAGGATCCAGTGCTGGATCTCATCTTTGTCCATCTTTCCATCCTTGTTGAGATCACGAAAATCTGAAAACTGCTCACGCTCTGTAATCACCCAGTCGGGCTCTGGTCCACCCTCTTCATTCGCAAACATATCAGCTGGAGAGGAAATAAGGGTCTTACTTGGGTCCTATTTACTTTGCAAATTAAACACAAAATAAAGATATTTTCACAGTGTTCCTCAGAGGGGACTGAACTTTTCACTCTTTGCACAGTGTCTCTGTACAGAAAAAGAAATGTGGGGTGTAGATAGAGTAGCTCAATCTGCTCTCGGGCCTATTTCTTCACTGCTGGTGGTTCTGCCCATTCTCACAGAACCCTGTATCATACCTGTGCACTCCTGGGGCTAACATGTTCAAAGGCCATCATCTGAACTTCAGAATGAACAAAATCCTCTAAGGATCTTTAGTTGAATAGCAGACTTAAGCTTTAGTGCTAGGCTTGGTCACATGGGGAGAAAAGAACTCAGCCATTTTATCTTGTCCCTGCCAGCAAATGTCTTTGTGGATAAGATCAGACTCCAGCCAGCAGAGTGATTACAGGAAAAAAGGCACAGGGGGAATTTAGGCAAACAAAAATTGCTAAATGGAACCTGCATGCATTTGTACTGCTTTTAGAGAAGTCTTGTGTGAGAGACATTCAGCTTAGGAGATCAGTTCTCTTTTAACCATGCAGTGCTGCAGCACATTCCAGCAGAAGACTCTCTTCCAGGAAGAGACAGAGCTGGAGAAGTCACGAGACATGGTGCATTGTGTGAGGAGCCACAGGCACAGGGCACTGTCACAGACTGGCACCTGGGGAGGGAGCACTGCTTGTGACAGGATGCAGAGATTACACACACGAGCTGCTCTGCACATCACTCCTGTGCTACCTTTTGGGAGCACTGGTAGGACCATGCCAAAGTGGCAATTGCTTTCTGCATAAACACAGGAGAGCAGCAGTGATTGTTAAAACAAACTGACTTCTAGATGTTCTTTACATCACAGGGGTTTCCAAATCATGAGTGGTGTGTCTATGTCATTCTTCTGGTCACTGTGGCCAACCCTTCCCTACTCATCTCATTCCTCAAGCCTTCCACTTCTCTATTTAGAATTAAAGCCTGCTTTGTGATACTACTCCTCTCCTTTCCAGTGCCTTTTGGATTTGGTTTTCAAGGATGTGCTAAGGAAAAGTGTACCCACATGGATGGTGTGAGGGTCAGAGGCTGGCTGGTATCTGTGGGAAACAAAAATGCTGAATTCAAAGGCAGGAATAACCCGCCCTGACCCTGCAGTGTCCCTGAAATACTGTTACCTGCCATGCACAGTGATAGTTTAGTTCTCTCTGCTCAACATTTTTACAGGTATTTTGCTCCGCCGGTTGTGTAAATCTAAACCAAATTTTGCAAAAGACAAAATGGGAAGAAAGAAGGGAAAGGAGGGTGGGATCATTCTATAAGCTCCAACAAATCTTCCCAACAAATACTCCATCTAGAGACTGAAATTTTTGGACTTCTTTTTGTTGCATCTTATAAACTACCGAAGAAGACATTTAGTTTTCTGTTCGTTTCTTAATCCCAACTTCATCAAATTTTTAAAAAATTACATCTGAAAAAGTAAAGTAGGAATATTTTAAGCATAGTTTTCTCAACTCAGGAAGAAACTTCAGACAACACATTCACTTTCTTTTTTCATTTTTTAAAGCGCAAATTATATTGTTTATTTGAAGCAACTGACATGTCCTGTCAATTTGATTTTTATCATCCTTGCCAATGTGGGGTGATCGTGACTAGAACATTCTATGTTCCTATCTATAGAAGACAAGAAAAACCAGCATTCACATGGTAACAAATGTTGACAATTACCTTATAATTATATGTAGGTAATGTCACTGAATGAACTGAAATTACTGTGGAAATTATGCTGCTCTGTTATTTCAGTCATAGATGAATAGCATTCACTTTCTGGGCTAAATATAATTTACAAGGAACAGAACCCCCTGCCATTAATTAGCGTGTGTATATTGTTCCTGATTCTATGTGAAGTGATCTTTATAGCACCACTAGAAACAGAAAGCTTCATCCAACTTTGCACTAATGCCTTCTTAGTGCTACTTTCTGGATTTAAAACTCATCAAAATGTAATGGTATCATCAGTACAGAAGTATGGGCTTTACTTACTAATTAAACTAGAAAAAAAACCTAGTAGGAACAAGGTGAACTTTCTGTTTTTGCAATGGTTGATTCCCAGGTGTTTTGGATATTTGAGAACCATCCAAACCATCCAAAACCATTTATTTGGGAAAAAACTAATTCATTTTCTGATCCTCCTGCATTTCTAAACAATGCCTTCAAACAGCAGTCAACATGGTGCAATATACAAAGAATATCCTTGCCATGAAAAATATTATTCCAGATTCCCTTCTTTTGTTCTCATATAACTCTTACCTGAGTTAAGTAAGAACAAGAGAAGAATTTTGTGCTGTGAAGCATGAGGAACTCTTCCTGGTCATGTTGCTATCTACCTAAAATGAAATTAAACTTTCTGGGTTGGATGGTCGGTATAAAATAGTTAAACTGTTTTGTTCAACTCTGGGTAGTTAATGCTGCTGCCAATTTGAGAGAAGTTGGAAAAACGGATGGGAGATTATATAAGAAACAAGTAACAGCACTTACCAATGTACTCATCTTGATCCACAAAACCATCCTCGTTTTTGTCTATGTCTTCTAAGGTTTCCTGGAAAACAGTTTTGCATGAAAGTTATCAAGAAAAAACTGAGAGCTCTGATTACCTGCCTTTGATAATTTAATGTTCTGGGGCCTTGACCTGCCCCTGTACACAAGTGAATGTAGTCTCACTAAATCCAGTGGGACTGTTGTTTACACAATGAATATAAAAATATCCTTTCATGTTGAAAATATTCCCTGTATGAATGAACTGCTTATGTTAGGGGCAGATACCAGCTTGCATGAAGCACTCAGCTGTTGCATGTCAGCACACCCTCCTTTTATTTTGGTTTAAGTCTGTGCCCCAAGATTGTTTCTTGATTCCATTTAGGAGCTGTCTAAGTGCACTTAAAAAGTCTTTCTTATGTTGAGACTTCTAAACCAAGTGAGTATCATGAAAGGCACCCCTTTCTGCTCCCCACTTAGCTATTATGTGTGTGTCTCTTTCTAAACCCTGCCTGGAAAGGTGAGAGAAGCCTTCAAAGTTCACCCATAAAAATAGAAACAATGGCATTGATTTTGCTTTGCTTACTAAGACAACAATGTTTTTCATGTGCTCAAACTCCTCTGGGTGCAGGAAAGCAGTGAACTCTTCACGAGTGGCAGCCAAGTCTCCATCCAGATCTGCAGCTTTGAATCGTCTTTCATCTCTGGGCAGCATTTTTTTAAAACTGTGCTGATCAGTCGCATCTTGGAATTCTTCTGGATTTTCTGCAGACAAATCAAGATGATCTCAGAGGTGTTTTCCTTTAAAACGTACTAGCAAAACAAAGCTGTTTGAGTCTAGAAATAAAAAGGTTTATTGCCAGAATAGCTGTTGTTCTAAATGGAAATTCTCTTCCCCATGAAGTTTTAAATTCAGGGGTCAAATACTTGGTTTGATCTTTAAAGGTGACAGTAGTAGGAGGTAAATTTCTAAGCAAGCTTTCTGTTACAAACCAGAATAATGGATTTTGCAGTATTCCCTCACAGATTTTTATCTGCCTTTACAAGCACCACTGAGGCAATATTTGGGGTAGACTTCATTCACATAAGTTTTCTTCTCCTTTGGAATCAATATGATCCACACAACTTTTCAGTTTCAAGATGAGCAAACGAAGGAAATGTGATTTCAGAAGGTGGCAGACTGACTGAAATTATCTCAGTGCTACGCCTCTGCTACAGGGAACCTAACAATTATTTTCACTTTAAAACAATGGCATTTTTTCAGAGTGTTCAGTGGCATAAAAGGAATGGTATTTGATATAATTTTTAAAATAGGAACATTAAACTGACTTTAAAAATGAAAAATACTCATAACAATTTCACAATTCATGTGTTGGGAGACAAACACAGGTGAAAAAGACTGGGCCAGGAATTACAGATGGGAATTTTAAGTATTCATTAACACAAGCCCACAATGCTGCTCTCCAAATCTTGGGGCTTAGAGGAAGCAAAGACAAAGGGCTGAGAAGGGTTCCAGGAATAATTCTGCAGGGACTGTGTGTCAAATATTTCCTTTCACAGATGTAACAAACTCCATTTAAATCTAAAGGTAGGCTTTGGAATTATTACTGCTACAGGAAGCTTGCTCTAGAAACTGCCTCTGTGGTAGGTAAATATTGTTTTCTCATTTCCAGTAAGTATAAATGGTCAATTAATACTGATTTGTTGCTCTGTCAGTATTGCCCTTTAGCTTAAGTGATCTCTTCTCCTCCTCTTCCTTCATTAACTTATAAAAGCAAAGGGAACGTGGAAGGGAGTGGGGGAATTCAGGTATATTTTTTAATAAATGTTTATTTTGCCTGATTTGTTAAGGATTTTCATTTGCTGTTGATCACAGTCTGAAGCATGTTATTCTGCAAGAATGATTTTAATCAATAACTTTGCTATGGCTTAGACACAGACTACATTTTTAACAACTAGACTTAGGATTTCAGAGAATAAATTCACAAATACAGTTAATTAGACAATATATTATTTTTTAATTAAAGTACCCTTTTCAATGTTAAAAAATAATATATTTCTAACTGAAGGAGACTTTAATTCAGCTGTGTCAGTATATTTAATGATACCTCTACAAAACCTTCTGGGTGCTGGTGACCCATGTGCAAAGGGCTGCAATAAATAACTAAAAAGTGCTTTTGACCTCTGAGCATCCATAAAATTTAATGTGAGCTTCAAGAGTCCTAAATGTGACAACAACCTCCAGCTGACTGCAAGGCAAGAAATCATTTTTTATAATCTCAAAAATCCTTGATCACACAATCTGTCCTCTTACCTAGATAATAACCATATGTGGCTTGTTTGTATTCTTCCCAGGCAATTTTATCATCCTTGTTTAGATCATAGTCTTTCCAAACTTTAGCCACATTTTCATAGATGTAGCGTTTCTGTACTCGTTTAATCCAGGTTTTTAATTCCTCTGTTGTGATATAGCCATCTTTGTCGTCATCTATTCTATCCACAATCTTCCTGTAAAAAGACATCAGCATCTTTAAAACCCAACTGCATGTCAGGCCAATTTTAGTAATCTTTATCTGGCCCTGATTTTCCACAAAAACGAGGCGCCCCAAACTCCTAAAGCTGTCCTACTGGTTAAGGCTTCCCTGCATTTTATACATCATCTCAAGGAATGCGTCTCTGTTCGTTATTCAGCATTGCTATGAATAACTCAAAGGAAACTTGCACAGCCAAAATCAGTGAGCAGCAGAGAATACCTGGCTTTCTTTTTCTTAGGTTGTGCCTCCTGTCTTAGGGGCATCTGTTCTTCACTGCCGACAGGGAGTAGCCATGCTGGCTCAGAGCAGGAGACACCAACTTCACTACAGGACAAAGCCTGAACTCAAACTTGCTGGAGGCAACCAGGGCAAAAATCCAGGACTTGCTGGACACCTGCAGTTTCTCCTTTGGCTTTCCAGCAGGCTGACATCAGGGTGAAGTGATGAGTGTGTAATGCTGGGGTGTACACCAGGTACAGTCTCCCCTTCCATGCCTGTCCCTCCCCTTGTTTCTTTTCTTTGATTCCCCATGGAACCCAGTATTGCTGGTGTTGCCAGCAATGCCTGTTACTCACTAAAGCACTATCAAGTCTGCAGCAGGTCTCCAGCCACTGCTGGCAGCTGGGCTATAAACCTCTGTCCAGTGTAAAGCTGCCAGCACTGCTGAAATCAGCGGGAGCGAAACATTCTGCACACAGCTGCAGTTCAAAAAAATAAAAAAGGACAATGCTCTCTCTACCATTTATGTTCTCTGCAACTAATCTCCCTGCAATTGATAAACTCCACCATTTTGGGGCCGAGCTTGTAAAACTGCCTTCTGTGCCTGCTCTTGGAATTGAGCACATCCACCTTGGCTCTCTGGCACATCCAGGCTGGCTTTGGGCACATCAGCACCCTTCACCCTGCCCATGAGGCGCAGGGGCAGCCTGCCTGCAGGTGCCCTGTGCCTCACCCAGTGGCCAGCTCATGCCATGCCTGTGGAATACTGACGTGCCATTGGAATGCAGAGGGAAGAGTAGGAGCTGACTTGTCTGAATCGTGACTTGACACTCAACAGGAGAGCTCCCTAAACCTCAGGGAAAAAGATCTGCACTTCTAAACATGCTTTTCAATTCCACATCTTGGTTCTCCACAAAGAAACCACATTTGGCCAACTGGAACTGCCCAAGTAGTGAAGCAATGTCTCTGCCCAAGCCTCTGCTACAGAAGTGGCTGCTGAAATAGCAGCAGCAGCTTCTGCTGAACTTCCAGCAATCTTGTGTGAGTCTGATAGTATCAGACTGACTTTATGAACATGCTGTTTGAGTTATGGGGCAAAAAAGGGGCTGCTGAAATTCCTTTCTGAATTAGTGAAGTGTGGATTAACTGACTAGAAAACCTTTTCTCTTCTGTATCCATCGGTTGCCAGGGGTCCCTTTCCCTGCATGATGGACTCTACTTGTCACCAGATTTTCCCCACAATGAATTTAATTTTTTTAACTGGTATTTCTTTCTACTGTTAAGGTAACAAATGATTATGCTGGTAGCTCTTGGCAATGTGTAACAAGAAAGAAGTCAGGACTGTGTACCAGAAAATGTTTCATGTCTTCTCCTTTTCACCTGTTTTTATAGGTCTATTGCATCCGTGTGCACTATTCCACTCCACTTCTCAGCTGAAGCTGGAGACAACAAAACAGTCTTGGGGACAATAAAACAAGTCTACAGGCTCCCAAAGGAACAGGTAAAAAGCTGTTGTGTGCACTTCACTTTTTACTGTTATTATTGGGATGACCAATGTGCTGCCACATTTCTTAAGCAAGGTAAAATGCCTGATAAATACAGCAGCCTGCACTCTGGTTAGAGCAGCAGACTGTGTTTCTGTTTTCTCCCAGAAATCATTTTAAAATAGCTTTTAATAAAATCTGCCTTCTTCCTAAGAGCAGTCACTTGCTGAGAAGTGACTCTGTTTGTAAACCCCTACAGAAGTCGCCCATAACAAAAATGGGGAGAAGGGGTTCAGCACATGACTATTAAGTATTAAGCCACAAGATGTTTTTTTAATCCTCTCTTTACCTCCCAGTGTGCTGCTATCCAAAATTACAAGGTTGGGGAATGCTGGAAGTTATGAAACTTTCCTAAAGGCCCCCCAGGAGCCACACCCCTGATGCTGAGATGCACAGTGCTCACCCACAACGTGTCCTCAGAGGGCCACTTCAGTCACCTCCATTTAAAAGGTAATTATTGACTGTGGCTGAACTTTAACGTGCCTGTGTCACCCCTCCAAAGGGCAATCAGCGAGATCAATGGAAGTTAAAACTTCTTCCCTTGCTTTACAATTTGTAAATATTGTTTAAAAGCACCTATATTGTTAAATATTGAATTATCTGTACTAGTAAGTGCAGACCAGTATTAGGAGGGCATGTCCATTTTGGTGACACAACTCATGAGACTCTAGGTCATAGTCACGCATGCTGAGAACGTAGTTTCTTTTGCTACTTCTTGAAACAATGAGGATGAAGTCAATCATTTCTGGTCATCACTTCATCTGTTTACTCACTGAGACATGTAAATAGTAGTGACAGCTTTGAGAAGGATCAAGAGGTTACTCAGTAGGATTGTAGTGCTACTGCTTATGGTAGGACTAGACCGAAAATTAGCAAGTGCCACTCCCTGTGGAAGAGAAGGCGGGGGGGAATCTTAGTGAGAACACGCAGGTATTTCAAACAATCTTCTTCGTGGTAACTACATTAAAGGATCTTTGTTTAACTCCTATTAAATTTAGTTCTGCTTAGTGATCTGGCTTCCTGTAGGTGTAAAGGAGGGAGAAGCAGTAAAGTCCCTGCCCTTTGCATCAAGAGCTGCATGGAAGTCACAGCAGCTGAAACACTGTACACAAAGAAGTCACAAGTGGGAAGATGCTTGAAGTGGGCTTGTAAACCTAGCTGTAGAGAAGGAATGGTTTAAACTCGATGAACACTGACATGGTGGAGGCAAGTGTCCCAGAGGCAGGGAGCCACAGCAGCAAAGCCCTGCAGCAGCAGGTCCAACACCTGCTACAGCAGCTCCCTCTGTGAGGTTATTGCTCTGGGGCCAGAAAAGACAGCAGGGAGAAACACCAAAGCCATGATTTGTTGGCTGCTCCTTTGCAAAACCAGCGGGGTGAGAGAAGTTGAAACCCAGAGGTTCGACCCGCAGGCCACTCTGGAGTACAGGGTCCCACACTGGGGTACAGAGCATCACACTGGGGTTCAGGGCACCACTCTGGGGTAAAGCACATCACAGTGGGGTTCAGACACCACTCTGGGGTACAGAGCATCACACTGGGGTTCAGGGCACCACTCTGGAGAACAGGGTCCCACACTGGGGTACAGATCATCACAGTGGGGTTCAGGGCACCACTCTGGGGTACAGGGCATCCCACTGCGGCTCAGGGCACCACTGTGGGGTGCAGGGTCCCACACTGGGGTAAAGAGCATCACACTGGGGTTCAGGGCACCACTCTGGGGTAAAGTACATCACAGTGGAGTTCAGACACCACTCTGGAGTACAGGGCATCCCACTACGGCTCAGGGCACCACTCCGGGGTACAGAGCATCACACTGCGGTCCAGGGCACCACTCTGGGGTACAGAGCATCACACTGCGGTTCAGGGCACCACTCTGGGGTACAGAGCATCCCACTGCGGCTCAGGGCACCACTCCGGGGTACAGAGCATCACACTGCGGTCCAGGGCACCACTCTGGGGTACAGAGCATCACACTGCGTCTCAGGGCACCCCACTGCGGCTCAGCGCACCACTGTGGAGTGCAGGGCCCCGCTGTCCCCTCGGACACTCAGGCAGCCCCAGGCCGCCTCCTCCGCCCCGGGCCCAGCTCGGGCCCTCCCCCTGCCACGTCTCCCGCCCGGGCCGGGCGCTCACCCCAGGCGCTCTCGGCTCTCCTCCGGGCTGAGCTGGTCGAAGCTCCGCGCCTCCTCCTTGCCCAGGAAGGCCTCGTGGTCGTACTGGAAGCCGGGCCGGTCCTCGTGCTGCGCGGCCCCGGGCCGGGCCCGCTCCTGCCGCGCCGTGGGCTTGCCCAGCGCGCCCGCCGCCAGCAGCAGCAGCAGCAGCGCGGGCAGCGCCTTCAGCGCCCCGCCGCCCGCCATGCCCCGCCGGCCCGGCTCTCGCACCCCGCTCCGCTCCGCTCCGCTGCCCGCCCGGCCCGCCGCCGCCCCGCCCCGGCCCGCTCCGCCCCCGGCCCGGCCATTGGCAGCGCGCCCGGCCCGGCGGCGCCACGTCCGCACGGGGCCCGGGCGGCGGGGCCGGGGCCGCGGGTAGAGCGCCGCCGGGGCGCCGCGGGCAGCCCAGGGGTGCCGAGCCCCGCGCCGGAGCGCCCCAAGTTCAGCCTGACAAACACCGCGGCAGCTCGAAACAGCGGCTCGGGGCTGGCCCGCCGCCGCTGCTCGCTCGGCCGGAGCGCCGGGCTGGTGATGGCTGCTGCTGTCAGCCTGAATCGGTTGGGAAAGGACAAAAGTGTGATTTGAACACAAACAAACAGACCCCTCCACGCCGTCTTGAGTGGTGATGCCCCAAAAGTGCGAGGGGAAAAGGCTGCCCGCACTCTCACAAAGGATATTTATCGTGATAGGGTCACTGTCACTATAAGGGAACCGAACTTGGGATTCTGAAAATGTGGGAGACGGGAAGCCCAAGCCATACAGCAAAAGAAAAAGTTTTTGTTTTGCCTAAAGTGAAATTTATTTTGTTGACACTTGTGAAAGTCTCTAGGCAGAGGTAATTGATTCCTTTTCCCAGTATGACCCTTTTTCCTGTGTTGCACAGGTCATTCACAGCTCCAGAAACAGAGTGCAGAGGAGGCTGTCATTGTGTGACACAATGCATCGAGGGGTAATGACCCTGTCGCTAAGGGGTCCTGTGGTGAGCTGTGCTCCACCACCAAGGCTGGTCCGTCCATTGTCACTTTTCCAAATTGCAACAACTGGTTTGTCAGCCCAGCCCACAGGGTGTACAAACCACATCTGATGTGGCCTTTGGGTGTACCACTAACACGGATGTGCAGGACGCTGCACCAGACCACAGCTTCCCCTTGTGCTGTTGTTACACTCGTAGAACTCCTTTTGACCCAAACCTCATATACAGCTGAGCTGTGCCAGGTAGAGGATTTGGTTGTAATGACCACAGAAATGTGGTGTTGGAGATTTCCACGTGTGCTGTCCTCTGCCTCTTGTGACTCGTGCAAAGAGTAAGTGAGAGCCGTGCGGGGCTAGTGCTGGTTTGCCTCAGAACCATTGGCGACAGCAGCAGATTTCAAAGGTTTAAACAGTCAGATATGTTGGTTTGTTAGTTAATTAGACAGAGAGGGACACTAATGCACCCCCCGGAGCTCAGTCACTCGGTGGGCCTGGGCAGTCTGTCCTCTGGGGCTGTTTGTGCATCCACAACTGAGCAACTGCTCCAGTGCCATTTGGTGGGAGCTGAGATGTGCATGTGGCAGCTTGAAAATGGCTCAGCTGATCAGACCAGCTGTGTTTGAGTTTCCAAAGCTAGTGAGATGTAATCCTTCTGCTGTGTTTGGGTTTGTTTATTTGTTTGTTATTAAGCATCTACCTTCAAAACCAAGTTTTCATTAACATATTCATGTTTGTGTAATAATTGTGTCTTGGTCTTCTAACATTCCTGTCTCTGCTTCCTTCATCTATAATATTGAAATTAACGTTATTCCAAAGGTGTGTTTGTGCTGAGGCGCTGAATTTTTACTTTGCATATCCACAAGTGCCAGAGTGTGCTGCTAGTTAAGAGACAAGTTATTTGCATGGGTAACAGGTGGGCTTTACTGCCCATTCACCCCATCAGTGTTGTAATCAAACATCAGCTTGATGCTTGATCTTAGCAGCAGAGGGGTATGAAGTTATTTGAGGGATGTGGAAAATGAATTTCTATGTTTTGTTGTCAGAACAATTTGGAGGCACTTCTGTGAGGAGAGCTACAGTGAGAGCAATGCGGAATGGGCTAAGTGCGTACGTGGCTGTTCACTGGAAAGCCTCCAGACACTGGGAGGCTTTGCCTCAGGGGTATGGGTTCTGCCCGTCGGAACATTTTAATTTTGCCCCGTGTTTGGGTTCCACAGTGAGAAGGAGCCCTGAAATGCAGTGGTCTTATGAAAGATAGGAAATCATGAGTGTCCTGATCCCTCCAGACTTGGTTCGGGACCATTGGTAATAACAATAAAGATTTGATTGATCCAATATGACTTTTTGTGGAAAAAGAATGATATTGCTATTACTTGTCCTTAGAGGGCTGAAGTCTGAGGTTGTAATGCTGAGAATAGGCTGCACATTCAGTCAGAACAGTTGTTGATCTGGTCAGTCTTAGCATTGCCAGATCTTTGTATCACTCAGATTAACATTTACAGATTTTGCTGTTGGACTGTCGTGACCTTGAACTCTCAATCCTCTGAGAAGACATGCCTTCAACTCCTTTTACTCAATTCACAAAATGGTAGTTTTCTCTTAAGTCCTTTATCCACTATGCCTGTTTCTTAAAATATTTGTATTTTCTGGTTTAGAGATATTACTTCGGATATCTCTGAGAGAAACTTCCTGCTCTTGAATGATTAATTAGTTTTAGAGTTTGTGGGGCTATTTTCACCATGGCCACCTCTTTCAATAAGGCATCTGAGTTTTATACACGTAAGGTTTCTTTGAAACATTGCAAAATACCAGATCTGCAACATCAACAATGTTTTTTAGCAATACATTTATGCAGGAGCAGGCATGCTGGGTAGTTCATAAGCTTTTAATGAAGCGCTGGCAGATATTAGGGTTTTATGGGCTGGAAAACAGTGCGAATCAAAGAGCTTTGCTTACTGTTTATAGCATTTTTCCTCTGAATCTAACAATATTTATCTCACTTTTTCCATCTTGCATTTTGCTCTTCACATATTTACTTTCCCTTTCACTGATATATTTAAAGCCAACAAACTATTTTGTATGAAATATATTTGGAGTTACAATATTCCTGTTACCATGGGTGTTCAGTCACTGGGATAAAGCCCAAAATGACTTATTTCACATCTCTCTTTGTCTTCAGTCTGCCTTTATCCTGATGAGGTTACACATATCTTGCATCTTTAGCCAGTGTTTCTGGACATCATTAATTGTGACTTCCCTGAGGCCGTGCAAATGGTCCCTAAGGGCTGCTGTGCTTTTGGACTGCCTGCTGGCTCATACCTGCTCTTGTCTCACTTCTGAAGCTCTCCTCAGAGCATCCGTCTATCACTATGTTTTTTCTAGTTCTATCTGCTTAAATAGTCAAAATATTTGATGGCATTATAGTATCTTGGTACTACTAGGAGGTAAAAATATATGTCTGAGAGAAGCAGATGATTTCTAAGTAAACAAAAGAACTTGTTTTTAAGAGAAGCTACAAATGGAAAAGATGACTTTTTTCTCCTCATTTCTACTGTAGTTTGTAAATCTGGAATAATCACAGTATTTCTCTACATGGAAAATATGGTTGGTTTGAATGGATATGAGACTTGTGTATGCCACCTCAAATTAAATTGTAGAAATGTATTTTGTGCTTTTCAGAATTATATTTTACATTTCGGTTAGCCTAATGTGGTTTACTCAGGTCACAGTATCAGCACTATTTTTAAAGCTTTGTCTTTTCCTGAGGATACAGAACACCTACTTCAAACTTGTTGCAAACTTTTCATTGACACCAATAGACTGCAGCTCGAGCTGTTTATTTAAAGTCCGGCTGAATTTTATTGGAAGTGTAACAGTATCAGTATTCCAGAATGAGCTTTTAAAGTCTAATTTACTTTGTATGACCTAGCATTAGATACGCTGTATTTTTACTTTCATCCAAATTCTGCTGGGTGCTGATTGCTCTCTTCAGCTTGGGTGTCCAAGAATAGATGGACTGTAACTTTTATCTCAGCTCCTGTGGGAAACCAAGCGGAGCACAATCAGATCCCAGCCTGCAAACAGCAGCAGAAACTTTGCAGGAGAGGAAGTAGGGGAACCTCCAGAGAACCACTTTGATTAGACTGTTTTGGCTTGTCCTGGCTAGCTGCTTCATCGCAACACCACAGCTTTTGTCTTTTTCTTAGCATGGGTGTAGTCTACATCCCTCTATCCTCCTTCTCTTCTGCTCATCTTTTTGTGCCTAGTTGCCAGAAGAAAGTTTCATGACATAATCTACCCAAAATAATCGTGGCCTGTGCTATCAAGGAAGCTGACAATCTCATTTTCTCTGTCTGATACACCCCTTCTCTTTCTCTTTGCCTTTCTCATCTGCTTGTACCTTAAACTCTTTGGCAGGGATTTCTACTGTTCCTGCTGGTTGGTTTCTGCTTACTGCTACTGGTGACTTTCTGCTGATTTTCTACTGAGCCTGTGCAGCATCTCTCTTCATTTGGATGTGGTTTGACTTGGTCCTGAAGGTGTCAATAAGCATAGTTAACAACAATTTTGGAGCACTCCAGAAGTTTTTCTTGTATCAGGAATCTTTGTGATTAGTGTTTTTTTTCGAACATGTACATTTTCAAGTGTATAAAAAGATCCTTTGCTTCTGACAGCGTGAATCCGTGCGCTGTATGTGCAATTTGCCCTGGTAATTACTTATGTATGGTGATAACCATAGCAACATCCCAGGTAGATAATGTCATGCAAATTACTGCAGCTCCAGGGATGGGAGACATTAATACAAGTATGTACTTGCACCCCTGGTCTTCAACATTTTGCAGTGACTTTCCCTCCCGCAAAACACGTTGGTTTAAAATTTCCTTTCCTCACTATGATCAGGAAGCAAAGGAAAACCTCTTGCTACGTTTCTTATTGGTATTCACAGAGGGAGGGGGGAGGATGGTCCTTCAGTGTTTCTGTCATGAATAATTTTGTATGCACGCTGGAAATTCCACGGTGTATGTAGGGCATAAAAGTCTAGAGACTTGGATACACTGCTGGGCCGTGTTGTGCTTAAACCCAAGTTCCTGCATTTGCAAACACAGAGTGTGTGCACGTGGGGGTGGAATCGCAGGCACAGATGTTTGGACTGAGGTGAAAATGTCCTCAAATCAGTTACAGAAGATAGGGGAGAGCAGCTTTGTTGCTCCAAGCAGACACTGCTGTAGCTGAATACTTATCAGGGCCCGTGCATTGTTAGTGAAATGGGGAAATAGCAGAGAAGGAGCTGGAAAAAGTTATCCCTTGTTTGGTCATAAGCAAGAACAACAAAATTAAATCTGTAAGAGACCTGATCTGCAATACACTAGTCCTTGTGTATCCTTAGAACCCTGGATGTATGTATGAAAGTAAGGTACATCTCCAAACAGTAACTGGAGTATTTTGTTAAAGATAGAGAAAAGCAGACAAGGAAATTGGTTAAGTAAAGATTTTGCTTTTTTTTTTTTTTTTTTTTTTTTTTTTTTTTTTTTTTTTTTTTTTTGTGAAGAGTGAAATTGTTGCTGAATTTGTTCTTCTTTGGACTTAAATAGTGAAAATGTGGTTTTAGTGCTGCAATCCATGCTGAAGTTGCTGATACTGAAAGCTGCACTGCCCCAGCCTTTAAATGAGGAAATACTCCAATAGAAGAGAGTGGAGATTAGTGGAGAGTGACAGAAAGACTGGTGCAGACAACCACCATGACAGCTGGATCACAGTTTGTAAGGGACATGATCCCAAAGCAGGCTGTGCTGTTCAGTGGGCCAGCACTGAATAGTCTTCATCATAAAAACATGATCTGTTTTAAACAGAACTGTGGGGGAGAGTGCAAACAAAATTATTGAAGTCACAAAGAAATTTTATTTGTGCTAAAGGCAGTAGACATGGAGGGTATTAATTAACTGGAGATTAAAATACTGCTAATCTGTATCCCTTGATATCTGTACAAGAGGATTTGCCACTTCTACAGGTCTGCCTGCAAATCCCAGATTGCAAGGTTTAATCTTTTCCCCTCTAATTTCTCTGTGATTTAACAGTTCAGCACTGCTCAGCTGTGCCAGCCTCCCAAGCAGTGCAATTTGAAAGGTGCCCATGTTCAGGTCATCCAGTTTGGTGTCAAACCTTGCCACAGCACCTGAAGTTATGGACACCCCTGATGTACACTGGAGTATTTCTTTCAGAGGAAACCACCTGTTAGGATGCCTACCTAAGAAAAACAAACTGCTCCAGAAAGAAGTATATAAGGACAGGCTTTTTAGTCATCTGACAGAAACTATTGAACCTAATTACCTGCAGGAGAACTTGCCTGTCTGCCTACTTTGCATTTAATGGATATTTCTTTGTCATTTCTATTTTCAGCATGTGATTGTCTGAGAATGGCATCTCCTTAAAACCCAAATCACATCGAAGAGAACAACAGGTGCCTTGGAATTACAGGGATGCCTGAGGCCCTGGCAAATTGTATACACACTTCTTCAAAATAAAATTTGTAATAACTGCTCTGCTACACCTACTGAAACCCTGATCACAGGCCAGTTTTTGACCAGTCCCAGAGTCAGAGAAAACACTTAACTAAAGTTATCCAGTCCTCTGCTTCCCATGGCTAGGATGTCTCCTTCAGGACTGAACTGACCTCCTCCTAAGTCTAGGGGATAGTGGGGATCAACACTGGCATAATTTTTGTTTCTTGGTGGCTTTGTCGTGAAAGTGCACCTCTCTATGGTTTTGATTTGCTGCTGTTATTCACAGAGCAAGGTATGATTAACAATGTTTAAAAGCAAAAAGGCTGCAAGCAACCTGAGCAATGGCATCAGCTGTTAATGAAACTCACAGCAATTGAAGATCTTAAAAGCTCATCTCAGAATCTGCTGACATTGCAAAGCTTCCCTCAGAGCTGCGGTACCATTCCAACACACAGGGAAAAAGTGTGCATGAGAAAAGATCTGTCTAGGTTAATGCCACATGCAGGGCAAGTGTTGGATTTAGTGACTCTGGTTCCCTGCTCTAGTGAGGGTGCAGCTTTCCTCCATCAGATTTTTTGGTTTGCTTTTAGCTAACCACACTAAGGGAAGCTGCCAGCATGTGAAACCCTGCTGTGTTAGCTAGCTGGGCAGATTGTATTTAACAGGTGGATATGTGTTATCAACAAGCAAAGGAAATAATGACATCAAAGTCACGTGTCAAAAAGGCAAGTGTTTAACAGTACTATTTGATGTATGTGATTTTATTACAGTCTTTTCTCCTCACTTTTTCTGCCTCAGCTGTTGCTCACCTTTGCTACTTTATGACACAAAGTTCAAGGATACACTGCATTATCACAGACATCAGTGGAGAGAAATTGGTTTGCCATTAATAAAAATTGTAAAACCAACCCTACAATAAGCCCTGCTTTTGGCCACGACCTCTGCCTCCTGGATGCAGCAGTGAAACACAGCCCACAGCTCTCCCCGAACATTTTTAACCCAGGGTTAAAATCTCCCTGTGCAAAGGTCAGCTGCAGAAAGAACTCATCACAGGGCTGAGAGATGCATAAGTGCTGGGGCTGCAGAGCTGCCTGGAATAGGATATGCAGGGGAATGGAGGAACTTGGCTCTTTCCTGGCTCTTCCATAGGGCAAAGAGGTCTCCTCAATGTCCACCAAAATCAGCTGAAAGCATCTCTGTAACTTTATTTTGCCAACGATGCGATGCAAAGCAAAGCCACGCAGCTTTTAGGGCAGGAAGTGCAGTTTGCTGGAAGCAATGTGAATTCCTTTTGCTCCTTTTTGCATCACTAATTTTTATTTATCACAGAAAATCATAAACTGCACATAAACTTAAATGCAGACATCATGTACATTACTGTGATAATAGAGAAGCCGTGCTCCTTTAACCAGACAGATGAAATAGAAATAGACATATTGAACGAGTTCTCCTCAGTGAAATGTTCAAATTCCTTCTTTTTTCCAAATCTTTAAATTCTAACTGGTCTGTTAAGGATAAAAAAGTATAATTACACTAAAATGTGCTTTCAAAAGACGACACATCAACGAAATTTCTTCAGACAACAGCATATGAATGTCCAAAGATTGGTTGAAAGCATTTCCTATAGGGTCGTGCACTCAGTATCTTTTCCAAGTTTTCTTGTAGATTGACTATTTGGAATTTACAAACCATTCCAGCAGAATACACAACAACTACAGTTTTGAATGTGTATAAATAGCACTCCTGTGAGTTAGGTTAGCTGCTTAAAAATATTAATTAAGGGAAGTCTACGTTTCCAGTTATTATTTTGTTTTGTACAAGGTCACAGCGTACCAGGGCTTAACCAATGACAAGTACAGCCAAATTCAATAGGCAAAGCCAAAACACCTATGGAAAAACATATTAACTAGTGCCAGAATTGTGAAGTGCAGATTTAAATAAACTGAGTTATGAACTGAAACTGGCTACAGTATAGTTGCAAATGTCAGTGAAGCAAACAAGCTCATTCTTTGCCTGTAAAGAGGCGTTGGAACACATCCTATATACAGTCTGTATTTAAATGTAAATATGGGATTACCTTTTAGGTTGTGAGACAGAATCATACAGGCAACAAACATTACATCTTGTGAGTGAAAACTGTTGTGTCAAATATGGCTTGATTAGTAGGGTTGATGGGCTTTATTCAAGGTTCTTAGAATTTATCTGCCAAGCATAAATAATTATTTAACAACTAATAGGGCGAGGCCAGAAATATAATAGCTTTTATGTTGAAATTAACATCAAGTGATCTGTAGACATCTGCTAAGCAGGCCAAATGTGGTCTATGTGCTGTATGTTTTGCCTCACTGCCTCAAAATAACAAGCAGTGCTTATATTTGGAGGGGCAGTTTTCCTTGTTGAAGTGGAAAAAAAATGTTCTGATAGAAAATCATTTGCACTGTTAGGATCAAATGTGTGACAAACATTAAATAGCCCTACAAATTTAAATAATGCTCCATGTTGAGATTTCAGCCTTGCAAATGCTCATTTCCTGATGTAAGCTTACTGCTGTTTGGAGGGAAACAGAAGTTCTGTCTTGTTAGAAAGAAAACAAAGCATCATGCAGTATATTCCAGCTCCTAGCTGTTCCAGCTTTCTGGGGCCCAGTAAGTGTGGGAGCCTGGGCTCCAGTGATTTTATTTTTTCCATAGTGACCAGAAGGGTGAGGGAATCCTTAGAAAAGCCACAGCATTAAGAAAGCCTGAAAAAGTTCCAAGTAGCAAAGACCCTTTCCAAGCAGATACTGGCTGTTGCCTTGCAGGGACCTGCATTGTGTGTGTGTGTGTTTGGGTGCTGTGGATGCCAGGACAGAAACTGTGCTTCCTTTCCTTGAGAGCACCACTGTTGGCATGGCCTCTTTGCTTTGCTGCCTGCTGCAGTTGGTCCGCTTTCAGGGCCAGCCATTCAATCTTTGGCATCTTCTCTAGAGGTCTTGGCCTTTCCTCTGTTTTAAAAGTATTAGAAGGAGGTTGAATTGCTGAGTGGGAAGTGTAATCTTTGTGAGGCCAGATCTAAAGATGTTAGTAAGCTCAAAGGGCTGTGCTGGCAATTTACTGTGTACTGTGCAGGAATGAATGAGAGACTCATATTCATTGTGCTTATGTATGCTCAAGTTCTTTATGTCCATATTTAGATCTATTAACACGATAAGATTAAGCCAACTTGGATTTCTTGACTGAACAAAGCACTAAATGGCAGAGCCTCAACAACAGACCCCATGAATGTGTGCTGCCACCAGCAGCATGACTAGCACTGGGGCTGAGATCCTGTGGGGTTTGGCAGCGACACAGAAGACACTGTTTTGAACAAGCTGGATTCCCTGTCGGACAGGAGCCTTGGCACCAACCTCCCTGTAGGCTGGCTCAGGCTTTTATGGGGGCCCTGGGCTCTGTGCTGGACTCAGTGTCTCTGCCCTAGGCTTTCCTGAATATCAGAGTGCAGCCTCAGGCTGCTCTGGTTCACCCTGCCAGGAGTCCCCGGGAGCTTGTCTGCCAGTTGGGTTAGCCAGAACACACAGTGCTCCAGCCAAAGTCAACTTCCCCCTGGGAGGGTGACCTCAGGGAGGAAATGTCAGATGCTGCCTGGGCCAGATTTCAAACCACACCTGGCCTTTCCTGTAGGCACACAGTTTGTGGTGATTGGGAGTGGGGCAGTGGCCCAGCCTCATCCCCAGTGGGTGCAGCTGTGAAAAGCAGGTTTGAAGGTAAGGAGCCATGGAGTGCCCAGGGGTGCTGTAACCAATCCCACTGGGAACAGAGGGCACACAGGTGCAGGGCATCAACAGGAGGGCATAAAAGGTTGGGCTGAAGAACAAGAAGGGCAGAGCTTGCAGCCTTTTGAAATGGTGTGGTGTTACTCTGGATGGGCTGAAGCCTTCTGGAATTGTGTGGTGACACTCTGGGTATTGTGGCTGTCTCAGCTGTGACCTATGCTGTGACACCTTCCCAGCAGGGATTTCCCTAGAAGTTAAGTGGCAGAAATTTCTGTCTTGTGCTGGCAGCTCTAGAGGACAGAGTTAGAGAACTAGGAAAAAACATCTGGAGGATGAGAGCTGTTGTATTTGCATTGGCAAATCATGAAGCAACAGAAGCACAGGAAAGCTTGAGTTGAAAGGGACCTCTAGGGGATCATGTAGCTCCAAACCCTGCCATGGGCAGAGACACCTTCAGAAGCCAAGTTTAGGCTGTGACGTTTTTCTTCACTGCTTCAAGGCAGATGAGAAGGAAGAAATTCTGTTTGTGAAGGCCTTATCTTAGCTTTGTGTATTGAAGTAGTCCACAAAGGAGTTTGGAGGGTTCTGAGGTGGGAATGCTTCAGGAATTTTGTTCACAGATGAGGCTCCTTGTCCAGCACAGCTAGGGTAGACAATATCCAGGCTGGATAGAGAGTGGACAGCCAGGTCTGTTGTTTGCACGTGGTGGCTCTGACTGCTGCAGGGACTGAGCATGGACTTCGTTCTTGGGCTTCATTACTGGTATTATCTGATGTGAATGAGGATGATTCTCTGTGCACTTTGGTCTTGGTTTTCTGAGGGAAATGTGACTTGCTGATTCCAAATAACAACATGTAAGAGCTCCTGTGATGAGGGTGTAACACAACCCATTCAGCTGTGCTTTGATGATTAAGCTACTGCTTTTAATAAAAAAGACATAGCAAGGCAGTAATTTCTATGCATGTTCCAGGGTGGTGTATTATTGCATTTTAACACTTGACATGAGTGTAATTTACACACAGTCACTGCTTTGTCTCCCATGAAAAACAAACTTCTACCAGCAGATGCAAGAAATCTACTAAAGATTTCATGTTATTAATGTTTACAGCATTTGTTGTAGTGCTGCCTGTTAATTACCACATTTAAGAGTGTGCCCTTCTGCTGTGAGGGGTAGGCATCTACTGGAATGATGCTTCTGGAAAGAATGTTGACACTAATTCGGCATTGCTGCATCTGGAAAGATGCTGCTCTCAAGCAAAGTGCAAACTGGGACTAAGCCTGCTGTGAAAAGTGACACTAACTTGGTGTAAAAATGGCTGTGGGGGAGATGTAGACCCCTGGTTTCAGAGGCTTCTTGCAGTCCCTGTGCAATACAGGTCAGTAAGAAAATAGGCCATGGGTTGGAGAGAGCACATTTGCTAAGGCTGGGAGGCAGAGGTGTGTGCAAATCTGAAACTGTCTCTAGCCCTTACCATCCTCCAGACAGCAGCTTCCTCCTCCTCTCCCAGAGGAGTGCCTCTGCTGTACCAGACATCTTACTGGCAGTGCAAAACTTGCTGGGCTTTCTTCTGTGTTCTTTCTGAAAGTGACTCGAAACATTTATTTCTTCTTTGGGCTCTCCTTCATGCTTCTATCTGACCGTTTTTTCCTGTGTGAGTGTCTCCAAGTTTAGACCCTGTGATCATCAGGTGCATGGCCCTGCAAAGGGACATCACACAGGTGCTGGAAAGGTGGCATCATGTAGTGAAAAGAATAAAAGTCAAGGAGTCCCCAACTTGGCATCATGCCCTCTTAATACTCTTGTTCCCTGCATCCCCTTGCTGTCCTGTGGCGGGCAGGCAGGGACCCTGGGCTGATGAGGTGCTGTGCACTTGTTAAGAAGCAGCTGTAACTACCTCAGGGGTGTCTGAGACACGGCCAGCTCCACGCTTGTATATTTTGCTTCTGTGTGCAGCTCTTCAAAGAGTGGAATTATTAGGTTCTCTGGAAAAAAAAAATTACAGTTTGGCCTGTCTTTATGCATCTATCTCTTGCTGTGATCAGGGACTCTGGTTTGGGTCTGTCTTTATCTGCATAGGTCTACCTGACAGAATGGAGGTGTGATTGTAGCATGTTGGCCTGTCTTAATTTAACCATCAGAGGTAATAGCAGCACTGGCCAGCAACCAATTTATAAAGTCTGCAGAGACCTCGTGTGTGTATCTCCAGGTATGTTGACACTGCAGCAACTGCTGCTTGCAGAGATGCCTTGAGATAGCTCTTAATAATTTCACAGTGACTGAATGGTTACTTAGCAGTGACTGAGGTCAATAATTGTCACAGAGTTTATTCTGTGCCTTGGGTGAGTTTTGCAGCTTGTCCTGAGTACAGTGCTGCTGTGGATGGGATGCACTCGTTTTAGCTAGCAGAAAACAGGGAGAGTGTTTTACATGAGTAATATGAATGTCCGTCCAGACACATCCTCAGCACATATGGAACCAGTGCTAAGAGACTAAAGATGGAAAATGAGGCAAACATAGAGAAGAGTAGCTTTATCTAGAGCTAGTTTGTGTCAGGGGAGGGATGGGGACAAAGCAGTGGACACTCCAGTGCTGGAAGTATGACCAGAACTGTTGAAACCTGTAGGCACACAGTTTGTACCCCATCCCCAGTGGTCCAGCTGTGCAGGACAGGGGAATGCTATTGAAGGTAAGGAGCCATGGAGTGCCCAGGGGTGCTGAGCAATCCCACAGGGAACAGAGGGCACACAGGTGCAGGGCATCAACAGGAGGAGATAAAAGGTTGGGTTGAAGAACAAGAAGAGCAGATGCTGGCACACTTCTGAAGTGCCATGATGTTATTCTGTATGGGCAGATGCTTGAAGCCTTCTGATGAGGTGAGGTGTTATTGTGTTTGGGAGAATGCTAAAAGTCTTCTGAAATTATGAGGTGATACACTGTGTGTGGTGGCTGTCTCTGCTGGGACAGAAACCCTTCCACGGTGCCTGATTCTGGAAGATACAAAGTGCTGGCAGAGCCTGTGTCATGCAGCAGGATATCGGTTTCTCTGGGCCTGGATTGAAGGCACTGGAGACAATTGTTCATGTTCAGACTCAGCTGTTTATTATTTCTTATCAGTAAAACAGTCTCACTACTGTGAGTTCAGCAGCTTTTCATTAGAAACCACAAAATGGCCAATAATCTCTTGTTACAAGGTCTTTTAAGACTAAACTCTCCAATTAAGAACTGACACCTCGATTATTTTCCCTTTTAACCCAATAACTGATCCCAAAGTGCCTGCAATGCAGACTTTTCTGCCCAATTACAAAATGCCACGCAAATCCATGAAGAAGAAGGAAGAAGAAGCTTGAAGAAGAAACCCAGGACAACACCCTGTGCCCTCCATCTTGCTTCCATCCACAACATACTAAAAATCCCAGAACTTAAATTTTTCACCTAAGTGATACGCCTACACTACTCTCTATAATCTGTTTCACACTTTTGTGGATTCTAGCCCATCAGTCTGGGAAACTTTCTCCCTGAATGAGGGTCAAAGTCAGTGCTCCCCTGGGGGTCAGGACACCCCAGAGCAGACAGAGAAATATTCCCGGTGCCCTGGGTTTCCACAGTAGAACATCCTGCCAGTGCCTCAGAAGTGGTGGAAGCAGAGCGTGAGAAGTGGCCCTCCAAGCCCACCTGACACTGTGTGGCTGTTACCTGGCACAGAGCAATCCTGGAGCTCTCCTGGTGTTCCCTGGGCCATGGCTCATGTGAGCTGTCAGGGTAATGAGAGCTGAACTCAGTGCCTGGGCTCTACTCTGCTAGCCAGTGCTCCTCGCTGAGCTCTGCCTGCCTGCCCAAACCTGGAGCTTGCTGCTCTCATCTTGCAGTGGGTTTGGGTTGCTAAACCAGGCACCAACTTTCCGTGCTCATTCTCTTCCCTGAGAAAGGGCTCAGCTTCCCCTTCAGTCCAGCATAAGTGGACCTTTGGACTTGAAAATAATATCAGACTTTCAGCTAACAAGATTTGTCCTCGGGACTTTTCTTGCATTCTACTTCGAGCATCATTTTTACACGCTCCTAAATTTGATGGGGCAATGGGAATGACCTGCACATGAAGATGGCCCTTGTATTAAAAACACCTGGCTTTGGTCTACAGAGCGTTCTAAGTGAGATGCAGCGCAGTTTTTCAGAGTCATTCAAGTGTGCTCCCCACAGGTGTAGGCTGGCTGTGTATCACTAGCTCTGCCACAGGAGATGTGATCCAGATTTGGGATGAGCGTCTGGCCTGGATCTTTCCGAACCGGTGCTTTAGTCACACACAGAAAAGCACTCGGGGACTTCGGCTGAGGCTTGCCGAGGCCAGGAGAAGTAAGCCACGTGAAAACCAGACCGGTTCTGAGCCGGAGCCGTGGGTTTCCTGCCGGCCGGGAGCTCCGTCCCCACTGCAGCAGCCCCACCTGCTGTCGGACGGGCGGGACGCGCTCCCTCCTTCCCCGGCTGGGCAGCGCCTCGCCGCGCATCCCTGACCGCCCTCGCCCACCCTCCCGCTCCCTCGTGCCTGCCAGGCCCTCTGTTGACTCTAAGGATATCTTATCTCCGCTTGTAAAGCGCTAAGTAAATTTACACACGCCCCGAGTGCTTGATAATAATAACAGCGCTAATCTTGCGCTCTTACTGGCATTTGATTTCGAGAGCTCTCGGTGAAGGAAAAGTTATGGAGGCAAAGATATAACTACGGTTCTTGAGATGGTTTTATTCCAAACTGAGTGCGACTTCATGCGTTTTTCTCTTTAGAAATGAGAACACCACATAAAAATCTGCCCAGAATAAGAAAGCAAATAAATGAGACTTTTTAATTGGCAATACTTGTAAAAAGGACAGGGTGATAAACGATGCATTAGGGTACTTTTTCTTAAATTATACTGCTGTTTTTATGAGTGTGAGATGAGTACAGTGATCAAGAGTAAGGGTATTTACACCACAGAATTACTTTGAGATGAGGGTGCTTTTGGAGGAGCAAAAGATCTATATGTCTAAAGGCTTTTATGTATATATATATAATTTATATCTAATTTAAATCTATGTTTGTGTGTGTATATATTAAAAAACTTATACATATTTAAGGATAAATTCTGCAACATACTTCAGCTCATGCCTGTTTCCAACAACAGTTTTGCTTTAATCAGTTTGGATATTGCTGGATCAGGATCTAGACCATCAACTTCCCCTCAAAAAAAACCCTACAGTTCCAATGATCACAGTCTCCCTAAGCATCTTATTTAGAAGAGTTTGTTAGCCTACAGTGAGGGATATTGCATTGAATTTGAGGGTAGGGAGAGACTCAAACCAGCAAAACTTGTCTCTGGAATGAGATTCCAGACACTTTATTTATGAGGATTGTTTGGGTTCATGCATTAGAAATGTGGAATTGAGCATGCATGTATGTGTTGTTATTCCTTCTTGTAGGAGATGGTATGCACAGGTAGAAGTGGAGTGAAAAGGTGCTGTTATTTAGTTTGAGGGAGTGTGGGGATAATTGATATAATTTGTTTCCAAAGCAAGTAGAATTAAAGTTCAGGCATTTTCTGAGATGGATGTAGCTTCCTCCAAGACTCCTACTCTGCAAAAACCCGGCAGAGCAGACTCCAGCTGACATTGGGAAACCCTTTTTATTCGTGACATAACATGTGTTTTACACCTGGACTTATGAAATTTTTATTTAAAATCTGCTATTAAGCCTCCGTATGTCATGTTGATGGGTTGATAGGACAGTTAATAGACAGTGTTGAGCATCTGCCTGTTTCCTGCACATCGAGAGTTGGATTCAACAGTGAAGCAAGTTTTTATAATATTATAAAACAAAAAAATGCTTAACCACACGTTCTGAACACATAACAAAGGTGTTTCTTTATTCATGAATATAAGACGCTTTCTCTCAAAAGATAGTTTAGACCTTAATTTTTAAAAAGGATGTTTGGATTTCTTAGATGAGGAAATGTTTCTGCCAGTGTGTCTGCCTGATCTGCTTTGTGCCCGTGTAACCCAGCAGGGAGAGCACAGCACTTTCTGATGTTCTCAGCCAGGGTGAATGCACCTTGCTTTGAAGACGAGGGAGGCACAGCAGTGGTTCGTGTGCCATGTGCAGGTTCTCCACAGGGGTTACACTTCAGCCCACAAGAACTTAAAATGTCACAACTGCCACAAAGTGCAGCGAGTCCAGAAACTCAGTGCAAGATGTACAAAATAAAGAGCAGAGGGAACAATGTAGTTGCTGCTTTTCATGATGTCTTTTGAAATATGACCATAGGTCAAATCTACACATTAGAAATTACCTATGATAGACCTATGTACATAATGTAACGCTTCACTCAGTATTAAGTTGCTGGAATTTGAATTGTTTTCTTATATAAAGCATCTTAGTGGGTACCTGTGATGCCAGAGTCATTGCAGTGGTGTGTAACGAGTAAGAATGTTCCCTGGCTTTACCTTACAGGCAGGACAGTCCTGCCTGTATATATATGAATATGTATCTATAAATGAATATTAGATTCATTTATCTTGGGCTCCAGCAGCACCCAGGCTGAGACATCTGGAAGCAGCAGCTGTGTGGCAACTCCGTGTTTTGGTGTTTGGAATGTTCCTATATGAGTGCAAAGTAGATTGAGATGTTTGGAAAATGGCAAAAGGGATGGAAAAAGTACATTTTTGTGAGGAATTCAGAGGGCAAGTGGGTCATCCTTTACTATAGTTCTAAGTGATGTGATAAAGGCTGATGAACAGGTATCTGGACCTCTGAAGGATGAAGATTCATGACAGCCTTTGTGGAAAGTCTTGTTCTGTTACTAGGCACAGCTCATAACCAAATAGAGGACTCTGAAGTGATTCATCTTTTCTTCAGATGCTTGTAAATAAGTTGGAGACTTTTTATAAACATGGCAATTAATCAAATGTATGATCAGGTCTATGCACGGGCTCCTGTCAGTCTGCTCGCTCAAGAACGTGGCAAAGAGAGTGTATTGAGTGGTATTTCACTGTTTACCCAGGGCTTCAGCTAAGCATGTTAGAAAGGTCTGAGCTAGCCAACAATCTGACTATCCCTAGATTACATGGCTGAGGTAAGATTTGCAAGAGGAAGTTTTTAGTTTATTAAATCTACAGCTAGGGTTGGGGAAAAAAAAATACACAGCATTCTGGGCATATGAACCATCCTTCGGGCACTTGAGAGGGATTGATGGCAGCATTTGCTACGTTGAAAGCTCAGTGGATGTGAACTTATGTCTGTTTGGCTCAATTACTGTGCTCTGAGCAGTGTAATTTAAATATTGTGTGTTTCCGGAAGGTTAACGTTGCTGGTACACTTCATGCTCCTCACTGTAAAAAGCAAGCACTTTAAAAACAAGTGACAATCTCCCATTTGCCACTCTGCAATCAGTGAAACTGTTCTGTTAAGATCGAAATTTTCAAGGCTAAAGTCGATTAGAGCGGGGAGGGGGGGGTTTTCTTAAATTTGTTAGTCCATGTGAGACAAAAACAGAAATGACACTGTGAGGCTGGCAATAAGGGACAGGCCGAACTGGGGGCTAAATTTATTTATCTAAACAATACTTTGAGGGGAAGGGCTGTGCCCTGGGGGCAGAACTGCCCACCCCTGCACGGTTTAGAAACTTGTCAAAGATCTGCTGTCGCTGAGGCAGACACTTGCTGAGTGGTGTGACACAGACATCAATTCTGCAGCTTCCCTGGGAGCTCGGTGCTGCCGTTTTCCTGGTAGCAAAACCAAACCCCGTGCTCAACCTAGAGCCAGCCGTGGTTTTACTGGCGAGGAATAACTCTGTGTGCATGCCCTGAGGTCAGTGTCTGTCCATGGGATCATGAGCATAATCCCTTCTGCAGGCACCCTTGCACACTGCTGTGCAGCAGGGAAAGGTCTGGAGCATTATGCATTTATTGATATAAATTTCTAGTGCAGCACCAGCACAGTTCCCAGCAGAGCAGAGCACAGACAGCTGTCATTGCACAGTGAATTCACCTGAGCCATTGCAATAATTTGTTAATTTAAATTTAATTTAAAGTAAAGCTCATTTTGTGCTTTTTAATTTTAGATATTATTACCAGTTTCCTAGCAAAGTTTTGGAAGTCCAGCTGCAAACAGCAGACTTCACAGAACGGCTGCAGATAACTATATAAATAATATTTATATTTAGATTATCTTCTTGACTTCCAATCGCTTCAGTGAAGTGGCCCATGATTTTTATGTTATAGGACATAGCAAAAGATGCACCTGCCAGTTTTATTTCTGTTTTTATATTGTTGGAAGAGGTTTGGAAGTTTGATCTAAGTATATTTCCAAAAGTTGAGATGCTCCTCTGAATCTTTCCAATTTGCTGGAGGAATATTGTGATGGGTTTTTTTTTTTTTTTTGCTGGAGGGCAGCCCAGGGTCTTAAAGGTCCATTTGAGACTTACAACCTCTGATTCCTGGAACTGAAATGTAGAGCCCAAATTATGAGCACCTATATGGGGGTTTCTAGTGAACTCAATGGAAATATTGTATGAAATATGTGCTGTCACATGCTGTGTTGTCTTCTGGGCAGATCAAAAATATCAACATTTCTCATGGAATAACTCTATTTTTGACTCAGTAGCAAATGAGCATGAGCTGGACATGACATAGAAGGGAAAAGAAAATGAAATATGAACACAAAGAAATCTTTCTTTAGCCATTTACAGGGTAGCCATTTGTCAACATCTCATAAATTCATATCTATTTTAAGGAGTAGAAGAACATCTGAAATGTGCCACTCGTATGTGATTTGAGTCCTAAATGTAGCTTGTGGTTATGAGTGTGTCTTTAGCATATTGCAGTGTCTTGCCCCAAAGCCTTTTGGTCATGTAAACTTATCTCAGGTATTAATTTTCTTTCAATTGTGGTATTGATTTGGGGGTTGTTACGGTTTTCTTGCTTTAAAAAATTCTGTGTGATTTTTTTTCTTTGCATTTTGCAAGCCTCATAGTTTTTGAATCCTAAATGAACTGTTAAAAGAACTATTTATTATAACCCTATTATATGGATATGTTTTGACAAAGAATGTGCATGAGCTTGATGGTGCATCAAAGCAAAAAAAGCCAAAATGGGCTCTGACTTTAAGGAAAAGACTTGAACCACTGTCAAGATCAAAGTATATTTTGTGTGCTGGAGTCCTGATTCAGCAAAGCATGTAAGAAAGAATTTCAGACACAGTGAGCTTTGGTGGCAGCCAGTGAACGTGATTGCATTTGCTGCTGGGATTCTTGCTTCTCAAGAATCCCAACTAAACAAAGCAGTTGCCAACAATGAAGCCATCAAAAATATTGTAATCTTTCTTCATTTTCACATCCTTGCACAGCATTCCTTACACAGTTTGCATTATCCATAATTAATTGCTTTGATCAGAAGGACTTAAAACTTTTAAAGTTCCTGCATTTGCAGATCCGTTTCTCTGGGTAAATGTGCTTGGGTGACAGGAAATAGCCTGTGTACTTTTCCATGTCCTAGTAATCTTTTAATCAAATAGTAATGTTTCATGCAATAGCCTTACTGCTCTTCCTCTTTCTCCATCACCAGGAGTCTTAGAAGATGCATGCTGACACCAAATAAATGAAAGCAGTACTTTTTTCTTAATGGGAAATGCTCTGGTTCCCTACATCCCTCTTTGTTCCTCAAGCAGACCAGTGAGGGCTTTCAGCCAGACAAATGTTTTATGGCAATAGCGCTTTATGTTTTCGTAACACCCTTCTTCTAAGGGTCGAAAATGCTTTACAGCACTAATAAATTAAGCCTTACCACATCCTATGTGGTAGGTAACTATTCTGCCCCTTTTACAGGGGCCAGACTTTGTGGAATAAGCTTCATTCACCGTGCCAGCACACTGTGAGCAGCCATTTGGGGTTTCATCCCAGAATGCTTGCTTCAATGGAGTCTGTAAAAGAGATATCTACAAGGCAAAGCACTAGGGCTTTTAGATGCAGTGTTTGTCTTTGGACCTTATGCAGAGAACTTGCAAGAAATTGTGAAGAGAACTGTGATTAGACGCCAAGAAAAGTCTCAAAAATAATTGAAGATGAAAAACTCTAACAAATGATGAAATGAAGGTTCATCAGTCTGGAAAGAATGGTAGTGTGGAGGATGGTCTGAGGAATCAAAGGAAAGGTTTTAGAGTGGAGAAACCATGGCTAGATTTTCTTGGCTGCAATTAAAAGTGTACAGGAAGATCTGGTCACCTCATAGTAGTTCAGCTGAGATTTAGAAAGTCATAACACTGTTAACCTTGCTCATTCCCAACCTGAAATCTAAATAACTCTAGGCAGCTGCCCTAAAACACTTTTTAAATCACAACTGAGCAGCAGTTCTGGGTGGTTAAATGAACAGCTAGAAGACTTTCAGCAATGTATTTGTGTCTGGAATATGACTGGTGAGACCAAACAAACTCATGCAGGTGTGCTAAACATCTCACCACCTCTTTTGCTCATGTCCCTTTGGAGTCTGCAGGGACAGTGACCACTTAGGTTTGAGACAACACCAAATCACGGAAGAAACTCTGACACCAAGCATGTAGATCCTCAGGAGCAGAAAAATGTAAATTACTTTCAAAATTAAGCTCAGTCATTGTATGGACAGGCATGTGGGATGTGGTGGTCTGGATTAGCTGGGCTCAAGACATTGATCAGGAAGGGACTTGTCCCAGGATAAAGTAACGACATGTGATAAACTCAGTGCTTCATGGCATGCTGTTTGTTAAGTTGTTAAAAAAATCAGATCATACAGGGATAACCTCATTATTGTGTTAAGATGAAGCACGGAATACAGGCACCAAGGAATATCTTCTGTTCTGAAATATTCATAAGTTTTTTTGTTTTCTTTTTCTACTGACACAAACAGTCAAAAAGCAGCCTGGAGGAAATGTCCTTCGCTTTTGGAAAATGAGTTGGTAATTTATTCACATAAGGCCATGTAGTCATTTTGAATTAGCACATTGTGGAATCTACTAATAAAAAGAAGTCAGTTTACATTTTAAACAACCTTTAATATTTGTAAAAGTAAATATCCCTTAATTTCTCAGCAATTTAGATGTAATGGAAATTGTCAGAAATTTTAATTTCTCCCCGTTTAGCTCACTCACAATGGCTGTCAAACAGTCAAGTGATATGACGTAAAGTACTGCTAATCGTTTCAGCACAAGACAGTACTTCAAAGGTAAGGCAAAGGATGTGCAGACACTAATGAAATTTTATTATCAGAACATAGAATTAGAATTGTGACAAGAGACAATGGTTGCAGTGACATGCAGCTAGAATGTTAAGCTTCTGAAATCTCCAGGCTGAGTCTCGCAGACAAAAATAGCTAAAGCTACAGACTTCTTAATAGTCTTAAATGGGAATGGAATGGGCTCAATTAATCAGAGGAACAAACCGTAGGAGATTACAGAGAGGGCTCATTTTGTGTTTTCAGGCTATTAACCCACGTGGCTGCTGGGTCCTGTTTGTGATGGCGTGGTTTGAAACCCAGGTGTTGCTTCTCTGAGAGTACATGTTTTTGGAATTCATAGGAAAACATGGGAAGCTCGTAAGGCAGCGTGGCGTGATGGTTTTTGTAAGCACCTGCTTTGGCAGAGCCTACCTAAACTGAGTCCTATTTCACATGATTGAGCCAGTTCTGCCTGTGAAACAGGGCTGCATATTTCTGGATATGTGAGCGAAAGGAGTTTGCCTCAGAGCAGATCACTGGTGCCCTCCAGCTTATCCAAGGCAAAACAATAAATTTGAATTACTTATGGGCATCCCTTACTATTTTGGCGTTCACTAAAAGAGTATCTACTTTACAGTGACCTGTGAGAATCTCTCAGGTGTTAAAGAAGACGCAGGTTTGATGTTAGTGGGCTCACTTGAATTGAGTCCTAAAATATTTGTAAAGCAACTGTCATTGTCCTTTCCTCCTCATTCTTCTAGATCCCTGAACTGTGCTATGTGTCCTGTTGCCTTGTGAACCTCGGCAGCTGCAAGGGTAAATAAAAAATACCACATGGAATTTATTATGTTTGCTTCCTTTTGTATGTGAGTTAACTTGGGTAAGAGGGATCAAAGCCTGGGAAGTTCCCTCTCCTTTGTTGGGGGACCTGTACACTGATATTAGGAACTCGGTCTCTGATTCTCAGATTAGTCCTGTTTACAATGCCATCAGAGATAGAAAAGTATTTGAGAAGGGTTGGAAGCCAAAGATACCCATGGTTATATTCTGTAAGCGTGTTTTGGGCCCTTTTAGAGAATGTCAGTCTCCTTGGAGTGCTGTGCAAGGGCTTTATGAAAACTCAAACCCAGCATGGATGGTTAATAAGGCAATAAGGGGCTCTGCTGCGACTTGCACAGGACACAACCCAGCAGGCAGTCTGCAGTGTCAGGCACTGGCTTTCCTTCCTCCACCTGCAGAGTAGCTATTGGCACTGGGGAGGACACAAAAGTGTTTTGAGTGTAGAGCTAAGACTGGAGAATTGTCATTAACCCCCTCTAGTTGCACTGGTGTCCTTATAGTACAATCTCTAGCTTCATTTTAAATGGGGGTGCAAGGTGTATTGTTCTATTTAGGAGATAATCCTTCACTCTTGGCCAGAGGGGAGATTTTCCTCTGCATAAGGAAAAGGTCACAAAAATCATGGAATTTATTAGCCCTACCACAGAATTCCATGACATTGGCAGTAACAAATAAATAAACAGGCAGGGCCACAGTGTATATCTCTAAGATGTTGGTTTGGCCTGGCAGGAAATTCCAGGTTTTGAGTCCTGGTCAAGACTACTTGTACCTGGTGCTTTCTGCTCAGAGCTGCTGCATTTCATTCCAGGGCCTGGGGCTGTATCCCACTTTCCCTTTCCCTGTTCTCTTCCTACGGTGGCTGCATTTTATTTTCCCCATTTTCTGTTAAAACCTTCCAGGTTTTTTCCCTCTCTCTCTTTGATTTTTCTATCCATGTAGTTTTTACTCTTGCGAAGGCCATCTTCAGAGTCCGAAAATAGATAATTCACGTTCCCTTGTGCTATTCCCTGTGCCACACTGCCACTCCCCTGCCAGTGTGGAGTGTAAACATGGAGGGATTCAAGCTATGCTAGTACAGATGCTTGCCAAGGGCAAACTGTAACCCAGAGTGCTTGATCATTAGCTGAAAGCAAGCTGCACATCGTACGTGCACATATGTTGTCTGTTTACAGCTTTGATTCCATTGCTAAGTTATGCAAGTCTACCAGTCAGGGAACAAAACCAATGCCCCATATGCTTGGTGACTAACCAAAAATGTGATTTGTCCTCACAATAAGAAAAAAGGAGGGGGGGAAGAGTCCAAGGCTTGTATTCCAGTTAGTAACACAATTTGGAACGGAGGTGACAAGTGGTTTGAAAATATTTTGGTTGTTGTGTTCACAGTAAAAGCAGAGCAAATTCTGAATGGGCAACACTCAGCTGTGTTGCTGCAGGGAGAGCAAACAATGCCACATGGCTTGTGCCTACCCTGAATGTCTGCACCAAACTGCTCCACAGAATTTGCCTGCTCAGGAGCAGCTCCTGCTCAGTTCCAGAGTCTCACAATTAGTCCATGTGCAGCAGAATGCTTTGGAAAATTGGGCAGGAAAGGAACCCTTATGACTTGTTTGTTCAGGAAGGAAGTTCTCTCTTCTCCTGGCCTTACCCTGGAGCTGAAGGTTCTGGACCACAGTGATGTGATCCCTCAGCTCCAGTGCGCTGGGCCAGCAGCTCTCTCCTCACTAACGAGGGTGTTGCAGGATTAATGAATTGGAGACTCCAATGTGCTTGTAGGGTCACAAAGATGTTTAAAATTATTAGATCTGTAGTGCTGCCTGTTGTATCTACTGCCAGCTCTTCTGGTGCCTTAAAGCCCCCATCAGTGATGGCAGGGCAACTTTCTGGGAATGTAGAGGCTCACCACGAAGGGAAAGGAGAGTGTGACAACTTCCCTTGATCTGCAAAACCTCTTCCATGTAAAATTCACAATGTCTTGTTAATTAAACAAAAGGGGATGCAAGGAAAATTCATATTCAAAGTGTATTCTTATTGGGAGTGAGAAATTGTTGTCCTGGCAACAACAAGCATCTGTGTTTTCTCTCTCTTTTTTTTTTTAAACCTTTTTTTTCCTTCCTCTATTTTCCCTTTTGCCTCTTTTTTTCTTTGTCTCTTTTCTCTTTTTTTTCCTCTTCTTGTTTATTTTTTTCCCTCTCTTTCTTCTCCCTCTTTTTTCTGTCTTTTTTCTTTTACTGGGAGAGGGACCTTGCCTTGTATTTGCAGTACCCTGCAAGAGGACTTTCAGGTTTTAGCTGTTCCTGTGAGTTATAATGGTCAGGGGTTAGTCCTTTAAGCAGAATTTCATGCAGTACTCTGCAGGGGAGGGGACTCAGATTTGATTCTGCAAGGCCACTTTTGTATCAGTTCATTCTTTGATGAGAAGGTGTGTCTTAGACCTTCAAATTTTAGTTAAAATGCACTTACACACTTCATGGAAACAACAGTTCTTGGGAATAAAAAGCTTTACATGCAGAGGGAAATTGTATGGAACTTGCTTATGTTCAAATTAAGGAGGCTCTTGGCAGATGAAGAGAAAATCACAGAGCTTATCTTAGTGCACTGGTACTAGTATTGTGTTTTGGACTGGGATAAACTATTAATTATTAATCCAAACCTTTCCTAACAGAGTTGAAAAGGCACAGACAATATTTTGGTAAGGGGAAAAACCTGGAAATTGTCACAAACCTCCTCTCTTCACCTTTAATACAACCTCTTGGTTTTTAATTACTCCTGTAAAGTGGAGCAATCACAGTATCCTCCTGTGACATTTTCAAGTTTTCTGTCTGCTCCACTTACGAGAAACAAATGGGTCTGCTCAGCTCCATCTAGATTGAGTTTTTCATGAAGTCATTACTTCTGTCACAGGGACTATTTTCAAATTGAAAAATCTGAAACAATAAATGATGGTGAAGCAGTTAATAACTGTTAAGAAATCACATTTGGAAAATTGCATTTAAGCAATAACCTTTCTCCCTGTAATTAAATGACAGAAAGGTCCTGGTTTTAATTAAGTCAGCAATTTATAGTTATGAAGCTATACTTCACTATGCAGATTAGAAGATGATAGGTCACAGAACACCCTGAGTGCATTTTTAGCAGAGCTGATCTGGTAATTACTCCACTGTTCAGTGGTGACCACAGTGAACCGTATCTCTAGATTAAACAATTTTCTTTTCCCTGCTCCATGATGTATAACCAGGATGAGTAAATGTACCACTAGGACTGCATGGAACATCTTTAAATTAAAATGGATTTTAAATGAGGGGGCATGAGCGAAGGAAGTAATGTTTGAAGAACAGCGGTAAAAATGAATGGGCCACTAGGCAAGTCTTGCAAGCAGAGAATATATCATTGTTTTACAGGGCTTTCTATCTTGCGCCTGAATGTTTGGTGCAGATTTATGGGGAAGTAAAATGCTAATGTTAGTGTATTTATAAACATATGATGGGGGTTTCATCTATAATTTATTCCCAAGCCCTGCATTATGCAGCCTATGAAAGAAAATGAAATGCTGTGTTGGACAGCGAAAGGGTTCATTAATACAGCTTTCACATTTTATTTAACTAACCCCTAGCTCATATTACACATTGAT
This sequence comes from Motacilla alba alba, assembly GCF_015832195.1. Classification (NCBI taxonomy): domain Eukaryota; kingdom Metazoa; phylum Chordata; class Aves; order Passeriformes; family Motacillidae; genus Motacilla; species Motacilla alba. The sequence continues at coordinate 4,997,872 of NC_052020.1, read as the reverse complement.
TATTACATTGTGAGATGGTTTTGAACGCTTATTGTGTTCTGCTCCTCAGGCCTTTTGCTAGCTACTTCAGGAAGATTTCAGCAGCATTCCCCTGCCTTATTTCAAGTAGCACTAAGTATATTCATTTGGCCTTCAGGCATATCAGAAATGTATGTATATTTATGGATTTTATTTTTTTTTTCCATTTAAAGATCTGGGGGAAAAGAGATACAGTGTTACAGTTTATTAGCAAAATGTGTTATTTTAGTCAGATACACACAAATAACCTGTATTTGGGTTGCACCACAGAATCAGTTCCAATCAAATGTAACCAATGCAAGCTTTGCTGAACCAGAGTTTGTAAACAAGGAATATTCAAACAGCACTTTAGTTCACAGTTACTATTTCCTTTTACTTGTAAACAAACTAATTCATTGACCAGAAAAACTTCTTTAATGGCCAAATTAGCTATCAGTGTAAATTGCCAGCACTGTGGGGAAGTCTCTTAAGATTTGCCAGTACAGTCTGAAATTTACTTCCCAAGCTCAATTTTCCCATGCATCACAACTGAGTGCTTGTTGAGGGGGAGGGGTGGCGTGTGTGCAAAGGGAGGAAAAGCCAGTTACAAGATGATATTTATGAAAGTGGACATCAGTAACTATTGACATTAAGTGAAGACAGCAGATGATGGTTTTCAAGTTTACTGATACAAATACTTGCTTGCAATTCCTTTTTACCCTGTTTGCTGGGTGATTGTTTTATTTTTATTCCCAGGATTTTTTTAAAACCTTATTCTGATTCTCTCTGACTTTAACAAAAGGGGCTTCAGCCGGCAGTAGGCAGTGGCAGGATTATATCAAGGTTGAAGTTTTCTAAAGAGGGCAAGGAAAAGAAAGGCAAAAGTAGCATCTCTCAAGCACGGTTACCTTCTTCCAGGTTTTGAGAGGGATTTTTTTTGGGTTGGTGGGGGAGTGGTGAGTTTTTTCCATACAGTCATAACTTTATATTTGCTGGGAGCATCAAGGAGTAATATACAGCACTGAAGGCCAGGTTTCTAAAATATGCAGTTGTTTAACTTAATGAGAAATTGTTTGAATAATGATAAGCCTGAAAAAAAATCTCATAGAGTCAGATATCTTAGGAAGTTTCTTCTTTTAAAAGAGGGTAAATCTCCACTCTGGAGATTCTGGAATACTGAGAGAATATGAAAAAGAATTGAAAAACATAATATTTATTTTTCCTTTCCTTTTTTTCTGTTGATAGGATTGACATTTAATTTAACTGATGAGAGATTTTCCCCACACACACATGCACACACTCCCCTCCACCATGTTTACCCTGGAAAGAAACAAGCTTAGCACCTCCTTTGCACACTTACCTGTATATAGCTTTATTCTGAGGCACCCATATGTTTACACTGAAGCTTAGAGATGGTTTGGTTTGGTTTGGTTTGGTTTGGTTTGGTTTGGTTTGGTTTGGTTTGGTTTGGTTTAAATGTGGGAGCAGAGCAAGGGGACAGCTCAGTGGCTGCTCAGTGAACAATGGGAATTTGGCCCACTGGTGATCCAGCACACAAAATGTATTTTGTACACTCTGGGCAGACAAAATGAGCAGCAGTTATTTAGCAGAGGCATGCCTTGACCCTGACATAATTTCACACCATTCAGTAGTGAACTCTTATCAGAAGCCCGCAGTTTATCAGGGTAAAATCTTTCCATCTTTGTCTCTTTCTTTTTTGTTCAGTATTTTTATGGTACCTCTTTTCTTTATGTCTACTGCTCTTTTCAGTGGGTAGCACAGCATATCAGGGTGAAGATATTTCAGAATGCTGCCATCCAGAAGCAATCCAATGCTGCAGACTGAATTTTAGGTATTTTTAAAGATTTTCTTTAGCAATGTGTGACATTTGGAGTTGAAAGGGTAGAGCTGCAGAGCTCTAATCCCTGAAGGTGTAGCTCAAATAATGCTTTCTGTATAACACTGGGGACAGTTAGAATAACCAAAAATCCACACCCATCCAAACTCCAGGGTCTACAGTCTGTTAGAGATCCATGAAGCACAGAGATGAACATCTCCTCTTTTCTAGCAATTGCTGTCTGACACATCCACTTCTTGTTATCAACAGAGCTTCTTATCAGCTCATTGGAAGTTGTTATAGGCAAATGGAAATATGTGAGATTTTAACTGGCTTCCACAGAAATGTGAAGTTGTTTCTCAGTTCCTGTGCTAGGACAATTATTTCAATCAGGATTTGTTTTATTGCTTCTGAAGAGCATGAATTTACCATTTTGCTTTCTCCTGAAACAGCTGGAATTACTTACTCCTGGAGGTATGGATTTCCTGTCAGTCCTTGCAGAGTCTAAGGAAGTTCATGGTAATATTCCCTGTAGACAAGGCCTTTAAAATGGCTGTCATGAGGCATGGAGATGTAAAGTAAATTGATGACAGAGGAATTATGTGTGGGACTTACCCTTCAATGATCATGTACACCTACCTTATAAGGACTTCCAGGGCAAGTCTCCCTTCCAGACATCCCATTCTTCCTATGTTACATCCAGAAAAGAGACACACAGTTAAGGTGGGCAGGAAAACATTAGAATTGTGGAGAGGTGCATCCTTCCTGATGCGTTTGACAGCAGAAATCAGATAAGGAAAGCTGAGGAATTCTTATACTTCTCAGGGGAAGAAGTGAATTTGAATCAATGTGACAAAAAATTGTTAAGTGGTGCCAGCATGCTTTGGAGAAAAGCAGTAAAATCCTTTTCTCTTCCCTTTTACTAGGGAGTTCTTGAGGAACACCTTTTCAAGTTCACTTCAGGCATGGTAGCTTTGCAGAGAAGCCTGCTGGAAAGTGCTGGAGTACTTTTACTACTCCATGAATCAGAATATTATCTTCTCTCTCAGCATTCTACCTACAGGCAAGGGTGGTGACACTTACACTGACTTTCCAGCAATCTCTGCTGCTGCTCAGTTTCTGATCTGAAATTCTGCGTCTAATGTTGAAACAATTACACTCATCACTTTTAATCATTCCGTTGGCTCACTGTGGTGTTAAGCAGAAGCAGAGTGCAGGGGTTAGCATGATGGGCAGTAGCATTTTTCCATTTCCCTCCTTTGGCCAGCCTCTCTTTAATGACATGGAGGTTACATATTTACTGTTTCAGTTAGGAAAGCCCTTGTGGGAGGAGCAGAGCAAAAAGCTGTCCCAAAGTGCAGGAATATTGAAGGTGAAAGTTGTAGGGATCACGATTGCTGACAAGGAGCAGAGTCCTGAGCTGGGATGGGGAATGAAAGCTGTTATTAGCAAATAACATTTCCCTGGGTGTGTCGTGGGCTCATACATACTCATCTCCACATTTAAAGGCTCTTGGGAGGTGTGAAGCCTTACAGCATTTTATTTCCAGGATTGCAATGTCACCACTATGGATATTTTGTTACTGTCAGTATTAAGAAATTTTGGGATTTGAAAGTAAAATGTGAAACATTTGGAGGAATTCTTATACTTCTCAGGGGAAGAAGTGAATTTGAATCAATGTGACAAAAAATTGTCAAGTGGTGCCAGCATGCTTTGGAGAAAAGCAGTAAAATCCTTTTCCCTTCACTTCTACTAGGTAAACTAGATTATGCATTTGTGGCAAGGTTGTGCCTGAAACATGAAGCTCAACTTTAAAAAGCTTCAATCAACTCTCTTCAGGAGATCAGTCAGGACATTTACTTATAGAACTCCACAGTCTGTTTGGGTCAGTGTGTTTTGGGGAATAAATTAGAATAACTTTGCAGAAACTTCAACAGATGCTGAGGATCACAATGGAAAGCCACAAACATCAGGTCCTTGTGCGCTCCATTCTGTCCTGTAGTGCACCTAGAGCTGTCAGTCTGGACTGTTGAGTTTGTACAGCAAAGTATTGGATTTCTTCCCCTTAATTTTGGTGGGAAAAACATGAGGTTTGTTAAGCTGAACCTCCCAAAATTTTAAATTTTTTCTTCTGTCAAAGAGAGTAGGTTTTCCTTGTGACTATAAAAGTATTCAGTCTCCTCATAGGAGGATCCTCAGACTCATATTTTTGGTCTCTGCTTTTAAGCTGGAGAGTTGACAGTCAGTATTAAAATATTGTGTGTTTTGCTGAGCAGCCTGACAGTGCCACCAATAGATCCCTTAAATACTCTCAGATTTTTGAAATCTCTCTTGGAGTATTTTGGTGAATTTCCTGCTATTGCTCTCGAAAAAAAAGTGACCTAAGAAGCCATGACACAATACACTTTTCTTATGTGCTGTTGAAAATTGCCAGAACAGGTCACTTATGCATCAAAATCCATCTATTCTTCTATTCTAAACTGTACTAATATTAGTTTGAATAAACAGCAGGTAGCAGTATCGTCCTGATATTATCATAAGATAATATCTAAAATTTTAGAAACAGTCCATTAGTGAGAAATTGTTGCTCCTTGTTCATCCAGAGGGGTCTCTGCCAACCTTGTTCCAAGGGCAGTCAGTAGTGTCATGTTGTGTAAGTGGTCTCTGTTACACTGTGCTCCCTGTATGAGCTGCAGCCTTCACAGCAGGGTACTTTATCTTTGATTGCATCACTCGTGTCTGGCAAGAACAGGACAACTCAAATGCTGTTTTTACACTTGGCAACACCCAAATGGGAACTGCAGATTATGTTTGCTATGTCTCACCTCAGGTGTGGTACTAGAGTGCAGTTGTCTTTGTGCAGAGTCCCATCCTTAGCTGCAGTTTTGCCTGGCTTGGGGTGGAATTTGTATCCTCTTATACCTGGCCACAAATATCATCTAAAATGGCAGCGTGTATTATCAGTTGAGCTTTTTTTAATTTTAAGTTTTCGGTTTGTACTGTGAATGTATAAAGAATCTATTTAAAGCATTTATTCTGTGAAATGCCCAATGTGGGTAAAGCCAGAGTGTTAAATATGTTAGATAAGGGATGATATTCACCTTTGTTTGTCCCAGCACCTTGCTGTGTCTCCCCATCAGCTCACTGGGACCTGGTGAAGGTCACAATCTGTGCCTGAGTCACCTATTGAAGAGCAAGCACAGCAGCACACTGGGGGCATAGCATTGGTTGGCATTGTGGTCTTAAATGGGTTTTAAATGTTAAAGGGCAGGGGTGCCATGGCAGTAGCTAGGAAAGGGACTTGGGGGCAGTATTTTTATATGGCATCTTCAGGAATGGGTTGCCTGAAGTCTGCAGGGTGAACAATGTTCTCTGCCTCGTTGCTGGCAGCAATTTGCAGCCGTTTCTGGTACAAATGGACACAGCTCTGTTCTATTTATGGAAGGTTCCTGTAATGTGCTCAGGCCTCCCACTGGCTTCAGTGAAGCTGTTCCCATTTACGAGGCTGGTGAACCTGGCCCGTGAACTCTGCCAGTCACTCATCAGGTCTGAGACACAAAGCCAGCCTGAGAGCTGACAATATTTATGTAATTCTGCCTGAAGATTGCTGTCTTGGGGTGAACCCAGCAAGGAAGAGAAATTTTGCGTGCTCAGACCAAAAATCAAGTGCTTAATTTTTCCATGGAAGATTTGTCCATTAACTTTAATGAAGCTTTTTTTGGGGCTTACCAGTCTGAAGAGAGCTATTAAACAAAAGGGAGTTTGCTTGCCAGGCATTTTCCCTGCTCCCTCAGTTCTGTTTCTTTATAGCCAGAGAAACACTTTCAGCCATATATCTTTAGAGCAATGCTAACACTTAGTGACCAGTTAAGTAAATCCCACTTGTTAAATTCTTGTGGCTGCATTATGCTGGGAGCCTTACTCTAAGGGCCCTGTTCTGTCACTGCTTGTTTTTTTCCACTTAAAATGAAGTGACTTGGATGGGATACACAGATTGGTGATGCAGGAGAAATCTTCTTCTGCAACTGGAAGGTGGCATGATGTGGCACTAGAGCTGTTATTTGCCTCCTCTGTGGAAGGTTTGATGCCTTGTTCAGGCTGCCCTAGAGCAGAGTCTGGACAGAGCTAAACAATAAAGCAGGGATTTATTCAAAGGATCTCCTCCATGGATCCACCTTGGGCAGCACAAGAGCCCAGCCAGGGCTGCACCCAAGATGAACCCAAATGGTCCCAAAATGCACGAGCGCTCCCGGGGTCTCTCCCTTGGATCAGTTCTGCTCCATTTGCACCTTGCAGTTCATTGTCCCATTCCAGCTTTAGCCCAGGCACTCCCATCCTGCTTGTTTTTCTCTCTCCAGCCCACGCTGTTTGTGCTCTTGGGCTGAGATTTGGATCATTTGTCCTTGGTGCCCAGCTGGAGCAGGAATTGTTTTGTCTCCCTGCTCTGTGCAGAGAGCTCACCATCCCTTAATATGAAGCTCAGAAGCAGCACAGGATGTGAAAAATATGAAAGCTAAAACCTGAAGAATCGGGAGCAGTGCCTCACCTCTGTGAGACCTGCAGTGCCCCCTTCCCTTCACAGTGGTGGACATTAATGTCCTGAAAAACCTGACACGTTCATGTTTGGAATTCCAGAGCTTCCTTGGGACACCACCTGTGCCTGCCAGTGTCTTTCTCCCAGACCAAAGAGACAAATGACTCCTCTGACCATTTGCCTGCCTTCTCCATGGGGAGTGTGTCCCTCCTGTAGGCCCTGCACTTACCAGCCCCTGCCTGCCTTCACAAACACCCAGGCACCACATTTATCTTCCCCTCTTCCATGGGATTGGGAGCCCAGTGTGCTCCAGATTAAGGTGAGCACCTTACCCCTACAGGTATTATCTCTCTTACAATCCTGCAAAAAAAAAAAAAATGCCCACAATTTCTTGGTGTACCAGATCTCTTATTTCAATTACTAAATACTGTTCAGAAGTCATAGCTCAGGAGTTCTGGCCTAATTTCTCTTACAAATTGCTTGTACGGATTTCTCTCGCTAGAAAATTAATTGACCATACAATAAACTATTTTCCCTTGAGCAGGGACTATTCTGTTTCCTATGACGTTACAGTAAGCTGTCTTTGGGCCAAATATTTAAAGGTATTTAGGTGCTTAAAGATGCAGGTAATGTGAATTTTCCAAAATACCTAGCTGCCTAATACACAGTGCTTTCAGTGGGAGTTGCCATCAAAGAGCTTCTAAAAATCCCACTGTGCACCCATCTGCTCCTTTAAGCACCTGAATTCCTTTAAAAAACAGGTCCTTCCCTCCTCAGTGGCGACAAATTTTATTTTTCCTAATGCAGATGGAGCTTCTTAATGCCTTTTCTTAGATATAGCCTGCCACCTTTAGCTTATTTTCATTGTTTTGATTATGATGTCAAAGCTGGTTGATGATCATGTTTATGCAGTTCCAAGCAGAGCGTGGGCACACAGCATCTATCCTTTATGACACCAACTTGGCACAGCAGCTGATGTTAATAAATCAGGGCTAAGAGGTTTGTAGGCAAGCAAACTGTCAGGAAGTTACTGCAACTTCTGCGGCGTATTAAATGATCTGTGTTTTGTTCTAACTTTTTAAACCCTCTTTGAGGACCGGTGTTCTGTTTCTCATTAGTGGGTCTTTGATCCAGTGAAAATATCAGTCCCTTGGGTTAATATTTCATCTGACTATAGGGCCATGTAATTTGCTACGACACTAAGTCAATAGGTCTCTGCTGGCTTACCCCAGCAGGGCTTGTGTGTGTAGGCAAAAAATTTCTCTGCAAAACAAGAATAATGTGGGTCTAATCAAGAATTTATTTCTCTGCTTAACCAAAGGAAAAAAGCAGAGTGTGAACATCCATCCATCTAGGCACAAAAGAGGCTTGAGGGGAAGAAAACATTTCACTTTGTATCAATTCACATTCTCAATTTAATACATAAACAGGAGTGTCAGGACGTGTACATCTTGCAGAGCTGCGGAAATAGCAGTGGATTGATCTATCATTATTTACTGGCTGGGCCATCCTATCTATGTGCTTTCTGTTATAATGTACTTGGAAACCTCAGAGGGTCCTTCTGCATTAACCTCCACCTTCTGTCCTCATCTCTCCCTCTGGCCACCCCGTGCTCCATCCTGAAATTTTAATTTCCTTGCACAAGGTGCTATGGAATGAAAATAAGCATTTGTCTGTGGAGAGTTTGCTGAGTCTGGAATATTCAGTGTGGCTTAAGCTAATTTAAAAACAAGTGACTAAAATTGTGCTTTTACTTTTTAAGGCTTTTCCAGCAATATTTTATTCTGTGGTCTCCAAAGGAGTGAAGCCTTTACGAATATGCATTAATCCTCACTGGGAATTGATCCAGAGCTTGTTTTAAGCATATGCTTAAGTGGTTTGTTGAACTGGGGCCATGGCTGCCCAGACCCATCTCTGGATGAGATTTAATTGAGCAATGAGAACATTTGAATTCATTTACTTGTACTTGTGGGATTTGAAATAGATAGATTTATTTTTAAATCGTTATTGATGAGATTTACAAGGATTTGTGCACATCTGATATTTGGATTCACTGTGAGAGAAAAGGTCTAATCCTCCCTATGACTTTGCAAAAAGAAATCTCTTTAGTGCAATGCATGCCTGATACTGTCTTCAAAGAACAAGCAAATATTTTGTTATATTTTCACTGTGCTGAAATAGCTCTTTGTTGTGTGGGTTTTGCTTCTTGCTTGGTTTTGGCTTGAGATTTTAAAAATTTGTTTTCTTGCGTGGGTTCCATTTCTGTCCTGGGTGTGTGAGGAGCAGAGCCCTGTTGCAGAGGAGCCTCGTGCTCTGGTTGATGTGTTAGCTTCTCACTGACCCACTGCAGCTCATTCATGAGTTTTCAGCAGTGACAGGCTGAATGCCCAGAGTGGTCACTGATTAGACTGCCACTCCTAATATTCTCATCCCTGCAGTTATCAAGCAGGAAAATAGTGACAAGCAAATCTACGCAGCGTGGGAAATGCAGAGTCTGAGAAACCGGGGACTTGGGCACCTTGTGGCATTTCCTGAGCCCTCAGTGGCATTGGGTGTGATAGCACAGTGGTCTGGAGCAGAAAAGGAGCCCAGAACCTGGCAAATAGCAGGCAAATCTCACATTGTATTTGTGACTTTTATATTGCTGCACGATGCCTTAGGGGTAGGAGAAGAATTTCAGAGTCCTGGGTGATTCCTCCCAGCTTGGGTGCTCAGTTGAGGTGCTGAAGAGATCAGACCCTGAAATTTCAGGGCCACCTCCTGAACTCCAAAATCTCTCTTCATCAAGACAAAGTTCTCAATAAGGTCACTGGGTGTTTTCCTCAGACTTGGGGATATCAGAATTTAATGGTCCTTTTTTATTTTTTTTTAATCAAAGAGGCCTCTTTATCACCATAAATGAGGATTTCAGACCTCATGAAGACAGTCTATTTAACCAGGTTTTATAGTAGAGGAACACAGCATTTTCTGACTGACATGTGGTAAAATGAGATCTTTGATTTCCTTTTGGCAAATTTCTTTTTGCACCTGTTTTTCTTTCCCATTATTTGTGCAGATTTGGATCCCACTCCTGCCATTGTCCTGACTTTCTGATGAGTTTCCAAGGAACATTTTTAATGTCTTGGGCTCCCTGAATTCCCTGGGTCAGTACCAAAGGCTGAGATGTATGCAGCTGGTCATGACATTCACCTGGGATTTGCTGAGGCCAAAATTAAAGCTCCAGCTTGAATCTGGGTCTCCTGTGTCTCAGGTGAATACAGTAATGTCTTTATTCTAGATAGCTTTTTTTCTTTACAGTTCCAAAAAATATTTATCTGACCACCTCCCTACAAAAAAAAAAAAAATACAATAGGAAGAGCAGGATTCCATGAATCAGTATTTCCCAGAGAATTTTTTATTTGTCAGAATACTCCTGATTGATTATAGTTGTTTACTTAAAAGCACCTTTGCTTAGGCTTGTGTCTAAAAATACAAATTCTCCTTAGAATACGGGAAGTGCCAGGTACTTTAACAAACAAGGAACATGCTCTGAAGTTACACACATCTAAACAAGGTGACCCAATAAATGTTTTATGGAGCAGAATTAGGAAAATAACCACAGTAGTAATCCAGATGGATAAATGTAAGTCCCCTGGCTATGGTGAGCACTTCCCTGTGCTCTTTGCTGTCTTTTCCCCCCTCCTCAGGGCAGTTTTTTTAAGCTCTCTGGCACAGGGAGTTTCAGAGCTGTGCTGGGCTGCGCTAATGGCAGACAGAGAGAAATTCTCTGTGTTCTACCCCACACAGGGCAACGAGCTCTCTTCCTATTCCTTTGAAACAGCAATGCCTTAAATTCCAAAGTTGGTCAAATCTGTGAATCTCTGTTTTCCTTGGTGGAAGTTGAGGACCAGTGTCCAGGCATCCATGTTTGATTCCATGCACAGATGAACATCTGGATGTGTGGCTCTTGCAGATGTGCACGTGAACCCCATCTATAGCACCAGCTGGAACCCAGGCTGGGTGGAAGGAGAAAACAAAATAAAAATATAATAATTGATCGTAAAACATTCTGATATGAGTTAAACCTTAACAACAACTTTCCCCTTTTATAACCAGAGACATTCCCCGTGTTTGGGGCAGGGTGTTAAAGCATTAGAAAATTCCCTATGTTTAGCATTTGAACGCACCCCATGGTCCTTGTTACAAATTCATTTTTAAAACCCTCACAGCTGTATGCCCAGGTTGTGTGAGGTGCTCCATGGCCCATCCTGCCCCTTCTGCTCCCTACAGCTCTCAGCCCTCCCCCTACATAAGGGAAGGAAGGTGAGGCCAGTAATCAGAGTGGAAATCCTCAACTTGAAGAGTAAAAAAAGAAATAAGAGGGGGTAATTGATAAAGTGTAGCAGGTCACACATGCAGTGCTCTTGAAATAACCATTTTAAAATTACTCAGCTGTGTGGAGAGACACGGGGATAAAGTGTGGCTTTTGTTGGCTTTGTGACCATATCTAAAGTGTTGTGGTGTCCCTAGAATAGAGGGTACACAGTAAAGGTTTGGGTGGGGGGGATTAGTGCAAGACTCAAATTAGAAGTGGGGAAAATAATGGTGCAGAATGTGATGGTGCAGAATGTGATGGTGCTTTGCCTTCTCCTTCCAGCTGTTGCACTGGGAAGGGAGGGAGTCCCCATCTGCACATGGCTCTTGCCTGGAATATCAGGCACTTTGGGCCCAGCTGGCTGAACCCTCCCACAAAAGCTCTGCTGTGCACCAGGAACGTTTCAGGATACTCTTGCAAGCGTGAGTGCATCCATAATTCTGTTTTTAAAGACAAATCATTTCAAGTAGAGTGCATAGAGCTCATGACACAAACACATCTGGATTTCAGTTGTTGATGTGAAATATTCACAGTCCAATATGGTAGGAGCAGATGTTGGATTGACACTCATTGTAAATGTGAATGATCACATCACAAATCCCATATGTAGCTTAGTTGAGAGCAGCAAAGCCTACCTGCCCACCTCAGTTTTGCTCTAGGGTTAAAAATATTTGCTTGCACTCCTAATGTTAGTCACCACTCTTTTTTTAGGTGTAGGAGATTATAATAAACCTCAGAAAGGTTTAGATGTAAACTGTGGTAGGAATTGAAACAACTGCCTTAATTGGAAACACTTGGTTTGAAATGAAACATAAAAAAAACTCTTTAAAATGTTTAACATTTTCATATTTTGTGCTTAGTAAGCACTGCTGCAGAGGTCAGTGGTATCAAACTTAATGGGTTGATCATGAAAAGACATCAAGTGTCTGTGCCTTCTGCTAAGGTATATAGAGGGGAAAGAACTTCTGGTGCCTTTGAGGAAAAGTAGCTGAGGAAAGAAAAGTGCAGCCAAACAGGTGAGTCAAGGCTCCACAGAAAAGCCACCTGATTTTCCAGGAGCTTTTCACACCCACAGCATTTTGAGTGTGAGTTCTATTGGTGTGAACACTGCGTGTATGGCCTTCTTTTTGTATTTACTTGTGAGTGTATCCACCAGCTGGAGGATCTTCAAAATTGTTTTGGATTCTTAAAATGTGACCATCTTCCAGAGCAAAATGCTCCCAGACACAACAGCTGGGGCCAGAACTTTTGCAGAAGAAAAGCCCAGGTCATGTCCCCCTTCCCCCCTCTCAAAGCCTTGTTGGTTCACTGAACATTCAGACCACGATCTGTTCTTGGTGCAAGTTACAATTCTCCAGCACACTGAGGGCTCCAAACCAGGGTAGGGCCGTGTGGGATTTCAGTGTGTGACCAAGGATGAGTGAAAGATGTCAGAAAAGAGATTAAACAACCGAGGAAATAATTAGGCACAAGCTGAAGGTTAGAACCTCCATGCCAAGGTGTGGGACAAAGAATCCTAGAGATTCAAGAGGGAGTCAAAGGGTTAAAGCAATGAAACCTGTGTTGGGCAGTGTTTTAAATAAAGAAAAGAGAAGTCAGGGCAAAAATGAGAAAGTTTTGAGGAAGAGTTGGAGTGCAGGGGTAGGAAGAATCTGAGTGCATTAGGAAAAATGCACTGGGGAACAGGGGCAGCAGGGAATTGTGTCTGTTTTTGTGTTACAAAGAGCACATCCTCAACTGAGCCATCTCAGAGCTTAAAATGATTCAGACTTCAGCTTAACTTCCTTTCCTAAGAGAGGATTTCATTTCTGAATAGGCAAACATTTAAAATTGTAAAGAAGAAAAAGCAAGTACTTTGCTTGGAAGGATGGATGAAACATAAATCTTAAGCAGAACTATAAACTGTTGAGACAAGGCATTTTTGTTGGATTATGTAGCTCATATCAGATAGCAATAAATCAATCCTTCAAAGACAAAAGACTATAGAAAGAAGAATAAACCAAAGACTCTCCAAATAACAAAGGCCAGATACACAAAAGTAACTAAGGAGCTGAAGAGGCAAATAGATGCCTGGCAGGATTTTAAATGGGATCATTCAGCACAGACAATCATCACCTGCTAGTGATTATTGGTGTCTTTAGGCTCCTTCAGGCCTAGACACTTCCATGACTGAGGTTAAAATTCCCATCAGCATCAGGGAAATTTAACTCATAGCCTTAAAATCGGCATGGTTGGTGCATCATCCCTCAGGTAAATGAAAACTTTACCTCGTGGATGGGTTTGACCTATTGTGAGCTTTGACAGCAAACATGTCTTAACACAGTTCTGTCTTTAATCACTTGGGTCATGCCACTGAGATGGGAAGTTCTGCACAGATTTATTTACCTTGGTTCCTGATCCAGGACTTCATATAATAACAGATTTTTGAGGCAAACTCAAAATCTTATTGGGTATGATGACAAAATACTAGTAGTGGGTGTAAGTCACTGGTGCTAGTTAATGCTAACTAGCTCTCACACTTCAGAAATTAATTTTCTGTACTGTGAATTCCTATATTTTGGCCAAAAAAAGCCCCATTCCAGGGCTGGAAATAGCAAAATCCATGTCACACTCTGTGCCTGTACTTTGTACTCCCAGTCCCTTCTTGTTCAGATTATCCAGACTTTTTACAGCATGCTGTGGCATGTTCCTAACCTGCACACACCTCGGCCTTCTCCCTGGGAATATCAAAGAATAAAAGGAGATTAAGACTTGGGACTCATCCTGACTCACAGGCAGAACAGTCAGAGAAGCTGAGAAGTATTTTATTTCCAGGTCCCCTGGCTGGAAGTGCTGGGGACAGTCCTTTTAGCTGAGCTCTGCTGTACTGGTAGCTACATTTTCATCCAGGATCAAATTTGGCTGGTTTGTTTGTTGATATTTAATAAAAGGATGACTCAAGTCTTAAACAGTTGGGGGTGTGTGCAGGAAAGGGATTCCTGTCCTTCCTAAATCAGAAGAAGTAAATGTAATGCAGACAGTAAGAGGGGGAAAAAAAAAAGAAGAAAACTTGCTATACATCTGTTTTAAAAAGACAGGCAAACAAATATTCAGGGCACGAGACCTTAGCATGGCAGAAAATTACTAGAACATGCCAGACATGGAGAATAAAAGGCAAGCAGGCAATGTTGCTGCTGGAACAAGCAGAGATGTGAAAAATGTAGGAAAATCTGCAAGTCTTTATTTGCCACTAGTCTGACAACAGATGATGATGATGACATATCTGTGAACATATGTTATGAGAAAAAGGGCTGCTATCACAAGCTATGCAGTGATTGGGTCATTGAATATTTTTAGCTCCGGTTCTGGTTCTGGTTGGCCTCTATATCGTCTTGAGTTAGTTCAGTGTCCCCGTGGAATACTGTTCTACAGAATACTCTAAGTGCATTTATTGAGAAAGGAGCCCTGGCATTTGAATACAATATAATTATGATTGTGATCCAAGCCTATACAACTTTAGGTTTGCTTCATCAAAGATTAATATTCTGTTTCTTGGACTTTGCACACTTACAGAGTTCAGCTGGAAAAAATATCAGAGTGCACGTCTTACAAGTGAAATGGTACTTTTGTGTTCTCCTCTCCCCTTTGGCAGCAGAAAAGTGCTTTTTCCATTCCACATCTTATGACATGCGGTACTTAAAACAGGGCAGTGTGGAAACACCATGAGAATAAGTCTTCCTGCCTTGGCTCAAAATGCGCTTACCTGTTTAAAGCAGAAAAATATGCTTTTCCAAAAGCTTGTCTATACATTAATCCTGCCCAAGGGCACTTCTGGTATGTGCCTTCACTGCTTACCTGGCTTTTATACGCAACTGCTTGCTTTGGTATTGCCTAAAAAGTGATTTTTTTTACTAATTGGGCAAAGACTGGACAGTGCAGCAGGAGATTGTCCACCTGCTATTCCCGATAATTTGTTCTTAAAGGAAGCAAGCACCTCACTGATGCACTCCTTCCCATGCATCTCCCCCAGCACGGTGATGTATTTTTGGTCTCACTGCTTACTCTTTGCTCTTACTGCTGTTACAATCCCATTTTCCCCCCTCTTTTTAATTAGACCCCCTCAGTAGAGGAAGGGGTAAAAAGAAGGAGGCAGTGTTTGCAAATGGCAAATCAGTCCGTGGGGACTGCTGGGATTTTAAGGGCAGCTGCTGTTCAATGTATCTGGTGTGTCACTTTCTGTTTTGTGCCACTGTTTTATTGCTGCTGTGGGAATGGAGCAAAAATAGAGGCTACTGCAGTTGTGTTGAATAACCATCAACGTGATCCTAGCCGATGTGTCAGTCCCTCACTGGGCACAAAAATGTCCATATTTGATATCCGCCACCCACCCTGGCCTGGAAATGAAAACAGCAACATGCTAAATAGCTAGAGAACAGCATCATTAGCTGGAAGACTCAGCTGATGCACACGGGTGTGTTAGTGCTGCTATGCATGTGTGGGTGTGAGAATATCCCTGCATCTCCAGAAAGGCTGGTGTAAGTAAATAATTCATAAGGTGCACGCAGTGTATTTAAATGTTAAATACATTGCCTTTCAAATCCAGTGCAACAATTGAAACCTGCGTTTGGCTACCACCATTCGGCTGCTGCATATTTAAAGTCAAATCACAAATTCAAAGTGAAATCCACAGTGTGGAAATGCTGAGTAAAAGCCACCCAAGCCCTAGTTTTTGACGGACCACCTAAGCTTAACAGCCTAGCCCTTTGTGGAGCTCAGATTCCCTTCCTCCCAAGCAGGAGTGCTGCATGTTTCCATTTGAGCGCAAAGTCTTGACATCAGGAGTGCTGACTCACGGGACAGCGAGGAAGGAACATTTCTGTGGCTGCTGGTGTGGCCAAAAGTGGTGTGGATTTACCCTGCCGTGACTTCCCCTGCCCTGTGCCCCATGTCCTGTCCCCAGGCACCTGCACCTGCTGCTGGAGAGGAGCACAGGGCTGTTAAACACATTTCACAGCTGCTAGCTGCCACAGTCCGGGGTTGAATCTACCTGGATTGTTTCACCTCTCCTTCCTGTTGGGCGCCAAAAGTTTATCCCACATCAAACCAGGGTGACTTGATGGACCAGGTGGTCTGGGGGAGCAGTGGCCCCTGCCACCCACAGACAGGTGACAGGCTAGGTGGTTGAGTTAGCCGGGTAAATTCCCTGGGCTCCCATCGGGGGTAGATGCAGTCCAGAAGACAATTCCTGAACTGGGAGGTGAATTCCTGAATAGGTAAGTGCAGGAGCCTGACCTTAGGTAATGCAATAAATGAGATCTCTCGGCAACATGTCTCTCACAGTAAACACGGGAGAGTTCTACCTGTGGTTGTCTGTAAGATAATCATGTTCTTTGAACCCCCCTGTTATTTACATACAATACACTTTTCTTTGTCCTTTTTGACTGCAACTTAATAGAATCAGCTCAAGTACCGATCCAGGAGAGCAGCTTTTGAAATCGCTCGTCCTCCTTCAGAAGTAGCTAAAAGCAGTACCTAAACATGTAGTAGCATGCGACTTCTCTGACGAGGAGATGGAAAAATCCCAATTTTTGAGGCCATGGAAGGCCGGCCGGGCTTTTGTTCTCCCCAGGGCGCAGCAGCGGCTCCCTGAACCGGCCGCGTTTCCCCGACAGATGGCACTGCCTTTCTCTCGTACTTCGCCCAAAGTTTAAAAACATTTCGTTAAAAATAGCTGCCCCACATTCTTAATTGGCAATCCTTTTTCTGTTTATTGTTAGGCACAAATCAAACGCTGTTTAGCTCTTCAGGCGAGCTCAATGCACAATACATAAAACCATAATGTGAAACACGCAGATTTTCTTATTCTGTTCTGTATCTGCTTGTTACAGCAGAAAATACTGAACAATTTGTGGTTCGTCACTAACTTAGTTATGATAAAATGTTATTTTTTTCGTCATGAAGATAGAACCATTTTTTTTTAGTCTTAAAACTTGCTGTGCTGCCTGCACAACGCCCCTGTTTTCACATAAATGGAGCCAATGTTATTGCAGCATCTCTGGACTTCAGCTACAGTAATGGAGTGCCTAAGGCATTTGAAAATGCCCTGAAACAGGCTTCAAACTCTTCTGTGCTGGCTGGTCTTTCTCACGTGAGGGGATGGACCCCCCACAGCAGGGTCCTGGGGTACTGGGCGCTGTCAGAGTCCCTGGGCCAAACCCTCTCCACAGGGGCTGGGAGCACTGCAGGAAAACGTGGCTCCAGCACGTCCCTTCTCCTTCTCCGACCCTCCCCAGGTGATTGCCATGGGGGATTCTCCACAGCTCCTTACCAGGGTCTCCTGAAGCCAGCTCGGCTCCTGCGGGGAGCGGGCGTCGCTGGAGGTGAGCCTCCCTCTGCTCTCTCCTCAGCGAGCTAATCATTTCTGGAGCCTCTTCTGGGACCCCTTTCATTTCTGCAATTCCTTGGGCTATGCTGAGCAGAAAGGCCAAATCTCTCCTTTACCAAATGCAATCCCAATGGCCTGGCTAGCTCCTAGTTTGGTCTGCGCCTCGTCTTTCTTTCCGTGGCCGAGCGGGTTACGGTGAGGCAGAAGGAACATGTTTTGTTTTGCTTTATTTCTTTGCCTGCTCTTGCACACGGACAGATTGTCAGCCAGCTGCCCACGGTTTCGGCCCCTTCCACCTCCCCCCACAACGGTCACAAATCCAGTGGAGGTCCTGATCCACACAAGAGCTCTGTTCCCTACCGGGGCTCTCCCAGCACTGTCGGTGGCTCTACCCCCAAACACGTTTTGTGTGTGCTCCAAGGCGGTGGCACTGCTGGCCTTTCAGCACAGATGCATGGGAGAAATTCCTTCTAATATGCATTCACATGTCTCTCTCTCCAGTGACCTTTATTTGCCATCTCCTTGCCTATTTAGTTCATTTATTCGACCCTTCTGAAGTGGCTCATAATATTCTCGTAATACTGGACAAGTCACAATAATTGTATCAAATTCCAGTGTTATTGGCTGAATTTTTAAGCCCCTTCTCCTGTTTGCTAACATATTAAACAGTGCTGTACCTAACACAGTTCTTTGAGTCACCTCATTGTCAAAGCAGTTGAAAGCCTTTTCTTCTTCTTCTTCTTCTTTGGTGATTTTTACTTCCCAAGTTGGTTTTGTTCCCTTTGTCACTTTTTGTGATGAAGGCTATCAGCTGTTTTTAGAAAGAGCAGTAGAATAATCAGATGTGCTTGTACTTGAGGCAGTTTACATTCTGAGCCTTATTTTCTTTTTAAAAACTCTGCACTATTCTCTCCCTTTTATATAATGACGGTCTGGTTCTTTTCATACTTTATTTTTGTTTTAAGAGATTTGCTTGCCTGGTGGTAAGGTTTAGTAAGCTGCAAATTTCAAGGCTGGCTCAACATGTTTTTAAAGCTAATACTCACATAGCAGCTTCCAGCAGCTGATGGTAATGAGCAAGGATGTAGGGGTTTTTAATTAGTTACTCCAATGCTTCCTTGAAAATATTTGTGTGCACACAAGCCAGTTCTGGAGTTCTGTTGCTCCTAAATGCAAATGTTGTAGCACTTACTGCCTTAAAAAAAGTCTTTAATATTGATTTTTTTATTTTTTTTTTTTTACGTGGGAGAATAGATGTGTTGAAATGGCAGCTTAAAATCCTCTTTTGAATACAGGTGTAAGTGAAATATTTGGGGTCCTTGAATACATCACCTTTAAATACTCATTTGTCTCTCCTTCAGTCCTCCTGCTTCTTAGCTCTGTATCTCTCTCCATGTGCAGGTAAAAAAGTGTTGCTTCTTTTCACAAGCAAACAGTCAAAAATATTTCTTTTTTCCTAGACCTAATTTCTATCCTGCATTTTTTAAGACAGCAGCACGTATGGTTTTGTTTCAGTTTCTCCTGCTGGGGGTTCTTCTGCTTTGAGGATAACCGGTAAACAGCTGACCATGTCAACACAAACATTTATTTTTCCTTGACTTCTGTTTCCTCTTTGTGTCAAAATATTCATAGTCTAGTGAATGTATTATGATTTTGAGGCTTTCTGGTTATTAAGAACCTCTGGTGTTATTTCTTGCATCATGCCAGCCATGTGATTTCAGCCTCAGGTCCCAGACAAGCTGCAGTGCATCTTTTGTAAAGGCACTCATTCTTACTGGAAAGACTTCAGCTTATTCCATCGCTGCTCTCAAGCACTTAATTTTAACCTAATACTTTACGTTTTAAAAGACCAAACTTTTTTTTTTTTTCCCAACCTGCATTTGCCTACCTTCTCTTTTTTAATTACTTACAGTTGTGGCTCTGCTAGCTCATTACAAACTCCCCTGGTGTCAGGACCTTCCCTTCCAGCACTCCATGACACTCTGGTGAGTTATCCCTGCCCTTCCCTTGGGGGTGCAGTGTGTTGTGCACAGGTGAGGATTCCACAATTGCCGATAATTCAATGACTCATTTTGATTCCCTTGCAGTATCCCAGAATCATCATTGTTAGAAAATTGGGTGCCAGAACTGGGCACAGCAGCGCTGGTCCCATCAGTGAGACACACCTGTAATATCATGGCCTCCTGCATAACCATGCAAGTATTGCATTAACCTTAGCCCATGGATTGCATAGGGAATTCATGGTAAATTGATTTGCTGAAGTCCCTTTCAGTGTCACTGCATTTCAGGATATGGTATTCTGTGTTGTTAGTCTGACCTACATTCTATCTTCTGACATATCTGACTTGGTGTCAGCCTGTATTAAAAACCTTTTTAAAGATATTACTTCATTTTACAAGCTGATTCAAACAGCACATTATAACTGACCAATCCCAATCTCTCCAATTGCTATTTGACCTTTTTTGGTTTTTAAATGTACCTTTACAGTACCCAGTTTAAAATATTTCAAGTATTTTCTTTCCTTGATATTTTCAAAAATTCCTGTCCTGAATGTAGTCAAAAGGCATTTTTTAAAAAAATACTAGAAACACTGGAAATGCTACTAAATGCACCCATATTCAGGTATGATGACCAACAGATGTGCTTTTTCAGGTTTTAATATGTTTTACTGTTGCATATTTTTAGTGTTGTTCTTTAACAGAATATAACACAAAAACTTTCAGAAAATATGAATCCAAAATGTAAATGCAATTACTTTTTTTACAGCCAAATATTTTGAGAAATGAAAAAAATTACGTCAGCCTTGTTAAAAATATATTTTTATATATACATATATTCTATATATTTTTTTAAATATATATATGCTTTCCATATACTGACTAGGCATTATGACCTCATTTTTCAACTTTTTTTTTTTTTTTTATCACAACCTGTGGTAACTTCTCCAAAGGGTCACCTTAGCCCCAGTTCCTGATCCCAATGGTTCTGTGAATTTCTCTCTGTCTGCAGCTCCTTCATTTCATGTGGGTGAAAAGCTGATTTGGCCACCTTTTCACTCTGGAGGTTGTATTTAAACCTTTTCCTTGACCACCTCAATTCAGATGGCTACCAAATGCTTTTTCTCCTCCTTCCCTTTACCACTGTAAGTCCCATGCCACGAGCCACCCTCAAGACTGGTTTACCCTGGCTTTTTTATTTTTTTAACCTTATCCCATAACCACACTCTGTGAAAGAATTCCATAAAAATCTCTTTAAAATTCCCACCAGAGAAGAGACTTTATCATCCATCCTGCAGAGGGGTTCGCTGGGGTTAGGCACAGCTTCTTGATTTTCTCAGAAGGAATTTGAATTCTGAGTAGTGACTGATTCAGTAACTAATAAGTGATAGCACCCTCCACTTTTCCATCTCTGTTTGGAAGCACAGGGTTATTTTCACATGGGTATTCATGGGGTTTTTTTGATAGCTACCTGTCAATTGACAGATGAACTTTTGGATTAGTGAAGCCCTCAGAACGAGAGGCACCCGCTCAACCTGTTCAGTGTTTATTTAATGATAACAGGAGAGCCTTGGCATATCAGTGTTTCCTCGAGGAACATCCAAATATCCCCTGACTCAAAAGATCACAGAAAAGAGCAGGGGCAGGTCTGTGGGACTCTGTTTTTGCGTAGTTATTGCAGTTTTTCTGCATCTCTGTCACCTGCACAGGCTCTGTGCGCCAGACGAGGAGCTGCTTGCTTGATTCTGTAAGCTAGAATTAAGGATAATAATTCTTACTTTGAAGGCAATTCCAGATACCAGTGAATTTGCCTCAGTTACTGGCTGCTAAATTGGTTGCTGGCTGTTGTGTCAAAGCCCTTTCTTTTATTTTTTAAAACAATTTGTTTCGCCAGGGAAAAAGCAAGAAAAGCAAGGCAGTTTGCAATGATCGCACAGGGCTTGTGAGAGCCAGGCTGGGCAGGGACTGAGGTGGCCACAGACTGTGGCATCCTGGTTAGGATTTTGCCTCCTGACAGCAAACTGTGACTGCACACTGCTTTGTCTGAGTGAAGAGATGCCTCAAACCACTGTGGGTTGAGGAGGAACAGCAGAGTTTGCCAGGACAAAGCAAAGGCTGCGGAGCCCAGCTCCTGACACGGTGCTTTGAAACTCTCCAGAGGTGCAGCTGCCTCAAGAAGTGTTTTATGAAAATATTGGGCTGTTCAGCCTAAACACATCTTTTTTAAAGTTTTCTTTCAGGATAGAAGGCGTGTTGTGCTGACCATGCATGAGGAGGCCAATCTCGTTGCTAATGGATACAGGATAAAGCGTGAGGTGATATTTGTTCAGCTGAGTCACTTGCAGCCAGAGGTAAGTGACAGTTCTGGGAAGTAATAAGCTGTCATGTAGTGTTTCTTAAATGCATGGATTTTCTGAAACCCTGTTCAAGGGGTCAATAGCAGAGCAGATGCAATTGTCTGCTGTATCACAGAGACCTCGAGAGTCAACTCTGCATTTCCCTTTATTTTCATTCCCCTGAAGTGGTAAACTTTGAGAATTTCCCCCCCGAGCAAAGGAGCTTTCACTAGATGTTGGGGATAAGAACAGCCTGTTTCGTTTTGGAAATTATCTTCTATATTATTATGTTTTATTCCGGCTGTTTATTTTACAATTTTGTTACACATTATTCCTTTGGAAACCAGTCTGCTTATTACTACCACCATTTGTTAGCCAATGATATTTTAATTTTTATTTGGATTTTTGTCCTAGTGGTGTACTTGCTAAATACAATTTAGTCACAATCAAGGCTGGTCAAATCAAGCTGTCAAAATCTATGCTAGGCACAAAATTCAAATGTGCCCTCATCTTGCATCTTGTATTTGGTTGATTTCTGTGTTTCAAAGGGGTCAAACTAGGGAGGTACAAGGAAATACAACAGAGAGAGAAATACAAGAGAGAGAGAGTAAATAATCCAGACCCTTCAGAGGATCCACTAAAGGGAAAAAGACAGAGATGTGCACAATAATGAGTGTCATGGAGAAAGTGATTAGGGAGTGACTAATGCATTGTTTCTGACAATACAGGACCTAAGGGGGTTCCAGTGTTATAATCACACAGGGAATTTAAAGCAAACTTTTGTCATGCAGGGCATAATTATTTTGTGGAAGTCGTTGCACAGGATGTTACAAGTTCAGAAAAATAAGATGTATTACTGACGATAGGTCCATGGGGGACTATTAACATGAGGGTACAGTGGCAAGCTCCAGTTCCAAGTGCCCTAAGCAGCTGATTGCTGGAAGCTGAGAGGGTGTACACAGGGATTTCTGATTTGTTCCCTTTCTTTTTCTTGTCCTCTAAGAATCTCCTCCTAAGAGCCCAAAGACAGGAGGCAGGGCAAGGATGGATTTGAGTCTGACCCTTGAGTTGTGTTCGTGGACACAGCTAGCTGTCCAAAAGGGATCACAGGCAGCAGAGGAGGCACAGGAGTTCAGGATGTGCTCACTGAATCAATGCCATGGCCTGGTGGGGTTTTTAGTAGCCAGACAAATGCCAAATCCACTACAACTTCCTGCAGTACCTCAGCAACACCAGCACACCCCAGCAATCAGGTGTGTTGGTGCCCTGCTGGGAAGTGTTTTCTGGTGTGCCTGGAGCCATGGTCTCCTGGCCATCCAGGCTGTAGGACTTCACAGAAGCTGTGGGAGCATCTCCTCTACTCTCAGAGCCAGTTTTTCCACTGCAGGCAATCAGGCTGTAGAGAGGAGCAGCATCCAGCTGCACAGCTCAGCTGTGCCAGGGGCACTCAGAGGAGGATGAGGATGAACTGTGAAGCATAAATACGTGTTTGGCAGGACAGATGCTGTTTGGAAGTGCTGAAGTAAAACAACAATGCCATAGCAAGATACTGCAAGGCCTCCTGGAGTAGGTGAGGGTTTGTGTGTGCTCTTATCCACTGGTAAATATGAAATCTCTCCCTCTGAGTCATGAACAAGGATTCAGGAAGGATTGTGCACGGAGGAGTGATCAGCACGGAAAGGAAGAAATCCAGTGGGAGAAATGCCTAAAATCTGGTTTAAAGCTTCTCTGTAACATTGAGAAGTATTTGAGAGGATGCTTTCAATATAAGATGCAGCATGATAACAGCACCAAGGCAAAAATACAGAGCAAATTCTATGTGATGTGGTGAAATAAAGGAAGGAAGTTAGGAAAGGGCAGTGGAGGGATTCAGGAGGGATTGTGTTCACAGCAGGCACAACTGTCTGTCTGTTCACAGACTGGCCCAGGAAATAGGAATGAGAAGTTGCTGGAACACAGGGAGTGATGGAGGCAGCCTATATATTCATGTCTGGGGCTAAAAGACAAAGGGGAAAGCTTGGAGTACCAACAGAGATGGCAAATGGCAGAGCAAAGCTTTACAAAGCTTCAAGAATACTTTCAATCCCTGCCCGGGTGGTAAGTAGGTGTCTGGGCAGCACCACTCTGAAAAAGGAACCCATGGACCTTTCTGAGTATTCTGAGGTGGGGAATTGTGTTTTCCTTTGGGAAGGCTGCTTTGTGAGGTCAACAGTGAAGAGTAAACTCCGAAATGCCAGGTTTCTGAAAGATTTGCTCCAGTGCCAGTCAGAAGAGGACAGGGTTTCTCATCCCTTCCTCAGTAAGGAGGAAGCACAGCTCTCTGCCCTGCACCTGTCTAGAGACAGATTTTCTCCTCAGAAAATGAGAAAGCATTTTTTCTGCTGAGATACTTAACAGCATGGCATAAATTCCTCTCTCACAAATTCAGCAGACACACACAACAGCTCCCAAGTGGGCAAGTATCAGGTGTAGGAAAGACCACTGAAATTCTTTTGCTTTGGCAAGAGTTGATGAGTGGAACTTGTTTGTCCTTTTTCTTTTGTGATTGTCTTTGTTAAATAGAATCACAGACTCAGGCTGCTTTGTGTTTGAAGGGACATTAAGGATCATCTAGCTCCTCTTGTCAGGGACTGCTCCCACTGTCCCGGGGTTCTCAGAGTCCCATCCAGCCTGGCCTTGAACACTTCCAGGGATGGGGCAGCCACAGCCTCCCTAGGGAACACGCTTCATTGTCTCACTGCCCTCACAGGGAAGAAACAGTTTTGGCCAAATTTATTTGCCTTACAAAATACAAAAGCAAACATTAAATTGGTGCATGTATTTTAAAATTACTTATAAGCAGCTCAGGTTAATATATCTGTACATTTTGTTTCTATATTAATGGTCACACATTTATATTTTGTAAATCTCATTGCTCCATGTTGAGCTAAGTATATATTGAAAGTATATATTCTAAGTATACTGAAAATTATTGAGCTACAGGAAATTCTGAGAGGGAGTTTGAGTGCTGTAAAAAAACTGTGGAATATCCTTCTTCAACCATGGTTCTACCAGAAGTGTCAGACAGAATGTGATTGCAACAGTGTTACTTTAAAATCTTCTAAATGCATATGAAAATCAAGACAATAACATCTGCAATATATTCCATCTTGCACAGAAACAAATACCTACGTGCATTTAAATTATAGAAAAGAGCATGACTTTAATATTAGATTCCTGTAATCACAATTTTAAAAGCCCTTTTGTACATAGATGTAATAATAATGGCTGGGACTCCTCCCCAGAAAGCAGAGTTTCTCTCAAATCCTCTGTTCATTCCTGTAAAAGCAGAGTCAGTGTGTAATAGCTGTCTGTATATGCATCTCTGAGCTGGAGTTAGCACCTTGTATTACTGGATTTCATTTTAAAAGGACTTTCCAACAACCTATCAGGTATTTAAGGAATGCACAGTGCAGTTGTAATGATACAGGTTGCTTATTTATTTAACTTGAAAGGCTCTCTCGGCTCCCCATATCTATTTCTATATGTAGGAATTAGGAGACCTTGAATAATGAACGTGTTATTTAAATTGTGCTGTGACACTGCATAATGCTGAGAAGTCATTTTATACAGTTCACTATTCTCACAGTCAATGGTGCTTGACTTGATTGCCAGCGCCTCATAGCTAGAGTAGATCTGGGCAACGTTTTAAATTTGTTAAAAATCAGTTAGACAAAATTGTCTTGAATGAAATAGAGCAGGCTGGAGAGCTTATTCCTTCTGATAGTCTCCTAAATGAGTCTTAATTGTCATGCTTAGAATTTCCATCATAAAGTACATTTTTTATTAAAAAAAAAAAAAAAAAAAGTAATTAAAGAGTAAAGGAAGCTGAATGTTCTACCTGGTCTCTGCAAAACAATAGTGGAAGAGGCAAACTCAGCCTGACATCCTGCCTTAGGTTTCTAAACCACAATTCAGGACAACCATGGTTAAGGAAATATTGTGCCCACAATTTTTCCATCATGAATAAGGAAAAGGTGAGTAGAGCTACATTCTTCCTGTGCATCTTCACTGTGCTGGGGTCCAGCAAGTGCCCTGGTACAGCTACAATCTGCCTCCCAAACTGGTTTTACCCTCCAATAGTGATTTATTCTGCAGTGCTAGTTTGACTTGCCCAGCAACCACCATGTGCATTTTCATGATGCACCCGGGTAAGAAGTGTTTTGCTAGGACAGCACATCACATCCTGTGTGATAAAGCACTAAGAGGTTCACTTCCAGCTGCTGGGAGCCTGGGAAAGGCAGATTTTAACAGATGGGGGGGGGGAAAGGCTTTCCTGTGAGGAGCAGCACCACGAAGGCTGGTTTGCCAGAGCTGGGGTGCTCCTTGTCACCTGTGAGTGGGCATGGCATGAGCTTAGCTATGCACTGCAACTCCTCAGTCACCTGCTTTTCCCCAGTGCAGGTCACTAAACTGGGTTATTCTCCTCTACTCATTCCTGGAGGAGTTAGTAGAGGAGAAAAACCCTACGAAGTTCCTACCTTCAGACTGTAAGACTTACTTGAAAGGCAGCCCTGAAACACAGCCTTGTTCAGATCAAGACAGGATCACACTGAAATGTCACTAAAAATGAGATTGTCTTTGGAGTGTGCTGAACGTTGTGGGATGCAATCCAAGTTTCTCTTGGGAATGTTTTGGCCCAGTGTCCATGTAGGTTACCAGGTGTCACACCTATGTCTGAGGGCTCAAAGCTGTGCTGTGGGTCAGGGCTGCCTGTAGCCATGTCATCACTCTTTTGCTTGCACCTACATGTCTTCTTCTTTCTCAGGCACATTGAAGAGGCATTACTTGTAGAGCAACTGGTTTTGATGCCTCTTTGCTTATCCATTCTCTTTGTTACATGAACCATAGATATTCCATGTGTTTTCTTCCCCACACCTTTTTGATCATTTTAACTATATAATAAGGTCTTAAAAAATGAAAGAAAGGAATCTTTATTTCTAGGTACTAGAGTTCTTGTGACATGGGTTTGAAGCAGTTTATGATCAAATAGTATTTTTTAATTTGTCCTGATTCATGTGAAAGTAATTTGAATCCACATTAGTATTCTATGAACTGATCATTAACACTTTTCAACTGATTTAGTAAACATATATTGCTTCCAAAATAAATAGAAACAGGAAAGAAGTACAGTTAGTGTAGCTGAAGCATGAAAACATACACATTAACATGCAAGGCAAAACTCCAGTGTTGAAATGGGGCAGGTTATTTTTCTGGCCATGTTTTCACATCTCCAGAGGATCCTTAAAAACAATGCAATGAACATCCTAAAGTACATCTTCTAATAATTCTGCTTTGTGTACTTCACTACAAAATGGTGAACTGGGTGTGATAAATGAATTGTCACAGCTCCCCTGAAAATACTGGGTAGTCAGGAGAAGATGCCATGGGGAAGATAAAGAACACATCCTTCAAGGGGCTTGTCTCTGAGATAAGCCCATCAATATTTGCACAACCCTTTGGGCATATAAGGCTTCTCTAGGGACTGAGTCTCTCTGTGTCCCAGAGGAAAGCCAGGCCAGCTCTGATCCACAAGCCATGAAGTGACACATTGCTGTGTCCAAACATCAGCCTTCCTCAAAGCTTGAGGCTGTCAGTGCTGGGCTGGTGCAGCTCTGCCACGTTCAGATCTGTGCTGGCCCCTGTCCTGAGGCTGTGGCAAGCAGGTGGAGGGGCTTTGGCTGGCCTCTGCTGAAAAACACACAGCCCCCCAGCAGTGGAATTTATTCTTCTATCATCGCTGCTGAGTTTCACCTGAAATAGAAGTAAGGATCCTTGGAAATGGGCTCTTCCCTATGAAGCTGACTTTTTACCTCACAGTGATGCCTTGTGCAGGCTGCCCCAGAGCAGAGGCTGTACAGAGCTAAAGAATAAAGCAGGGATTTATTCAAAGGATCTCCTCCATGGATCCACCTTGGGCAGCACAAGAGCCCAGCCAGGGCTGCACCCAAGATGAACCCAAATGGCCCCAAAATGCACGAGCGCTCCCGGGGTCTCTCCCTTGGATCAGTTCTGCTCCATTTGCACCTTGCAGTTCATTGTCCCATTCCAGCTTTAGCCCAGGCACTCCCACCCTGCTTGTTTTTCTCTCTCCAGCCCACGCTGTTTGTGCTCTTGGGCTGAGATTTGGATCATTTGTCCTTGGTGCCCAGCTGGAGCAGGAATTGTTTTGTCTCCCTGCTCTGTGCAGAGCTCACCATCCCCTGATGTGAAGCCCAGAGCCACACACTAAAGCAGCACAGAATGTGAAAAATAGAAAAACTAAAACCTGAGGCATCAATAGCCATTAAGAATAAGGATGAGGGAACCTTCCACTTTTTCCTTTAAAAATAAAAAAAAGGTAAGGACCCATTTTGAAAGATTTGTCTAGTCGGCTCACCTAACACATTCTGCTCTGTCTGTGAACTACCTACAACACTACTGAACTTAGCAATCCTCCTAGGGCTGAGGCATTAAGAAAATGCTGAGTTGCCCAGCCCAGCTAACAGCATAAGGCTTCTGAATGTTTCCAAAACCTCATAGCAAACTAACAGAATATAGGTGCCTCTTGCTTTGCTGACTTGAGCTCTGTTTCTTGCAAGCTCAGTCTAGGCTCTTTTTGTAGAGCTAAGTGCAAGTGATTTGCTGAAATCTGTGTGAACTGATACTTTGGACAAAGCTGGGAATGGAGCACCTATCCCCACGCCTCTGGGAAATTCAGCCTCGGGCAATTTGGTGAGTGAGGAGTGTTTATTGCTGGGAAGGAGTATGTTGAGCTTCAGCTTGTACTACTTGGGCATCATCTCTCTCTGAAAGCTCCATAATAATTCTTCTGTGAAAGCTGGAGAGTTATTTGGTGCCATACAGCTCTCTGGCAACTCACTTCGTGTGCAGTGGCCATGCAGAAGGGAGAAGGACATCATACTTCTATTGTGGAGTCATCCCATGCTGCTAAAATGGAACCTTTTTCTAGGAGGTTTCAGGAGGGATGCTGACAGCAGCTGACGAACATTTGGCACAGCTCAAGGACAGAAGAGGTGACAAAGGTGACAATCTCCTTTCCACCAGGCTGGGGCCAGTTCAGGTGCACCACCTGCCAGCAGCTTCAGCGCTCCAGGACAGGCAGCCCCTCCTTGTCTTTGGATTCATCTGGACTTGAAAGGTACCGAGAAGAATTGAATTCAACCTCACACCTCATGCTGGGAGAATGATTCAGCCTAGATCTGCTTCTACTCACACTGTTTTGCTGTAATAGCTTCTAAAAGATCTTGTAGGGATATGGTAAATATCTGCAGGGCCACACATTGGTCTGTTTATCAAATCTCTGAGGGTCAGCCTTGTCACAGTGAGGTGTATTCTGTATTTCTCCTTTCTGCTCTGGTGCATCACTGCTAATGGAGTATTCCCTTGCCAGAGAAACCAAGCACCTTATTTTAAAATCTTAAATCCTGGTTCCAGGTTAAAGCAAAGATTTTTTGCAAATGCTGCAAACACTATTGCTGACTGGCAGCTACGTCTCAGCTGCACATATGGAAAGATGGAAATTTTTAGTGAAGAGGCATAAAGTGCTTCTTGAAGCAGAGATGTGAGTTCACATCAAATGCAATGTATGCAGGGGGTCTTTCTTTCTTTCTTTTTTTTTTTTTTTTTTTTTTGCACTGCATTGTAGGAAAAGGTTCATTATAGATTATAAATAGTAATATTATGGATTTATGAGTTTATGTGGACTCTTGTGAGTTTAGTTCTGACTGGAAATGCACTGAGCCACCAAAAATAATGCACCCCAGCCAGCTTCCTTAGGGCTGTGGCTGTCTTCCCCATAAGTGCATCTTTAACCAACAGCATATAAAAAGAGCAATGATGACATCCAGAGGACAGATAGTTTAATCATAGGTACTGTAGGTATCCCCAGCAAATTTTCTGGGGATATATCCCTCACCTATTTTTTCTGTTTAAAGTCTGTTCCTATTAAATCAGTTATTGGCAGCCTGCTGAGTTCCATTAAATCATAGTTTTTGTGAAACTGACCTTGTAAAGTTGAGTGATTCACCCCCAGAGCAAAAAATTACATGTATATGATAAACTTTTATTAGTATCATCATTTTTTGCGTGCATTATCATTCTATGTTATCTCTGAGTCCACCTGAAATGTGAAGCACTGCTTTGAGCTACTGGAAAACTTCAGGTTAATAGCTGTCTGGCTTACTTCACCTGTGAGGGCTCCTACTGTGGAACCTCTCCCTCTATGTAGGTTTTTATCTAATCTGTCTTAGTAACCTTCCATACTCCGGCTTGGCAGGTTGGTTTTTTTTTGGTTGGGTTTTGTTTTTTGGGTGTTTTTTTTTTTGTTGTTTCAATTTTGTTTGCAAGTGCAAGAATATTGGCCAGGTGCACCATATGTAGAAGCCACTACACAGAAAAACCTCTGAGTTCCACAGAAATATCCAGGGTGTCTATTTTATTGGCAAATTTGAAGGAGATGCATTACCAATGATAGTCTAAGCACATCTCCACAATCAGAATTTAATTGAAGCATGTTACCTATAATAGGTTCAGATATTTGTGTTCTTCAGCATTTTATAAATTCAGAAGCAGATGGGCTATGACCAGGAAGCAGTGGAGAACAGACTGGCGTAAAGCAGGTTGGCTCTCTGACAAGTGCAGGTACAGCTGTGGGATGTATTTTATTCAGCATGCCCACCTACTGTATCAGCAGCCTGCCCTACCAGCAATTCAACTGCAACTGACTTAATGAAGAGTAGAAGTAAGCATGAATCCAGACTTTCCATGGATCATAATATCTGAGAACCCAGAAGGATCAACATGATGGAAATCATGCCAAGTATTTTTTTTTTTTTCCTTGCACCTTTACTTGCAGGAGATAACAAAAGCATTGGAAATTTGAAGAGGGGAAAAAAAACCCACAAAATGTAATCAGTTTGCAGTATTTAAAAATGTTCCACTTCTGGTTTTTTTGTTTGTTTGTTTGTTTTAATTTATTTAAAAGAAGAAAATATTAGGAAGTAGCAGCTTATAGCTTAAATCACCACAATTGTGCCCAGGGACATGATGAAGTGCTGGCTAAGAGGGCTTCTGTTAGTAAAAGACAATTTATATGGGTGATATAAGGGCCAGTTCTTGAAGGTTTCGTGCAAGAAGTGTGCAAAGGATGTTTTTGCTCCCATTTGTGCCAATCCTTGCAAGCCCCATAGGGAAAAAACTTCTGTGGCTGAAGAAGTCGTGGAAAAGAACCCTTGACCTGAACATTCCCATTCCTTAACTGGGAATGTGGTATTTGCTATTTTATGCATTTAAAAGAGGTGGCTCTCTTTGTCTTTTGGCATTCCTTATACATGAATAATCTCCTATTTAGGTTTATTGTACCTCTTTATCTCTGTTTCTATATCTATCTAACATCATATATTCTAACCTACAGTAACCCACAAAGGGAATTTGGAAAAACAACAACCCATAATTATTTTATATGGTGATTGCCTGACTTTGAAATATTGAGGTAATTATCAGGTTAAATTCCTATGATCCCTGCAATTTCTATGAAACCTGGAGATGTCAGTACCTGAGTTCTGGCATATCCCTTAAAGTAAAATTATACCACCTCAGCCTAAGGTCGTAATTAAAGGTGTAACAAAGCTAAGTGAAAAAGGGCTGTATGATTTGAATTAAAAGCAGAGCAAGCCCTATAATTGCAGAGGGTGAAAAATGAAGTGAGCTGGCCCTAAACTCCACCCTTCAGGGGCCACATGCAGCGGGCAAGGCTCTGTTAGATGCAGCTGGACACAGGCAAAGGGGAGGCCAGGGCTGTGGGACCAGGAAAGAACCTGAGGAGCACTTGCTTCAGAAAGGGAATGGCTTCTTCCAGAATGCAATAAAGACTTGGGAAAAGCCTAAATGAGAGGGGTTTTTTAAATATAGCTGTACTGGGACTTTTGTTTCAGAGGTAAATCTTTGGTCTCCAGAGTCAGACTGCAGAATGTGTCGGCATAAATTACCTTTATTTGGATCTGGATTTCTAAGAAAAACTTTAAAACCCAGTTAAAAAGGATTTTTAAGAGTTCTGATGAGCAGGAGAAAATGCAGCCTCGTCTACATGTGTATGTGTTCCTCTGTGTGTACACATGTATGTGGACTGGCGCTTACATGTGAAAACCTGGCAGACTGATGTGGTTTTAATATTCCACAGCCTTATTTTAAGGGCTCTTCCTTTGTTGTGGTACAGGTGCTGTAGCAGTGGAAGCCATCAGGGTTCAAATGACAGAGGCATGACTGGGAGTGCCACTTCAAGACAGCCAAACAAAGGGCTGCTGTTCAGGAATTCAGTTTCCAGAGCACTTGTGCTGGCTGAGCCGTACATGCCACATGTCTTGCTTACATCTTGGTCTCTCAAAGGTTTTCTTTTCTCTCATTCTCTTGTCCAAGCTGCACATTTAACCTTTGAGGCAGTTTTGAATATATCCCTTCATAAATCGTAGTCCAGTAGCACTAACCTCAGGCAGCTCTTTAGTGTTTTTGACTCCCTTCTCACACTGCTCCTCCTCAGGCTTCTGCTGGTCATTCTCATTTCTCTCCTGACGATTTTGTCACTTCTCTTCAATGTAAAACTCAGGGGATCTCTGAGACTGCACACTGCAACTGTGTTTGTGATGTTGGGGCCTCTGCCTGATGCTACACTTCGCTTCATTTACCTTTCTCATTTCATTGCTTTCCCCATGTTCCAGCAGCACTGCCAGCCCCCTGCTACTACTATAGGGCTGACATACTGTCCATCAGCTCCTGTCCCCTCCAGCCTCCACCAAAATATGGTACCTTTCATGTTGGTGACTCCCTCAAACACACTAAATCCTCTGTGTCCTCTAGGATTTTTTCCGTTTGGTTTTAAATGTCCCCTAGCTGTTCTGATGCTGCAAAAACACCTCTGGACCTACCGATCCTTCACAAGCTTTTTAAAACCTTTCTCTGGTATTTCTTCTGTCAGCATTTTTACAGCATTTCAAGACTAGTTGGTGTCACAAAAGTGAAGAATATTTCACAGTGAGGGTAAAATACAACAGTCAGTTCCATACAGGCTTAGTTCTGAGAAGTCACTTAAGCAAAGTGTGATGTTGAAGGAAGGGATAAGTGATAGCTCAGGGAGATTTGTCCAGAAAAAAAAATGTACCTAAGCTGTGCCTCAATATTTATTTTTTGTTTTCAGATGACTGGGGGAAAATAAGCTTTATGTAAACAAACAAACAGGGGGGGAAAAATGAAATAAAAAGTTGTAGTGCTGTCAGCTCCTGAGGTACAGAAATGGTCCCATCCAATACTTGCCAGAAGGGACCCTTGTCTCTTTTCTGAAGCTGGTTCCCTCTGCCACCTAGTCCCACAGCCCATCCCACTGAATATCTGCAGTGCTAAAAGGATTGTTCCTGAAGGGACTTCAGTAAAATGGTTCAGGAAAGCTTCTTGATTGAAGGGGTCCAGCATAGGAGCAGCATTATTTGAGACCTGCATTATTGCCATAACTACAACAACAGGCACAAGTCTGCCTTCAGATCTCCATAGGTGTTTGCAGGGAAAGCAGGTGGCGAGCTGGGAAATTTGGCTGAGGAAAGCACTGAGGTACTCTACTGAAGAGAACAAAATAAAATCTTCAGTTAAGAGGAGATGCTCTTCAGCACCAGAGTAGAGCAGACAGGAGCATTTGTTAGGATCAGCAGCGCACTCTCTGCTTCTGGGTCCCTCTCACCCCTGGGGGAAGGCTGCTGGGTGTGTGCTCTCCATCCCACCCCCTAAGGTGGCTGCTCTCTTCATCCTAGCTGCCCAGAAACTTTAGTGAGAGCTGGGAAAACTCAGGGAGCAAGTGCTGCATCGGAAGTCAGCCTCCTCCACCTCCCCACCCAAGTAAAAACTCCATGGTCACTTTGAAGAGCGTTGAAGGGAGCTGAAAAACTGAAGCTTTAAAATAAGGTTTAAATAGTGCACCATTTCCTCAGCTGTCAGGCAGCTGTGGCTCTGAGTACAGTCCTCCTGTGCAGGATCATTCCTCCTCCTGTTGGAGAGAGGCTGGGGTGCAGGGCTTTGCCCAGGTGAAGCTGAGGCAGGGAGCAAACCTGTTACAAATCATGAGAATTCACATTCCAGAGTAGCTGGTGTCCTGTTCTGAGCTCAGCAGCTGGGCTGCAGGGTGACACTGCAGGTTATTTCAATTCCCTGTGTGAGTAGTAAGTGGGAATATTAGGGAATATTATATTTAGGGTGGCCTACTGTCTCAAGTTCAGAGCAGTAAAAAAACAAGATGCCAACTGATCTTTAGGAAGATTTTGATGCTTGCAAGCAGAAGGCACAGGAGCAGGGAAGGTGAAAGTGAAGCCACGGTGGGGGACAATGGGTTTTGTACAAAGAGAGTAAAAGAGATGAGTTCAAATTAAGCAGGCAGGCTTTTCATGAGGCAGTGTGCTTGTAGTGGGGAAGGTAACATTGTAGGTGCTGTCATGGAGTGAACAGAAGAAGGTTGTGAGTAAGCAGACAAGAAGGAAACTGGAACAGCAGTTACTATTTCCTTATCCTCCTTTTGGCTTTGAGTTTTTGAATAAACAGGTTGAAAGCAAGAGTCAGAGAAAATTCTGTAGCACTTGAAGTGCTCTGCAACATCCCTGCTGGACAGTGCACACTGCTGCTGGAAGGATGCTGGGGAATAACATCCTTTTTGGGAGTGACTCAGAGCTGAACGTGAGAGTAATAGCTGTGACTCCATCACAGGCTGTTGTGGAGGGAGATTGATGCCAGCATTCATGGCCAATTCTCTTTTTTTTGTGTGTGTCAATCTACTTTCCAAATAAAGCATATGCCAGTTATTTCTCTTGGAAGGGAAACAGAGAGAGCTGATATGAAACAGAGATAAAATCTGGAGCATAACTAAACAGGCATTTTTCATGTCTTTATCACTGTCTTCTTTCTCTGCCTTCTCGTGCTTCTATGTCTTGTTGTCTCCAAAGCTATTGCAAGAGGGATGGATGCTGAAGGAAAAGCAGCTGGCTTTGATGCCAAATAGGTACTCCAGGTTTTATCTGACACATGGCAAGATGCATTCAGACATTTTTGTTGTGCGTCTGATCATGTGAGGCATTTTGTGAGTAGTCCATCCTACAAAGACATTGTGTTACTGTAATTGTCACATCTTCACAACAATTTTCAATTCAGCTTCCACAGTTTCCTCACACTTCCAGCAATAAATAGCTAAAATAGTTGTAACAAAACTGAGACTGCAGTGGCTTTGACTTGGCTTTGAAGAAGGCTTTGGGAGTGGTAAGCCTCCTTCCACACTCCTTGGGCTCCTGTAAAAGAACATGCATGCTCTGTGTTAGTACAGAGAACTAACTTTGGGAATATCAAGAGTTATACAAACAACTTCCAAATCTGTCATTACATGAGGCAATGGCAGCTTTACTGACCCCATCTGAGGCAGAATCTGTTTGTCTTACAGATGTAGGTGCTCCCCTGACTGTCCCTCCTGGCTCTTCACCTATTCTGCTGTGTCACATGAATTCAGCCCTGCCCCAGCCCCACACCTTCTGAAAGGTTGTGCTGCCCTGCCACTGCAGCAGCAACAGAAACATCACTGCTGGCCGTGACTGGAGCGTGGAATGTGTAGAACAGAGCCCCGAGCCTGCTCTGCTGGAGAGCAGCACATTGATTTGTTTAAATGCTTGTGCTCTGGGCTGCCGTGTGCTTCCTCTCGCCTTTGTGCTTGGGTTTGCCTTTCACCTTCCCAGTGCTGTGCAGTGAGTCCCACGGGGCTCTTTGCAGACTGTCACAGCCCTGGTGTCTGCTCTGGTCACAGATACACAGAATAGGAAATGCTTTTCTGCTCTCTTTCGAGTGGCCTTAGCACTTACAGCACTCCCTGGGTGAGGCAGGGCAGACCAGGGCAAGTGGGGCTGGGCTTGTCCCTTGCTGAAGCTCCTCCAGGGATTTTGGCACCCATCCTGGAGCTGATAACATTTGTCATGTGCTGCACAAGAGCTCAGCACAAAGGTTGCAGATGTAGTCTAGATGTTGTGGACGTCATCTGCCTCCTCTGCTAAAGTGACTTGTATTTTGGAGGTTACTCCTCTGGGCTGCTGTGGCTCCCAGCCCTCTCCAGTGATATCAGAGATGTGCTGAAGGTGAAGAGAGCACCAAAAGGAAGCAAACACTGAGTTCTGTCACCTGCTATGATGCCAAAAAAGGGACCACAGGACCAGAGATGGAAGGAGCTTCAGCAGGGGGACATATTTGGGGGAGAGGAGCAGCAGAAGACTTGGGAGACAGAAACAGCCTGAAGGAAATGTGGGAGAGCAGAATGGTGTGGGAGAGCAACCTCCTGAGATCTGCCTCCAGATAAATACAAAAACCTGGGGAAAAGTTAGCTTGGTTAGCAAACCAGCAAGGCTGCAAGTATGTAGGGAAATAAACACATAGCTGGCGTGATCGATGATCTTTGTGGAAAATATCATAAAGCAGGATCTGGTTGATTGCTAATGTGGGCAGCTTTCCAAACTGTAAGTACATGGTGCATCAGGAGTCAACTGCATGTGCCCCTAAACTTTTTAGAAGTCAGACTTCCCCCATGGAAACAGTGCTGTTCAAAGTTAGCCAGCCTTTCCAAGGCTCAAAGGAAAGCTTGTAAGTAACAAGCTGTGATTAATTTTCTGTTTGTTTTGTACACACTCAAGAAAATGCTGGGATGTTTTGTTTGGTGATGAATCATCCTGTGTGTGCACACTCATCTCTCAAATGCCTGAAATAGGCAGTTTGTATTTTGGGACCCACTTTCTCGTTAGCAAAGAGAATATGTCAGGTCTTACAAACCTTCTCAGAAACTGGGTAAGCATCTTAAAAAAAAAAAACACCAGTTGACTTTTTTGCCTCCATTATTCCTATTACTGGGCAGCCATTCCAGAGCTTTTATCCATCTTATGACAGCCAAACCCATTTTGTTTCCATGGTTTTGTTTCCAACCTTAGATTATTCCTTGACAATTAATGGCACGTGAAGAAATGAATGAATTATCAAATATGCCAGATTGTAGAATAAACAGAAGTGGTGTCGCTAAACACCATATCCAGCATTTAGGAAGCAGACCTAAAGTAGATTCAGAAAGAAAAAAAATCAATGCAGGAGGCCATACAGCTAATTACCAAGTACAATAAATGACTACCATGAAAAATAGGCCATGTCTGGAATAATCTCTGTCAAATGTAGCTAAAGACTGTCCTCCTTAATCCGTTTAAGAATTGAGAGGGTATTAAAACCTGGAACATGTAAATCAGTTGTGAAAGTTTACAATTCACTGCACCTCACGGATCTCCAGGTTGATAGGCGTGGAGGGAATTCCAGCATGTCACTTTAGGAAAACTTGAGATAGCCAAGACTAGCTGACGTGGAAGAAAACCTCTAGCAGCAAGTCTCAGGTTGTGTTAAAAAGGGTGCTGTGTTTCACAACAAAGCATTCTGGTGGTGGGGGTGCCGTGACATGATCTCTCCAAAAGGTGCAGGAGGTGAGATGAGCATCTGTCTCAATCCTTTGGGTTTGACAGGAGTGAAACATATGCTGCCTGGCAGGTGAGCCCACATTTAATCTACGTAGCACTTTCTTTTAATGCCGACGGTCCTGGCAAGGGCTGCCTGGCAGTAGGGTGGCTTTTACTGAGCATAACGGGGTTTTTGTTCCCAGACACATGGTTTTGCTACAGAACAATTAGTGGGTTTAGTATGGCAGAGATTCTGAGAACTGCTGAAAGTCTGAAGGTCGGGGAGTTGGAACAATTAGAAATAGTCATTGTCCAGCGTGGTGGTCTTCAAGTGCTCTTATCCATGGTGGTCTTGTTTCACAGGAACCAGAGTTGCTACAGAAGATCCACGAGTTTATCTCAAAATTTGAAATTGTATTATTTCCTCAGTGATCACCACAGAAAACCCTTCTGACAGCACCATACCTTCACAGTTATTTGTCAATAATGAGCAGATTTGCGTGATTCTATTCTTGAGCAGAGGAATGTGCTAACACGCTCCCACATCCACCCCAAAAAAAGACACCAAGTCTTCAAAACCAGGGATACTTTTAAATAAATGAATGAGGAAGAGTAAAACATCATCTATTTGAGGCAGTCAGATTCACAGATTACTTAACTTCTCTGCTGCTGTGCTGACTTCTCAGCTGTAAGGCAAAACCCCCTAATTTCTCATCCAGTATCATGAAGATATTTGTTATCACTTACTTTTGCAACTGTTTTTTCATGTTTGTCTCTGACAGGAGATGCAAAGATGCTGTCTGTACCCCAGCCTTTCTTCAGGATGAAGCTTTTCTTTGCATTTTGTTATTTTAGACTCCTTCAGGTTCTTAATAAATTTCAGGTCCATCAGCTTTTCAAGCCATCAGGAATTTTAGCACAAGTAAGTATATCCAGTGCATATTGGGTCATTTGGAAACAAGGTTAGTAATTAATATATCTAGTTTGGGAAGCAATGCAAAAAGTCTGAGTATTTGTTGCTGGAATAAATCAGCTCTCTGTATGTTTGACTGGCTGCAAATGGAAATATTCCTGCCTTCCAAAGGATTCAGCATGGATATAAAATTCCACTTGCATAGATGATACAGGAGGACCAGGCACATAAACTGTGCACAAAAAAAAACGAACTCAGTATGCTGCAGACACAAAGATATTAATAACTCTTAGCCTGTCATACTGCAAGATTGGCTTATTCTACAAAAATGTCCACTCTGTTATATTGTTTTACCTGAATCCTAGTAAATACAAAAGATATTCTCATAAATAGTGTAGTGTGTGTGACCTACCTCAGTTGTCCTCGTTAGCTGGATGCCTTTAAAATGTGTCTATTAGGAAATGATGCAGAGGTTTATTCATCAAAGTTGGGCTTTATTCTCAGACATGCACAGCTCAGCTGGGTTGCAGTTAATAGCTAAGAAGGCAATGCCAAATTGGACTTTAGATAGAGTCCTGGGCTATGAGGAACTATAATAAGGCTACACATTAAATTACCTTAGAGATCAAAACTCATAAGCCAGAACTAATAATTGCCAGTCACAAGACAACAATTTGTTGTTTCAGATGAGCCAGCTTTGAAGGGATTTGAAGGGAGCACAGAAAAAGGGGTTCACGTGCAGTTTTAGCAGGTATCACACAGTAATGAGATAGTGGCCAGCCCAGATTGCAACTGTGAAATACAGATAAAGCAAACTTGCAAATAGAAGGAAACAGGATTGTATGAAACACTGCCAAACAAAACTGAGGAAAAAGAAAATAGGCTAATCTGGTAAAATGTAGAGCACAGACTACAGAATAAACTAGAAACACTCCTAAATTAATGAAAGAGAGGTAGAGTCCAGCAGTAAATTGAAATGCAGTTGGTTGAAAAGCACATATTAATGCTCTCCTTCCCTCCAACGCTGCTTTCTCTGCCTGGAGTAGCACTCCAGAGATTTTGTTTCTCACTGCCATGATTGCTCATTTTTTTCAGCAGAGATAATGAGATGGAGGCAGGGATAGCCTCCTTTCATTCTCTTATTCCATTTCATTTCTCTCCTTCAATTTGCACCACAGCAATGGCAGCAAAAGCATCAAGGAGGCGAGTTGTGAACAGTTCATGGTCAGCAGTGAAGAGGTGCTCTGCAGAGGGTCCTAGGTGGAGATTCAGCTGGGGTTGGGACACATTTCTGTCCTGTCCTCCCCTCTGAGCTGGGTGTCTCCATCTCCACGTGGATGAGGGTGTCTCCTGTGTGGTCCTGCCTGGGATCCAAGAGAAACTGAGTCAGTGGAAGGAGAAGAAGACAGCCGTGAGACTTTTTGGATGCTTGGCTGTGCTGGTTCATCCACCACCCAGAAGCAGGGCTGCCAGGAAGGCTTTGTTAGCAATAACCACCCCAAAATCTATGTGACTGTTTTCAGGATGAAGTGCCAGGACTCATCCCGGTGCTTACAGTCAGCACTCAAAATGGAGGCTCTGCTCCTTTGCTGCTTCACAGGTATCACCTGGAAAGCACGGAACAGGAGCAAATGCTAAGAAAGGCTTGTGCCCTGCAGTGCACTTGTGCAACCAGAAGCCAAAATTAGCAGGGGGACCATCTAATTGTATTTGTTCTGCTTGCAAATAGATACCCCCCCTGCTAATTTCAGTTCTGCTTACAAAAGTGCTCTGCAGTGCTCACTCCCCCGCCCTTCCTCCTGCTCTCCCCGTGGTTTGTTGGGTTTTTTTTCTTTCTTCACTCAGATGTGATTTCTCTACATTTCCAGCTCTATTTTCTCAGTCTTTTCATCAATATTTAATATGTGAGTGGAACAGTGGGCAGTTAGTTTCTTTTTCTTCTCCCTATTTTCCCTCTGAAAGTGCTGGTGCTGGGCTCTGGCTGCAGGAGCGCTTGGCTCCTGGGAGCACTCGCTCTCTTTGCCTGCATTAAGGAGCCAAAGCCTAACCTGAGGCTGCCAGAGGGGCTTTAAAAAAGGCAATAATGACTAATTGACCTCTTTAATGAGCTTAGGAGTTATAAAGTAGATAATTGCAGTGCATATGACATATTTTATCTAGGTTTTCAGAAAATCTCTGATAAGGATCTACATGACAGGCTGCTTCTGAAGATGAACCTAACAGGGGCTGAGAAGGACATGGCATAGAAATACAAGAAAGAAAATGAATTTTCTGTGCTGAGGGTTCCCTCCAAAAGGGAAGAGTTAAGTGTGATTAATACCTGGTTTCATAGTTTGATTTTAAATAAATTACCTAGCTAGAAAGGCCCACCATAATGCACTGTCTGTGCTGATGATACTAAATTATGATGCATATTGAGCACAAAGTGAGTGGCAAGAAACATCCATCGTGCCTTAGATCAGCTCAGTAATTGAGCTGACACATGGCAAATTAAATTTATTACTGAGGAATGTGAAATAATGCACATTGTTCTTGATATAGGGATGACAAACATAAAGACTCTCTAGAATACTTTACAAAATAGCCTTTACTAGATGATGGCTGTCCTGGGCAATGTGCACAAGGAGAGAGAAACACTGGAAAAGCTGGAAACAGAAAGGACTGGCTTTGGCATTTAATTTTCTTTCTGTTATAGTGTATTTTTCCTGTATTCATTATGTTTTTTCCAGCTTGACCCAAAGCTGCTGAGTTTCTCAGGTTTTCTGAAATCTCCTCTCCATACCCCATGGGTTTGTTAGGATGAAAACCAAAGAAGTGAGCTGGATGCATGAAAAAAAGTCCCTCAGTCTTGGAGCTTAAAAAGTGCAGCAGCTGAATTTTGAAATGTGCTGGAGCAGCCACCCAGGTGACACCATCCATTTTATCCTTCTATTGGTGCAGTAAAGAGAAGTGAAAATAGGTGTTTCATAGGACAGTGTAGCCAGACTCAAGTGAAATGGGCGATGTGGGTTTGGTTACACATCTGGCTTTTCCCAATGAGCACACCCTATAAAGTGAAACACTTTATAGCTAAGGTTTGAGGCACACAGTTGGACCTGGGGAAGATCTGATGAGCTAATTACTTAATCCAGATCTAACAGCCCAGGGCAGTGTCTGTGATTTGTTTTGGTCTTCCAGAGTTAACACCAGCCCTTCTCATTATCCTCCTGTGTGGCTGCTGTGACTCCCAACACTTTATTTCCACCTTACAGTTGTGTCTCTTGGAATTCACTGGTTTAAGTCAAGCTGAAGCCTGCTTTTCTACTTTAGCTTCTCAGTTTCCAGCTCATTTTGCCAGGTGTGGTGGGCACATTCCTGCTGAGACTTAGAAGCTGGTGCTTGGGAGAAGGCCATGGGAATGTGGGATGGAAGGAGGAGAAAGGGTAAGGGCTTTCAGGCACAAAGAGCCACCAGAAAAAACACTCAGACACTTATAGGAGAGGTGGCCAAGCAGATGAGCAGGGCTGCCAAGTGACAGAGGAGAAAGAGAAAAATAAGATTTTTTTTGTTTGGGTTTTTTTTTTAAGGAAGGGCTAAGTTTGGACATTTGATAATTGATACTGATAACAGCTGGGGGGGTGCCACAGCCACGGAGCAAGTCACAAGAGCCCACTGGCCACAGGATACCTGGAGAGCTTTGCTGACACCTTAATTACGATTAGAACTATGCCACTCATTAAAATGAACATCCTATTAGAATTAGTCACTTGAGCTGCTGGAGGTGGGTACTGTGGTGTTATTATTTCTGTGGTGTGTGCTTCTCCTCCTGTTTTTCAGCCATCGGGGTGGTTTGAGTTCCAGCTCCCAGTGTTATGCTGATGACACATCTATGTGGTTTTTTTTCTTCTTGACTACTCAAAGCCATTTAATCTCTTTGAATTTACTTCGGATGTCAACATTTTGAAATGTCTCTATGAAAATCTGTCACTATCCTCCTAATGTTTTACTTCATTTCTTTTGCCGTCTGAGCCGTGCTTCTTGAAGGCAAGGAATTGCCCCTTTTTCAGGATCATGTTACACTTTCTGTTTACCAAGTCATCTTTTTATTACTTGGAAACAGCTCACAAACCAAAGACACAAAGAGAAAGAAATTTAAAAGCTTACCTTTGTAGCACATTTTACTTTCCTCCGGATTTGCCCCCGACAGAATTCAATTGCAAACAAAACAGCCTTTGATTCAACTCTTAAAATATATCTTATGAATAATGGGTCTCTAGCTCAACAGCACAGGCCAGATCCCTTCCTTCTTTTGCAATTTTCAGTGCAATTTGCCCATGATTTAATTGTAAATTGGCCCTCTCCTGAACTTAGCAGGCTGATTTAAACTAAAAGCCTATTTTTCTGAATGTCTGAACACTCTTGGTGTTTCAATATTTGAGCAGTCTCCTCGAGATTCTTGAATAACTTGGCTTCCAAAGTTTTAAATCACAAAATTTTTTGGTCATAAAATTTTAATTGGAAGTTATCATTGGTGTGAAAAAAACTGATAGCCTTTTTTTGTGAAGAAGAAGAATCTTGTCTACTGTTCTGTTAAAAATTGTTTGAATGAAAGATTTTTTTAAGTGAAAGGAAATGTGGGGATAGGAAATTTAAAAATATAGTGGATCCATTATCACTGGAAACAATGTCCTAAAGTGCTGAGGTATAGCATTTTTTAAGAGGGATGATATATGAACTAGAAGTTGGGAATTTGCCTCTCACATCCAGCTCTACAAAGGCTCTGTCACAAGTCCATCGAGTAACTTCTGCATTAGGCATAGGAATTTTTTGGAGGAAGAAGTCTTTCAACGAAGTTTTAGATGTTGTTACCTGCTGATACTTGCTTAGATCTGTTACGGTAATCCACCTTCAAAATTTTGCTCAAGGTACCACCTTCTGCCTAATTTCCATTTTCTAAGAACTCTAATAAACCAGAAATCAGACGTTTTATCCTGTACCACTCCTCTGAATTGGTCTGTTTGGCCTGTTGTAGGTAATGCTGTGGAAAGTGCCTTGTTATTTAGTAGATGAGATGTCCCCAGCATTTGAAAAAGAAAAGAATGTTTGTATGTAATGCCCTGTGCTTCCCGTGCCATTTGATAATATTGATCACAGAAGCTTCTCTCTTGCCTCCAGGAAGCTTGAGGGGTAAACAGAAACACCCTTAAATGACTTAGACCCTTCATCTCAGATTAAAGCCAAAAATTTGACTGGGGCAAATGGTTTTCCATGTCAGCAACCATCCCTTGAGAGCCTCTTCAAGGGTTATTCCTCTTCTCCCTTTATAAAGCATCTATTCAATTCCACTGAAAATTGGTGCATATATATCTTGATGATTTAGGATAAAAGAAATCATTTATAGGCAACAACTTTTTCCCATGGGCTCAGCATTTAAAATCCTGTCCTTTTCCTTATTACCTATTTTTTGGGTTAATGAGGAAATAAGCTTTCAGAATCCATTCCCGCTGCCATCGTGCAGAAAAAAACACTCCAGACAAAATCTCCCGA
Source organism: Motacilla alba alba (assembly GCF_015832195.1). Lineage (NCBI taxonomy): Eukaryota > Metazoa > Chordata > Aves > Passeriformes > Motacillidae > Motacilla > Motacilla alba. Next base: position 4,954,484 of record NC_052020.1, on the reverse strand, counting down.
ATCCACCTCTGTAATCTCCTGTCCTCCTCAGTTATATTCCTCCACTGGATCTCCTCTGTGCCACACAAGGTGTGTGATCATGGTATGGCAGGTTTTTTGTTACATCCACCAGTGGTGATGAGATCCTGCTTGTCTTCTCTTACCAAATCTCATCCCATGAAATGCTCCTTCTGAACTGGTAAACTGCAAGGCCACTCCCTTTTTCTTATATAAACCACCATTTTATTTTCCCCCCTATTTTTAAAATTTTTTTCTTTTTCTTTTTCTTTCCTTTTTTTTTTTTTTTTTTTCTGCAATGCCCCCAGCAAATCAATTTAAGTACTGGAACTCTCTTCCATAAAGCAAACATTGCCATCAGTTTCACCACCAGGTCAGATTGGGCTGTAAGCTTGCTCACTCATTATCTACCACGTGAATTTCAAAAATATGTCTAATTGGTTAAAAGTCAATGGGACCTGCTTTTCCGAGTCACCCCAGGGCTTTTGAAAATTCTTCTTCATGAGGGATGAAATCAGCAGTCAAACCTGCCTTCCACAAGTAACCTCTCCTTGCTGCCTCCTCTTTCACAGCTTGTTGGATTGCTACCGAGTCACAGTTTAATGTATTAACTCCCGAGGACGGCAGGACAGACGCTGCAATCTCTGATCCCACAATCTCTGATGGGTCTTTTGCTCCTCCTCTTCTTCCTCCTCCCCCATCCCGGCCAAAGGACAGCAGTTGCCTTGCAGTCCTCCAGAGTTTTTGCTTTTGTGGAGTAAAAAATGACCCTCTCCCCGTGCCTCCTGCAGACTGCTTGTTTGCATCAAGGTAAACATTTAAATGTCACCTAAACGTAAAAATAGGTAGGAGGCACATTAAAGGAACTTCATCTCCGCTTCACATCAACACCACTAAACACATTGTTACAAGAGTGACTAAAACTGTCTAATAACATCATCAGTGGCAACTGGTCAGTTAAAATGTTTTTTAATTGTGACTTGAATGTGTTTATCAACCTCTTTTTGTGACATTAAAAAGACAGCAAGAGAAACACATGGAGACATTGTCCTCGAGGGAAAGGATTAATCATCAGTGAGTGAGCAGGCCTAAGCAGATGGTCAGCTATGCTTTCCTGAAGTCATTTCTTCTATCCACCATTCAGTGTCACTGCCAGAAATGAGAAGAAGTGTTATCTTGACATTGAACATCTTTATAATAAAATCACTAATTGGCGTCTAATACCAAAGGCTTTAGAGCTGGAAAACTGCGGCAGAGGTAGCTGAGTGGTTGACTGGGTTTCATTTTAATAAATGCTATTTTCCAAATCCTTCCTTAGTGCTGGCCACGCTGTGCTGTCACTGGGAGACCTCTCTGCTGTAATGGTGTGTTTGTGTTAGCTCGGCTCCAAACGCAGCAGCCAGGAGTGTTTCACCAGCACAGCAGATAAACGTGACGCTGCTGTGCATTGTGCTGCTGCTTTTCATGTATTTCAGGTAAGGCTAATATTTTGCGGAAGATGTTCTTTAGGATTTAGTTCTCGGATTCTTTCCTGTCTTTTTGGCAACCAGAAAGGGTCTGTCATAACACATTATCGCTTTTGGCCTTGGAAATATATTTTTGTGAAAGCTGAAAATGTGTCAGCATTGGACATCCGTGAAATTCTCATGGTTTGTTAAGGATTTCTCTTTCTTTTATGCTTCTCATTTTAGCCAGGAGCATTTAGAGAAAATATTTCTCTCCTCAATAAACCATCCACTTTTTTTTAAGGTACAGCCAGTCCTGGGATGGAAAGAGTTACACATTGCAGCAGTTATGGGAATGTTTGAACGCGTGGGTCTTGTTTCCTTCGCCCACTTTTTCATTTAGCAAATCTTTCACCACATGAACAGTGAGATTTTGGCTTCTGCACAGCAAAGCCAGTCTGGAGTCATTTGGACACTCTGGGCTGTGTTTTGGTGTGGCTGAGGCCACGCTGTGGCTCAGCAGTCGCTCTCTTGAGAGGACCTTTAGTGGTGCCTGACCCCAAGGCATCCAGCATGATGCTACCTGGGCTTGATCCCAGGTCCATTTAAAGCGGCAGAAGGAATCTTGTAGGCAGTAACAGGCTCTCAAACCAGGATTTTGATTCTTCCACAGTGAAATTTGAAATTTGCAGAGAGGGTTAATGCCTGGAAAATCATATAAATATGCTATGTCATAATATTATATCTCCCAAAATATTGGTAAAGGGTGTTTTTCCCAGAGATTAGAGCATTAGTGAAAAAATAATGATTAACCTTTAAAATCAGATTGGCATTTCTTTTTTCTCCAAATGTAGAATTAATACGCATTTTTTAATCATTAGTGTAATTTTCAGGATGATACTTTTGTTCTTTTGGCTGTTGAACTGTTACGGCTGCTAGTAACCCTTCAAATTGTTTGCTTCATTCAAGCATTCTTTTTTGAATAATTCATTAGGCATTATTATCCAAGCGTGGAACACCTCATTTAGCACTGGTGATCTTTTCCTTATGTGTAGCTGACAGGCAATCAAAGTTTTTATCAGTGCAGAAAATTTGCAATTCAGAAATGTAGTTGCAGCAATTAGTAGCTATCAGGTAGCATAGGAAGGACAGCTTCATAAAAAGAGAGAGTTGAATGAGCTCGACTGATGTTAGCACAAAAGTAATGGATAAAACTAACCAGCTGTTTCTAAATTTACCAAATGGAACATTCCTTTTCCTCAGAATAGAGGCTTTAATTAACTTTGTGTTATGTGTGGCTTCACGAAAGGAGAAGTGAATAGGTGACAGAATGTCCCTCTTTGGGTGCCCTTCACTCCATTTTGTAACTGTATTGAGGCATCCTGTGGATGTTCAGCTGCCTCCTCACTCCAGGTTCCTTGTTGCTCACCTCAGGCCCACTGGAGAGCAATAAGTTTTTTTAATGCATGGCAATTTTTTTTTTCTCTCTCTCTCACTGGTGCACAAGCATTGGTGTTCTTATGCTTCTGCAAGAGGCTTGCTGAAGTTTGGCTAGCAGAGGTGTTTTATTGAGCACTCCCAGTGAACTCCCAGTGGGGCTCCTGCAGTGACTCTCAGTGGCAGAACACAGGTAAATAGTTCTAGGAATAAGTAGGAATAAGTTCTAGAATAAGTAGTTCTAGGAAACAAGGTGGGAGGAGAGGCAGTGGAAGCAGGAGGAAGGAATGAACTCTTAATTTTGTATTTTACCAGTCATTCTGGTTCATTCCCAGCTTCCAGATCAGGTGAGGTTTATGCTGGATTTAACTCATATTCTGGAAAGCTGAAAGAGGAGAAGAAAGCCTTTGCAGTGCTCACTGGAGTCCTGGAGGAGACCTGGGCATTGGTCTTTTTCCTGGGATGACTTATGTGCTTTGCAGAGGATTTTTTTCAGGATTTAACTTCAGAGACACTGGGTCTGCTAAGGGGATCTCCGACCCTGACATTCTGTTGAGTGCTCTAATTGGCTTGTGACTGAATAACTCCATCAGCTCCTCTGATGTGGTCTTCAGGGCAGCCAGGACAAGGTTGAAGGGAAGGAGAAATTTTGACTCCATGTTTCAGAACGCTGGTTTATTATATTATGATATATATTATATAAAAAAGACTACACTAAAACCAAACTAAAAAGAACAGAGAGAAAGATGCATCAGAAGGCTGGACAGGAATAGAAAGGAATGAATAACAAAGTCTTGTGAATCCCAGAGAGTCTGAGCCAGCTGCCCCCTTGATTGGTTATTAAGTAGAAACATCCCACACTGACCAATCGAGGAAGCACCTGCTGCATTCCACAGCAGCAGATAACAATTTGTTTGCATTTGTTCCTGAGGCCCTCTCAGCTTCTCAGGAGAAGAAAATTCTAGCAAAAGGATTTTCATAAAATATCATGGCTACACTCCTCCCATCATTTTAGGAAGGAGGATTGCTCCCTGACTTCCCTGATGGTTCTTATTTGAAGGAGGGCACTGGATCCCAGACACGTTTTGCCTCAAACAGCTCAGCTGCCCAGCCAGAGTGGCAGGAGGGAGAGGAAAGCCCTTTCCCTGGGCTCTGCCTCCACACCTGGCCCCAGGGCAGGGAGCAGGGAAGGCTGGATCCCTCACTCCCACCAAGCACTGGAGACAGAGGCTGCTGAGGGCATTTTCTGGGGCCAGATCTCCTGGAAGCAGCCGTGGCAAAGCTTGTGGCTCCACTCCTGTCCTGTCTCGTGGCCTTTCATGGGTGAAGCTCCAACAATGTTCTCTTGCTCTTTAACACGTGTCCTTCAGAGTCCAAGAGAAAGGAGGATGCCCAAAACCAGCCCAGCTGATGCAGGAACAAGTTATGTGGAGCAAGGTACTACATCAGCTACTTATATGCCATGGTGATGGAGACTGCAAAAACTGGTGGCAAACACAGGGAATTCACTGCAAGATAATTCAGAAGCATTTAGCAGCTCTTCTCTAGGTGCTTATTGTGGGGCCACAGGATTTGAATAATGCTTTTAAGCACCGGTATTGAGCCACACATGGGGGCTGTAGCATTATTTTATCCACTGTGCTATCTGCTTCCTTTCAGTGAGATGAAACCATGCCATGTTTCACATGCTGTTTCTTCCCCTGACAGCAGCCACAGGGCTCAGGAAGCAGCTCGGAGCAGCGTGGGCCATCTCCAGCAAACTCTCCCATCTGGGGAGGCACTTGGGAGGCTGCAGAGGAGGCAGGTGTGCAGCTGCCAGCCCCCATTCCCCACAGGGAAAACTCTGCATTCCCAGCAAAAGGAACCTCCTGGCGTGCTCCCCCGTCTCAGGGGTCTGCCTGGCCTTTTGCTGACAGCATAATTTCCTCAGGAGCTCCAGAGTCTGACATCTCTGCTCACGACCCTTTTTTCTGAGCAACGTTAATATCTGCTGCGGGTCTGGCAGGTGCAGCATCCCCTAATTGTGTCTGCATGCCCAGCCCTGATTCAAGCACCCCTGCAATGTCTGAATTTCTACCTAGGCGGTGCACAGACCTCCTTTTCTCCAGGAAAAGGTGCGCCGCTCACTCGTGAGCCCTTAGCCCACGATCTCCAGGCAAGAAGAAATGGGAAATTGGCCTGAGCCATCCTTGTGGGAGCTCATCAGCACGCCCGATGGAGCTGAATAGCATTTGCCAGTCTGAATTATGGCTGGTGTCACAGGCACAACCAAAGCTCCTTTGTGAGACCAGCAAGGAGACACCTACCTCGGAAAGCCAAAAATAGTTGATATAAACTTGACTGAAGTGGCCATCTGAGGTGGTGAAAAGCAGCACAGTGGGAATCCACGGTGACCAGACACTGTGCCAGGCAGAGGGTGAGTCTGGGCTGATGAGCTGCTATGGCAGGGAGCTTCCCATCCCTTGGAAGCCAGTGAAGCATGCCTAACCTGGCACTGATTACTCGTCCCTGGCACTCGTTACTCTGCCCCAATTCATTGCTCAGAATTAAAGAAGATTTTTGAGAACTTGCTTGATTCGTAATATAGAAATAAACATTTGGTCTGCCTGTGATCTCTACCCCAACTAGCCACTTAATTAAGTTGGAATTTTAAGCATAAATAGTGTATTAAAATAACAGTTAATCAACACTAGATTTGTGTCCCAGCTGGTTCTCTCTACCGGCAAATGCTGAGAGGTTTCTGAAATCCCACATTTTTCTTGGTGTCACAAATACACGTGTGTCGATTTTAACGTTGGGAGAAGCTTAAGAATTTTAGGGAAGGTAAACAGAGAAAGCTCAGAATTTAAAATCCTGAGATTTTTTTCCCCCCAAGACTTAAAATTCTCATAATTTCTGATTAAACAAGCCGGTATAGCTCATTTGGACTGTGAACTAACAGGTGCTTCCAAGACCAGAAGGGATCATCTTCTGCACACCCTGGCTTTGCTAGAGAGTGGAATTAGACCCTGAGCACAGCTCCTAATGTTTATCTCTTTTTTTTTTTTTTTTTTGGACTTGTTTTTGAAGGGGGAGTTGTTTTTAATGGAACCTACTTGCTGTTGTAGCAAAATCAGGCTTCAGTAGTGAAACACAAGGGTGAATGAGAGCCTTCATCTGTGCATCCCTCCCAACCTTCCCTTTCAACTCTGTTTCTGTTGCTATCCGAATTCCCAGCTTGGGCACAAATCCTTCAGTGACATTTTTCAGAACCCTATAGGGCTGGTTCCAGTTCTGTATGGCTGATGCAATCCAATATGTTGGATTTAGTCATTCCTTATGTTTAAGCTCATGTTAAACAGCCTTTTGGACAGTGGCAGTCACAGAAGCCAACACCTCATGCCCCCTAATGAGACGTGGGGTTAGAAATTACCTTGTGGTAACTACTGCTGCTCCAAAAACCTCTCTACAGGAAAGGTTACAAGGATTTTGAGCTCTGTTGCAAGCTGTGTGGTCCCAAATCCATAGCCCTGAAGTGTGAAGCCCCTCCTGCAAGGTGCTGTGAGATGGAGTTGGGTTGGTTTTGTTTTCTGAGAATCCCCTTTGCTTCCTCCTTCACCAGCAGAGGAAGTGGCTGAGCATAAGCACTTACTCAACACATCTCTCCTTATTGTTGTTATTGTTTTGGCAGAGGCTGGTCCGTATTCTCTCCCACCTGGGTGTGGAGATGCCAGCATGATGATTTGTCCTCTGAAAGGGAACCAAACCCTCTGATAAATTCTCGAGTTATGGGGAAGGACTTCCCTGGCCAGTCAAAACCTTTAAAGAAACTTGACTCAGATGAACCTATTGGCCAAAAAGGACAAATTTCCCCAAGGAATTTCTCTCCTGGGCTTTTCTGATAATTTAGAAGAGACCCTGAGGTTGTGATTGAGCCAGCAGAGCAGGAGAGCAAAATCCCCCAGCGACTGTTTCCCAAAAACTGCTGTGGAACCATTCCCACGCCCAAGACATACCGTTCCATCCGGTCTCATGGCTTTTTCTAAGGGCGGTTTCTTTCTTCTCTAATTATTTTTTCACAAATCAAATGAAGTCATTACACAGTCACAGAGCATTAATCACCTTATGTAACTTCCTAGTAGTGACACACAAAAATATAAGTAATAAAAATAATAAGGGATGATGATGCATATGTGGAAGGAACTGCAAGGCAAAGAAATTGCTCTGGATGTGTCACCACTTTCTCAGGTGTATCACAGAAGTTTAAGGAAAGTCCCTGAGGTTGTCTAAAACACCTGAGATGTAATCCATCCATAATCCAGCAGAAAAGCCATTTATGTATTGTTAGGAATTAATCACTTTGAAGGTATAGACATTTGAGAGGAAACTGAAGCACTAAAGGCTATGAAATATGTTTTTAAAGAAACATAAGAACAGCCATAAGGGCTCAGAGGAAGGCACATCCCAGCACCTTATCTCCAGCAGTGGCCACAGCCAGTGCCTGGGGTAGGGTGGGAGCAAGGCATGCATTTATCATATTTACATACTCTCCTAGGCTCAGAGTGGGTTTGATTCAAGAGCCTGCCTGAGTCTCATGCAATTTGTCTGGTTTTGTGCCCTCAGAAAATCTCTTTCAAGTGCTTGTCCTGTCTCCCCTTTCCAAATCTGCATCATCTGCTGGCAAGGAGATCACAGGCTGAGGAGCAGATTACAAGATTCTGCATCTTGCTTCCTTTCAGAAAAAAAATCACAACACTCCTGGAGACCCACTGGGGTCAGCTGTCTGGAGACTTTTTTTTCAGTAATTTCTGAATGAAAAACTCTTTTGAACTGCTTTGATAAAATGTCTTTTAGATGATAGGAGATATTTCAAAAAAATCACATCAGGTTTCTGTTGCTCATTTCATTGCAGCATTGATGTATCACCAAATATGTATCTTTAGGTTTTACCCTTATCTCAGTGGATGCCAGGCATGGCAGTAGCACACAAAACATTGGTAGCGTTATGATAAAACTCAGGTTACCAGGTGGTCCATGTGTTTTAAATGACCTCCACCTATCCCTTTTGGAATTGCCTGGCATTTGTATACACAGATTTTCACAAGTATGCTAAGAAGAAGGAGGGGGAAAAAAAAAAAAGTGTCGTTTCAGTTCTGTAATCTGAATTCCTTGGGGGTTTTTAGTGTTATGTGATGTCCCTGTAGTGAGGCACTCAGCACAAAGTTCAGATTTGGAGCTAAACTTCCACCTGTCTTCAATTGTTATGGTCCATTCTTTTTGTGTAGGTCCTTCCCCAGAAAGAGACAGGGTTTCAGCAGGCATGTTGAAATAACCTTAGCATGGTTAAGGATGCATAACTGAGTAGCCCTGTGACTCCCTAGCACTTTAGACCAAAAGCTCCTTTAGCTTCATAGCCAGAGTCTGCCAGGAGATGCAGACAATTGTGTTGGTGCCTCAGAGTGATGACAGAAAATAAGGTTGTTGAGTTGGTAGTCTGTGAAAAAGGAATACAGCACCATTTGGTCCAGAAGCTACAAAAACACATACATCAAACATTTTAGGGGCCGCTAGAAAATATAGCTATCTCTGTATCTATTTTTATATATGTGAAATGAACTGCAGCCCTTTCTTAAGTGGTCACACTTACCTGTGTTCCTTCTCATTTGAGGGGCATTCCACTGTGACTAAGGAGCACGGCCATGGTTTACTGAGACAAGAGCAAGTGCCTTGTCAATTAACAGCCTCATTATTGCCTTCAGAATCAGAAAAATGTCTTGGGTGTCAGAAAAATCCCACATATTCAAATTAATGCTGGGTTATAAAACCTTCTGGTGTGGCTGAATGGTTGTAACACTCCCCTGTGAGTGCTACCCCAGCCCTTCCCTTGCTGAGCTGGTCGGTGCCTTGGTTAGAGCAGAGCACAGGCTCTGGTGAGTTCCCTGTGCCTCTGCTCCTGCTGGGGCTCCTGTGGAATAGCTCCTCATCCTAAAAAGAGACTCTGAACCAGCACTCTGAACCACAGGCACGCAGGAACAGCAAAAGGTGTTGCCAGCTCTGGGAAAGAAAAAAAAGGAAGGCAGCCTGTTTTCAAATCCCTGTGAATGGGTTAATGCTGTTGCTAGGAAAAGATTTGCCCTTTTACAGATCTGAAGGGAGGTGATGTTGACAGTAAGGAGTAGGGGCCCAGCAAGGTCTGAAGTTTTTGTGTGACTTTTATTGCAGGGAAAGAAAGGGCATTGACAACAACAGCTGCCTGTAGCACAGCTTCCCCTCCTTTTTTTTTTTTTACACTTGACTTCTAATATGGATTCCAGGCATGATTCAGCAAACAGAAGGAAGATTTTTACAGACATGGACTGGCAGTATTAGAAAAAAAAATGAAGCAGAAAAACCAACCCTGGAATAACATAATGGGCTTTCTTTGATACATCTAAAATTTGGATCTTAACAATTTCACATGAGCCTGAATTTGTAAGAGTTTTGTGGGTCTCCTGCTTTAACTGCAGAGTCATTTGCTGGAAATGCAGGCTTGGTCTCATTGCTCTGCTTGAGAGAAAGGCCCAGCTCACCTCCAGCCTCAAAATGAAAAAGAAAAAAACACTAAATTGCATTGTCTGGAGATTGGTTTTGCTCTTCTTCAAGGACAGGGCAAGCAGACAGAGACTGATTCTGTGATCCAGAAATGCCAGGAATGGTGCTGACAGCTGCAATACTTCACCCCTCCTTCTGAAGTAAGTGCTCCCTTTCCAAATCTGGGACAACATTTTTAAGCTTGAGGAACGGATTTTTAAAGACAACAGTAAACCTCAGGAGCTCCTCCAGCCCATCCTCATGCCCCAAGAGAAGAACAAGTGATCTAAACCGTATCTGTGGGCTGAAACAGGTACAAACACAAGCTGGTCACCTTCAGAAGGCAGCTATGAGGAATAAGGGCTGGCTGCATATTAAGTTGAAATCACACTGGGCACACATAAGTACAAGAAAAGAAGAGAAAAAAGGCTTCTGAGACAGGCAGCAACTTGATCAGTGTGGGAGTGATTGATTTTTTTCTGATGGTTGTGAGAGTTGGTAGTTACTGTATTTTAGCATGTGATTAGAACAGCAAACGTTTGGGCATTGTTGAAATCTAATGGACAGTGGATAATATTCAGCAATTTGAGTGTGAATTAAAATGATGAATGTCTCCTTTTGTTGAAATGGTGGCACAGTCAGGTGAGGTCCCTGGTGGCTGAGAAAGGGAAACTTTGCACTCATTTTTTAAAAGAGGAATGAGGAGACTGTGAGCCTCACCTCTGAGTCTGGGAAATCCATGGCACAGATCCTCCCAGGAGCTCTGCTGAGGGACAGGGATAACACAGAGGCGATCCAGGACAGCCAGCATGGCAGCTCCTGCCTCACCAGCCTGGTGGCTTTCTGTGGCAGGGCAAGGGAAAAGCTCCAAATGTCACCTACCTGGACTTCTGTAAGGCCTTTGACACGGTGCCTCAAAATCCTTCTTACTGAACTGGGGAGAGATGGATTAGGAGAAGAGAAGGCTCTGGGGACACCTTATTGTGGCCTTCCAAGGTTTAGAAGAAAGGAGTGAAAAAAGTTTTAAGCCAGGCCTGCTGAGATAGGATCAGGGATAATTGTTTAAACCAAAAAAGGATAGATTTAGCTAGCAGGAAGACATTTTATGCAATGAGAGTGGTGAAACATTGGTACAGATAACCCAAAGAGGTGATAATAGTTGCCCCATCCCTGGGAAAATTCAAGGGCAGGCTGGATGGGGGTCTGAGCAGGCTGATGTAGTTGAAGGTGTTCCTGTGATGCCTTGTGAAGGCTGACCTAGAACAGAGACTGGACAGAGCTAAAGAATAAAGCAGGGACTTATTCAAAGGATCTCCTCCAGGGATCCACCTTGGGCAGCACAACCCAAAATGGCCACAGAAATGGACAAGCAGTCATGGGGTCTCTCCCTTGGATCAGTTCTGCTCCATTTGCACCTTGCAGTTCATTGTCCCATTCCAGCTTTAGCCCAGGCACTTCCATCCTGCTTGTTTTTCTCTCTCCAGCCCACGCTGTTTGTGCTCTTGGGCTGAGATTTGGATCATTTGTCCTTGGTGCCCAGCTGGAGAAGGAATGGTTTTGTCTCCCTGCTCTGTGCAGAGAGCTCACCATCCCCTCATATGGAGCCCAGACCCACACACTAGAGCAGCACAGAATGTGAAAAATATGAAAGCCAAAACCTGAGGCATCACCTGCCCATGGCAGGGGGGTTGGACTGGATGACCTTAAATGTCCCTTCCTGCCCAAACCATTCTTTGATTCTATGTCAGTGGTAGAAATAATTCATGCAGCTGATAAGAGCAATACTGTATTGACAGCAATGTTAGAAGGAAGCCTGTAAATTATGGATGGCAGCACAGGCTGTCATAAAGCACTTTGCAACTTTAAATCCCCAGCAGCTTGTACTGATAGTGTCCACACCTCCTCCTCCTTCTCTTCAGTAGTTCAACACTACTCTTTTGTTAGGAAAATGATTCTCTTTAAACTGGCAGGGTCAGCCCCAATATTTTCCATTTCCACGTGTGTCCTCTCTTTGGGAAATCTCAAATTTGTTTGTTCTGGGACTGGCAAAAGAGCAGTGGAAGTGTGACTGAGGGAGACTGCAGAGTGCTGGTCTGTTTACAGGGCTGGGAGTGTGGCTACCATTCCCACACTAAAGTTTTAATAATGCTTTCATTTTCTCTTAAGATTATCAGAAATTGAGACTCATCCCTTGTGATCCCCGTGTTAATTGTGGCTGTTTGTGATGATAACTTTCTTGATTATTTTGGATGATTTGAGTTCTGAGACTTTTCTCCTATAGATGAGTGCATCTGCATGCTTTAAGATCTGAAAACTGCTCTGGTGTATTCCTGTTAAATTGCATGGTAATAACTACAACAATATCCCCCATAAATTATGACTGTGGAGACTTACCTACTTGTCCTTGCCTCAGCTAATTACATTTCACCCCCATCCACTTTTTTCATGCTGTCACTTCAAATGTACATTTTTTGGTTCTCCAGCTCTGCAGTAGCTCTGGTGCACTCCCTGACAGCAGGGTGGGTTACACTTACAGTGGGGAGACTTGCTGCACTCAATGAACTGAAATGAAAGATATTTTAGTCCCTTGACATACAGTCATCCAGTAAAGGTATGGAAAGAGCTCGTATTTTTCATCAAGGAGTATTTCTGACACAAATTCAAACGCCCAGAGTCAAGCACATCTGAGGACAGGTTCAGGGCAGAAGCAGCCCAGACAGGACTCCACCACCTTTTATTTTTTTAGGGCTGGGCTGCTGGTGTGAAGCCCAGCATGAGGACCAGGCTCTGTGGATGATGTGTAGGGAGGAATGGGTTGCCCAGAAGGGCAATCCCAACCATCCTGCCCCTCTTGAGGCATTAAACATCTGGGAAGGCTGGGGCTGTGCTTCGAGCTCTGCCCCTTGTTCTCCAGAGCTCAGCTGTCACTTCCAACATGCATTGGCTTATGTTTTATGTCAAAGACCCTGAACATGAGTGCACTTGCCCCAGGAGTGACTGGCACGTCTTCAAGACCTCCCCAGCCCAAAAAGATCCAAATTGTTACCCCCCAGGAGAACAACTGAACCCAAGGAACACCCAAACCACAGCCAGCCTTCCAGCTAAATTCCTATTTATTTCTAAAAGCTATTTACCCTTGGAAAGACCACTCTTGTAGAAAACATCCAACTCCTGGGTGTGTTTGGGGTGGGTGGGTGTGTGCAGAGAGCAGCTTTGCCTGGTAGAGCAGCATGTTGTTGAAAGGGCAGGTGTGGCTTTGTGTGTTCTGGGGCTGCAGAGGAGCTGAGGACACTGTGTCCCCCATGCCCCTGTCCCCTGCTGCACTGTCCCAGAGGAGCAGGGCTGCTTTTCAGAGACCCCTTTATTTCAGAGCTCTCTTTCCAATGAGGGTTTTTAACCCTCGAGGAGGTGTCACAGAACCAATGTGACATAAGTTCCACAGCGAGGGAGGGAAGGTGTGTTCCCTCCCTGTGAATGCCTCAGCTCACCACCTGCACTGCTGCCATTTATATTTTTTCCTTTCTAAGGCATTTATAGTTCTCTAAAACACCTCATTTTCCCTTCCACGTCCTTCTTGCAGAAAAAAAAAAAAAAATTAAAACTTCTCAAGGGAAGGATGATTTTTTGTTGTTGCTGTTGAAACACTTCCCTGCTTGATAAACAATGAGGTATTTCAGTCAGATTTAAACACACAGTTTCCAGAACATTTCCAAGTTATTCTGGTGACATTGTTACTGTATTAGCCTTTCTGTTCTCTCTCTGGCTTCTTATACTGTCAGATACTATCAGAGTACCTGAGCATCTCACGCATAAAATCAATAGCAAAAGTAAAATCTCCACAGGGGTTCATACTCTCTGGCAGTGCTCCCTTCCCACTGGTAAAAAAAAAAATTCTTGAGTCAGGGCTTTTCTCTGGATTTTGAGGAGAGAAGAGGAAAATGTTGAACAATAGTTGTGGTGTTTGTATCCTGTGAGCTGCACCTGCCAAAAAAGGGCCCTCAGAGGTGCCAGGGGCACATCCTGGAGGCTGCCTGGTGAGGGGAGCATCCCTGTGCCCACCCAGCCCCACTGCCTGAGGTGGCAGGGCTGGGGACAAGGACATGGCTGAGCACAGCACAGGTGGGTGCAGCCAGGGTGGGTGGCCTTTGCACCAAGGGTGCCTGGCAGCCCTGGGGCTGCTGTCCCCAAAGGGGTCAGCACAACCTCCTGTGTGAACCTCATCTGACCTTCACAGCTCCCCTGGAAAGTTGCATTTCTGTTCAACTCAGCCCTTTTGTTGGTTTCTGAAGCCCTCTCTCCCATCTGCCTGTGGAAAGCACTTCACAGGTTGATTTGCCTCCTCCACACCTTTTTGCCACATTTCTCTCCCTCAGGAGCCTCTTTTTCAGGATAGCTTGATGCTATTTATCTTCTCCCCGTATTGGAGCTCTTCCTTAGTTTGGAACATTTTGGTGTCTCTTGTCTAAAACTTATCACTGCCCGTTTTCACAGTGAGAGGTCAGGAGGGCAAGGAATTATCTCAGCTGTGGGTGCACCAAGGGTTTAGCAATGACATAATGATGTCTGCTGTTTCTGCTGTCCCTGATTTCATCTTTCTGTGCACAGGCACAGATGAAACCCCTCCTAATAATGCCACCAATGCCACTGTGGAGTTTCCTTTTGTATTGTCATTTGTGTTGCATTTTAGAAAGGAAGAAGTATTTTTAGTAACACATGAGGCATAAAAGCAGGTGCTGCATCTTTCAGTTTCACAATTTAACCCAAATGGCTTTCTGTGTCATTAGCTTCATGCAGCCCTGCTGAAAAGACCTATAAACTACAATCTAGGCTAGTTTTTTTCCACATTAGATTTCCAGGAGCAGCATATGTGCTTGTCATGTAGCTGGGGCTGCTCCAAGGCACGCAGAAGTGCCTTGGATAGGCTCATGCCCGAGGTCCCCCCCAGAGCTGCACTCATGAGAGCTGCCTGGGGGCTCCCTGGTGTTTTCAGCAATTCAAACATTGGTGGGCAGACCCACACCTTCAATGGATCCAGGCAAAGGGAATTTGGTGCCAGAGTAATTTAGTTCCCATTCCAACCCCCTCCCAGCCGTGGTGGGTTCTCCTCTGAGAGGGTCATGCTCAGGTGGTTTGTGGCGGTGTGTGGTGCTCGTGAGGTCCCCAGGACAAGGGAAGAGATGACTCTGACTCCATGCTCTCAGAAGGCTGATTTATTATGATATGATATGATACGATATTAATTCTATTCTATTCTATTAATGCTATACTAAAACTATACTAAAGAAATAGAGAAAGGATACATCAGAAGGCTGAACAAGAATGAATAATAAAAACTCATGAGTGACTCAGAGAGTCTGACACAGCTGGCTGTGATTGGCCATTAAGTCAAAACAATTCACATGTTTGGATAAACAATCTCCAGACCCCATTCCAAAGCAGCACAACAGGGAGAAACTGAGGCTTCTCAGCTTCCCAGGAGAAAATCCTGGGCAAAGAGGACTTTTCACAAAGTATCATGGTGACAGTGGTGGCTTCTGCAAGGATGTGATCTGACACTAGCACCCATCTCACAGGCAGCTCCTCTTAGCTCAGCCCTCCTTCGTGCCACCCACCCTGTGCCAGCCCACATGAAATAAAACTCTAGATGCAGTTTCCAGCAGTGACACTGGTATGGATTAACCCAAATTTGGCAAACCCAAGTTAAAATTAACTGATCCTTCAAAGACTGCAGGTTATCCAGCCCAGGAAAACAAGTGTTACCATGGATTTCCCTCAGTTGTGCTGGGGGCATCAACCTCCTCGGCTAGGGAAACAGCTACTGCTTCCTTTATTGCTGGTCCTGGAGCAAGCATGTTTCAGCCAGATTAGAAAGTCTGAGCCATCAGTTTGTGCTGCTGATTGGCAGCTCCTGCTCCTGCAGTGAGTGCAGGATATTTCTCAGGATGCTTTGCCAGCAGTCCCCTCTGAGTGTTCAGCAGAACAGAGCACAGTCTCACACGCTACCTACTGAGAAACAGGGCACCCCTGCTCTGGGAATGACTGGCATCTGACTCCATGATTCAGAAGGCTGAATAATTGCTTTATTAAAACTGTATTATATTACACTAAACTATATTAAAGAATACTAAAAGGATACTATACTATACAAAGATACACCCTAAAGAAAATCTTGTGATTGTCTTGAGATAGCCAGGACACAGTTTTGACTTAATAGGTTAATTAATATGAACAACTATCACTGGAGTCCAGTTAAGAACTCACTTTAGGTAAACAATATTCCTAACACGTTCCACATGTACAAAATAACAGGAGTAGTAAGTAAAGATAAGAATTGTTTTCTCTTTCTTCTCTTTGTGCTTCTCCAAGAAAAACTTGAGAGAGAGAATTACCTCTCTCTGTTCAGAGAGTATGAATGCTATATGAATGCTACACGCTCCCCTTTCTCAGCTGTGTCACTGCTGCTGGGAGCCTGAGAAACTGTTCTCACCACAATCCACAGAATCCACGTGCTCTCCCGCCCCACAGCCCATCTCCCAGTTTATTCTGTGCTGCAGGAGCAGTGGCCTGGTCTGTGTTGTGTTCCAGGAAAGGTGTGAGCAAGACTGAAGTTTTGTGAGCTGCTCTTTGCCTTTGCCACGGCCATGGTGAAACACACGTGGTGAGTTCATTCCATGATTTTTTCCTTGCTTTTCCACTAGCTTCCGCCAGAAAAGTGGAGCCTGTTGTGAAGCTACAAGGTTTGAACTTGGGATCTCTTACAATAGCCATGCTCATTCACTATTATTCTGTTGAAGCAATGTAAAAAGACAAGGTTTAATTTGTGAAATGGGCCATCTGTTCCCACACAAACTGCATAATAGAATGCACAACTATTTCAATTAATACAGTAAACCATCTCTAAGCAATACAGATGATTTTGTAGAAATTTCTCACTGCAGAAGATACCATCATCCTTTGCTCTAATTGTTCTTGATTTTACCTTCCTATCTTTTTATTTAAAGAAAAGGAATGACAACTTGTCTCACTGGGAGAGAAGTTTGCTCATAGATGGATCAGGAATAATTAGACCAAACGGTACTGCAAACTCCAGCAGACAAGATATCTCCATTACAGAGAGTAATGTTGTCATTTCTTTGACCATCCTCCCATCAATCCATCCATCAACAAATTAAAGCTGGCTAAAGAGCCACTTATCTTGAGTGCTTTTTATCCCTATTGCTGTCAATCTAGGTAAATAAACATTTTCCCTAGGCAGAGTTTACATATTTAACCATGTTTCAGGAGACAGTCCCCTTGCTACTCACACATCCAGCAAACCACACATTTATTGCTGTGTCTCCTGACCCAGCTCACCCACCTATTGCAACTCCATTGGGTAAGCCCTGCTCCCTCTGCCTCCCTTTGGATCATCTCTGAAGATGGAATGACTGGGATAAAGTTGCAATAAAACTTGCAGGCTGAGAAATGCCTAGAAATTAATTTTATCCCCTTTTGTATTCTTGGAAAAGCCTGGTATCCTGTGCAGGATTCACAGCAAGAATGAAACCAGGGTATGAAAGAAAAATTAAAAAGCAGAGCTTTATTAGGCAGGTTGCTTTGAGAAATGTGACAATACCACTGCATCTGTCTGCCACCTTTTAAACCATGACACCACAGATTACTTTAGGGCTTTATGATGCACATAAACATGATACAAGCAGCATTTTATTTGCTATCTAATAAATATGGATGTGCCAGCAAATGCGCTGTTGAAGATATTACTTTCTTCCTATTATTTATTTTTCACCTAATTGATAGACAGTGTGGCTCACACTCTGCCTGCTGCCTATCAGGCAGAGGCAAAGGAGCTCTGAGCAAGAGCTCTCAGTTATTGGTGTTAATGTGTGCCTGGTGCAGTGGCAACATGCTTGTTGGATAATGCTGCAGTGGTACTGGTGCCCTAAAAGGCATCAATATCAGCAGAAAGCTGTGGCTTAGGAAAGATAAGGATGGCTCTTCTGACAAGTTAGAGCCACAAACAATCACTGTGGCACCGCCACTGATCCCTCCCAAAGACTCCAAACACATCTCCACTCTTTTATCCCAGTGCAGCTGGCGCTGAGCACCTCACTGCTCACAGGCTTCCCCCTCAGATGCAGCTACAGCAGCAGCAGAGGAAGGGCTGGCTGTCCCCACACGGCGTGTTCCAAGCACAGGAACATCTCCAGAGACTGCAACTCTGCAGCAGCCACGCCAGAGCCTGGTGCAGCCCTGCTCCTGGACTGCTCCCCGTGCCCCAGGTGTGCTCCCTCACTGTGGAGTGGCCTCTCCTTGCTGGAGAGTGCTTTTCCCTGCCAGTCTGTCAGGACAGGAGATGGCACAGCTGAGCTCTGGAAGCCACCAGGGCCGATGCTTGGGGAGGAGAGCTCAGTGAGAACACCTTCCCCATGGACTGCAGCAGAGCAGAGGTGGTGAGTGAGTGGCATGACCTTTCCTTACACCCGTCTGTGTCCCCACTGCCTGCTCTCAGGAGCTCCAGCAGGAGTTTGCTGCAACAAGGTGAAAAAAGATACCATTTTTTCACCCTTTTAATAGACATTAAGCGATAGGTGCCTTGCTTTCCTCTGCCAAAACAACTCAACTCTTCTGTCTACACACATAAGGGTGACCAGATGATGGATTTATATTCCTCACATAATAGTATAATTCGATTATATGATAATAATTCTATTTCTAATACTTTAATCACTCTACCTCAGACTTCCTTCCTCAAACACAGCCATAAAACTGGTGTGGATCAGTTCCTGCTGAGTTTAGCAGTTGAACCTCAAGGTTCCCCCCCACCCCAGATCATCCATGCCTGCCCAGCCCCATATGGGACAGGTCCTTGCACCACGTTCCCAAGAGGCTGTGAACCTGTGAAATGGTAAATTACCATAAATATGTCCATAGGCACAGGAGGGGGGTCAGATATGCAGAAGCAAAGCAGTTGTTTACAGATTTGACAGTGGGTGGGTGTGCAGCACAGAGCTGAAGGAGTTCGGTTTCCCCCTCTCAGCGCTCCCAGGGGACAGTGACAAATGTTTCCAGCCATCCTGGGGATGCTCTCTGGCATCTGCTGCCCTCATCCTGGAGCAGAGTCAGTGCCTCACTTTGCCCAGAGGAGAACAATTCCCATCCTGAGGATCTTGGCAAGACACTGGAGGTGCCTCATGGCACTCCCTGCATTCCACTGAGGGTGAGATGTCATGGTGCTCACGCTGCCTGCCTGCTCATCACATCTCTGCCATGCCTTCAGCACTGATATTCTGGTCAAGCTCCTCCAATTCCAGCACGGATGGCTCCTTGCTTGTCCCCAAAGGTGGCTGATCCAATCAGGCAGGAGTGGCCTCCATCTTTTGGCACTTGGTTTCCTGAACTCTGCATAAACACCACTTCTTTGCATTTATTTATACTCAAGTTTAAGTGCCTGTGCAAATTATAGCACAGACAGCCAGAACAGAAATGAGGCATTTAAATGGTAAATAAACACTGCCTGTGCATGGTGGTGCTTTTATAAATAATATCCCCTTTTAAGCTTTATTCTCTTCCATAGAGGAACATCACTTTTCAGAACATCTGAACCCGCAAACATCACACATCAATCTCTTTATATGCTTATTTAAAGAGCATATCAAACTATTTCTGCAAGCAAAAGGACTAAATTATCCATGAATCCCAGATAACCATCCTTAACCCAGAAAATGTCAACAGTTTTCTGTAATGATAGTCCCAAACATGGCAGCTGTCGTGGTTGGGATGCTCCCCTTTAGGACAGGGAAAGCCATCCATTTTTGGGACGGGCTCACAGTGGTGAGAACATGTTCTGATTTATTAGGACAATATATTCTGTTTATAAATTTGTTTTATAAATTTGGTCCAATATATTCTGTTTATCATTTTGGTTGTGTAGTTAAATTCTGATTATAAATTTATATAATTTTGGTCCTGCATAGCTTTTGCTGTAGCCCACTAAAACGCAAATAGTAAACCTCACATCCTGCTTTGTTCTTTAACTCCTGGCCATCTTTGTGTGCTCCCTGATTGAAAGCCACCTTCCTGATGGTTTTTATTGCCATGTTTACAATGCAAACCTATTAAATCTCCTAAATTCTACTTGTTAAGCTTGTAATAATTGCTGCCCAAAGCTACCTAATAAGCAGACATCCAGATTTGTACCTGAATCGTTTCAGTGAGGATGCAGGTGGTTCACGTCCACAGTCTTGAGCTGGGTGCTGCTCCAAACAGCAAATGTCCATGGTTAAATTCTGAATGATGGGAAGCCCTGACCATAGGCAAATGCATTTCCGAGCCCCAGATTTTGGGAATGGTAACAGCACCACACAACCTACAGCGCTGCATTTGCTCTGAGCTGTCTGCAGGTAGCAGGGGAGGGGGTGTGTTTATGGTACATGTGCAAGTGGCTATCAAAAAATACTCCAAATTCTCGAAGTGTTGTCCAGAGGCTGCCAGCTGCTAACCACTCATGTAGTACAGTCATTCCCAGCCTTTCCTTTCAAGGAGGGAGTGGAATGTGGACACAGAGCGTAGGATTTGCTGTTTCCTCGGCTCCCAAAATGCACAGCCTGATGAGGACCAGCCCAGCTTTGGTTTCCTGCCCACCCCATCCTCCATATTTGGTAAAAATACATGAGGTAGCTTCCCCATGGGAAGATGATGCAGGTGTTGTAACAGTGTGAAACAAGCAGTCAGGAAGGAATTTGTCCAAATTGCTCCCAAAGCTGATAAGAGCCCAGGGAGCTGCTTTGCTTTCCAGCCAGCAGGTCCCTGTGCTGAGGGCAGTGCTGAGCGTGTGCCTGGGCTGTGGCACAGCAGTTCCTGGCTCCAGGGCACACCCAGCCACCCACGGCACATTCCACACTGCTGCCCACTCCTCTGGGCAGCCTGGGCACAGGTGGGAATGGATGCAGGGACGAACACCCCTGGCCCTGCAGAGGGATGTGCCCAAGCAGTGCCCAGGTGTGGTTGCAGGGTGCCACGTAGAAGTTTACAAAGTTGTAGGAGTGTTGCTCAGTGCTACAGTGCCTGTCCTGTGGCTGCAGGGCAGGAGTCACTGGCCAAAACTGTCACCCTGCCAAGCACTGCCTTTCTCAGCACTCTTAACAAACACGATGCAAATGCCAATCACAAGTCCATTTCAGTGCGTTTGGGAGGTTTTTTTGTCTCATAATCAGAAAATGGTGGTGGAATTTATGGTTGGTGCAGTTTGGGCATCGTGCTGTAAGGTACAGAACTGAGAAAAAATGGAATACTGTGAGAAAAAGGCTGAGACAAAACACATGAGTGTTGTACAGGCTCTTCCTAATGTGGTCTCTCAGAGTGGATAATAATATAAACATCCATCCATTAGAAAAAAACTACCCTTTACTGCCCCCCATTAAATACATTGGCAGTCCTATTAAAATACAAGTCAGATTTGTGTTTAATGATCTTGAAAGGAAAGTAATTGCTTGAGTATTACCATTCAAATGTTCTTACAGCAGCATATAATATTTACAGTCTAAGTGCCACTTCTGAGTGCTGTGTGGCACTGGAGATTGCCCGGCCTGCTCAGAGAGAGAGCCAGGCTGCAAAGCTGATTCACCCTCTGAGCACCAGAGAGCCTGTGAGAAGCAGCTGAGCGATGGGCTGCATCATTTCTCAATGTTAATAACCTCTTGAAAGGAAAAAACATCTCACAAAGCCACTGCAGCCTGTGAAGGCAGGGCTTGAACACCACTGATGCTTGCTCAGGTGAGGAGTTCTGCTGTTTCTCAGAGGAGCTGGGCTCCTTTACCATGTGCCAGCAGCAGCACAAAATCATGCTGGGATCTGTCATATTCTGCTCTACATTTTTCACCCCTGACAGTGTCTTAGTCAACATCATAGATTATATCATATTCAACTCTTACACAGGTTTTTGTGGGAATTTCCTCAAGCAGAAGCTCCTCGTGATGAAGGAAATGTGAATGTATTATTTTTATTTTCACAAGTCTATCGAGAGTAAACCAGGAGAGTATTTCATAAAGCGCACAGCAAGAGTGCCACAAAGAATATCAGAACTTCCCCAGTGGGGAAAAAATGCTGTCCAGGCCCTTTTTTCATCTCTCTTGCCTATCAAGAACTTGGTTCCTCAGGCTTCAGGAGGGATGGTGAAGGACTGGGCTCGGTGTCTGTGTCTCACCACAGCACGTCCTGGAGGGAAAAATGGCCTGGCAATGTCTGCCCCTTGCTCTGTGCTTGTACCAGACCAGCTGAGGAGGCCACAGCCACCACTGTGTCCCCACCTATAAGCAAGATTAATTAAAAAACCCTAACGAGCTCCAACCGCCTCGAGCATTGCCTTTTGTTGGCCAGGCTGGTTCTGAGAGTGACAACCCTGCCACAGCGCATCAAGTGACAACCCTGCCACAGTGCATCAGCTTTTACAGCCCCAGTGCCACTGTCAGCTGCCATGCCAGGCAGGGGGGACAGCAGGATGTGACGGGAAGGGAGGAGGAGGATGAGAGGCACTCAAGCACCCACACCTACCAAACAAACTGGTGCCATGGGCCAGATATTAATTCATGTTAGAATTTGGGGAGGGTGTCCATAATCATTTTATTGGGGTAATGGCTAATGTTCCTGTAAAGGAGCAGGTCATAGAGCTTATCCCCAGCACCTGGCTGGCAAACTGCTTCCTCTCTCAGGAAGGGTGCTCCCTGCACAGTGTGGGCTTGGACAGAGCCCTTTCTCCATCTCAGGTACTCACAAAGTGGGGGTTGTTGCAGTCCAGACTGTGGTTCCCTTTTAGTGATTCCCTTTTAGTGATTCCCTTTTACACTGAGGCTTCTTTAGATCACTCGCCACAGAAAAGGCCTGCAAGGAGGTACAAAGGTAGCTCATGCTCCTGCTGGGTGATGCCAGGGGCCTCAGGAGAAGTGGAGATGTGCAGCCACATTTCTCTTCACAGAGAAAAGCAAGGCGCAATTCTTCCCAAGAATATTTCTGAGATTCACATTCTCTGAACCTCAGAGAAAGGAAAAACAATTCTTATCATTTGCTGTGCCTGTGTTTGTGCCGAAGCAGAATGCACTCTGGAGGTTGCTTACCCAGAGTGATGTGTTTTGTTTCCTTGGCCTGTCGGGGCCCAGCGTGTGTGTGTGTGTGTCGGGACTGTCGCTGACAGCCACGAGATTCTGGCAGGGTGAGCAGAGTTGGGTGCTGGGCAGATTCAGTCTAGATGTAATGTAATATGGTGTAATATAATACAGAATAATATAGTATAATAAAGTAATTAATTAGCCTTCTGATAAGATGGAGTCAGATGCATCATTCTCTCCCCTCGTCGGGGGCAAAAATAACACTATAGGGATGAAACTTGAAATCTCTGCTAGTGTTGTGAAATTCCTGCACACTTTATGAGCAAACATGAGGGAAGGGGAAGGCAGAGAACCAGGAAAAGGGAAAAAATTTGCAGCTTATGCAAACTCTAACAGCAAAGAAGAGTGGATGCACCCTTCGAGTACCCAGGTGCCCACAGCTCTCTTTGAAGGCGTGGCCATCACTGCAGAGAGATGTGTGAGTCCACGCTTCCTGCATGCCCATGGCAGAATATCTAGCTGTGTGCCAGGCAGGAACAGCTCGGCAAGCCAGGTTACTGCCCTGAGAACTGGAAGCCAGCCCCACATCCCTTTGCAGATTAGTACATCTTTGGATCAGGATGCTCAAGGAGTCCAAAACACTAAGAGTGTTTTCTCTGGATCCTCCTGAGCCTTTCACCAGTGAACTGAAAAATATGACTGTGCTGAGTGATCTCGGATTTAGCTGAGCTCCTCATTATAGGTTTCTGATTCCCTCATTAGTGAGCTTTAAATTTCAAGCTGGAACAGATCAGGTACAATCAACAAAACCAGAAAAAAAATGCACGGCTGCAATTTTAACATGACTTGCCCCAGCTTCAGGCCAGCTAAACAGCACATCTGAATGGCACAACATGTTGCTCTTGAGAACCTGAACAAAGCTCTCGAGCTTTTATTGCAGCTGGGACTGGGTGTTATTCAGGGCTGGTGACCAACTGGTGGTGCTAATGCTTCATTGGATGGGAGGTGAAGAAGGGTTCATCACCTCTCACTAAATATGTACATTCATTACACAAACCCTCTGCAAATCACAAAGCAGCTCTCACCAGCCTTACAATTAAAAGATCCAGCTTGAGTCCCAAGGGACAGTTGTAGAAAATGCGTATTCCCAAATTTCATGTGGCAGCACTTGGATCGTGGTATCTTCAAGGAGCAGTCTCTTGCTTGAGTCACCCAACATCCTTAGTCCCCATGATACACTTTTGTGTGGGTTTTGTATCTGTAAAGTGCTTATTGCCTGGGAGGGTGACTCGAAACTCACTTGTTTGCACAGAACTGTGGAACAGCAAAGCATCAAGTCTGGGAAGCCCGGGTTTGAGGGAGAGCTGGCCACAGTCAGAGCCAACAAGCCTGGATGACAGAGCACAGTCCCAGCCCTGGTGGGTGTAGGAGGCTCTGGAGCCGAGTGTCACTCCGTGTTGCAGGCAGCACAGCCATTGACTGCCACAGAAATAGACTCCAAGAGTGGCAGGAGTGTGAAAATAAAAACAGAATCTTGTTACTTTCATTTATTCAAGGAAGTGATACTCCTTCTAAAAAAGGCAAGGTGCCATTATTCATACTTGAGGGAGGCTGTTTAGGCTCTTAGAGGTTTGTGTTTGGTGGCATTTTACAGCTCTGTCCCCTGGGTGTTGTGCTGAGAGTCACCTGCTACAGGCAGGTCAGTGACAAGCTGTAGGAAGGATTGTCCTGAAAGGAGAAGGGAGGCACTGAGTCATTTGCTTTTGCAGCAGGCAGACTGTGAGAGGAAAGCCCCTTTTCACACCAGCTCTGACCTGTGAGAGCACTTTCTTGGAGAGACTGAACACGAGCTCCTCAGAGCAGCCGTGAGAGTGGAAGGGGAACTGCAGCGTGATGTGGCGACAGATGACTTGTGGTGATTGCACCAGGTGACTCCAGCCCTCTCTTCCCACTCTGTTCACCTCTCCCTGAAATCATCTTCCTCTGATAGCTCCTGGGTGGTGGCAGGAGTGAGGTGCCTCTGGCACTGGCGGGAGGGGCAGGCAAAGGGATGCCCACCCTGCAGACTCCCACCCACATAAATATGTACCTCCATGTACATATTTAGTATTTGGTGTGGTGTCTGGAGGATACTCACACCTGGAATTTCCAGTGAACTAGCTAGAGATTACTGTGACTGGTCAGGAGCTGGCCTTTTTTTCACATTTTCTCCTGTAATCACAGTTTTAGTACTATGGAACAATCTATTGGGAAACAAACCTATACTTTGGCCATTAATGCCAAATATCTCCCTGATGAGCACTGTCTTATCTTTTGGTAGTGGTTAAATTGATGACCGTTCTTTGGAGTTCAGGTGAGCACCAGGGCACTCTGTGAAGCCTAATCTCATAAAATACAGACATGTAAACTCTTCCTCTCCTCTAGAGTAGAATGTCTGCAGGTACTGTGCAGGTTCCTCTGAGGCCACACTCAGGCAGGTCTCCTCCTCCCCGGAGGAAGAGGCAGTACAGTGGCCCAGGGGATGCTGTCCCACCAGTAAAGGCAGCCAGAGCAGAAGAGGGCCCTGAACTTCACCTGCTGATGCTCTCTGGGTATCAAATTAAGCTGGCAGTGGCAAATGTGAGCCTTCTCAAGGGGAGCTGGTGACATCCAATAGTCATCAGTCCCAGTTTCCCTTTTTTTTTCCTCCTCCATTCAAAAAAAATCCAGTTTTTCTACTCCAAATCCGTTCCTAGTGGTTTTCTATTTTTTTTCCTTATGGACAGTGCCCCTTCTTCTCTCCTCTCCCTATGCATCCTTCTTTCTGAAGGAGCAGCCCTGACAGAGGCTCTCCACTGGGGATTACCACCCAGGAATGTTTGCTTCCTTTCTGGCTCATCCTGCTTGTTTCCCATACCCAGGCATATTAACATTCCAGCTCTGATTGTCATTTATCTTTTGTTGGAGAGCATTCCCTTTCTGTCTCGTTCAGGAAAAAAAAAAATTTTAAAAAGTCAAACCAGTGCCAGATTTTTAAAAAATGAAGTCTTCTTCTCTATTTTTGTTGCAGGCACTTAAAATCTCAGCTGCTTTGGACTGCAGAATGTGCATCCCCAAGAGGCTCAGGCATGTTGGCTGTTCAGGTCAGATAATTGCATGCACAAGTGTCCAGTTCCATGCACGTCTGGTGATGTGCATTCCTAAATGCATTCATGCTGGATGCCATCACGTCAGAGCAGGGCTGTGGCTCAGGAATGCTGAGATGGGAATGCTGGGGACACAGGGCACAGAGGACAGGGTGTGCTGGTGAATGTGGCTGCATTTCTACATGCAGTCCTCATCTTCTGACATTTGAAAATGTGTTCCTTAATCTCTGCGGTGCGGGATTTGCTGTCAAGAAACATTGTCTGGGATGAGCTGTTGGGATTCAGATCACCAACCAAACATTAATTATTCTTCCAACTAAACCCTCAACAGCTAGGCTAGATAATACAAATGTAGAAAAAGAAATGAGGGTGAGCCATGTTCAGTACTTGAAACCTAGAATGCACCATGCTGTAGGAACAAAATCAAATTCCATATGCGTATGAGCGTTGAGACACAGCAGTGCCAGACCTCAGCTGGGGCTGGAACGTGCAGTGTTGATGCATCAAAAGATGCTTTCCCCACTGTAAGATCTCAAGCAGTTCCGTTTATTCCGAGCATTTCCAGATAATGACAAGATCTGTCAGGTTGCACTGAGGAAAGCTGAAGCCAAGAGAAGAAATAAGATCTGTTAATCTTTTGTGATAGCAAACTTGTTTCTTTTTTTTTTAGCCGTGCTTATGCAAGAAGCTGCTCAGACAGACAGAAGTAGTGTAGGCCCTTGGAGAAGCTGCAGCAGGTGCCTCCCTATCGGTTTCTCTGGGCCTGGATTGAAGGCACTGGAGACAATTGTTCATGTTCAGACTCAGCTGTTTATTATTTCTTATCAGTGAAACAGTCTCACTACTGTGAGTTCAGCAGCTTTTCATTAGAAACCACAAAATGGCCAACAGTCTCTTGTTACAAGGTCTTTTAAGACTAAACTCTCCAATTAAGAACTGACACCTAGATTATTTTCCCTTTTAACCCAATAACTGATCCCAAAGTGCCCCCAATGCAGACTGTTCTGCCCAATTACAAAATGCCACCCGAACCAAGAAGAAGAAGGAAGAAGCAGCATGAAGAAGAAACCCAGGACGACACCCTGTGCCCTCCATCAACATACTAAAAAACCCAAAACCTAAACTTCTCACCTAAGTGATACACCTACACTGCTCTCTATCATCTAATTCACACTTTTGTGGATTCTAGCCCATCAAACAGTCCAGGAAACTTTCTCCGTGAATGAGGGTCAAAGTCAGTGCTCCCCTGGGGGTCAGGGCACCCCAAAGCAGACAGAGAAATATTCCCGGTGCCCTGGGTTTCCACAGCTCCCCTTCCACCAGGCAAAGCATCAGAGCTTTTGGAAAGAACAACCTGTGTGTTGTGCTGACCAGGCAAGAGGCCTCCAGATCATTTGCCCTGTGGCACCTCAGGCTGACTTCAGTACAGCTTCATATTTATAGCCCTCTGTTCCACATGTGGTTAAAATGCTTAATATCTTCATGGTGTTGTCCTTGTATTCAGCTAGGCTAGAGATTAAGTATTTACATTTCAGCATACACAACTAAATGCTTTTAAACCCAAGTAAGGGATTTAAAACCTTAGAATAGAGCCATAAAGAGCTAATGAGAAGAACAAAAATCCGGTAGATAAAAAATGATGTAAGGTAGGGTCTTAATTTTTTATTATTAAATTCACAGCACATTAAATATTAAGTGTCCATAAACTTTGTTTTGTGCAATGATAAATTAATAATATCTACATAGACATGTTCTTTTACAACAGGGAAGCCAAGAAACATAGTACCAGAGGACCTCGTGTTGACAACCAAAGCTATTAGAATAGACTCTTTAATCTTCAATCATAAAAAGTAGATAATGTTATTTCTTATTACTATTAAATGCAAAGTGCCATAGTAGGAAACATATAAGCCATTACTAAAAATAACTACCAGGGAATGTTTTGAGCAAGGAAGAAAAAGATGTTAGCAAATTGTACCTTGAGATAAATTCAGTGAAATGTTCCCGGCTAATCTCTGCCATATAAAAAAATTGTTTTTCAACTTATTCTCCTGTTAGCTCATAACAGGTTGCATAAGGTTTATGTCTGAGCACCAAAGCAGTCAAGGTTTAACCTGGGATGTTGTACTTTAGGTAACAGTCCCCAGATGTCCCCAGCCTGCAGGCTGATGGAATACTTTCTGCACTACTGAAAAACCTCTGCCAACCTCCTCTTGGGGACAGGACGGTGAACTTTGTGTCTTCCAGCTCATCTGCAAGCCGTGAACAACGCTTCCTTGATTAAAGCCAGGGGACTTCTGCAATTTTGGTCTGGGATTTAGCAGCATTATTCATTCAGATGTTTCCTGGGGCTCATAAATATGCAAGGAGGAGGTGTCATCCAGGCCAGTCCCCTCAAAGCCAAACTCCTGCAGACCAGGCCGTGGAGAAGTATTTCCAAATGAAATGTGGCCTAAATGAAGGAATTAAGGGTTTTTAATGTATTTACCCGTGGCCTGGACAGCAAACCCCTCCGCTGGTTCCTGCCGGAGCTCCCAGTACACGGAGTAGATGAGCTTTGAAGAGCCTTCAGCAGCACAGCTGGTAAAGAGCAGCTTCAAGCACCAAAAACCAGTAAGAGTAGGACAAAATGTTGATTTGCATGACCACACACAAATTTTTGAGTCCTGACACTTTAATTTTTTTTTTCCCAAAGTAGAAGTGAAAAGAGACTCCTTTATGTTACCATCAACATTATTGAATGGATAAACCCAAACCAACTGGACACATATTCGCCTTCCAAACCCTCTGCCTTTGGCTGCCCTGCGCGTTCCGTGCCCACCCCAGGCTCTCAGCCAGCTCCTGCCCCAGTTGTTTTGTTTCTCATGATCCTGAGCGAGCCGGGCTGGAGCAACACGTGCTGCCCGTGTCTGTCCCTCAGGGGTCTGCCCGGGCAGCGGATGGGAACTGGGGCGCGGCAGCGAGCGCGTCCTGCCCCGGAGCAGCAGCTGCGGCCGCGCCGCCCCGCCAGCCCCGCTCCCGGCCGGCTCCGGGCGCTCGCCGGGACAGCCGGGCTGCTGGAGGCAGCCGGGAGAGGACGAGCCGTGCCCCGGGGGGCGGCAGCTGCTGCTGCTCGCTGGCGGGCTTGCCCAGGCCCGCCGCTCCCTGCGGCACAGCCCCTTGCCATCCCCGCTCCCGGCTGTGGGGCTCCGCCCGCCCCTCCGCTGCCCTGCCCTGGCTCTGCCTGCCGCGCGTCGCCACCAGGAGCCTGTCTTGGGGTCAGGGCGGGGGACATTGGTGGCCCAGGGCGCTCATCTTCCGTGTCAGGCTCCCTCCTCATGATAAAGAGAGTTCTGCCTCCCAAGAAGCATCCCCAGACCTGTGCTCTGAGCACAGGGGACAGCCGAGTGTGCTGCATTAGCTGCAAAAGCTGAGACTTGAGGGACAGCAAAGTGTGGAGGACAGTGGGGAGGAAGGCTGGGTGGGCTCTCTTTCCTCTCCTTCCTATTTCGAGAAGTCCTTCCAGAGGCTTTTGTGTTGGGAGGGTGTTTGCTGCAAGGAGCTCATCCCCGCTCCTGCAGGCAGGCCGGGCTCTGCGGGCTCTGCTTTGGGAAGTGAACATGGAGAGGCTGGCACATGTCCCATCCCCACCCTCAGCCCCTCCTGCCCTGATCATTTCACAGGTAACCTCTGCTGAGAGCCACCCTCAGGAGACTGCTGGGTGTCAATCCCTCTCTTGTGTGCTTCCCATCCTGCTCTGGGTAACACAAAAAAAGAGCAGCGAGGGGATGGTGCCTGCTCCGTGTGCCAGCTCAGAGACACTGCTTTTTTTTGCCTTTTTTTTTTTTTTTTTGGTGGTTTTTTGGTTAGTTGGTTGGTTGGGTTGGGTTCTTTTTGGTTGTTTTTGTTGGGGTTTTTTTTGTTGGTTTTTGTTTGTTTGCTTGCTTGCTTGCTTGTTTTTTTGCCTTGTTAAAGAACAGGGAGAAGACACCCCTGAGGCAAACACACCAATGTTCTGAACTTTCAGGTGGAAACCATTGACATGTCAAAATTGCAAGCAGGGCTGCAGGAGGTCTGCAGGCACACCCCAGACCATGGGCAGCCTGATGCCAGCTGCCCAGCAACCTCCAAAATTTGAAAGAACAGCTCCAAAATTAGTTGAGCCTGACCATGCAGATCCCCCAGCTGCTGGACATTGGCCACAGAAAAGTAGTGCTGTCAGAAAGCACCTTCATAAAATGCTGTCATTTTTGGGACACCTAGACAAAGCGCACGAAAAGGTCTCAAACTGATAGACATCAACGACAGGCAGGGCTTATCCAAGCAGCTAATGGGGTTTAAGTGGGATAAGCGCAGGCCGACAGTGGCAGATCCCATCGGTCAAACACCTGGACAGAAATACCTGCGCTACACAGCCCCGGCGTTATTGGCGCAGCGCGAACCACAAGAGGCGTGATGCAGTCCAGCAGGATTAGTGGAAACCTCCACCTGCGAGAATTTAGGGTAAGCTCCTCAGCATTTACTCCCAGGGTAGTTTAAATAGTTTTCTGCTTAAGGAATTGGCTCCGAAAATCCCTTTGTTAAGCACTTAAGTACAGGTCGGCTCTTGGGCACAGCCTCATGCCGGTAGCGCATCCCCAAGGGCGCTGGCTGCGCGGAGGAGGATGCCACCGGAGGGAGCGGGGTCCCCATCGCTGCTCTTGGGGGCAGTGCCGGCTGGAGCCCCGGGGGCAGTCCCGGCTGGACCCTCGGGATCACTCCAGGCTGGATCCTCGGGATCAGTCCCGGCTGGACCCTCGGGATCACTCCAGGCTGGACCCTCGGGATCACTCCAGGCTGGATCCTCGGGATCAGTCCCAGCTGGAGCCCCGGGGTCAGTCCCGGCTGGACCCTCGGGATCACTCCAGGCTGGACCCTCGGGATCACTCCAGGCTGGATCCTCGGGATCAGTCCCAGCTGGAGCCCCGGGGTCAGTCCCGGCTGGATCCTCGGGATCAGTCCCGGCTGGATCCTCGGGATCACTCCCGGCTGGATCCTCGGGATCAGTCCCAGCTGGAGTCCTGGGATCACTCCAGGCTGGATCCTCGGGATCAGTCCCAGCTGGAGTCCTGGGATCACTCCCGGCTGGACCCTCGGGATCACTCCAGGCTGGATCCTCGGGATCAGTCCCCGCTGGAGCCCCTGTGCCGCTCCTGCAGCCCAGACAGCATCGCGGGCATCGCACCCCAGCGCCGCAGAGGGGCTGCCCAGGAGCCTGCTCCTCTGTGCTGCCTCCCTGAAGGGCGGCTGCTGACTTATACCTTCCCTCTGTGGCTTTTTTAAAATTCCCTTTTCATTTTTTTTTTCCTTTTTTCAGCTGCTTCAGTTTTCTGCGATGCACTTCTATGGCGTCGCTTTGTCATTATAATATACTTATTTTCATTGCAAACCTACTCTAGCTGGACCTTTCCAAAGGGGCCGAACTGTAGGTGACAAGCTCTTCGTTTGTATACTCGGGAGTCATTTGGCCAAGTAAAGCTGCTGTGTGTAAACCTCACATTCGCTGCATAACAATTGGAGTGAAGTTTTTATGCGCAGGGCTTTTTATTTTCCAATCAGCAGCCCTGAGCTGGGACTTTTGGGGTAAACTGGTAGCTCTGGGCAGCTTTGAAGCATCACAAGTGGAGGGTTTTGTCTCCGGAAGATTTACTAGCCGTGATCTTTTCTTCAACTGTTTTATTAGCCTCCTTTTACATATGTATAGCAGTGAGGGGGGGAACCTGTTGTTGGTGAAGTGCAGAGCCGATTTCCCCTGTGGTATTCACACACACACACACAAAAAAATAATATTGTGTGAAAAATTGTTGCCCAGGGCCTCCCCAAATCTTGAAATTTAGCTTAGCACCATGAGGTTTTCAAACCCTTCTAGCCTTCTCCACCCCCAGCCCCCTCTTTTGAAGGTTGAAGCTGGGCTAACAAATTCAGCAGTGAGAATGGACGCCCTGCCCTTGGCTTCCTGGAGCTGCCAGAATAAATCTGGACCCCCCCGGCCGAAACGCTGAAAAGTTTTCACCCACTTAACATGGGTTTTATAATTTTAACTTGCAAGTTCTTGTTGAATTGAGCCCTGTTGCGTGGACAAATTGGACAAGAAAAGTTTAAATGTTACCACTTTGGCTTCTCCTCAAGTGGTGCTGAGCACAGATGTTTGAGGGGGCCATCATGTCCCCATAAGAATGGGGGCTTTGTGTGCATAACCTCACAAAGGGCAGAATAGCCCTGCTTTGCTGCCAGCCACAGGATCATCCTATCTTTATGTGTTGATTTATTAGGCCAGGGATGAATGAAACCGTAATTAATATTACTGAAGCATTAGAGTCTATTTAATTTAAATGCCACTGAATATTTCACTTTCAGTTGGGAGTGACAATGTGTTCGGGGCTGTTGGTGAAAGCCTCAGCCATCTGTTACCCCTACTAAGAAGGGAAGACAAGAGAGACACAGGGCAACAGAGAGCACTGAGCTTTGTGGCTTTTCCAAGCCTCCAGGATCATCACTCAACTCAAGGGCAGCCAAGAAACATTCCTGCACACTGGACCCTCAGTGTATAGGGGAAAGGCCTGACAGGGAATGGGGACAGCACACCTCCCTGGAGGATGGAGAGAGGGGGACACAGAGCGACAAAGGTGGAGATTTACAGTAAGTACTTTTGTAAATACACACCTAAAACGCGTCTGAGCACCTGCACCAAAGTGCCGTGGCAGGGGAAGGAGGGTACAGCAGGGAACTGGTCAACCTACAGATGGTGTAAAAATATTTTTAAAGGGGGAAAGGGAGGGAGGAAAGAGTCAAAGCAAGGTCTGACTGTTGGTTTTAATTCTTCTAAGCAGCGAGGTTCCAGTCCAGCTCCATTGTAGCAAACATCCAGGCTTTGACGTGGTGGGTATCACAATTTTGGGAGCATGAGACGTTCCCCATGAGCTGCTGCTGCTGCTGCGAAGTGCTCTCCACCAACCCGAGCAAAAAAAGCGTGGAGGGGGAAACAAAAAGGGCAGCAGGCTTAGTCCCGGGGAAATGCTGCGGGACATGAAATGAGCAGCCGGTGAAGCATCACCTTTGCTCCTGCAGTGCCTCGGGAGGGTCCCGGGCAGAGCGAGGGGCTGGGAACCGGGCTGGCAGGAGTGTGCCGGGGCTGGCCCTGCCCGGGGGACGCCGGGGAAGGACGCGGGTGGGAGGCTCCGTAGTCCATGGGATGGTAATTAGCACAGTGGGTTTTCTTATAATTGGGATCATTTGTTCTCCCAGTTTTTCTCCTGCGAACTGATTTCATGCCAGAGGGAAGCTGTGTGACTCACACCTTGCCATGCCAATTAGCTGATAAACATCAAATGTAAACAACGATGGTCTAATTAAGACTAGTCGCCCAACCTCTACGTGCA
The DNA here is from genome assembly GCF_015832195.1 of Motacilla alba alba. Taxonomy (NCBI): domain Eukaryota; kingdom Metazoa; phylum Chordata; class Aves; order Passeriformes; family Motacillidae; genus Motacilla; species Motacilla alba. Next base: position 4,921,434 of record NC_052020.1, on the reverse strand, counting down.
TCTTGTCAAAATCCCACCAGCCTTTCACATCCAGACTTATTTTCTCGTTTGCTGGGACTAAATTAGCGGCTTTGCACAAGAGCCTCTTATCTGTGAGAGAATCTCAGAGCAGGTAATGAGGAAAATTGGGAGCTGGCCGCAGGAGCTGTGTCACCCCCTCCATCTCAGCAGGTGCCTCATGCCAGGGCTGAGGGCAGGGATTTGTCTGCCACGGGGTGATGCAGGAGGCTGACCCGGCGGCCGCATCCCGGGCTATTCACTCAATTTGTCTTCCCGAGCGCTGCTATCCGCACGTGAGATCTGCGAGGTGTGTGCCTCCTGCTGCTCTCACCTGCTGTGAAAATTCATCAGTCGGAGTCCCCGGCTTGCCACGGGCCCGGCCGCCGGCTCGCAGCCCCGGGGGCTCTCTGCGCTCTGGAGCGCAGGTGTGCGACAGCCGCGCATCCCAGCAGCGGCGTTTCACACCCGCTCCGCGCCGCAGCTCAGCGCCGCACAGGTGAGCTGCGGCAGCGGAACAAGCCCAGGGAGGAATTTGTATTCCAGGAGGTATCCTAATGAAATCCATAGGATGGTTTCGTGGCATTATAAAAATATTTTGAGGGCCGGAAATATCAGCAGATAATCTGGACCATCCCTCTGCATCAAGAGAAGATCCCCAGGGTTCCTGAGGCTCCCTCGGCCCATCCCGGCGGCCTGTCCTGGCTTCCCGTTGGCCTTGCTGTCAGGAGAGACACGCCTCGGGCTTGAACCGAGTCCCTTTGCCAGGCGCTGAGCCCGTTTGCTGCAGTCCTACCCGGGAGGAACACAAACAGCAAGCCTTCCCCTTTGTCACCATCTTTAATGAACTTAAAGGTTGTTATCATCTCTTCCTGCTCAGCACCCTCTCCTGTTTAATCTCAGCAGCTCCAGGTGATTGATCTGTTCTGCAATAAATCCTGTTTTCCAAGCCTTTCATAATTTACAGCACCCAACTCTGGAGGCTCTTCAAGGCTCTCTGCTGCTCCTAAAGCAAAACATCCCAATGGGAGCGTGGCACCCACCTGGCTGTGCTTCACCCCATCCCTGGTTTCATCTCACTTGTCCCTCCTACATTGTACCTTGCTCCTTCCAGCCCAAAATGGTCACCCTGAACACCAACCCACCCCCCTGCATGCCACCGGTCCTCTTTGCTTTGGGTCATCTGAGACTGGGATTGGCCAATACCTGTTCCAGGACAGGAATGACAATCTAGCAGTGGCTGTTTGCAAGGCCGACCGTCCCCCAGCCCAACCCATTGCTAGCTGAGACTGCACTGCAGGCACTGCTGCTGTCCTGCTGTCCCTGGGGGTTGCAGGATCTCTTCATCCAACCCACATTGCCCATTCCTGTTCAAGGAAGCCTCCTGGGAAGGACTGCCTTCCTGAAGTGAGAGAAAACTGGAGCAGGGCTTCTTTTCTCTCATCCATGGCTTCTCTCCGCATGGCAGGACTTCCCCTGTCTCAAACTGCATCAAGGGACATTTAAGTTGGATATTAGGAAGTTTTTCACAGAAAGAGTGATGAAGTTCTGGAATGTTTTGCCTGGGGAGGTGGTGGAGTCACCATCCTTGGGTGTGCTTAACAAAGCCTGGCTGAGGTGTTTGGGCTGGATTGGACTCGATGATCTTGAAGCTCTCTTCCAAACTGGTCATTCTGTGAATTCTGTGAAAATAACTGGAGTGATTTAACATATTTTGTTCTTGACAAGTCCCTGTTGGTAGCTCCCGCTGGGGTGTTTACAAATAGCTGTGTGATTATTTGTTCCAGCACTTTCCTGGAGTGAAAACCAGGTTGGTTGCCTTGTCTAAAACTCACCAGTGCCTCTTTTACCAGTGTGAAGGTCCTCAACAAGCCCTTGGTGAAAGCTGCTAATGGTTCCGAGCCCACCTCAGCCCCTTTGCTAACCATCCCAGGCAGCTGGGGCATAACCTCTCACACCATGTCCCTGAGAGCAGTAAAGCACTGCTGGTATCTCCCTGCTTCCCACTAAAGATTATGGGATATTACTCAGGGAAATTACCTGTTCTGCTTTAGTCTGCTTGAACTGGTGGCTCATTTATCCACACGTGGGAGAGGGATCTGCTCCTCCCAGCGGAGGCAGCAATCAGCTGTGCTCACCCTTCTTTTCCATGGCCAGTTCCACAGTTTGCGTCAGCATCCCTGGGAATGACCAGGTTTGATGGCAGGGAAGGTGAAGGAATGCAGGAAAGGCAGACACAGTGCGATTGTAAAGGATGGCCAGCCACAGCCTGTCAGCAGCATTTCCGTCCCAACACCCTGCTGGAGGTGCTCCAGAAAGGAGCATGGACTCTCCCCACCAGTCTGACCAGGCTGGGAAGTAGGACTAGGTGGATCACTCTTTGTAGGGGAGGAATGGGATGTATACATTTCCACACAACAATTAGAGGTAATTCTGACGTCATTTATTCAAAGAACCTTATGGATAAAGATTCAAGTCTTTGAAAGTTATGTGCCTCACAAATTATACAAATGCTGGGCACTGCTTCCCGGGGTAGCCAGGGAGGATGTGCTGATACCTGGCTGGAGGAGTGAGTGGAAGAGCTTCACACAAACCTGCTGGTGTGCCAGTTGGTGCAAACACACAGAAAATCAAGCAGAGAAATCCAGGTCGTGATGCCTTGAACAACAAGCTCTGTCTAGGCTGATGTAGAGCAAGACTATACAGAGCTAAAGAATAAAACAGGGATTCAAAGGATCTCCTCCATGGATCCACCTTGGGCAGCACAAGAGCCCAGCCAGGGCTGCACCCAAGATGAACCCAAATGGTCCCAAAATGCACGAGCGCTCCCGGGGTCTCTCCCTTGGATCAGTTCTGCTCCATTTGCACCTTGCAGTTCATTGTCCCATTCCAGCTTTAGCCCAGGCACTCCCATCCTGCTTGTTTTTCTCTCTCCAGCCCACGCTGTTTGTGCTCCTGGGCCTGAGATTTGGATCATTTGTCCTTGGTGCCCAGCTGGAGCAGGAATTGTTTTGTCTCCCTGCTCTGTGCAGAGAGCTCACCATATGAAGCTCAGACCCACACACTAGAGCAGCACAGAATCTGAAAAATAGAAAAGCTGAAAGCTGAGGCATCAGCTGCACTACCAGTGTGGGTGTACTCACAGCTCACATCCAGCTTACAGCACAGAAGTGAAGGTGTGAAGATACCTCAACTGTTTTAATGGGTAAGTCATCTAATACATACTAAAAAAAACCGTTTTCATGTCTGTCCCACAGTCTGGTGGGGTTCTAGGGAAGGCAGTTTTCAATAACATGTAAAGCAGGCCCTTGTCGGTGGTGTCAGCAGGAAGTTTTCCTATTTCATGAACTTACTATTGTCTAAAAGCATTTTGAAAAGAGTTTACCAGCTAATCAGCAAAGTGACATAATTATGCCAGATGACAAAGCGTTTCCCATGTTTGAGTTTCTCCGCTGGCAGGGCTCAAAACAACGTGGAGCCTCATAACTTTTTAAATTCCAGTCAGATCCTGCACGCTCTCCCCACTGGCCTCCAGCTGACTCATCCTTTTTAGAATATTTCTTTTCATTCCTGTGTCTGTAGGCTGCACATCCCGGAGCTGGAGCCAGACCAAGCTGGTGCTAGCCAGTGTGGTGAACCAGCATTTCTCCATGGTGGTTTCATCAGCTTCTACTGAATTTCAGCTTTTACTGAAAAGGAAGGGGAAAAAACAATCAAGCTCTCTGGGGAGGAGGAGCAAGCTTTGTGACTGTGGCCCCGTGGAGGACTGCTCTGGGGACAGGGTAGGGGAAGAGAAGCAGTGGAAAAGGGTGACTCAACCACAGAGGGGACCTGCAGCAGTTCCCAATGGCAGCGTCACCTGTGAGTGTCTCCCTGTCCCCACCTGCACACCCAGGGCAGATGGCACGGGGACACTGGAGGGGAGATGACCCACACAAGTTTACAAATGAGGCTGCTGCAAGGGTGAAGTGACCTGGAGCTCCCTGGAGTGTCCCTTCCCCAAGGTGCCACAGCAGTGGAACCCCTCAGGCACATCGGCGTCCACCTCCTGAGGCTGCAGTCCCTGTGCCTGCCCTGCCTGGCACAGCTGCCACGTGCCAAGTGGCCCTTTCTCTGCATGAGAACCAAAGGGAGAAGGATGCTCAGCAGCCAGAAAAGCACCATGTAAGTAGAAATGGAAGATTTCCAGCTCCTAAAGAGCTACCAGTGAGCATTTCCAAAGTGGCGTTAAAGAACACTTTTGAAGTACAGCTGATGAGTTTTAAAAAAATGCATTTGGGGGATAAATCCACATCTCATTCCAAAGAAACAAACCAAGCTGCTTTTTACTAAATATAGACACGTAAAGCGCAGCAAAATTCATCAAAACTCTCAATCATATCTCCCAAAGAGATGTGTTGTGACAGGAAACCAGCAACGCCATGAAAATAAGGGCTCGGTATCCCAGTACTTACACGCACGAGTTACCTCCGTGGTGTGAGCAAAGCCACCGGATCAAACACTCGCAGGATTACACCCCTCCCGGCTCCCACCAGGTCACTTGGAAGGATCTTTGCCCCCAGAGGGTGGCCCAGGCTCCCAGCCCTTCCTCTGTGCCCGCAGTGAGTCTCCAGAGCTCAGCTTTTCCGTCATCAGGGATCGAGCAGAAAAGTAAGGCTGGGGAAAAAAAAAAAAAAGCTTTATTGATTGGGTTATACGAAATGATCCCCTCTGCAGCACAGTTTACACTAAGCCTCCAAATCTGACATCTCTTTGAAAGCTCTCTTAATATATCCAATTATAGATTTTCAGCAACTTTGTGGAATGTCGGCTTTCCCGGCGACTGACCCCGGAAAACACCATTGAAACCAGGAGGGATTTTGCTATTGAGCTCAGTGGGGGAGGATCAGGTCCTACATAATTTTATTGTCAGCAATGATGACCTCTCTTCACAAATGAAGAATGCCCATCCTGAACCGTGGCCTTCGGAACGTAAACCATTTATTTTTATAGCTGGATCCTTCCCCAAGTGGGATATTTTGTGCATGGTTAACTTATCCCAGGGCTTTAAATGCTTGCCAAGTGGCTTTAATAGCAGGATGTTGTTTAAAAAGATTGGGAAGGATTGTGGGCAGTAATAGAGATAATTGCCAAGGAGAGATAAATGAATCTTCAATCTCCAACCAACTTGGCTTTATCACTGGGTCAGGAGGGAAGATCCAGAAAAATCCCCCGTCTAAGACTAAATGTGTAATGATAGTTTGGGATTTAGGGATGTTGGCAGCCATCGAGATTTTTTGATAAAAACATCTTTGGAGGCTTAATACAGGTTTGCAGTTCCATATAAAGGCATGAAATCCCTTTTTCTCTCCAGGGATTTGGCATTGTGAAGTAAAAAAAGCTGGAGGTGAATTTCTGGGAGAGGAGCAGACAGCCAGTGACACCCTGAACGAGCAGCTTGGCAGGTGGCACCAGGGCAGGGGAACGGCACCTGAAGGGCCTGAGCACAGATCCAAGCAGGTCAGGAGTGTTTTGTAGGACACAGGTCACCTGCAAGGGGTACAGGTGTCCCCAGAATGTCCCTCAGTGCCACCCCACAACCACCCCTCAGCTGCTCTTTAGCCCCTGGAGCAGCTGGGAGAGGACGATGCAGACCCAGAGCTTCCCTCTCTGCTTGGGAAATAGCAGAGGAAGCATATCCAGGACACATTTAAGTGTATTTATTTATTTATTCATTCACCGGGGAGGGGAGGAGGTTGGAAGCCAACCATTTTAATGAGGAATTATCTTACCTTACCATGCAGAGTAAGGTACTGCGTGACGCAGCAACTTCTCATCTCAACCGTTTTAAAAATGAGTTGCCAAATAAAGAGCATTGAACAGGGGAAAAAAACAAAGACTGACTTCAGGCAGGTCTCTCCTGTTAGGATTTGGAGTGCCAGCTTTCCTCCCCCTGTGACATCCTCTCTTCCCCTGCCTGCTCTCAGACAGTGCCCCAGGCTGCGGGACCCTTGCTGCTCCCTGCGGTCCAGGCTACCCAAGGTGACTCCTGCAAACGCTCACAGGGCTGTTAAAAGAATGGGAAAAAGCATTTTAGAGAGAGATGACTTATTTTTAAGCAAAGGCCTTACCCAGCCTGGAAGCAAGGGGGACTTCTGGGATGTAATCAGTCCATGTGCAGCACTCATGGGGCTTTCATGAGAGTGGAGAAGGCCTTTTAGTGAATTATAACTTATTTTTCAGCAAAGACCTTTTCCAGCTCCAGGCTTTTCCCAGTTATGCTCTTGCCAGTCTGCTTTTCTCCTTTCCAAAGCCTATATTCCCAGCTGTGAGAAATAACATGGAGGAAACCCAGAAGGATTGTACCAGGAGAAGCCTGACAAAATGATTTCTCTCCTTACGATCTGAACAGGAAACGGTGACCCGATTTTTTCTGAAAGCAATATTAAAAAAGGCAGAGCAATGTGACACGAGCAATACAAAATGGGACAGGTTTGGATTAAAGAGTCGCTGCTTCAAACCACCCAGCTACTTCCCATGTTTGCAATGGGAAATAAGAGTTGGATAAAAGCCGTGGAAGAGGTGGATGGCTTGTTATGACAAATTTTCCTGGGTAAGTAAGGTCCAGGAGGAGTGTTGTTCTTGTGAGATTCACAAAAATAAAAATTAAATTAAAAAATAAAATTAAAAAAAAAAAACAAACACAAAAGCAGTTCAAAACCAGTTCAAACACACGGCATGAAATAAAACTGGGCCAGAACCACCCCAGACCATGCAAACCACATCCCCCACCGTGAGCGCAGCTGCGTTACCCCGAAGGAGAACCTCCTTGCTGGTATGGGAACTGCAGCCCAGAATTCCCAGCTCAGGGATTTGCATTTCCAGGCTCTTAGCCCTTCTCTGGGGAAGGGGTGCAGCCTCCCCAGCCAGCAGGCCCCCAGCTAAACTCACCACTGCCTGGGGCTCCTGTTCACAGCCCGCTTGCCTTTACCGTGGACATGCTCACACTTGGCGGCATTATTCGGAGCTCTGGCTCTGATGATCGTATTTTTTATATGGCTGACACCCAGACCTGCTTGCCTATTCCTGTGGATTCCCGTGAAGTGCTGTCATGGCTTATTACCTGTCTATCTGCCTTCAAGCCTGGGTGACTTTTAATTTTTTTTGAAGCTTAATGCTGGGAAAACAGAATCGTTTCAGGTTGGTTCGGTTCACCTCCTTGGACGCGGGGATTTATGGCGTATAATACTGTAGCACACACAGCTCAGGAGCTGGTTTCACAGCAAGGCTCTTAAAAATGGGCTTATTTTATCTGAAATAAACCTTTTCAGGAGGTGAAAAGGTATCAGCAAGGGGCGAGAAGAGCAAATATCTTCACGGGATTTCGGAAACTTCCGCAGCCTCTGCTCCGTGTTGTTTTCCAGGTTGAGGAGCCCTTGTTCATGCTTCAGTCTAATCCAGAGTTGTGTTTTGGAGCTCAGTGATAATTGGAAACTCTTCTCACTCCAGCATTTTCAGCTGTTGTAAAAGTCTGCAGCTAATGTCATAACAAGAATTAAACTGTCTCATCATATTACACCCGTCTTAGCTGACTTCGCTGGCTATTAAGGTGACAGCGCATTGATTTGAAATTTGTGTTAATTGTTTACCCCTTCTTGCAGAGGCTTTCTTGGGGGTTTTGTAGCAACCTGCAGGCCTAGCTGTAGCTGTAGATTATCTTTGTGTTCAGCATTATATGGACTTTAAAAAATTGTCCTTTGTCTGAATCACACCACCAAAACCTCAGCCTGTGGATTCCTTTGGCATGAGTATTCCCTGCATGGGCCACTTCTAAAAATAAGGTGGTCAAGAGGGCATGGCTGGCCTTGATCTTACAAGACTTTAAGAGGATTTTTTTCCCCCTTCTTTGATATTTATTTATATTTGCTGTTTCCCGTTTTCCTGCATAATAATAACAAGGCTGTTTTTTTTAGGATAAAGGTATCACTCTGCCTACAAAACCTTTCACCTTATTTTAGTAGAGAAACCACGACCCACCAAAACGGACCTTACAGCCCTTCATCCTCAGGCCTCCACCTCTGAGTTGAATAAATCAATCCCCATGTAAGCCCGTGGTAACAAACTTTTTATCTGGAGCTGGGAATGAAATTTGCTTTGTGCCATTTGCTGTCTCTCTGGCACAAAATGAGCCTCACCTCAGCCAGAATTTGGTGTGCTCTGGGATTGCAAGACTGGAAAATAGGAGACATTCTCTTTCTTTTCTATGATCTAGTTCTTCAAATCTACAATCAGTGCATTTCTCCACAGATATTTGAAAAAAGGTCATCCTTTTCTTCCTCCAAGACTGTGGGGTTTTTTCACCTCTGTCACTGTGCCTGAAACATTTCTGAGTTTCTGCTCCCCTTTGTTGTGTTTTCTGTCACTGGACTGGAGCAGCTACTGAATGGGAAATGGGAAGATCTAAACTTACCCTAACAAAAAAAAAAAAAAAAATCTTATTTAAGGGGAAAAGTTAAGTAATCGAGTAAATAATAAATATTTTGTTCTGAGATCAAAATGCCATTGGCATCACCAGCTGGTTTTTGTCCCAGGTGTCAGGCTCTTTGGAGCAGACCTTGGGCTCATTATTGGAATGTGACCTTAGCTAATGGACATCTTCCTAAGGAGACCCACTCTGCCTTCCCCTGCCAAAAAGTGCTAATCTCATAACCAGCCCTGCCCTCACCCCATCTCCCACTAGGTCTTTTTTGTGCTTTTTAGTCAAAAAAAAAAAAAAAAAAAAAAAAAAAAAGGAGCTTGTGCATGAGCTGCCACCAGAATTCACAATTCTCCAGGGGCCGGCGCATTTTGCACGGTTTATAGCTTATTAACACAATCGCGAGTTGCAAAACTATTCCCGGTTATTTGAGTTCCCAGCGTTTATTCCTGGGGAAAACCAGAGCCTCCCAGCTGTCATTAGACAGCCCTTCATTAGCAAGCGGCATTCAGTATTTATATTTGGAGCAGCAAGCGCCGCTCGCTCGCATGAATAAAGGATGCGCTCTCTCCCGCAGGCGGGCCGCTCCGGCCCGGGCCAGCCGCGCTCCCGGGATGCGCCGGGACGCGGCGGGGATGAGCTCCAGCGGCTCCCGGGATGCGCCGGGACGCGGCGGGATGAGCTCCAGCGGCTCCCGGGATGCGCCGGGACGCGGCGGGGATGAGCTCCAGCGGCTCCCGGGATGCGCCGGGACGCGGCGGGATGAGCTCCAGCGGCTCCCGCAGCCACGCGGGCTCAGCGCGGCCGCGCCGGGGCTGCCCGCGCCCAGCGCCAACCTTTCCGCCTCCGCCTTGCTGCCCGCGCTTCCAAAGCCTTTTGTTTCGCCCCTGTTTTGATGAACTTCTCCCCCTTTGATGTTCATCTGGAGTTGAACAGCGATAAAAGGCGCACAATGGTGAGATTGTGGAAGGGGAAAAGGTGCTGCGAGAGCACAATGCGGGGCATTATCCCCCGGCTCCCCTGCGCCGCTCGCTTGGCAGGCGGCAGTGGGAGCGAGCCAGGGTGACAGCCTGGGCTCTATCTCGAGTCAGGGTGACACCCTGGGCTCTATCCTGGATCAGGGTGACAGCCTGCGCTCTATCCCGGGTCAGGGTGACAGCCTGGGCTCCATTCCGGATCAAGGTGACAGCCTGGGCTCCATCCTGGATCAGGATGACAGCCTGGGCTCCATCCGGGATCAGGGTGACACCCTGGGCTCCATCCCAGAATAGGATGAGAGCCTGGGCTGTATCTAGGGTCAGGGTGACAGCTTGGGCTCTATCCTGGATCAGGGTGACAGTCTGGGCTCCATCCGGGATCAGGGTGACAGTCTGGGCTCCATCCCGGAATAGAGTGAGAGCCTGGGCTCCATCCTGGTTCAGGGTGACACCCTGGGCTCCATCCCGGGTCAGGGTGACATCCCGGGCTCCCACCGCAGTGCCACCATCCCGGGCTCAGGCCAGAGCACCAGGAGCAGCCAGGGCTCAGTGCTGCCAGCAGCCAGCAGCCAGCCCCTGGCACCCACTGCAGGCTCAGTCCCGGCTTGGGGCATCCTCTCAAGCCCAGGGAGCGATGGCCAGCCCAGGGTCATGGCACCAGGTGAGCAGGACACATCCCAGCTCCCTCCTGACGCATCAGCATCCCACACCAGCATCCAGGTCAGCAATTCCCACTCCTCCTCAAGCTCAGAGCCTGAGGACAGCCCGTGTGAAGCAGCAGGGTGCTCCCGGGACCAGGGCCACTCCAGCACAAATTCCAGCCTCTTCCCGAGCTGCCAGTGCCCTGGCTCTGACAGGTACCCAAGAGGCAGGGGATGCTGCTGCTCTTCGGGGTCTGTCTCCCAGGGTCAGGCTCCTCTGGGGGCTTTTCTCCAGATATGCATTTCCATCCTACTGGAAAGGAAATCCCCAAAAGTGGAGACAGAGGGAACCCCTAAATGTGCTGTTTTTACTGCCTTTCCACAATTTTATGAAGGGCACTGATGAGCCATTTCAGAAGGCAGGATGGGGCAGCAGGGCCAGCAGCCAGCATGGCCAGTTGTGACAGTGTCATGTCCCCAGGGACATTTCTCTCCCTGCCCTTTTCTCCCTGCCCAGACCCTCTGCACATTTGAATCAGCAGCCCCGTGGCCTAAGTCTCTTTACAAATTATTTGCGCACATTAATTCCTGGCACCACCCTCTTGTTCCCCACCTGGTGACACCTCCAAGCAGCTCAGGCTGGTGCCACCTGCTCAGATGTCACCTTGCAGAGGTGCCCTGCAGCACCCAGGAACTCCCAGGGAAAGTTCCAGACTGCACCCCTGTGCCCGTGGGGGCTGGCTGACACCTCGGTGACTCTGGTATGGCTCCTTGCCCCTCCCAGCCCCAGCCCTGCCCCTGGGCAGCTGCTGCTCTCAGCCACGTCACGGCACATGCCAGCCCCGGGCACATCCTGGCACATGCCGGCCCTGGGCACACCCTGTCCCCCGAGGCTGGCTCGTGACTTCTGTCCCCTCCCAGGCTGGGCGCATCCCCAGAGCCGCCTTGCCCCCCAGGCCCCACCTCGTTTGCCACAACCCAAAGCCCTGGCCGAAGGCACGGGGTATTTTTGGGATCTTTTTGTGCAGGACCAACAGAGAAAATCATTTTGTGTGAAGCTACTCGACGCGTTTGGCATCCTGAACCAGCCCCGGGCCCCAGGCACCTTTTCCCGGGATGACGCCTGGGGTGGCTCCTGCTGTTCAAGAGCAGATCTGCAGCTCGGGAGGGACGGGATTCCAAGGACACGAGTCTGTCCTGCCGGAGCTGTCCCACTGTCTGCACGCAGCCCCTCTGCAAGACAAGCACAGAGTCCTGCTGAACTCACGTATAATCTCATTCCTCCTCAGACTCTGCCACCAGCAGCTGTCTCTGAGCAGGTGTTTTTTAAAGAAAATTGTTCATAGGCCTCCTGCAAATATCATTTCTCACCTGAGAACAGGTTTGAGGAGCTTTTAATATCCTTTGAGTTGCTCAGTTTGGGGATAACTCGTTTCCTGTATTTTTGCTTAGATTTTTAACCATGTCTTATGGCATCTGCATTCACTGCTGCTCTGACCTACTTAGTGAAGTCAAAGATCCTGGAGATTAAGCTGAGCAATCCACTTCAATGCATACTTATAATTTCAGGCTCCTGCCAGAATACATTGGTTTCTAATAATGATTTGTTGGTGTTCAAACAGTAGTTGTAAATTTACGATCAAAAAAAAAAATCTTATCTGCAAAATAAAATCATTTTGCTTGCCTGAGAAGGCAAAACCTGTGAGCTCAAATACCTGAACCGCACCTGAAATGTGCACAAGGATTTTTAACAGCACTGCTTATTCACCAATGCTAATATCTACCAGTGTGTACCACGGTGTGTCAGTCCCTCTGAAATTTAGTTTAACTGCAGTGAAAATAACTTTTGTTTTTTAGGAATGTTTTTCACTGCACCCCCATTTCAAACCCAGAAAGCAAACAAGTTGTAGCAGATTTTCTCTTGCAAAATGAATTTGTCAAGCTCTCTGCATTTTGCTGAAGTGGAAGAAACTCAAATAAAAGTGATCCTAAAGTTAAGAACTTGATTTCAGGGCAGAGACTGGTGGGGATTTCTGTGCTTACATCCACTCTTCCTGAAGTGGGAAGTGTGGGTAGATTTTCTTGTTTTCTTGTTCAGAGGAAATGCATCTAAGATCCCAAAGACAGATTCCCTCTGCTATTGCACTGTGCAGCTCATATTTTGATAAAATTCTGCAGATACAAGTGGAAATAGGAAATCAATTGCAATGTTCATCTGGGCTCTTCCTTTTCTCCATTACATTTTTATATATGTTTATATATATATATATATATATATGTGTGTGTGTGTGTGTGTGTGTCAAGGTTTCATAGCAAATGAAAATTGCCAGTGCTTAGCAGCTTGCAAAACCAAACAGACCCTGATCCAGAGCCTCTTCCCATGCTGGTGCACAAAATCTCTGAAAATTTGGCAGGTCCTGGACACTGAATATTTACAAACACCTTGCCTTGATTTAAAAAATGCTTGGAGTGTAATGTTGTATTTTCCTGTGTTTGATGCCTTGGTGTGTGCTTTGGAGAGTACAGCTGTGCTATTTAACACTGCATTTTTCTAGCTTTTAATCCATATTTTGAACACACAGCCAAAGAGCCTTTCAGAACCACTGTGGCCGTGGTGTTAATGGCTGGGAAGCAGCTGCTGCCAGAGTAATATTTTTCTGTATTTTTACCATTTATGCACAAGCTGGAAGAGGTTTTTTGCTACGTCTGAGCTGCTCTGATGCAGCCTAAATAAACTGCTGTTATCAGCCAGCTTCTGCTTGCACGTCCAGTTTCAGTGACCCACCAGACACAGGTGCAGACCTGCTCTGCCACAACACCGGCCCTCAGTAGACCTGGGGGTATCTGTGGGTATGCCTTGCTGGGCAATAAAACATAATTAAAAATGTGCAAAGGGAGTGCGTGCAGTGTTTCATTCCCGGAGGTTAAATCCGCTTAGTAAAACTTCAGTGTTCTACTGCGTGAGAGATTTGTGCTCAGAAATGCATTTCTGCAGTTTTTTCAATGAATTTCCTCAGGTGATTGATTTAGAGGTGGCTGAATAGTGGTAAAATATAGAGTGCACACAATCAACACAAATCACTAGTATTAAGCAAATGCCAGATACTCAGCAAATCTTTATTACTTTGGAGTATCTCATATCAGTAAAACAAAATTGTTTTGTGCAACACAAGACCAAAGCCATTTGCGAAACAGCACGTCAAGCCTAACCATGTCCAACTTCTTTCTAAGCTCTCTAATGCAAGGGCTGTGTTGCTCTGTTGTTGCCATAACTGTTATTCATTACTGTTTTCCTTAATCAAAAATCAGTTCCTCTCCTGGATGTGGCTTTAAAATTAAGCCCAGACCCCTGAGCCTGCAAAGATTCAGGGGGACTCTTAGCAGGGAAATGCAGAACCCCAAGAAATCCCTTGCAGAAGCAGAAGAAGAATATTTCTAGGAGCAGAATTTGTAGAAAGCCCCCTCAAGGACCATGGCCACACTCCAGAAACACTGTCTGCACCAGGGACAAATCACAAAAGAAATGGCCTCAAAGCCTGGCTGGGCCATCCTTGAAATGCTCTTGGGGGTTTGATGCAGGTTTGGTGCCACAACCTCAGGCACCTCATGCCCAGAAGGAGCTGAGCTGGATTTTGGGACCCCCGAGGAAGTGCCATGCTGGAGGGCTGAACGTGCCTTAGAGCCCACGGGTGGCTCTGCTTTTGTTTCCTCTGTGTCTTTCCCCCTCGAGGATGTGGGGCTCTGGAAAGTTTTCCACATTTCAGAGAGCTTTCCTTGCCTTGTAGGGAAGGGCAAATCACACAAACTGGAGCTGGCTTCTGTGGCTGCTCCCTCCTGCTAAACAGCATATTTCTGTCTGTGTTTGACTGCGTTTTTCTACCCCATCTCCTTCTGCTCTACATGATCTGTCAATATTGGGTTTCTTCTCATTACACTTTACTCTCCCTTAACGTCTATTCTTCCTCACTGATGGTTCCTCCCTTTACCACGGCTTTTTCCACTGGTTTGACTCAAAATGAAACAGCCAGAGTGGTATTTAAAAGTAGTTCATGTGATTCTGTCTATTTACTATAAAGCACATGATCTGTATCAGCTCCATTCTTTGGGTACTTTTAAGGAGAATGCAATATTCCCTTAACTTTAGCTCCTTTTTTTATCTTGCTTCAGGCACAGGCTCCAAGAGATGTGCATGCGACAAAGATGCTTAATTTACTCCTCCAAATATGCAAAGAACATGGCTATGTGCAGTAAACATCACTAAGAGCATGGCTGAAGACCAGGGGGAAAAAAAAAATCAATAAAGCTGCTGTAAATTCCTTATTATCTAAGGATTTCAACACCTACTGATACATCTGGTCTTCCACCGCACCCTCATGAATTTAACACACTTGTTTATGGATGCAGGCTGTGTGTGTGTGTGTGTGTGCACAAACAGTGCAGCAGATTCTGAAACAACCATCTGAGGATGTTATGGCTGTTAGTCAAAATCAGACAGTAAAAGGGAGATTTTTGTTTGAATAGGGGGATTCAGAATGTGACTCATAGACAAATCACGCGGGATACAGGAACTTCATGAAAAAAAAAAAAAAAACCTTAGAAAAACACACTATTGTCTGTAAAACCTGGACATGCAAGTGCAGAATCTGCAATATCTGAGTCCTATCTCTTCCCTGTTACCTGCAGCCTGTGGGTACAATAAGTGACATCTGCAGAAAAGCAGCAGACAGGAAAGGGAAGGGCAGTGGGTAAAATTCCATCGGCCTGGGGGAGACTGAGCTTTCTCCTGCACGTCTTTAGTCTCTGATTTTCACATCTAGGTGTAAATCTGGCTTTGGCACACTTCTGCCAGACATGGTCAGTGATAATCACATATATTTTTAAATCAATACAGGTCTGTGTTTGATGTGTGTAGCTCTGCATCCTCTAACTCCCTGTAATTAACAATATCTGATCTACAAGAAATTTACACCCAGGTCACAACCCCTTTACTCCCAGCCTCCCACTATTAGTGGTAAAGTCCTCCAGCTCATGAAATATTAGAGTTCTGATTTTTTAATGTCCTAAGAGTCCCACTAATCTGACTCTTCAGGGGATTTTCACATCACGCTCTTTAGTAATAGCTGGGGATATGTACCTGGAGATTTGGGTGGTGAAAAAGCAGCACCAAATACTTGAAGTGCACATCTCCAGGGAAGCCCACCTCCCCGTCTCCCCACACACACTGTCTCTCACACACATACACGTCTCTGCACGCCAGTGCTTGAATCAGCAATGCATTGTGGCTATTGCAAAAATGTGGAGCACAGCAATATCATAATCAAATGTATGCTCAGACATGTGCCAGGAGGCAGCAGCAATTCACAGCCCATCAAATGCCCCGGCTTTGGCTTCCTTAAGAAGCGTTTCTCACACCAGAAAATGCAATTACTGCTCCACTGTGCCTCCCCACATGGAGATCCAAAATGCTTCAGGAAATGAAGCAACCTATCAATACTTTATCTGCTGCAGATGAGATATCTACAGATAAGGATCAGGGTAATCTAGCCATTGATTTTTAGGATTGTCAGTCCTCCAAGGACTGTGGCAAATCCGTGCATTGTCCCGGAGTGGCAGGGTTTGCTTTTGGATTTGTGATTTCGTTGGGGAAACCGTGCAAGAGTCAATGCAAGCAGAGGCAGCTCTGCTGCTGCCCAGCTGGGCAGGCTCGGCTCCATGTGTGGGTCCTTCCAAACCCAACTGTGGTGCACACCACTAATTAGCAGCCAGACAATTGCAGACACACCAACATTTTAATTTTTTTTTTCCCTAAGACAAGAAAAGGCAAACAGTTTCAATATTTGCCAGCTTTCCTACTTTGCTCCAAATTTCCCTTGTTTTGGAATCCACTTGTATTGTGCAAGCTTAGTTACTGTTCCTGGTGGAGTTTGGTGACCTGGGGATGTGAAGGAAGCATTTGGCTCTCAGTGCCAATCAGTAAATCTTTTTTGTAAGAATGGACATACAGAAAAATTCCTGTCCTGATGGATCTTTCTCTGGAATTTACATGTGTGCTTCATCCCTTTGACATGCTTGCCCCAAAGCAGGTTATAAACAGATAAATGTGCCCTTGTAACAAAAAGGGAGATTCTGTTTCTGAGAGACGCAGAAATCTGAGGGGCCGTGTCTGTAGGTGCGTGAATGCACACATTTAGGGTCCTTCAGATGGGCACACCTGCACAGTGTTTTATGTAACTCCACTTCAATGCACTGCAAATGTTTACCAGCAAGGGTTTGAAACTCACTGGCTAAGAACCACTGGATTATTTGCTAAAGAAAATAGGCGAAATAAAATAAAATAAAGAAATAAAGAGATATAAATAAAATAAAGAAATAAAGAGAAATTCGTAATAATAATTCCCACTTCTCATTTTTTAACCAATCAAGAAAAAAATAGAAGTATAAAGAAATGTTCCTATTTCCTCTAGTCTATAGGATTTAATGCACCCACAGACCAGGGAGGTATTTGAGTATTACATGGAAAACCGTGTAATAGATATGAGCTGGTATTACTGGGAATTCCCAGAAAAACCCTGAATATTGTCATCAGGGGCTATTTCTGTCATCCCAAATGACACAGCAGCTTCAAGCTTTCCCCGCTTATTGTAAGAAGAATGTATCAGTGCATATTCTTCCTTTATCCAAATTTTCATCTGTTCCCGAACCCAGCTGGAAAAAACCTGCTGGTGGAGGTGCAGAACAGGCAGATTTCCAGTCTCCACGTAAAACCTGTGCAATCTGACCCATCACTGATGAATTTGCTGCCACTGGGCAAGTTATGCCCTGAACACAAATGGGACTTCCATAAACATCTAGCAGGGGCTGAACTACAAAATATTACACCTTAAAAACGTGGCATCACCATGCCCAGGAAAGTAATTGTCAGTGCTTTTTGGAAGTGTTAAATTTGCTTCTGTTCTGCTTGGAATGAGTATTTTCTCACCCTTTGTTTGCTATGACAATATGTAATTGAGACAATCTGCCCCTAAAACCGGAGAAAAACCACAACATTCCATCCAGACACATTTTAAAAGCATGGCTTCATGTGGCAGCCTTACAGGAGGATCTTCTGGACCCAGACTGACCTGCAGGGCTGGGCTTGGCTGCTGAGAATCACACAGACATTCCCAACTCATGACCCTCCACAGAAAACATCAGCTCAGAGCAACTCCGAGAAATGAGCTCCAAAAACGTTATTGCATCTACTCCACACCTCTGGAGCTGTGAGTTTATGCTCCATCACTGCTGCATGAGACAGGATTCTCACGTGGATGGCGACGGCGCTGCGAGAGGCGCTGTTAAAGACACAGAACCCTCACACACTTCAGCTGCTCTCTGCTTCCAGCCCCTACCCCATGCACCAGGCAGAAACCCCGAAACACGACATCAGTTCAGTAAACTGTACTTTCTCTGCGCTAAGCAGCCATAAGGACTCCCATCTTTCAAGAAATATTTTAGGCCATAACAGGGGAGAAAGATGCGCTTAGGATAGATGGCAAAAGAAGAACAGAAAGAAAACCTGTGGTGTTCAGCTGTTGACATAAACATCACCCTGCACTGTATGAGCTGTGGTTTCAGCCCACTGACCACATCACGTGGACCTGGGAATTTGTCCATCCCATCAGCAAGCCTTGGATCAGACCTGTGAAAGCCAGGGCTGTGTATATGGCTTTAGCTTTATATCTGGCAAGCCTTGCAGCTCCGAGTAAAGCACGCCTCACTTGCTTACTTGCTGTGTAAACAAGTGCAGACCACGTCACCAAAAAGGCTCTGAGATTTACCCAGCAGATCAGGGAAACATCTGTAGTCTTTCACATATTTCACAAAGAAACATTTGTTTGGTAACATGTTGCATCCTTTCTGAATGGAGACACATGGGGCCACGGGCAGAGCAATTAAGTCACACAGAAATTATTATAAAAATCTGGATTCTATTTTTTGCGCTGTCTATATAGCATATAAATATATTCCGGATTGAGGTTTATTTAAATATGTATATATATATATATATATATGTGATATTAATATATTTAAATAAATCTAGATCCCATATTGCATTTGATCTAAAAGCAGTCTTACAATTTGGGGCAGAAGGGTTTTTTGGTTATATGTAAATATGTTCCAAAAGTTCTATATAAATGAGCAGTAAGAGTTTTCAGGAGTACCTGTAATCTTACATTCACCAACTACCTTAGAGACACAGGTTTTCCTGGATAACATATGGAATTTTTAAACCTGAAATTATTCTCTTTTCAAATAATGGGATTTTGTCATCAGGGTCACTTCCAGGAAGTGGGAAGTGATGGCAAAACACGGGGTTAAATTTCCAAGTAGAGGAGCGTTATGCTTGCTCATTTTGAAAGGGAATGAGAGCACGGGAGCTGCGATGTGCTGCCCACGGGCTCATGGTGTGGCCATACCCACTGACACTGGGCAATCCTGAATCCCAGCGGCCTTACTGGGAGCCCTGAGCCTGCTGCTTGAGAGCCATTCGGAGAGCTCTGTCCAAATGACTCCCTTCCTGGCACCAGGGCCACGAGAATCTGCTCCCTTTCCTGCACCCCACACAGGAGGAGACCCAGCAATGGGTAAGGAAATGGCTTAGCCATCCATGGGGCTGGCTGCCTCAGAAGGACAGGAATGTGGCACTGTAAGCAGAGGGTGGGTGAAAGTGTGAGTGCACAGCTGGGGTGGGGTGCACTGCTCTGTCCTTGGGCTGCGCCGTGCCCAGCTGAGCAGAGGCACACTGGAAAGCAAGGAACAGCATCCCTGCTCGTGCCTGTGGGTGGGAGGGAGGGCAGAGATGGGCTTCAACCCCTCGTGCGCTCCGCCTGACCTTTGGGGTGGCCTGGCTGCTGCCCCCGTGGTCGCTGGGGTTTTGGGGTCACCCCCAAGGCCTCCCGTGTCCAGTCTCACCTTCAAGAGATGCTGAAGGTGTCTCACTTGAAGGGGAGACACCCCCCACGTTCAGGAGCTGCCTGGATTTTTTATTGTGCCTTTTCCACAGAGGTGGAGCTGGGAGAGGGGAAGACAAACCGTCCCGACTTAATTTCTCTTCAATGGTCTGATGGAGCGTCTGACGTGTGAATCCTCGCTGTCCCTGCTCCCCAGCTCGACTTCAATGACTGCTTTCAACATACAGCCTCCCCCAGACAGGGAAATTCTGTTACTTTGCCCAAACCTGCTCAAATACTTTGAGCTCCCAGTTACACATTTAGCACAGGATTTTGGCAAAATGCGAGAGAGGCGCATCCTTTGAACTGGATGTAGACTTAAAAACAGCCTCTTGATCATCAGTGATGTCTTTATCCACTGAACCAGAAGTGGGTTGGTGAAAAACGCAGCCTCTTGATCTCCTCCCAACGTGCCAGCCAGGTCATTTTAAGGGTTCCTACTCCTGCATTCCTGCAGCCCCTCAAGATGCATTTTGAGTAGCATATCCAGAGCCATCAGTGACCACAGATCAGCGGGGCAATATTCCCCCTGGGAATCTTAGAGCCTGCACTGCCTTCCCTCATTACAGAGGCTGTGGGCTCTGCATTGCTTTGCATAAACCCCACTTGGGGTCTGGGAGCTTTGCCCCGAGCAGATCCCGGGCAGAGCAGGATGCTCATTCCCAGCGCCTGGCGGGGCAGGGGAGCCCTGCCGCGGTGCCCCGAGCTCCCCAGGCCAGACCTGGCTGCCAGGGCAGGGTGGGCTCCAGCCCGGGGCACGGGGGCTGTGCTCCTTGTGACTTCACCAGTCCTGACTGGGAATTTAAAAAAAGCCCGTCCCCTCTCGGTCTTCAGGGATAAATTTCAGATGCTCCAAAGCTCGATAATTAACAAGTTCTGTCGTTCCCCTTGCTGTTGCACTAGCTGTGGTATTTTTAAAGCTTTTTATTAAAAATTAATTTCTTTATTTTGTTGGAGACCCATCACTCAGTCACGTGGCTCCCTGTCATGTTTCTATCCTTCCTACTCATATTCGAGTTATGCCATCAAGCTAATATATTGTGACTGCTCTTCTCTCTTGTGACAAAGCCTTGCAGCTGCCTCCAAATCAATAGATGTCAAAGAAATATGAAAACAATCATGACAGAGAACTTAAATCCTGGCTAGAGTCTGCATAATAAAAAATGTGCTTCTGTTCTCAAGGCAGCGGATTAATTTATCCTAAAGTTTAGTCAAATTTTATTCCGGTACCTTTTTCCCAGCAGATAGAGCTACATCTGTTGGGTTTGTAATGTAATTTGTAATTACTGCCCTTCATGTGGTCCAATGCCTTGAACCATCTTTAATTAAAAGCATAATTAAGGGAAGATCTAAAGGAAGACAATTACCAGATGGTCTTTTTTTTAGAAACAGTTAGTTGCATTGAGGATGTACCCTGGTCCATCCCTGGCTTGGATTAAAAGGCAGGCTGCCTCCTGCACAATCTGCGAGGTGAGAGGCTGCGAGGGGGCTCAGGCATCCCGGGCAGCAGCACAGCCAGCAACTGCCACAGAGCCTGGGGACACCGGGGGGGACACTGGGGACAGTGGGGCACAGGCTCGCCCTGGCCCCATCCCATTTCCCTGCGTGGGTGAGCCCTGGTGCCCTCCTCCAGCCCAAAGCTCCAGAAAAAACACCTCAGCCAAAGCCCCGGCATCACTAGGACACCCTGCAGCTTCTGGGAGAGATTTTTTTTCTGGTGAAAACAGCAAGAAAAAGCAATATCAATAATAATCGTGATATCAAAATGCTGGCATAATAATAATAATAATAATAATAATAATAATAATAATAATAATAATAATAATAATAATAATAATAATAATACCACCGCAACAACAATAATAATAATACTTTTTAAAACCCACAGGGACCGGGTCCCAGAACAGTTTCCAAAAATGAATTATCACTGCTGTCCCGGCCATGGTGCCTGCCCAGCCCCTGCTCATCATCGCCGGAGGTGGTTGTGGGAGGGGGTGTAGTTGGCCAAAATCTCCTCTCGGGCCGCAGCACCCACCCCGGCCGGGCTGGACTTAGTTTGGGGATTCCTCCCCAACCTCTCGGGATAGCTCCTTCCAGAAGATTCCCCGCACCCACATCTGGAAGTTCCAGAGACCGTTGCTAAAGGAGAAAGGGTGGGAGGAGATGGGAAATAACCCCGAAAATATGAATAATGCAACAAAGTGCAGAATTATGTGTGAGCACAAAATTTCTAGAGAAAGCTAGGCATAAGAAAAGGGGGGGAGAGAAAAAGAAAAGGGGAAACCTCGAGCAGTGGTGCAATGGAAATTAATTTTTTGCTGTATTACTAAGATTTCATTATTTGACCGTTCCTACTCAAAGCGAGGCAGCGATGAATTGTAATCATTTCAATTATCTTCAAGATACTTTCTTTAGGACACAAGTTGTCAGAGATAAAAAAGTACATTCTTGCTGCTCCGTGGGTCCATTTTCCAGACGGTTTGTCGCTCTTGCTGCATGATTTAGCCGGGGCTCTTTTGCATGCTGCCGCTCTCCCGCACGCCCTCCGCGCGGAGGGGCCGCGGAGCCGCTCCCTGCCTGCCTGCCTGCCTGCGCGGGGCTCCGCGCCCGCGGAGCCGCCGGGGCTCAGCCTGCCCCAGAGCCCGCTTCGCCGCCATCCTCTTGGATTAACTTCACGCGGGAGCTTTTGGTTGGTTGGCTCCGCCACTTCTCCCCTCTCATTTTCGCGGCTCCGTGCCCCGTCTCGCTCTCCGCCCCGCGGAATATTTCCTGAGCCATTAGTCTGAATAAAGCGAGAACCGCGGGGCGGGCGCGCACCTCGCCTGGCCGCGGGGCAGCCGGGGCAGGATCCGGCCCCATCCCCACCCTACAAGCAGCCCTACAAATCCTGGCTGCTGCCTGCTGGTAGGGGTTGATTTGCAAGTGAGAGCTGCTCTCCGCTCAGGTCTCTTTAAGCGCAAACCAAATAACATTTAAACGCCTTTTTACTGCCGGGGCATTATTTATTTAAGTGGCCGTCGGAAATCACAGCGACGCGGTTCCCGTTCCTCCCGGAATATTGTCCTCGCCGGTTTATTAGAGCGACTGGTCTAAAAGAGGCTCTCTCGGAATAAAAGGGCGCGTTTCTCCCCATTATTTATATCTAGGGAGTCCCAGGCCTTCAGTACATTAAAAAAGCTTCAAAAGGACAATTCGCCGTCCGCAGATATTATATTTGTGAAATGTCCTTTTGTCGAAGCTTTTAACACCTTCTTATAAGGAATCATTTGTTCTTTTCTCTTTAATTTTGATAGACAATTAGCCATCAAATATACACCAGTTGACTGTAACCGAGCATTAAACTAGCCTTTATTTAACGCTAATTTAGCATAGCTGCTTTGTTTGACTTTGCCATACAAGAACCAGGTTTTGTAGCAAAAAAAAAAAAAAAAAAAAAAAGGTGTAATTTTATGTGGGGCTTCATTTCTTCTGGCCCTCTACGCAGCAAGCCCTCTCCTCTTTGTAACCCATTCTGCTGGGCAGAAACACCATTTCGGAGTGCCTAGCACCTGGAGCCTGGAAAAAAAATTAGCATTGATATAGATTTAGTTGAAATGTAATCTCTTAAATCTGTCCAAGATTCGGGGAGATAATTACACTTTCACTGAATTGACAGAGGTCAGCGTCTCTGTGGACCTGAGGAGTTGATTTACTAACAATAGTGTTACATAAAAAATGGTGTTTGAGATTATAATGTTAATAGATGCAGTCACTGGGGAAAGCAGGCAGGCTACAACTAATTCGATGGAACTTGGGTTTTGCGTTTCGAGGATTCAAATCACTTGCAGCATTTAATTTAGAGGAATGAGTTTGGCAGTAATTACAGCAAGTGGAAAGGTCGCCTTGGAATATTAGTTATTTTTTCCCAAGTTGCGACTCGGGGTTTTGGGGGCAAAGTCCTTTTTCTCCGTGCCCGGCGATGGCCGGGAAAGACGCGGTGCTACATCCCCTGTACTTCTACTGCCCGTCAGCTCGGACCCAGCAAAATCCCGCTCAGAACAAAGAAACGGGGGTGGAAAATATTTGTCTAAGAGTCGGAGTCGCCCCTCGAGTGGGACCCGACGGTTTTCAGCGGGAGCCGGCCTTTCTGTCTGCTCCCGGGGGATGCTCGCTGGGCCGGGCCAGGTCAGCATCTCCTCGGAGAAAGCGCACCACGACACGGGGGAAAATGCTCCGCAGTTTCGTTTGCATTTTGGGGGGTCACGACAGGCGCGGGGGCCGTGCTCAGGTGAGCCCGCTCCTGCCTCGCTGCTTTTTTATCCAGTAATAACCTGGCGGGGGCCGGACGGCCCAAACCCGAGCACTGCCCCAGCCGCCCCAGCGGGTCACGCTGGAGGAGCCAGCCCAGACACAAGTCCCTGTGCCACGACGTGCCCCGTGTGTCGTGCCTCTTGACCCAGGATCATCCCGCAGGGGACCTTTCCCCACCTCAGCCTTGCTCCCCCGTTTCGCACGGCGCTGCTGCGGTCGCGAGTGGCCGCAGGGAGCCGAGGCGCGGGGCGACCCTCGGGCCAGCGGGTGCCGGCTGTGGGTCGCGGCCCCTGCCCCTCGGGGGGCGCCGCGGGGGCCGCCTCCCCCCGTTCGCGGGGGATGCCCGCAGTCCCGGCGGAGGCGGGAGCGCTGCCCGGCCCTGCCCGCAGCCGGGAGCGCGGCGCTGCCGGGCGCGGAGGAGCCTCCTGCTCCGCATCCACCCCGCGCCGCGGATCGCCGCCGGCGGCCGCAAATCCCGAGCGCTTCCCTACAGGACGCGCCGCCGCTGCATCCCGGCCCGATGGACGGCGCTCCATCCCCGGCCAGCCCGGAGCGCCTCGGCGGGATGCGCTACCTGCGCCGGCGCCCCGCGGCCCCTCCGCGCCGGGAACCCCGCGGGCTCGGCCCCGCCGCCCCGGCAGAGCCGCGCCCGCGGGCAGGGGCGGCGGGGCGGCTCCCGGGGCTCCGCGCAGCGCCGGCAGCCGGGGCAGCGGCGGCTCCGCAGCCTCCGCCGCCCTCCGTCCCTGCCTGTTTATGTTTTAAGTCCACCCGATCTTATGTGTAACAGCAATATATATGTTAATTGAAAACTTCTGAATTTAAAAAGGTTGTGACAAGTTATAATTTGTCTTGTCAATGTCTGGAATCCTTGTTTAGCTCTTTAGTTGTGTCTGCTGTTCGTGCCTGTCAGATAACAGCTTGCCTAACACGCTGCCTTCCTCTCTTATGGCACGGAAATGACAAATGTGCTGTTTTATCCATACAATTTATTTCATTATTGTTGCCAGCACGAAGCATCACAATCAATCATAAGGAAGTCCAGTTGGCAGGTGTCAATCTTGGTATGTTTTTGTACGTCTCAGTCCATATTTAATCCAATTACAAGGGTCATGGAGTAAGTGCAAATCCCCTTGTTACAACTCACATCTTATTCAAGATTTAAAGTAAAAAGTCAACTTGATCACATGGGCGCTTTGGGGGTCCTCCGATACCTTTTGATATGTGGTCCCCCCCTCCCAAATTGTGCAGAGATAGCGTTTTATCAAAGAGTTATCGCGGGTCGGTTGGGGTTTGGGGATTCTTTTTTTTCCCCGAGTGTTTGTGTGCAAATGAAGTATCTTGTTATTTTGCTAAAGAAGAGGGAGGTTTTAATGATGGGAGATCTTTCCGCTCATTGCCCTTTCAAATACAATTGTAGATCGAACTCAGCCTTGTCACGTTGAGGAAAAGTGAATTTCTAACATCCAGGACGTGCCTGTCGACTTTCAGCGAATTGCATCCAATCACCCCCAGGGAATTCAGCTAATGTCTCAGTCTAAACCGGGATGAGGGGAGAAAAACAAATCAAACATTGTCCGGAGTCACGCTTATTATGAAAATGTTTTAAAGGATAGAGAAGGGAAATAATTCCAGACAGCCCAGAATAAAGTTTTCGACAAATTAATAGCATTAGGAGTCTTCGGGGAAAAGAAAAAAAAAAAAAAAAAAGAAAAAAAAAAAAGGAGATAGAGGGAGAGGGGAGAAAACCCAGCTACAAAGTTAAGGTATAAAGAAATGATTTATAGCTATAGGTTTCTCTTTTTTAGAGCAAGAGGAATTTTTTTAACCTTGATTTTTTGGTTGTTGTTTTTCGGATGAGAAACAAGGCTACGGCATTGAGAATAAGAGTCTCATAATGCAGCCGGCTACAGTGGGATTCTTCGCGAGGGGAAATGTTATCTTTCTGCTAAATTTCTGTCTTTAGGACGCTTCAGTTCACAGAAGTTTCTTGCAGCATCTTAAATGAGAGCCCCCAAACGCGCACTCCCGCGCACTAATCCCGCTTGTTACAACAAGTTTCCAGCTCGCCAGGGTTCACAGACCGGGGTGCCCGTGTCAGCCGGCTCAGCCCGCTCTGGGCGAGTGCTCCCAAGGAGGGTGGGTGCAATCGTTTACCAGGTCGCAGGAGAGCCTCGCAGGCTGCCAGCCGCACAACAGCCGGAGAGCTCTCCCAACTTTACGTGGCGGCACACAAAAAGCCATTTCAATGATAACTCAGGTATTTTTTATTCGAAGAGATGGAGCTATTCAGTTTCTATCAAACTGCGAGAGGGCTGAGCCGACAAGACGAGAGAATAAAAAAAAAGAAAACAAAAAACAACAAAAAAAAACCCCACCACAACCCAACCAACCAACAATACAAAACAAGAGCAAAATTACATTTCTGCACCAAGGTTTAAACGCAATCCTGGAGGCAAAAGAGAAATGTTAGACAAGCAAAGAAACGTGTGGGGGAAACAAAAAGAAAGTATTTAAAAACACATACCTTGGACAAGGGCAAAATATCCGAGCTACAATGCTAGTCAAGTACCTCTTTCCTTGAAAGCCAAAACCACGTTTCTATCACAGTATTTTTCCTGTTCTAGGGCTTTTGCTTTGGTTTTTACCGTTTATTGTAGCTAGTCTTGGACCCTGCAGCCTGTGCAATGCCACAGTAAACAAATTGTTCTGATGTGCTTATTATTATTGCTCAAGTTCTGCTTGGATAGAGAATTAAAGCTCATTATTACAGTGTGTGTTGAGAATTGCTCAATCTATGTGAACACGGGGGTTTGGGGCATCCTCGGGAAAAAAAAAAAAAAAAAAGAAAGAAGAAAAAAAGAAAAAGCCCACAACTTCGGAACGTAGTGTAAATCAAATATGTATAATGCTTATAAATTTTAACACGTTGCCGTGCCCCTGCTCCTATCCCCTGCCCGGCGCGGCCACGCCAGCACCGACCCCGCTTCCCTCCGCGCCCGCGGGGCTCAGCTCCGCGCTGCTCCGCGGAGCCGCGTCCCTCCTCCGCGCCTCAGCAAAGGTCGCGGACCCGACCGCGGCAGGAGCAAAAATCAGCGGGGACACACACACAGGCGCGGGGGAGACACTTTGTCGCCCGGTTTCACCGGCTCCGCTGCCCGCCCGAGCCTCCCCGGCTGCGCGGCGGGGCGCGGGGGCTCCGCACGGCTGCGCGGCGGGGCGGGGGGCGGCCGCAGCCCCGGACACCCCCACCCGCTCCGGGCTGACCCCGGGCCTGTCCGGGCCCCCCGCCCCGGAGCGTCCCGAGGCCGCCCCCGGGGTCCCGCCCGCCTCCCCGCGCAGCCTTTGCCGGGGTTTTCCCCCCCATCCTTTCTTATTATAATTTTATTTTCTTTTCTTTTTAGGCGACCTCTCGGCCAAATGCGGACTCTGCTCCCAACGCTCCCCCACCTTCCTGCCTCGCTTCCCTTTTTCTGTCTCTATTTTTTTTTTTTTTTTTTTTTTTTTTTTTTTTGGGAGATAAAAAGGCAAACAGAGCGCTCTGGCGCTGGCGAGGGGCTGTTTGCCTGCCTCCGCCGAGGCCTGGCCAAGCAGACTTGGCTTCACGCCTGAGCAGTTTCTGGAGAGCGGCGCGCTGGAGAGCAGGGGAGGCAGCACCTGGCCCTGCTTTAGGAGCCATCTCCTTTTATTGACAGCCAGATAAGCAGGCGGGAGCCGTGGTGTTTCCAACGCTTCCCTGGAGGACCCTGCCGGGTTGCAGGGAGCCGCAAGCCCCTTAATGGCAGCGGCTCCAAACGCGCCGCGAAACCCCTTCCTGGCAGCGCCCCCGGGGCCGTCGCTACCTGCCAACGCGCGGGGCTTGCGCGGCCGCCTGAGGGACGGGGTCACCCCGCATCCCAGCCGGATCCCTGCCCCGGGTGGGTCCCCGACCCTCAGAGCCGGAGCGGCGCCCCGCACCCCGCTCTGCCCGCGCCCCCGGCACAGCCTCCTCCTAATGGAGCCCGCACCCCCGCCCCGGCCCGGTCGGGCGGCAGGTTCATGAAACATTTAAGTGCAGTTCAATAAAACTATCGGCGGCGGGGGGGGGGCTCTTTGCCGATGAATTATTTACCCTGACAAGTGTGTGCAAATAACAGGCTCTCCCTCCCGCTCTAATGGGAGCGGGCGCGCACGGGGAGCCCGCGGAGGTGCCGGGGCGCGGGCAGGCTGCGGCTCCCCTCCCGTCTGGCAGCACCCCACTCCCGCAGCAGAGCTGAGGGCTCGGGGACCAACGCGTCCCCGAGGGGCCACAGGGCCTGCGTCAGGTTTTGGGAGCCTCCTTTCCCCCGTGCAGGAGCGTCCTTCGCGCGGAGCGCGTTTCAGAGGCGAAGAAGCCAAACCTCAGCCTAAAACTCGGCCTGGGAGGCCGGGGAGAATCCCGGCTGCCGGCAGGGCTGGGCTGGGGCGAGCCGTCGGGCCGCAGCCCCCGTTTGCCGGGAGGCAGCGGGGAGGAGGCAGCGACCCCGCCGCTGCCCGAGGGTGTCCCGGTCCAAGGGAGTCCCGTCCCGCGGCCGAGCCCCGGGCGGGGCGGGGCGGGCCGGGCCGGGCCGTGCCGTGCCCGCCGACGGGGCGGGCGGTGTCCGGGCTGGCGCTCGTGTCGCCTAAAATGTCTCATTAGCTAACTACTGTCCGCCCTGACGTCACCGGGGCGGCCCAGCCAATGGGGGAGGCGCTGGCGTGGATATTAAGGGAAAGTTAGTGCAAAGGCAGCACCCCTCTTTTGCTGTCATTGACATTTAAACTGTGTGGCAGGTTCTCGCGTGGAAATCGGCCACCGGAGCCGCCAGGTGCCTCCTCCCGGCCGCGGGACCGCCGCGCCCGGACGCTCCGCTCCCGCTGACAGGTAACGACCCCGCAGCCCCCGGCCGCGGGCCGCTTCCGACGGGAGGGGTCGGGGTGCCCGGCACCCCCTCCCCGCGGGGGGAAGGCGAGGGGAGCGGGCCGGAGCCCCGCACAACAGGTGGGGGTGGGAGGGAGCGGCTCCGGCCGCTGCCCGCCCGTCGGAGGGGGCGCCCCGGGGCGGAGGGGGCGGCCGGCGGCGGGGCCGCTTCCCAAACTTCCCCCGCGCGGGCGGCGCGGCCCCCTCCCCTTCCCCCGCCCCGTGACCCGGGCCCCGCTCCCTCGCCGTGACCCGTCTCGGGTGGCGGGGGCAGCCGCGGGTTACCGCGCCCCTCGGAGCGCCCCGCTCGGCTCCGGCCCCCGGGCCCCACGCACGGGACGGGAGCGGGGCACGGAGGGCCCGGCCCGCAGAGGGGGCCCGGCGGCGGGGCTGCCGGAGGGAGCCCCGGGCGGGTCCCCGACCCTCCGAGCTGCCGTCGGGGGCCGCGTCCCGGCCGCTCTCGGCCGCCAAACGCCGGCGGCTCGCCGGTCGCCGAGGGCGCTCGGTTGGCCCGCTCGGGTTGGAAAGGTCCGGTCGGCCAGAGGCGATCGCCTCTCGGCGCCCAGACTCAGGCTTGCCTTCCCAGCCCTGGATGCCTCTGCTAAATCAGGGCGTCGGTGGGAAAGAGAGGTGCCCTAGAAAGGCCGTTCTTCCTCCGAAATAACGCTAAACAAAATAACAGCGTAAAACCTGAAACACCGCTTACCTGTCTTCGAGCATCTCCAAATACTCCTTACGGTGCGTTAGCGGGAACGCTCCCTGTGATGCTTCACTATAATATACCGGTAAATGGACATTCTCCTTCAGTAATAAATCAAACACCATCTATCTCAGATCCTCCTCCCTAATTAGAGATGTTTATTGGAGATGGTGTTTATCCAGCTGTCATGCCGAGAAAAAGCTGTGACATAATTACCTCTGACCAGATAGTCTTTTATATGCATATCTCGCTGACATATAAAGGAATCGGATTGCATTGAAAAATGACAAGATCAAATGTTGATTTTAGCCGATATAATAGTATTTCTAGTCATTAAATTAATTGAAATCCAACTTTCAGGCTCTCCAAATTACGAATCCCGCTATTTGAACTTTTTTTTTTTTAACAATTAAATGAGAGGCTCTACCAAAAGGATGGGCAGAGGGAAATATGCCCTGCAAACTTGCCGCAATAAATCAAATTCGCCAGCTAAAAGAAAGAGAGCCCTCGACCCCTCAGCGTAATAACACAACTGACGTGAATACGAGGAGTTTCTCGGCCGGTTCCTCGTGGCTTGCCAAGTGGAGGCTTTGCTGCTATTTCGGGAGGCCGGGAGGGTCCGAAGCTGGAGAGAGGCGAGAGCGGGACACCTCCTTGAGGCGTTCTTTTTAACCCCCGCACCTCGGCGGGCCCGGCGCGGTGCTGCTGCCTTTGCTCCGTGGCTTTGGCAGCGCCTGCGGAGCCATCTGCGTGCGGCTGCGAGCGAGCCCTGATAAGCCCCGAATTACTGTGTAATTGAAAATATATTTTTGGGAAAGGCCGGTTTTACAAATATCAAGGGTGTAGGCTTTTGATCCTTCCTGCTGCCTGTGTTCTCCAGTTGCTAATAAAACTCGCATTGAGCTCCTTAGTGGCTTGATTAACAGGCAGATTAACTGTTACTGGGGTTTTGAACAGCTTGTCCCAATCAATAGCATTTAAAAAGCCCGTCAGGATGCGCTAAGCTTCCACCCCCCCGTTCTTTTCTGAAGGCTTTTCGAGCGGGTCTGGTTGCATGACACTTTCCCCATATTTATAATCAAAGGCTTTCTCGTACGGAGAGATGTGTGTCCGTCTTCCAGTTTCACAGCGACTTCGGCGAGGTCCAGAAAGCTTTTTTTTTTTTTTTTTTTTTTTTTTTTTTTTTTTTTTTTTTATCCTGCCATGCGGAGCTGTGCCTCGTGCAAAAGGCCAACATAAAAGAGGTTAAATCGATTCCAAACTTTTTGCGGATTGTTTATAAACTAGAAAAGCTCCACTTAACTCAGTGTCCTGCGCATTATAGGTTTCAAACACTGTCTCTACATATACAAATAGGCATTAAGTGTCCTGGAGGCAAAAGCATTGTAGTCTAAGACGTCAGGATTTGTGTATCTCTTCAGTTTTAGACCGAACTGGACAAGAGGACTTTAAGCATTTTTCTGGGTATTAAAAAAGGTAGTTTGCAGCCCAGATATTAATACAACGAGACGATACTGGAGTTTCTAACTCAGCACTTTCTGCTTTCGACA
The DNA here is from genome assembly GCF_015832195.1 of Motacilla alba alba. Taxonomy (NCBI): domain Eukaryota; kingdom Metazoa; phylum Chordata; class Aves; order Passeriformes; family Motacillidae; genus Motacilla; species Motacilla alba. The sequence continues at coordinate 4,890,919 of NC_052020.1, read as the reverse complement.
CCTAACAAAATGCGAAAGGGAAGCGAACGCTGCTGTTTGATATAAATCAATAGCCAGGCACGAGATCATATTTAAAAAGTGAAAATTATTTTAATTAGGAGAAACAAACAAAAAGGCGCGTCTTGCTACGTATAATAGTTACTTACCTTTGGTTTTTAAACCATTTTTATATTAAGCCCATTTTTTTCTTTTTGTTTGAAATAGTTAAAAAAAAAAGGAGGGAAGGGAAAAGGGAAAAAAAAAAAAAAAAAACCAAACCAAATCAAATGCAGAGAAATGTTAGCTACATTAATCCCGTGCGGATTTTAAAGTAGAGATCTTCAAAGAGTGCCTAAGTCCATGCCGAGAGCCAGGGCCGGGGCCGGGGGTCCCACGGCCGAGGGGTGCCACGGCGCAGCCCTCGCCCCGGGAAAGGGGAAAAGGGGGGCGGTGTGCGCCTGCAGGAGGGCAGGGCGCGGGGGCGAGGGGAGCGCCGAGCACCTCACGGCACTGCTGCTCCTCTCCCCCAATTACAAAGGCGAGCGGAGTCATTTTGGAAAATACACTTTAAAAAAAAAAAAAAAAAAAAGGAAAAAAAGAAAAAAAAGGGAAAAAATAGAGAAAAGGAAAAAAAAAAATAAGAAAAGGAAAACCAGGCCGGCCGGGCAGGGAGGGAGAGCGGCGAGTGGCAGTCTGCTAGATGGAGAAAGGAAGAAGCAAAAGCACGGCGTTTCCCTGGGCGGTATCCAGGCACGGCAGCCCGGGCAGGTCCCGCTGCGGCGGGCCGGGGCCGGGGCCGGGGCGGGGCGGGCTCGGGCCGGAGCGGGGCCGGTCCCGCACGGCCCCTCCGCCGCGGGCCCAGCTAAAATGGCGGCGCGGAGCCGCCCGGGCCCGTGGGGCTCCGCGCCGGGACTGCCCCGGCCCGCGGGACGCGACGGGGCGGGCGGGCGGCCCCGCTGCCGGCCCGGCTCGGCTCGGCCCGGCCCGGCCCGGCCCGGCCCGCCGCTCCTTCTTCCTCCCGAGTTGGGCTCGGGGCTCCGCGGCAGCGGCGCCCCCCCGCACCCCGCCGTGACGTCACCGCCTCACCCCTGCCCTCCCCTCCCGCGCAGGGAGGGAGCTTTTTCTTTTTCTCTTTTTATTTTTCTTTTTTTTTGGTTGTTTTTTTTTGATGGGTGGGGGCGTTAAAAGTTTTTTTGGGGGGAGGGAACACAAAGCCCGCGGCGCCCGAGGGGGAAATAGCAACAAGATTACGGCTGCTTTATTCTGGCGAGGAGGCGTAAGAAGGTGCTAATCCAAGGGATGGCTAATTGAGAGCTTGTAAAAATGATATTTGCCTGCGATTTCGGACAAAGTGGTTTTTCTCTTTTCCCTCTTTAACGCCCTGTGGACAAGAGTTTAAAAAAAATCTCTTATTTGCTAGAGAGAGAGTGCAACAGGGAAAAAAAATAACCCTACAACAACAACAGAAAGAGGAGAATAAAAAAAAAAATCAAAAGCCACGGACACGACTGACTTCACTCCAGAAAAAGGACTAGATCCCAGCTTGAAACATCCCTTTGGATCCTCCGAGATTGGTGCGAGCATACAAATCGCAGCCTCTTTCTCTCGCCCGCAGGATGCGTGCGGCGGGACGCCCGGCCTCGGCCAGCGGCAACTAGGAGGGGACCGGCTGCTCGGCGGGACGGCTCGCCGGGACTCCCCGAGCCTGGAGGGCAGGCACACGGGACACAGGTTCGTACTTCAGTTTGGACTTTGCTCCTCTTCTCTTTTGCCTCCCTGAAATTTTCCCTCGGCGCCCCTGGAAGGATGTCTGGCCGCGGGCAGGTTAACTCGGTGACGGATGGTACTTTGGAAAGTTTTGGGGCAGAGGAGAGGAGCTGGGGCTGCCGGGTGAGGGAGATGCTTGCCCGAGCCCCTGGCGTTGGCAGAGCCCCCCTCGGGGTGCCCCGAGCCCCACGGCCGGGCTGCCCTTACCTTCGGGGGGGAATCCCGTCACACCCAAACGCTCCCGTGCGTCCATCGCGATATTCGGCTCCGTTTCTATAAAAAGGCGCGGTTCGGGGCAAAACTCGAAAGGAAAGAAGCCCCGCAGGCTGCCCTAGGCCCGAGCAGGGCGGCAGAGCCCCTGGCTGCTGCAGGTGGGGCCGGCTGCATCCCGGGCCGGGAGGGCGGCCGCTCTCCCTTCCCCGCATCCTCCGAGGAAGGGCTGGGCTCCCGGGGCCGCTCCCGGGCTGCAGAAAGGCCCGGGGGGACGGCGCCCACCGCACCGGGCCGCCCGCGCCTCCCCAGCGGGCGCGGAGCGGGGCGCTCCCCGCGGCACCCCGGCGTCGGGGGAAGGGTAGGGAAGGGAGAGGCGCAGGGACAGGCAGCAGTCTCTTAAGAGCCCATTTTGTGCTATTAGGGAGCGGTGGCAGCTTCTCGGCGGGACAGGGGATGACAGTGCATGACGGCCGAGCAGCCCATTATCCCGCTCCCATTGAGGCGCCCTTTCACTCACATGCAAACTCCTTGGCAGAGTCGTTTGTCTCCTCATTGTACTTTATTTAAGAATGCAATGGTTGTCAGGGCTCTTATTCAATTTCAAGATACTTTATTGATGAGCTTTGACTTTTAGCACTTTTCACATGTCAAGAGAAGTCAAGTGTATGCGGCTACGACTTCATTTTATGCTTTGCGCGTTCATACTCTCCACTTTCCGCGGTGGCTCTTGGAATTTCTTTTTCCTGTCTCTTCTCCTTCTTCCCTTTCTTTTCCCCAAGCCTTTTTTTTTTTTCTTTCTCTCTTTTTTTATTGTTTTTCCCGATGCAGACCCCCCTTCCCCCTCCCCCCGGACCACTCGCCATAACCGATTGGGACACCCTGAGCTCGGACTGGTGCTCCCAGTGTAACCTTAAATGCATGCGCTGAGGGGTTGCTTTAGAGTTTACTGAGGTGTGTCTTAATAGTCCGGCATTCAACAAATGTACTTGTGGTGTGTGGTCAGAGCAGCAAAGTCATTTACTTACTTTCCCCCTTGAGTTTCTGGCAGCCAGTGAAGGGGGTCCCTCGCAAAAGGAGAGGGAAGGAGGGGGGAGCCTCTTCGGGCGGGCACAAAGCGGCAGCACTGCCCAGCGCCCGGCTCTGCCCTTCTCCAACTCCGCCGTGGGATCTTTAAAAAAAAAAAAAAAAAAAAAAAAAAAAAAAAAAAAAAAAATCAGCCCGGCAGCCCTTAGTCAACAAATGGCACGTGGGAGAAGTTGGTGAGTGTTTGGTAAAGGACTCTTCAGGGCCTTTCACAAGAGCCCTCAATACACAAAGTAAATGGTGTATTTGCTCTGCTCTTTCCCGGCCGGCCGAGCCTCCCTCTCGCAGCGCCGGGAGCGGGGAAGGAGGGCAGCGGCCTCGGGGAGCTCCGCGCACCTCCCCTCCGACAAAGCGCCCGTCTCCCAAATATTTACGTCTTTACCATTTGAATGTTATTCCCCCCTTATCTCCCATTGTCGGACGGGAGCGAACTGTTTAAATGCAAATCGATCTCCCCCCCTCTCCCCACCGCCTCCTCCGCCATCACCGCCGCGGCCCCCTCCCCCAGCCCGACCTGCGGACGCGGCTGGGAGCGGAGCGGAGCGGGGCCGGCGGAGCGGAGCGGAGCGCGGCGGGGCCGGGCGGCGGGGCCGGCGGAGCGGAGCGGGGCTGGCGGGGCCGGCGCGGGCTGCGGGCGGCGGCGGCGGCGCCGGGCCCTGCGTATTCATATTCAAACGCCTGGGCCAATTGGGCCGGGGCGGGCGGCGGCGGCCAATGGGCGGCGGGGAGGCGCTGGCGGCGCTTTGCATACGGCGATATTCGGGTGGGAGCGAGCGGGCGGCGTTTGCACGGTGCCGAGTGATTAGTGGGTTTGAACCGCCGGCCCCGGCTCCGCCGCATTTCCCGCTCGGGTCCGGGAGCAGGGAGGAAGTGTTTTGCTGGAAGATGATGACAGAGGTCAGGCTTCACTAATGGGCCAGTGAAGAGCAGTGGAGGCGAGGCAGAGACCAAGGCACACACACATTAATACACTTGAACCATCACCAATCAGCATAGGTGTGCTCTGCCTCTCTCTCCCCACTTCACTCACACACTCTTTTATCTCTCGCTCTCCAGTCACTGACAGCCCATTTTATTGTCAATCTCTGTCTCCTTCCCAGGAATTCAAGATCACACAACCAGCAGCTTCAGTGGCGAAAAACTATTTTGCTGGCAACTCTTTTTAAAGCACCATCATTTCCAATCAGTGCGCTCTTAAACTATTGACAGGAGCTTTGACAACAAGACAGGATGCCTCATAAAGGTGAGTCTGTTCATTTATTCTCCCAACTTCTCCCTCCTCGCATTTTAATATTTAGGCAGGGCTCTCTCTCTCACCCCTCCTCTCTCTCTCTCTCTCTCTCTCATATTCCCATTTGCATTCCGGAGAGCTTCCCAGGGAACTTTCCAGCCCAGGAGCTCACAAACTTTCTGCCTTTCACATAAGCCCGTGTCCTCTGGAAAAGCTAAAGCATCTGACTCGGGAAACCAATGCCAACACCAGCAGCAGTAATTCCCACGCAGCGTTTGCTGCTCAGGGAAACCAGCAGCGCCGGTGTCTGCGGTGCCGGTGCTGCCGGTGCCCGGCTCGCAGGGGCGGCGGGAGCCGGGCTGGGCTCCGGCCCCACGCCACGCAGCGTGGGAGGGAGAGAGAGAGAGGGAGAGGGAGGAAAGCGGCGCCTCGCTGCCCCCGGGGCGGCCCCGACTTCTGCTTTGTGTTCTGCGGTCTGGGTTAGGGAAGGCTCGCTCCTGACGGTGGAGAAAAACAGAGGGAGAGCGGCCGGGAGAGTTGCGTGGGGAGGAAAAAAAATAAATTAAAAAAGAACCCATATCCTAGGCCAAGTCAGCTCCCAGGCGCGGTACAGGCGGGGAGCTGAGCGGAGCTGAAGGGCTGTCAGCTTTAATCAGCCACCCGGGGATCTTCCCAACTTGTCCCTAGTGCCGGCAACTTTCCCAGCTCCGGCGCGGGAGAAGCGCCGGGGGCGCGGAGCAGCCCGCACCGAGCACGGCGGGCCCCGCCGGGCGCCCCGTCCCCGCTCGGCACCGGGGCTCGTCGTGCTCCCGCTTTGGGGAATTTTTTTTCTCCCTTTTTAAACCCATATGCTTTAAATTATTTTTTTTTAATCAAAAACCTCTTAACATCTCTTATTTTTACAAGACCCCCTTTGATCCAATCCCTCACTACAGCAAAGCTTTTTTTTTTTAATTTTTAAGAAGTTATAAACTCTTCGCCATGCAAGAAAAAATAATTGCTCCAGCGAAGAGCAACAATAAACTTGATTCCATTTCCCTCGCAAGTGCAATTGCAGAAAAAAAATAATTAAAAAATCTGTGTTTGAATTTAACCTTGTAACTCTTTGCACGGAGGGGTTACATGGGCACGCAGAGCAGGAATAATTTCTGGAAAGTTTAAAAACAAACTTTCTCGAATTATTCAATGTACCTGGCAGAGGTTGTTTTGGAAAACGACAACAACGTACTAGAGAAGAAAAGTGAGTGCATCTTCCCCATTTTAGGGGCATAAAATAATAAAAGTGGCCTTTGACAATAAATGTTTATAGTTGCTGACCTTCACCAGCAACTCCTCGCAAACCTATTCGTTTTTATCTTTTTCGCGTTTGCCCCGGGAAGGCGAAACTTTGCCCTTAAAGCCGAAATACAGTTTCACCGGGAGAGGGGGAGAAATGCTCTCTGCCATGAGATTATATGAAGATTTCGAGATTAAACCCCGAGCTGCGGATTAGGCCTGGCCTATTAGGACACGGCAAATTGCATCCCAGCTCTCGGAGGGATCCGGGGGTGCCGGGGGTCCCGCGGGGCACGGCAGGAGGAGGCGATTTCTCGCTCGCCGTGCGGGGCCTGCCCGGGGCTGCGGGGCCGCCGGCTGCAGGCGGTGGCGAGTTGTGAGCAGACACGCAGCTCCTTGCCCCACGCCTCCTCTTACCTTGCCGAAGACCTCGGTTACCCTCGCCCTCTATTGTAAACTGCTTTCGGCTGTTTGGGTTTGTTTTGTTTCGCGGCTTTTTATTTTTTCCCCCCTTCTTTCTCCCCCCCCCCCATCCCCCCCTTTCCTTTCTTTTAAACCCACTCAGTGTCATTTCTGAGGTGCGTGCGGGCAGAGCTGGGAGCTGGAAGTTTGCCGCTGCCTTTCGGGATGGCTTCTTCCAGCCCGTAGGCCCCGCGTTTATGATTCGTGCGTGAAATATGGGAGGAAATAGTGTCTGGAGCGGTGGGTTTCCCGTTCGGTGTGTGCCCATGCAGACGTGTTCGGTGTATTAAAGGGATGACTCCACGTTCAGCTCAGCTGAAGGAGATAGCACCACGTCTCCGTTGGAGTACAGTGTAGCTTGCTCTGCTGCTAATCAGGTAGCTCTCCAAAGAGCAGTAAATATTTACCAGTTAAAGTCTTCACGCTGCGAGAAAGTACTTGTTTGATGTTTATTTTTATGGATTTGAGATTACTAAAAGCTACTTAATAAATTATACCATGGCTAGTCCTGAATGGGGAAACGTGCCTCTTTGATTTCTCCATCATATGCGGGAAGAGTAAAATTAATATTCATTATAGGCGCAAAAGAAAGAGAATGAGTATTTTTAGGCGAAAAAAAAAGGAGAGAAAATGAAGGCTGCGACTATTTCATTATTTTACCTCCTTTTTTTTTAGCAACCCCCTTGAATGGGCTCTTTATTGTAATTGTCCCTCCCCAATTGAGCACCCCACTGAGCTGTTGTATCTTTTTACAACCCCTAACAACTCGCACCAGTAACACAATTACCGCCAGATATTTATAACGAGAAATTACTTTTCCATTTTCACCCGCGACGATTTCAAATAAATACATGGGGACGCATAAATAAATAAATAAGTGGGCCGGGGGTTGGCGGGGGGGGGTGGGAGAGGGAAGGAGGGAAGGAAGGAAGGAAGGTGGCGAGAGGAGGAGAGAGGGAGTAGTGGAAGGAAGGAGGGAGGGAGCGAGCGAGCAAGCGGGGGGGTGTGTGGGGGAAGGCGCTGGGGACTGTCCAGGCGCTGGGTCAAGGCAGGCACTAATGAAGGGAGAAGGGGCTTGTTTCTCTGCTCTTTGTAAGTTGGAGGGTTGTTGGTCCGTTGAGTTGGGAAGCTGCGCGGCCGGTTAAGGAGCCTGGGTTTCTGCACTCGGGGTTTGGGTAGAGGAGCAGAATGGAGGCCATTGTTCGCTTTCTGTAGGCTTTGTTTAACAGTTCTCACCCCCTCCTGTTCTTACTTTTTAAAGCAGTGAGGCGAGGTAGACAGCGTGTGTCACAGTACAGTGAAAAAGGGGAAGATCTAAAGACCAAAAAAGAAGTTAATCACAAGACGGGGAGTTTGGGGGAGAAAAAGTTGCTAGCGCCGCACGGAAAGGGGGGGCGAAAAAAACAAAAACAAAACAAAAAAAAACCCCACCACCAACCAAACTCGAGGAAATACCCGGAGGTAAAAATGGAGCCCCGTTCCCAGCACGCAGGGCAGCCGGCGGAAGGTTCCCCCCGCCGCCGGTGCCCGCGCAGCCCCCGCGCAGCGCCGCCCGTCCCGCCCCGCTCCGCCGCGCTCCGCCGCGCTCCGCTCCCCCCGGGCCGCGGCCCGCCGCCCCGCACACCTTCCCGGCGTCGCTGCACGCTTTCTAATGTACTTCTTCTGCTTTGTCCTAGAGGGAAGACTTTAACTAGTGACACGCAGATGTGCGAGTCCCTAAATTGTATGAGAGGACAGTCCACCCCGCTTTCAGGCAAGTTTAAAAACATGACTTCGGACTCTCTTTGTGATTGTTGTCGCTCCACTTAATACACCACCTCAGCGAAGAGCACTAAGGACGAGGCAATACGCCACCTGCATGCAATTAAAACGAGAAACCACTTGGCGGGCTGCTTTTCTTAATTTTTTTTCCCCCGCGAGTTAGGGATACATATGAACATTTTTTTGCCTTGGGGTATTAAAGCCCCCAAATCCTTAAACGAACCGGGTGGAGGTGGGGGGGCTGGGAAGGTGCCTAAAGATAACAAAGTTAGCCGGTGAGATATCAGCCTCTCTGCAGCTTAACCGTGTGCGTTTCCTCCCCTGATTAACGCCTATTTTGTCACTGATAGACTGCTATAGGCGACCCCCGTGGGATACTGCTCTCTCAGCCCAACATGCAGAACAGTAAGTGACTCCGCGCCCCTTCGCGGCCGCGGGCGCGCAGCAGCGGGCAGCAGAGCGGGGCGGAGGGCTCCGGCCGGGCCGGGGAGGGGGCTGGCTCCGCCGGCAGCGCTGCCCGCCCCGTCGGGGCGCGGGTACCCCCGAGGGCGGTGGGGAAGGGCCCGGGAGGCAGCGCTGTCACCGCGGGCCACCGCGCCAGGCCCAGCACCTGGCTGCGTCCCTGCCTTCCCTGCCGTGGGAGCTGGGCAGGAAAAAGCCACTCCGTGTTATGTGCGGCTCCTCGCCACCTTCTGGGTTTATTTGCTTCCCGATTCTGATGTCTCTGCGGCTTGTTAGTTTGTTTGGTGTTTTTTTTTTTTTTTTTGTGGGGGGGCGTGAGGGCTTTTTGTGTTGTTGTTGTTGGGGTTGCTGTTGTTGTTGAAGCCCTCGTGGATAGGCCTGTGCGCTTCTCGGAGGGGACAGCGCTGGCACGGGGCGGGAGAGCACGGGGACCCGGTCGGGTGTGGTGGCCGGGAGAAGCGGCCTCTCTGCGCCCCGGAGGAAGGGGCTGCGCGGAGGTCGGAGGGACTGGCGGTGAGGTCCCAGCTGGTCCGGAGTAGGCCTCATCTCCTCGGGACGCGGATCTTCCGCGGGCTGGGCTCCGCACCCGGCGGGCCCTCTCATTCTGCGCGCGGAGCGGCGGCGGGGAGCGCAGGTCGAGCTGCGCGGCCCTTGCGCAGAGCGCGGCCCCCGCCCCAGAGCTCCCCTGGAACCTGACAGGGGACGCGTGGCTCCGGGACCCCTTTATCATCCCACCCATCCAAACCCATCAATAAGTTGTCCCCCCGTGTGAGGAGCATCCGGAAAAGCAGAGGTTTTAGGGATTTCTCAGATATCCCTTGCGTGAAGCGCCTTTTTTCTCCCCTTTTTTATTATTTTTTTTTAATTTTGTTTGTTTTGATGTTACTTTGTGGGGGTTTTGTCCTTATTTATCTGCCGGGGCTGCTGCGTGCGTGTGCGTGCGATGTAATTTCATTTATCCCGGGCAAAAAGTGAGCCCCGGCTGCCCGGGGAGGGTTTTACCTGCGCCTCACAAGGACGGCGGCGGCTGCCCTTGGCCGTGGCGTGCCGAGGGTTTATGGTAATGGGGGATGCCTTCACTCGGCCGTTTGGGATCGCCACTGCAAAACGCAGAAAAGATATCATTCGGGTGAAGCCTTTATTTTGTTTAAAGGTCGCGGCGGGCTCTTCAGGCTTTGTGTTAATAACTCCTGGGTGTATATGGTGCAGAGCATCCAAATTGACACCATATGTTTTCCTATTAGATGACTAGCAATAGAATACAAGGCGCATAATCATTGCCACTGGGCGAGATCTACACCGCTCTCCAGGGAAATTATATAATGATTAAGGCTTAACCTTTTAAGTGAAACTTTGATTTTGCTTTCCCCGCTGCCATTTTTTATGTCGGCGAGGACATTCCCGGCGACGAGGGGCTGAGGAGCGGGGGGGAGCAGCCGCGGGACCGCGCCCCCGGGCGCGCACCGCGGCCCCGGGCCGGCCCGCCCGCCGGGCGCAGCCCGCCGCCCCCCGGGGCACGGGCGGGGAGGGACGCGGGGCTCCTCTCCCCGCGCTGGGAAGCGCAGGTCGCAGCTCCGGCCGCGCTGCTGGGCCGGGGCGGCAAATTCCCCAGCCCCGATGTCACTTCGAATCCATTGCGCGGGGAGCGCGCCCCCTCGGTGTGTCCGCGCAGAGCCCCCGGCTACCGCAAACCGCAGCCTCCCTCGGAGGGAGAGCGAGTAGAGTTCAATCTAGTCTGAGTGATATCCAAATGCGGACAGAAAGGGTCGTTTTATCATGCTACTATTTGTCGTGACGATGCAATTTTCAAAAGCAGAGTACTGTCATAAAGTGACACGCCTGCCACAAGTGCTCCAACTGATCTTTTCAATTAGCCTTCCATGCATGATCCGGGGCGACTTCCGCCTATTTCCAGAAATTAAGCTCAAACTTGACGTGCAGCTAGTTTTATTTTAAAGACAAATGTCAGAGAGGCTCATCATATTTTCCCCCTCTTCTATATTTGGAGCTTATTTATTGCTAAGAAGCCTGGGCTCTTGGAGTCAATTTATCAGGAGGCTCCAAAGAGAGGAGAGCAGAGAGCGCGTAGAGCAGAGCTTCTCCAGGGAGACCCTCAAAGCCTGGAGCTTCAGGTTGGGCACTGGCGAGGCAGCCTCTCGCTTTGCTTTTGGCGAAGCGAGCTGCGGCTGTGCGGATGCAGGCAGGCTCGCTTGGGCTTGGGCTTTGGGCTTTTGATTTTTATTTTTTTTTCGGCGGGGAGGAGGAAAAAAAAAAAAAAAAGAAAAAGGGCAAAGCAAAGGAGCAACCCAAGGCGATCCGGCCAGGAATATTCTGGGCTTTTGCGTTGGGTTTCGGGGTTTGTGGCTGCCGCGGGTTCCGCAGACGGGGTGCGCGCCGCGGACGCATTTTCGGAGGCGCGGTGGCTCCCGGGGAGCAGAGCGGGGGATGGCGGCGGGGCCGGGGCCGGACGCGGCTCGGGAGCGCTCGGCCCCGGCCGGGCGGAGGGTTGCGGAGCGCTCGGTGGCCCGGCGGGGGCTGCGCGGCTCGGGCGGGAGCCGGGGGTGCTATGGTGGGCGCTGTGCTTCCCGCAGGTCACAGCGGCGTGAACCAGCTCGGCGGGGTGTTCGTCAACGGGAGGCCGCTGCCCGACTCCACGCGGCAGAAGATCGTGGAACTCGCTCACAGCGGCGCCCGGCCCTGCGACATCTCCCGGATCCTGCAGGTGAAGGCGGCGGCGCCCCCCGTCCTCCCACCGCTCCGTCCGCTCCGCTCCAGCGCCGCTGTGTCACCGCCGGGCGCTAATGCGACCCCCCCACACCCACCCACCACCACCACCCGCCTTCCAGCCTAATAAAACGATCCATCTGCTCGGTTGTTGCTGCAAATAGACCTTTCGATGCGTATATATATCTATCTATATATGCCTTTTCAAATATTGGAATTTTTGCTCTCCGCTCCCCCTTATTTCCATCCGGTGATAACCTGCGCTGTCGTTACAGTTAGTTTGCTGTAATAAACTGAATTATACGGCTCGGCATAATTTCAGTTTCCTCTCCTTCCCTCCGTACCCCCCGTATTTACTTATGATTTTGTGATATCTGTATGCATTTGGCGTGGCTTACTGTTGGTTTTTTTTTTAATTTTTACCTTTTTTTTTTTTTCTTACAAAAAGCAAAATAATACCAAAAAAAAAAAAAAAAAAAAAAGAGAGAGAGAGAGAGAGATAAAATAACCCCCCCTCAAAGCCACGCTGTTTTAGCCCGGAATCTGTCTTTACAGACATTCAGGCAATCTGGCGCAGTTCAGGGGTATTTTGTAAATGTAGGTCTTGAAAACCCTTCACTCACCCCTTCCCCCTCAAGTCCTTTGGCTAAGAGCAGTGAGAAGGATGGAGACTAGTCTGGTTTACCTATTGTTCGTATTTAAGGCGTATTTAAACCTTGATAATGAGAGAATTACGTTTTGACCAGATGATTTTTTTTTCTTCCAAATGTTTTTAAAGTATCACTTTTGTAGAGGGTAGGGCCACGAATGTAATTTTTTTTAACAAAAAAAAAAAAAAAAAAGACTCTCTAAGTAAGTTCTCATACCATTTAAGGTATATTTTTGTGTTATAGACCCATGCAGATGCAAAAGTCCAAGTGCTGGACAATCAAAACGTAAGCTTGTCATTGTTTAATGCATACTTAAACAATTTTATTTTTGTCTTGAAATTATTAATAATGTGATTTTCTGTCCGCTTCCCTATCCAGGTGTCGAATGGATGTGTGAGTAAAATTTTGGGCAGGTATTACGAAACTGGCTCCATCAGACCCAGGGCAATCGGAGGTAGTAAACCGAGAGTAGCGACTCCAGAAGTTGTAAGCAAAATAGCGCAGTATAAACGAGAGTGCCCCTCCATCTTTGCGTGGGAGATTCGAGACAGATTACTATCAGAGGGGGTCTGTACCAACGATAATATACCCAGTGTAAGTTCATGGAAAAAACCTTCCTGTGTGCCGTGTACAATGCTGGGTAGCCGTAGCGAGCCTCTGCTTCCTTTGTTTTGGTATCAGAAGAGAGGATAGCAGGTTCACATCATTTGCATGTGGCAGGGTCAGACGCATTTTTTCATACAGAATCTGACAAATGCCTTTAAGGAGGGAAAAAAAAAATAAAAAAACCAATATGCGGGTCACCCCTGTGCCTGGCGCCTCAGGACCGCAAGCATCAGTCGGAGCCATCACTCTGGTTTTGCAGGGTTGGGTTTGGGGCGCTTTTTTTTTTCCCTTTGCTTTTTTTTTTTTTTTTTTTTTTTTTTTCCTGCCCCCTCCCCCGTGGTTTGTTTGTTTGTTTGCACCACCACCACCAGCAGTGAGCGAGCCGGGGCGGCAGGGACTCGGCGGTGCGGGGCGGCCGCAGCGCGCAGCCGGCGCTCGGGGAAGCCTTGACTTGCGCCCAGGTCGAGCCGCCCGCTGCGCAGGGGGACGCGGGGGTTGCGCGGGTGCCCGGCGGGGAGCGCGCTACCGCACTACCATTGCCTTTCCTGTCCTTTGCCTTCCAGGTGTCGTCGATAAACAGAGTCCTACGCAACCTGGCTAGCGAAAAGCAACAGATGGGTGCCGACGGGATGTACGACAAGCTAAGGATGCTGAACGGGCAGACGGGGACCTGGGGCACCCGGCCCGGCTGGTATCCCGGCACCTCGGTACCCGGGCAGCCCACACAAGGTAAGGGACAACGCGGCGGCCGCTGCCCAGCCCGGGGCGGCCCGGATCGGCTCGGTTCGGCCTCGTCCGGCGGAGGTGGCCCCGGCGCGGGTCCGCCTCGCCCCTTGCCCGGCCCCGGGCTGAGGGTGGCGGGCGTTCGTGCCGCCGCCTCCCCGGGCGGCTGCGGGCAGGTGGGCGCGGGGCACGGTGCGCGTCCAGCCCCGGCCCGGCCGCGGGCAGGGGAGCCCAGCAGCATCCGCTGCCAGAACCGCGCCCGCGGAGCTGCGGCGCCGGCAGCCGGGCGGGATCCGGGGCTGAGCCTTAACCTCGCCCATCGCCCGGTAATTAGCGCTCCCGCTCCCGGCCCGGGCCGCCTTCCCGCGGCGGGGTCTCTCCCCAAAGCCGGGGCGATCGGTGACTATCTCCGTAGGGCTGATTGTAATTCCTCCTCAATGGACCCGAAACAACTTTGTAAATATAGGAAACTGTTTATCCTGAAGATTAATAGGTATTTGTTGTAGGAATGACAAGGGGATAATATGAAGGATAATGGGATGTTACGTTACATACTTAAGATGGTTAATGGCTTCTTTTTGAATGCGGGCTCTGTTGAGGCTCGGCTCTCCCTGGCTCTGGTCATTCCTTTAGAAGAGGTGTCTATATACAACAACCTGCTTTTTGTTTTCACCCCGCAAGGAAAAAAAAAATCGGTAACAGTGTGCGGAATATCTGGTACAAAGGATGTTTCTGTCACACGCAAGAATTTGTTATGGGAACAATTCTGTCGCTATGTAATTGCTCATTAGAGATCGTTTTGTTTCTCATTAAGGCGACATGAATAAGCGTCTAGTTGAAGGAGACAGCTGTAGAAATGTTCCACAGGAGACCTCTGGACACGATATGGCACCGCTTGCCAATTAGACATGTCAGTTTTAAGAGAAGAAAACAGTCTATGAAGGACACTAGAAAGATAGAGCGGAGCCCTCGCTTCCCCCCACCCCCACTTCGGTGTTTTTTTGTTGTTCGGTTGCGGAGTTTTCTTTCGGCATTTTGTTGCGCCCGATGTCCACCCCAGGAACCGGGGCCGCCCTCCCTCGCCCTTACCTGCGGCGCCCCGGCCCTGCCCGGGCTGTGTCGGCGGGCGCGGTGCCCTTCTGCCGCTGCCCGCGCCCGAGGTGCGGAGCGCTGCTGCGCGGGGCAGCGCGGCTCCCGGCCGCCCTCCGCCCCCGCCGGGCAGCGCTTTCGGGGGGTTTATTATCCGTTTATTTTTTCCTTAAGAAAGGCGCTAAATGGAGAAATTTCGGGCTGCCCGGCGCGGAGCGGGGCTCGGAGGCGCAGCCCTTGCGCGGGTGCGGTGCGGGCACACCTGGGCCCGGCGGCCCCTGGCCGCGCCCGCGCTGCGGCTGAGCCGCCCGGGCCCGGGTGGCTCTTTGGGGGCCAGCGGTGGCCCCTTCCCGTGCCGCGGGGACCGGCGCAGTTTCCTCCCCGGGCAGGAGGAGCCCTGTCCGAAATGCGAAAATGAGGAGGTGCGGAGCGGGCAGGCGGGCTCGGGCCGCGGGCGCGGGTGTGCGTGGGCAGCGGAGGCGAGGGGGAGGCAGGCAGGCACTTAAAACATCCGCATGGCGAAATTAAAATTAATAAAATGGATTTCCTCTGGAATATTCATGCTCCCTCTAATGTTTTTCCCTTGCAGGGGTATGTTACTGGATTTTAAGAGTCCATTACTCAAAAAGCATAAGGCGAGGTTAGGTCTCAGAGGGGTACAAATATGGTCTCAATCTGATAAACGCCATGCAGCAGTGAATAAAATAATGGATACATGAGGGCTGACAGAACAAAAAGAGACATCTCTATCCGGGAGAAATTCTCCAGTGATTTAGTGGTTTTAGGGATCACCGAGACACTGTTTCTTATCTTTTTTTCTCCCCTCCCTCTCTTATAAGACTAAAGCCTTCTATAGGATTTAGACACTTTCTCTTTCAACAGATGCTACAATGTTTTGATCCCGGCTCTATAGCTGAGAGGTGCTGCAATTGGTTTGCTATCTTTTTTTGCTTGTTTTCCGCCTCACTGATTAAGACACTAAGAAACTAAGGAATGATTTTATTTCCCAGCGTCTTTTTTTTTTTTTTTTTTTTTTTTTCCAGGAAACAAATCCTATACCCAGCGTCAGATGGTCTGGCTATAGGATAATAGGGACGGACATTCACTTGCTTTCTTACGGATTAGGTCTGGAAGGTGGAACAGCCCTATTGAGATAGCTTCTTTTAGGGGCTTTAAAAAAACCCAAACAACCAAAACTCAAAGAAAAAAAAAAAAAGAAAAAAAAAAGAAAAGAAGGGGCGTGTGTCTAAAAAGAAGATATCTTAATTGTCCGGGACGGGGTTGGAAGTGACCAGAAGCGAGTTTAGGTGAAACTTTAGGTCGGCCGGAAGATTCTGGGGGGACGGGGAGCGCACCGAGGCGGGGTGGCAAAAAAGTACGGCCCCAAAACTTCGGAGCGGGGGGGCGCCCGGTTCGGGAGCGGCCCGGTGGGCTCCCCGCGCTCGCCGGCGGGTTCGGGGCGCTCTGCGGAGCCCTCCCGGCTCGGGGGGCCGCGGCCATCCCCCCGGGCGCCCCCCCGGCCCCCGGGCGCTGCGGGCGCGGCCCGAGCGGACAGTGATGGATGAGGGCGGTGGCGGAGGTGAGCGCGGCCCCTCCGCGGGCGGGCGCGGCCCCCGGCGCTGCCACCCGCGCTTGGCAGGGCGCTGCCCCGCCGCGGCGGCCGTCCCCGGGCCCGGGGCTTTGTGTGCCCTGAAAGGCGGCTCCCCCCGCCCCCCCGCTATTCACCCGCCGCCGGCCGCCTCAATGGGGCTGCGGCCGCCCATATGGTGACCACGGCCGCTGAATCCCTGTGTTTAAATGGAGGAGAAAGTTCGGGTTTTAAAACATTTCAAAGTGGTTGAAAGGGTCCCACCAGATCCTGTCACAATTCCCCCCGAGCTTTGAAGACCGGGGCCATTGTTCGCCGATTATAAATGATATTACTTTAAAGTTGATTTCCCACAATATTTAAAGGATGTCGCGGGAGTGTCGCTATTTATTTTTGGCGTAACTTTTCAAGGGAATTAGCATAAGTAGCCCATGCGTCCCTCACCCGGGCTCCCTCTTTATGCGACATCAAAACGCTTCGAAAAATATGCTTTGAAAGGAGAGGGAGAGCTCATTTAGGACAAGGACTTCTCTGCCTCGCCGGCAGCCTCCGGCCCTCCGGCCCCGGCGGCCGGGGGTGCCCGCGGAGCCCCCCAAGAGCAGCCGGCCCCGGGCCGCAGCCGCCTGTGCCCGAGAGCCGAGCACAATGAAACTTTCCCCTGTTTAATGACAGAAATTACATTAAAAGTGGTGGAAATGCCCTAATTAAAAATGTGCCACTTAAATGATATGCCAAGCGCTCAGCTGCAGAGCAGCGTATTTAGCTAGTTAGTGAACTCGCTACTATTTCTTTTAAAATTACATGTTAAAATTTTAAAAGAAATCTTACTTTTCTCTGGTGCAACACATTACAAAGAATGGACAGTCCTTTTATCTAAATATAAAATTCCATTTTCAGCAATTATAGCCTGTTCTTGGTGATGATATAATTACAGCTGTGCTCAGTAATAGGTGTCAAGGCAATGCACACTCATACAATAGTTGAATAAAACTGCAGAACAATGCAGGCACTTCTAAATTCACAACCTTTAAAATGAAATTGACTGTGCAGAATTCAAATAAAAACTGGATAAATATTTTTTTAAAAAGATTACAAGCTTGGTTTGGTTTCTTAATAGCATTTTCTGCAAACCTATCAACATCTAATTGATTAGATAGGAATTACTGATTATAGATAATCTGAAATACTGAACATCACTATTTTAAATATAGCAATAGGTAAATAAATGCAGCAGACGGAGGAGACAGCCATGGCACTCCAGCAGGGATTCATGGAAAGAATCACTTACAGGGGAAAGTATTTTTATGCAGGTTTTATTCCAGAGGGAAAACAAAATGAAATTAAGACCAGGTGATTGTAATTCCTCATCTCCGATGTTTACGTAAGGCTGGAAACCGAAATGTTTCCGTGTTACCTGTGCCATTAGCGCCGTGTTGCTTTGATACCCGAGACATTTTTAAGGGAGGGTGTCAGCAAACATGGCTGAACTCGTTTCCAGTTGCATTATTTCTCTGATAGGGATCTTCAAACAAGGGTACCTGCATTTCACTTTCCGACTCTCTCGGTTCCACAGATGGCTGTCCGCAACAGGAGGGAGGAGGGGAAAACACTAACTCCATCAGCTCTAATGGAGAAGACTCAGACGAGGCCCAAATGAGACTCCAGCTGAAAAGGAAGCTGCAGAGAAATAGGACATCCTTTACCCAAGAGCAAATCGAAGCCCTTGAGAAAGGTGAGTGACATTTTCCTATGGCTGAAGCAGGAGAGAAAACAAAATGTGCCCCGACTACATCACCAGCTGAATGTAAGCACGGCGTTCCTGTGCCTTATATATATGTATGTATTTAAACTCTGTGGCTCCCTCCGTGCTCTTTTATTCACAGAGCTCCAAATATTCATTGCTGGCCCTGGCGTGCCCCGAAAAGCTGTTAAAATGGTTTTCAAAGGCGAAGTGTTTAGGGCTCACATCACATCACACCGATGCTGCGCCCCGGGCTTCTCTTGGGGGGATAACTCTCCTCCCATCCGCTGTGCTGCATTGCTGGGGAGGCGAGGGCAGGCAGGGGGCTGGCAGAGTCCCCCACGCCTGCCCCCACACTCACTCCCCATCCCCAGTGCCCGGGGCTGGGAGCAGGTGCCCTTTTCCCTGGCTGGCCTGGGCGCACCTCGCCTCTGACCCGCCGCGGAGCTTTGTCCTCATTTTGCGCTGTTATTTAGCGACGTGCCATTTTGCTTCTCGGTGACAGGGTCAGAGCTGCCTTGGGGACCCCCTCGGCGGAGGCAGAAGCCCTCGCTGCTTCTTGAGAGATGCAGCACTGCACCCAAGCCTGCCCATCCCCATGGCAATGCTCCCCAGCAGGCAAGGCGTCCTCCTTGCTAACACACAGGCAGAAAGCTCAGCTTTGCCCTTGCAGTGATGCTTCTTAGGAGCATTTGGAGCCCAGGCAGCGCAGGAACGGCTCTGGTTTTACAGTCAGCCACGTCAACTCTGCAGCTAATGCAAGAATATTTCCTTCTGCAGAATTTGAGAGGACCCACTATCCTGATGTGTTTGCAAGAGAGAGACTAGCTGCTAAAATAGACCTGCCTGAAGCAAGGATACAGGTACTGATTTGCTCTGCAATTGTAACTGCTATTATCTTTACTATGACTACTCTGATTTTGTTACTCCTGGCTTCTCAAAGAGTGGGGCAACCCATATTTATGATCAGGTATTTGCCCATACCCTTCTTTCAGGAAAATAGCAGCAGCTGGCTTTGCTTTCACCCGCTGCTTTGCTCTCGAGCTGCGTGGGGGAGGCCCCGTGCCTCTAGTCCTTGTAAGGTCACTCACATCTCTCAAATGCTATATTTCCAGGTGTGGTTTTCCAACAGAAGGGCCAAATGGAGAAGGGAAGAGAAGCTGAGGAACCAGCGAAGACAAGCCAGCAACACTCCCAGCCACATTCCCATCAGTAGTAGTTTCAGCACAAGCGTTTACCAGCCGATCCCACAACCAACCACCCCCGGTAATGCCACCAACCCGCTCACGTCCATCCATCCTCCGGGCCAAATGAGACTCTGAGGCTGTGCTGCCAGTTGTGGTTGTGGTTAAACTAATGTGTTCATCTATCTGTCTATTCTATTATAGTTTCCTCTTTCACATCAGGTTCCATGTTGGGCAGGACGGACACGGCGCTCACGAACACGTACAGCGCGCTGCCGCCCATGCCCAGCTTCACCATGGCCAACAACCTGCCTATGCAAGTAAGTCCAGTGCCACGCCAGGGCATGATATTCCCTGGGGACTCAGCAGCCCCTGGGCTGTGTGGGAGCGCGGGTGGGGACCCTTGCTCCATGCCATGAGGGATCACAGACCCAGACCGTGCTGCAGGGAAACCTGCACCCAACAACTTCCTGGGCATCTGAAAAGATGCCCTGTTTGGGGCACTCAGAAGGGAAAGGGCGCTGAAAGATGTGGCGCTCAGCAAGCACTTTTCTCAGGTTTCCAAAGAGAAAAGTCCTCAGATTTGCAAGGCAACAAATCTGGGATAAAAAAATGCTGTTTGGGAGAAAAAAAAAATGTGGTTAACCTCTGGAACTCGCTGATGCCATATTGTGGAAATTGCTGCCTGAATGAGCTGCTGGAGGGATCCGACCTTCTGGATGTAGGTAACGTGGCAGCGGCACATTAGGAACACCTGAGAGAGGGAAGGATGTGATTAGCATCAGTGGTTATGCCAGCTAAGCCAGAATTGCAAGAGCTGTCAATCCTCATGCCTGAAAGCATTAGCTGATCACCAGCTGGGTTAGGAAGAAATCTATTCCTTTGGGGTCTGTTTCTATAGACCTTTCAGATGCAAAATTCCTCCTTTTTTAATGGTGGGGTTGGCCTAGGAAGGTGCTGGCCAATTACGGGAGTTTTACAGCTTTGTCTGAGGCACACAGCATTGACCACTGCTAGAGACAGGCGAGCAGATTAGAGAGCCTGACTCCTTCGCTGCGGCAATTACGATGTTACTAATTGCTGAACCAAAATTAACCAAATAAAGTTAGAGTCTTGCAAGTCTATGGAAAGAAACGGCGCTGGCTAGGTCGCTGCTTCGTGACGTTGGAGGCCGGCGGCGCCGTCCCCGGCAGCGGGCTGGGAGCAGATGACAAAAGATCAAAAGGCTGATACAGGAGGGGGACCCTTGGGAAAGCAGGAGGCCCCTGATTCACCACTGGGCACCTGGGCAGGGACACAGCGCGTGGGAGCCTGGCTGGAAAACGCTGCCGACGCGGTCACCGCGGCAGGGCAGCCACGCGGGCTCGGAGGGGTCTCTCTGCGGGTGCACGGAGCGTTGTGTGCTCTCCCAAAGCAAGTGGGGCTCTCTGCTGCTGGAGAAGGCGTGTGGCAGGGATGTGCAGACAGGAAGTGTGTGCAGACGTGTCGGGTCTCGTGGGCTCGGGGTGGGAACTGCTCCTCCTGCTTCCTGCTCCCTCGCTGCCTCCCTGGATCAGGGCTGCCCTGGTCCCCACTCACCCAGCAGCCTGGAGCAGGAGAAAGCCCTGCTTGGTTCCTCTCCAGCACTGTGCCATCCCTTAGCCCCTGTCCCCAGCTGCTGTCCCCCCTGGAAAACTGGGTTTTAGGGGTTGGACTTGAGGTAAATGGAGATGTCTGTTCTGGGATGTTGCTGGCACAGGTTTGGGGTGGCTGAGGCTCTGATGGGGATCAATGCACATGTATGTATGGGGTCAGGGGATTCCCCTGCAGAGCCTTGGTCCCCCCAACCCCACACATGGCCTGTGTGTGTGTGTGCCTCACGCTGGCAGATACAGGACCAGCCTGTGGGCCTCAGTGGAGTGACTTTGGTTACAGCACCAAGTGTGAGGTAACTAAAATGTGAATTACGCTTTAGTTACAGCACCAAGCACGAGGTAAGATGCTGGCCCTGTCTCTGGCTGCAAGTGGTAGGAGACATCTTCCTTTTACCTGGGTATAAAGGAGGGCAGCACTCAGGGATGTAACACTTCCATCAGCATCTGGATGCAGGGATCTGCTCGCCAAGCACGTCTGAAAAAGCACCAGTAACTGTCCATATTGGTTTTTTGCCCAAAAGCCTCCAGGAAGGGCCTGCTTGGTGGGGCTCCTAAATAGGTCTTTACATTGGGGTGCCTGAATTTGAAACTGGAAGCTGATTTTTTGCTGTCTGAGGGCTGGCACGTCCATGCCCAAGAGTGTGATGCTGTCTTTACCTGCAGGGCCTCTTACCACTTTGTGCTTTGCCCCCACAGCCCCCGGTACCCAGCCAGACCTCCTCCTACTCTTGCATGCTGCCCACCAGTCCATCGGTGAATGGACGGAGCTATGATACATACACCCCTCCTCACATGCAGACACACATGAACAGCCAGCCCATGGGCACCTCTGGCACCACTTCCACAGGTGAGTGACCCCCTGCTCCCCCAGCCTCCCTGCCAGCCTGCCTCCTCTGCTCCAGCCATCAGGCTTTTCACCTCTATTCGCTGTGGGAAGTCTCTGCCCATCACTGGGGGAGGTCTCTCTGCTGGGATTCGTTGCTGCCAAACCAGGCAGAAGATGAAAATGTAGAACCTTGCAAAGTAAAGCAAAAAAATTCTGATTTTTAAGCTGTTTCTTGGAGGGCTAGATGGAAAGAAAGCTGATTAACAGAGGTGGTGTGGAAATGGCAGGACAGAGGCAAGCTCTTTAGTGAGCCCCCATCCCTGAAAATCTTCCCTGTATAATTAAATTCTAAATCAGCATTTATTTCAGCATTAAATTTCAGCAGAGATATCCACAGTGGTGAGGTTAAGTGTATGTGAAACTGTTTGCAGTACTGGGCACATTTTTACCGTGTCTGTGTCAGATGTTATTTATTGCTAAAGGTTTGAAGTTATCAAAGAGGCAGGGAACCTGTAGAAATATTAGCCCATGCATAAAAAAGGCAAATCAGGGTAAAAAAGGGCAAGTGTCAGCAGAAACAGGAGCAATCCAGGCACTTTTCAAAAGAATAGAACTGTTCTGTGTGTTTTGGGCTGAATTCTCCACTGATACAAATGAGCCGAGGCTCTGGCATTTGTCTCAAAGCATGAAAGTTTATTCATAACAACAGTCAGTGAGATGTGCATAATTTTTAAAATTTATACACCCTCAACCCCCCGTTCCACAGGCTGGTAGATGGGGAGATTTGATGTTTGCTGGAATACAAGCTCAAATCTGTGAAACCTTAAAGCAAAAATCGTGCTGTGTATAGACAAAACTAAAATGTCTGTTTTCCCTCTCAATTTTCAGGTCTCATTTCCCCTGGAGTGTCAGTTCCAGTTCAAGTTCCTGGCAGTGAACCTGATATGTCTCAATACTGGCCAAGATTACAGTAAAACATGTGTTAATTCCGTAAATGACTATATGGACAACAGTTGGATGTTCAGCAGTATTTTATAAAGGAAGAATGGCTCTCAGAGTACTTCTGTACTGCAACTGTGCCCTATGCTGTAACACATGGAAAAGACTTTCACATGGACCTTTGTACACTGAAGGCATTATATCAGTTGGAACAAATCTTCATTTTGGTATCCAAACTTTTATTCATTTTGGTGTATTATTTGTAAATGGGCATTTGTATGTTATAATGAAAAAAAAAAAAGAACAATGTAGACTGGATGGATGTTTGATCTGTGTTGGTCATGAAGTTGTTTTAAAAAAAAAAAAGAAAAGGAAAAAAAAAAGAAGCCATGATCAACAAGCTTTGCCACGAATTTAAGAGTTTTATCAAGATATATCGAATACTTCTACCAATCTGTTCATAGATTATGGATTGATGTTCCAAGTTTGTATCATTCCATTGCATATAATTAAACCTGGAACAATACGCACTAGATTTATGTAAGAAAAATATCTGTTGGTATTTCCAAAGGTTGTTAACGGCTGAAGCTATGTGCAAACAGGGGTTAAGAGAGAGCTGCGATGAAGAAAAGAGTTTGATAGATAAAAGGTAGATTGTGTCTTCGATATAATCCGATTTGTTTTATGTCGAAATGTAAGTATTTGTCTTCCCTAGAAATCTCCCAGAATGATTTCTATAATAAAGTTAATTTCATTTATATTTGACAAGAATATTCTATAGATGTTTTATACACATTTTCATGCATCATACGTTTCTTTTTTGGTCGGCAAGAGTTAATTGTTCTTAGATATAGTTGTACTACTGTTCACAGTCCAATCATCTTTGTGCATCTAGAATTCATTCCTAATCAATTAAAAGTGCTTGCAAGAGTTTTAAACTTAAGTGTTTTGAAGTTGTTCACAACTACATATCAAGATTAACCATTGTTGATTGTAAAAACCATGCCAAAGCCTTTGTATTTCCTTTATTATACTATTTTCTTTTTAACCTTATAGTGTGGTGTTGCAAATTTTGTTACTGTGCTAGGTTAATCTCATTAAGTTTTATTTTGCTTTCATTTTCAGTTTTCAGTAAGGAGGGGCTCTTAAGGAACACTTTTACAGACCTTCAGCCCTTCCACCAGCCTGTAATTTGGGCTAACAAAAAGAAGACAACGTTAAGCTTAATTTTGATTTTATTTTCAGTAAGGAGAGGTTCTTAAGGAACACTTTTACAGACCTTCAGCCCTTCCACCAGCCTGTAATTTGGGCCAACAAAAGGAAGATAGGTTCACGCATCTAACTGAAAGCAGGAGGAGGTAGTTTATTTAGCCGGGGTTTCTGGGGATGCTCTAAATGAGCTCCAGAACCCAGCAGAATTTCCAGAGGGGATTTGCACCGTGCCAGGCCTGTGTCTGTCTGTCCCCGTTGTACCTAAAGGACGTACGGACACACGTACACCCAGATATACACCCCCCACTTCTAAAAATTGTTTTTGTTAGGATTCTTAAAAGGGGAAAAAAACAACCCAGCTGTGTTTTTAACAGGCTCTTTGGGAGAGTGAATGCCATCCCTTTATATTGCCACACAGCACAATCTTAGCGTAATTTTCCATTGAACTTGTAACCTGGTTAATACCTCAATGCGCTTTGTGTGAGGGTTGTTAGTGTGGGCGTGGGTGGAGAGCTGCATGTCAAGGAATAATGAGAGAAGACAAATCAACAGGCAACAACAATGCGAGCTGGGACTGGCTAGTGAAAGCTAAAGGCCTTTAGTCACTGGCAGGGAAATCTAAACATTCCCATATCTATGAAGCTGGCTCATTGTGCTGCAGTTGTTACTCTCGATGCTGTGCTGAAAAAGGGATCTCATGATTAAAAAGCCAATGTGCAGGGAGTTTTGAGTCAAAGCACAGGCATCACAAGCAGCCTTTGTAAAGCAGAGATACCATCTAGGCTGGTTATGTTTTCCTTTTGGCATATTTGTCACCGCAGACAGCACTTCACTGGAGACTTGGGGGAGCAGGGCTGTGCTGCTGGGGTGGCTGCAGCGCTGCAGATGAGATTAAATGCACGTAAACTCGGGATCCTTTAGGGAAAAAGAGCAGCTTTACTCAAAGCATGAGATGATAGTTATTAAAATGAAGAGCTTAAAGCAAGCAAAAATGAGCTTTGATTTTGATACTGGTCAGCTTTAAGTATATTTTAGGTTTTAAAGGCATCTATTCACAAATGTCGAAGAAAGATCAGTTTTAAATTTTTTTAGTATGTATTTTTATCAGACCTGCACGTTATGTATTTAGAAGAAAGAGATAAATTGCATTAAACACCACAACAGGCAGGTCCCTCCTCACACAGCCAACTTGAATCCGGGAACAATTAATTACAGGTACAAACCCAGCACTTCTACAGCTAATTATCGTGTTTATACCTACTAATGCAGTTTGTTATGGAAATGCCAATTTCTGCTCAACCAGGAACGGAGAAGGGCTTCCCATCCCTTCCTCCCCCGACTTCTGTGCGCCGCTTGCTGTTCCCGCAGGTGCCGATGCGCGGGCAGAGGCAGCTCCCCATAGCTCTTCCCTGCCCTTTCTGGCTTTCCCCGGCCTCGCGGCTCCACCGCCCGTGGTCCAGCGGCCGGTGGCCTCCACGGGGCAGCGGCCAGCCCTTCCGAAGGCTTTCCCTGCTCTAAATGTCGCTGGGCTGCGACACAGCCGCGTGTGCGCGGATGGACCCTGAGACCATTCCAGTGGCAGGCCGGCTGGCCGTGGCGGAGAGGAGACATTTCTGGCTCGCTGGCTCCTTACCGTGCCCCGTGGAGGGGAGAAGCGCCCGGCTGGCTGCACCTCGGGGAGAAGCTCCCGGCTGGCTGCACATCAGGGAGAAGCGCCCGGCTGGCTGCACATCGGGGAGAAGCCGGGGCGCTCGGTGCCCGCAGCGCCGCCGGAGCCGCTGCCGTGCGCGCCGGGGGCTCCGGGGGCTCGGGCAGCCTTGCCCCGCTGCCAGCCCGGCCCAGGGGCACCTCCCCGGGTGGGCTGCGGCTCGGAAGCCCCGCTGGCTCGGCCCCAGCCCCGGTGCCGGATGCCGGCCCGTCCCCGGGGCAGCCCGGGAGCGCAGCTGGGAGCGGGCAGGGGATGCGGCGCGGCTCCGTGGGGACGTGCTGCCTCGCCAGGCACCGCAACCAGCAGCAGGAGCGGGGGAAGACAATCCTCAGCGTGTTCCGAACAGCCTCTAATACCCATCTTCACCCCCTTTTCTTTCTTCCCGAGCTGTGTTACTCGTGAAGACTGAAATGTGCTGTGATGCGTTTGCTCAGTGTAACGCAGCGATTTCCAAGGGTCTCCTCTTTTCACCACTGAAATTAGTGGGAGTTTTGCTATTGATTTCAATAGGAACGAGATATTTCTGTGCATTTGGTTAAAATGTATTTCATAATAACACCTTATACTTTATTTATAAGCCCCTCCTAAGGCATTTCACAAATTATAGTCACACAAGAATTGATGTGTGAGTGCTGTCTTAATAACACTGTATTTTGTGTTTCAAATATTGTGTTCTAGATACAATATTTACATTTACAAGTGAAAAGGCTGCTAACCTAACAGTTATTGTTCAGAGCAGACAGATGATGAGCCATACATGCTGATGGCGAAGCAGACGTGCATGGGTGACACACGTGCTGGAGCCGCCTCGCACCGAGCACACGCCGCCTTTAATTGCTTTGAAAAGGTAAGCACCAGCGGAGAGCTGCTTTCTCACCCAGGGTGGAGCGCTGAAAGGGGGTTTCCCTTCTTCTTTTTAGCTGGGATTTTTATTTATACAGCCAGCAAAACGCCCCCACGGGCTGGTTCACTTTCGGCAGCCTAACACGGGATTTATTTGAAGGGGCAAGATTACAGTAGCAGACAACGACCCGGGACTGATAGCACGTTGCTTCCCCCAGGCTTTCCAGCCATTTGGAAGTCCCATTTCACTCACGTTCGATGGCCAAAGGTGTCTGGCTTTTTTTTTTTTTTTTTTTTTTTTTTAAACATTGATTTTTCTGGTATAACCGACTAAAATATACTATCTCCCTTTCTCTGAGTAATTATTATGTGCAGTTTAGAGTTATGCTAAGGATTAAATTTGTTCCACTTTTCCACGGTAAAAACAGCACTACAAAAGCTGAAAATGTGTGGTTCTTTTAATTTTTTTTTTTCTGCAGTTCATTTCTGTTTGCTCTTGTCCTCAGTTTCAGCAGCTGAGCTTTGTGCCACGTCCATCTGATAAGGCTTCTCCATGCTGGGGATGGTGTAGGGTCTTCTTTTAAAATGACTCTTCTTTGCAGCCCTGTTTTTGATCAGAGTGTGATTGGCACCTGCAGACACCTTGAACAACGCCCTCTTCAATTGGAAACAGGGGAGGGAATGGGAATTACAGATGTGGGAGGGGGGTGTGTGATGGCTGCTTGGTCCCATTCAGAGGGAGAGAAGGCACTGTGGGAGTGTTTCTCTGGCTGAAGAGTGCAGGAACCCCTAAAGCCCTGCACTGCCCAGTGGCAGAGCCATGTTCCTGCTCTTTGGGTGGAAAACAAAGCAGGGAATGCAGCTCCTTTTGGAGCTGGAGAATGGTGTTAGGAAGTCTCCCACATACGTTACCATTCAGTATTTCTTGGAGAAAACAGAGGCTGGAGGAACCTGCACGAGGTGCACAGTAGTAAAAAGATAGTACAGTTTGGATAGGAGCCAGGCTGGCAGGTTCTTGCTTTAGAATGTAGCTTAAATTAATTCCTCCCCCAACATTGTCTTCTTGGCTGCGAAGAAAGAAAACCCCAGTGCATCAGCAGACAGTCAGGTAGCTTACCCCAGGTAATTCACTATCCTAAGACAGTTTGCAAAACTGATCTTGTGGAAGACGAAGGTGTTTTCATAGGATCTGCAGAAATGAAACCCCAAAGCAATGAAGCCATTTGATCAGTCTGGTAATATGTGCTGCTGATGTGTTGTAGATTTCCAAGAGACCCCCATGCTGCCAGAGCTTCTGCTGTTTCTTTGGAAGGTGGTGGAAGTCTCCAAGAAACCTGCTTTCCTTCAAGTTTTGACCTCTGCTGAGTGACTTTTAGCACACAGAGAATTTCAGGGCCTTCTGTGCTGTTCCCTTTCCCCGTCCTGGTTGCATCCCTGGTGAGAGGGTCATGATTTTGAAAATGTGTGTCTGATGCTGGTGGGCTGTGTGCTGGGGCTGCTTTGCCCCCACAAAGGACTGTGATATGGTTTTGCTGGGCTGGTAGAGGTCTCTGGTGCTGGAGCCTCACCGCCTCGGTTGAATTGTAGGTGGGTCAGATGGTGAGCAGAGGTTCTGTGAGTGCCCCAGGAGGATCCTTGTTACCTTCAGGTGCCTGACAGGAGCTGTAAGTCGCCTGGAATCTTCCAGCAGAGGTTGCAGTTGCCTCCAGGCACCTGACAGACCTCACGTACTCTCTGGCAGCTAAAATTGGTGAGGGTTGCAAATTGCAGCTCTTCCTCTCCTGGGACATACAAGCTTTTCCAGCTGCACCAGAGAAGTTTGTAGATTCACAGATAACCTCCTTCAGGTCAGGCCTACACCAATGCATTTTGAGAAGTTTATGAACAGTTATTCCACAGAAATTACCTACAGGGCAACAGAAGGTCTCTGATTTACATGGAACTGCATACAGCAAATAAACATGTTCCTCTTGTTAGAATAAATATGTTAATTTATAATGAATGAAGAAAACGTATATTTCTCTCTGTAACTGTCTGTGGTTTACCCTTTAGATTTTACTTGGCAAAGATGGATTCATACTCAGTCTGTATTCTGCAGCTTTGTGCTTCAAATACTGCAGAGGAGGGTTTATTTATTTTTAAAACTCCCCCTGTCAGACTGGATTAAGTAAAAACCCCACCATTTAAATTGTATACTTTTTCTTTTTTGCTTTTTGAGAAGCAGATGGTCCACTTTGATTTCTCTAAACTTAAGTCAACACTGCTACTTTGCAAAGTAGATATTCAAACCCTTAAATTCTTATTTAAGCTTAGTTTTTGTTGGTTCTGAGGATTTTCTGAATTACGATTCAATTCCTCTCCGTGAACTGCTGTTTACACCTGCTTGGGCTAGGGTGTATTTAAAACTTCATTGAGACTTTTACAGTCAAGGACTGCAAAATAACTCCCCTGAAGTAACTGTGGCTCCATCCACTCTGCCCGTGCTTTAATCCTTTTCCCCTCTATTTTGTTGGGACAAGTTCTATTTGCTCGTGTGAAGTTGGAGAATCCATAATGACGTTTGAAGCTCCCCAGCCACAAACCTTGGTGGTTTGGGATGAATCCTTTAGTTTTGAGCTGGTTCCTGGGAAGACTCCCACACAATCTCCCGCACAGACGGACTTAACTGCTCCACTGTCTCCACGAGTGTGCTGTCAGAATCCTCCTTGTGCTGTCAAAATCCTTCTCACTCAAGTCATTTTCCAAAATTGCCGAACTATCCTGGACATAGGCTGGGAAGAACCACAAATGGCAATTTCATCGTGCTGGAGAATCCTTCCAAGTGCTTTCCTCTCTCTGTCACTGCCTGTCTGGTCTTGGTTGAGTTGTTTTATTGATCAGTGCTCTGCCCAGCTCTGGGCTCCTCAGCACAAGAGAGACAAGGAGCTCCTGGAGCAGATGCAGGGGAGGGTAACAAAGATGATGAAGGGATGGAGCATCTCTGATGAGGATGGACTGCGGGAGCTGGGCCTGTCCAGCCCCAGAAGAGATGGCTGAGAAGGGAGGACCCTGCCAGGGTCTGTCAGTATTTGAAGGGAGGTGTTTCCCATGGAGCAATAGCACACAAGGCAACGGGCAGAAATTGAAAGGCACAGGAAACTCCACCTGGACACGAGGAAGAATTCCTTCCTACACGGGTGAGGAAGCACTGGAACAGGCTGCCCAGAGAGGCTGTGGAGTCTCCCTCGCTGAGATATTCCAGACCCAGCTGGACACAGCCCAGTGCTCAGGGATGGCCCTGCTTGGGCAGGGAGGCTGGACCTGCTGTCTCCCTGGGGTCCCTTCCAGCCTGCCCCATCCTGCGTTTCTGTGATTAGCTCACCTTTTCCAGGTGCCAGGCCATGCTGCTGGCAGGAGTTCCATTACACAGCTGAGGAACCTTTGTGTCTGACAAGCTCGCCTGCTGGATCCACAGAGATATTGAATGTGCCCAGGAAGGAAAGGGATGCACTCCAACTTCCCTGGTCAGGAATGAAGTGCTGCAGCTGCAGTTCCCAGCTGTGGCTGTGAGCTGGAGACAGTGGGGCTAGAACTGGTGTCAAGTGCTAGAACCGGAGCTAGAACTGCTGTCAAGCCCTGCTAGAAGAATCCCTCTCCTGATTTAAAACAGGTCAGGAAGCCAAAGTGGTTTTGCAGTCATGCAAGTTCCAGGCCCTGCACAAACAGCCCTGGCCTACGAGTAGAAGCTGTGACTTGCTTTGCATTAAACAAATGCATTCTAAGAAATGCTGAGGAGTTTCACTCCAGCAGTGCATTTTAAACAGGTTTACAGCTCTTTCTTCACACAAGAAGCTATCTCAAAATATGGGCACTGAAAACTGCTTGATTTCATACCTACATCAGATCCATTCATCCTTTCTGTTCTTCTCTGAGTCCAGCCCTGTGAAATTCCAGCAAGAGCTTTCTTTAGTGCATCTGCATCAACCTGACTCCAAAAGAAATATCT
Organism: Motacilla alba alba; assembly: GCF_015832195.1. Classification (NCBI taxonomy): domain Eukaryota; kingdom Metazoa; phylum Chordata; class Aves; order Passeriformes; family Motacillidae; genus Motacilla; species Motacilla alba. The sequence continues at coordinate 4,861,234 of NC_052020.1, read as the reverse complement.
GAAAGTGCACCAAAATTCACCAGTTTCAGGACTTCTAAGAGAATACCTCTGGCACTCTGAGTGCCGAGAAGATTCCGAGGCTGTGAACATTCAGACTCAAACTCTGCCAGCAGAAAAACTTTTTTGAAGAAAAATCTTGCTGTATTTTGGGTTCTACATTTATCTTCAATGCCAGAAGACATTAAAATACATTTTTTTTAATATCTAGAGGAATATGCAGTTAAAAATTCTCTAGATCTGCTAAATTGTAAAAGATCCTCTGGACCTTACCCTACCAGGTTGTTCCTGGTCTAAACTGTCACTGACTTCTCTGGGAGACTTTTCAGATTGAGTTCTGCAGGTCTTGAAAATCCTCATGCAATAAAATGCTGAAAACACAAAAAAAGTGTCTTTGTTTTGATATGAACAGGAGGTCTGCAAATTAGTTTGATGTGCCTGATAACTTTAAAAATTATTTAAAGGCAGAGTTTAAGTAAGCAGCCAAGTTTTCAGCAGATGCTCTGGGATGCTTGATGCCCAACAGTCCTGAAACCATCTACCCAGGTGCTGAAATACAGTTTTTAAAAATTTTTTTATTTTTTTTTTACATTTTAAATTTTTTCTTTTTTTTTTTTTTTTTTTTTTTTTTTTTTTTTTTTTTTTTTTTTTTTTGGGAAAAGAAAAAGATTCTAACATTTGCTTATATTAAATAGAACCTGAAAAAAAAGAGTGGTGGAATTTCTGTTTTCTTACCCCCTGGCCATGTGAGATGCCATTTTTTCCCCAAGATTTTTCCCACTTTCATTCTTTTCTTCTACACAGGTACATTTATTATTGAATAAGCACTATCATGTGCTTAGTGTGATTAAAAAAAGAAATGTAGGCAGGTCCTGCACTCATGCAGCTCACAAGAGAAAATAGAAATCCCAAGAGATGGCATGGGGGAATTGGACTTGCTTCCATCATCTCTTAAAGGCATAAAAGCATCTTCTTTCCTATTTCTGTTGTGCTCTGTAGCGATGATATTTCTCCAGCACAGGCAAAAGAAGAAGAAGACTTTAAATTTCTAATAGATGATCCTGAAGAAATACTTGTTTGATACATGCGAGTGTGTGTTTGAGTTTAGTTCTTGTAGCCCAGCCACATTTTTAATGGGATGTGTTACAACCTTGTGGTTTCACAGAAACTTGATTAGCAGCTCACCTTCCAAAACTGGTATGGTAAAAGATTATTTTATTACTTAAGGCTTTTGCACTTTTCCAAAAGCTATGTTTGGAACAGCAGCATCACTACTTAATATTAAATTTGAATATTAAACCAGTTGTGTACTACCACAAAGGCATCAAATCTGGAGTAGCTGAGTGCCCATTTCCAGATGCTTGCAGTTACTGTTACACAAAATTGAATTCAGCTGCACCCTGGAAATTGCTTTTGAAATGTCTTTACAAACAGAGAAAAAGACTTAGCTACGATAATATTCTTCTCATGTTCCAAATACTTATATTTTGAAAACCTCAACACAACAGGAATTATAGAAAGAATTCTTATTTGACATATTAAAGGCACAACGTTTTAAATTTCATTACTGCTTTCTTGACTGTGTGTCACAATTTCTGTAAAGATCAGGTTCTTGTGCTGAATTGGGAACGTCTTCACTGGGATGAATCCATTGTTTCCCTGCTGAGTTCGGCGGTTTCAGTTTGTAGCCTGCTAAAAAGTAGGAAGTTCTGCTAAAAAAAAACCTGCAATAAACAAAACCCCCTCATTCTGCAATCTCTGAGCAGGAGTGAGGATGGCACAGATTTCCCTCCAAGCCAGCAAGGGGCCTCTGGAGATGCCAAAAGGAGCTGGGAGCACATTGCCACAGCCTGGCAGAGGAGGCTGTGCCCGTTCTTCGATTACCTGAGCTGCTCCCCTTGCTTAAATATTTGCCTTCAAGTCAAGCGAAGACAGAACTGGAAAAGGATGTTTTGTACGCAGGAGCTTGACAGGCACAGACTGGTCATGGGGAAAAGGCACAGAAAATCACCAGGTGAACACTTCTCTGGGTTCCCAAGTCAAAACTGCTGCTGGTGCAACGACTGAAATCTGTATTTCATCCGCACTCTATCCACACTTTATCTACACTTTATTCACCCTATTTACACTTTATCTACCCTCTGTCTACCCCATACTTACCCTCTATCTACCCCATATCTACCCCAAACCTTCCCTCTCTCTCCCTGCTATCAGGCAGCACGCCCAAAGCTCTGTCTCACCTCTCAGCCTGCTGGATTAGCCAAGGCACTGTCATGTGTAGCTGTAACAAGATAGGAGATTTTGGAAGAAAAGAAGAGAAATTTTGCTCCATTGTGAGAAATGGACTCGTAAAAGATTTTAAAAACCCGACTGAAAGTTTATATGGTTTTGTATATCTGTATATAAATACTGAGACAAAGTGTATTAATTTAAGAAGACTATAGAATAGAGATGACATAGTGAAGAGAGAGATTAAACTAGATTACATCTCTTATATCTCACCCTTCTACAAGACTAATAATAGAATAAAATCTTTTGAAACACCTCCCATTTACCCCATCTTTATAAAACTAAAAATCTTCCAACACTCCGTGTCTTTGCCATAGGTAAACAACCCTGCATTCTCCAACACTTGCTTTACAAAGCACATTTAGTGACTCAGAAAAAAAACAAACTAATGCGGGTTTGTAGAAGGAGTTCCTTTTATTACTCAAACTGTTTGTCAGCTTTAATATTACCCTGCTGAAGTTTTGGAAACTGAAGCCTTGCAGATGCACAGGGCACGCATCTAGGCAGGGGCACACGTGGGATGGCCACTAACAGTTACCAGGCAATTTCTTAGCTAGAAATGGGACTGTGGCTTTAATGATATTTTCTCCTCTGTATGTTAAGTCAATGACCTATTTAAATATGTTGGCAGCAATTTATATGCCTTGTGACTTTATATTCCACAAAGAAATACTGTGTTTTGTGTTATTTACATTAAAAAGACGTACAATGTAAAACCTCACCTTTGTTAAAAATCACTTTATCCTAAGTATTTAAATTATTTCACGCTTTCAAAAGGCACAATTATGTATCTAATGAGAACTTCCATTCAGTGTTACACATAATACAAAAAGAGAAAAAATGTTTGAGACATCAATGATAATATTTTAAATATGTTGGCATGGGAAAGTAGACGTCTTTTTTCTTCACTAAACTGACAGTTCAGTTCTGAAACTTTATTTTGAAAAGATTTTAAAAGGATTTGTGTCTTTAGAAATAAAAAATATAACAGGCATATCTAAAAAATATAGAAGAGAAAACCTGATTGTTACTACTAATGAAATAGCTGATGACAAAATAGTAGTCTTTTTGATTTTGATCACAAAAAATAAACTGGTAGTGACAGGATATGATGGATAGATTTGACATCCTGGCAAATCACTGTCATTGATTCAATTATTCTAATTCAGAATAAAAGCTGTATACAGTATGTGTTTATGCTACAGTGGAGTTTTTTAAGTGATTGACATTCATCATATTAGTTAGACAGTTTTAAAAGCTATGTCTTTGTTTTACACAGCGTTGTCAAGAAAAAAATAAAGAAGAACCTGGATTGCAGAGGGGAAAAAAAAAAAAAAAAAAAAAAAAAGCAAACCACTTCCCAAGTCTTGGTTTTCCAAACCCATCAAAATATGTTACCATTATTGCATCCTATTAACACGTTCTTTGGAGACTCAATTTCACTCCAGCCATGTAATACACTATTATAAAGACTAAATTTTGAAACTGTAATGCAATCTTACAGCTGGGTGGCTTGGAAGTTCTGCAGAGAAGAAGATATTACCTTTCAAAATGGAAGTCAGCCTCAGAAGAAAGAATGCAAACCACTTTAATTCCCAGGTCAGCTTTGCTTCACTGTTCCTTTGTTTGATGAGAGAGACACAGGGATACATACAGAACAGTTGGGAGTTCACAAATTGTATATCTGAGGGTACAAAAGGCTGAATTACTTGTGTATTCTGCCCTGCTTTAGACCAGCTCGCTGTGATGTGCTTCCCCCAGCTCCAATGCACTCTTCTGGTTTCCCAGCATTAATGTAGCTGTCGGTTTGAATTTCCATCTTGAATTATGTCTGTTGACATAATTTCATAGTGCTGACTTCAATTGTTTAGGATTACTGTTTTGAACTACATAAGGAAATCAATTCTTTCCTCTCTGGTTAGGAAATTCCATTCAAGTGCATTTTAATCCATGTAGTGGTAAGCCATAAGGCAAAGTAATTATCTATAATATATTCTGATTTAAACACCCCCATCCTCAATTACTGGCCTATTAGAATAAAAACTATCTTATGTATTATAAATTTATTAGTACATATTTAATAAAGTGAGGTAGGGATTTCCTGAAATTTGAGAATGGTGTTTCAGTTACAGAAATGCAAGTTTTTAAAAATGTGTAGTTTGCTGTTTGAATAACACATGACAACAAATTGCTTAGCTCCATTCCTTTATTTCAATAAACCCATTATTCATACAAAATATTATATGTAAGTATATAAAAATTCTTTTGGGAAAAACATCCCTTTATTTTTAAAGTAAAAAAAAAAAAGAAATGAAAGGGTAATCACAATTTTTGTATTTTAAGTAAAGGAACAAAAACCAAAAAAGGAACCTCTTTCCAATGGAGCAGAACAATGGCAGGACCCAACAGAACAGAAGCTTTAACAAAAAGCAAAACCCAAACGAGATCAAATTTAGTACAAAGAAAGAGAACACACACACACACACACACAAAAAAAAAAAGGGAAAAAGGAAGGCATCGTATGACAACACATATTTTTAAAGACTGCTGGGTCAAATCATTAAGAAAAATATTTATATAAGTCATTAACACTCCTAATGAGAGTGTCAGCTGAATGTGAGTGGAGCTGCTAAGCAGAAATCACTAGAAGTCCAGGTGCTTCTTGCCGATGGCCATGGCGCCACATCCTGAGCTCAGCAGTTTGGCGGATCCTGCCAGATCCTGTTTGCTCGCGCGGCTCACTGTGTCTGACAAGTCTGGAGGCAAATGCAGCCGCTGTGGCAGGAGGTTTTCAGGAGGGGAGAGAGAGGGAGGAAAGGGAGAAAAACATGGAGAAAAAAAAAAAAAAGATGAATTCGTTTTGCATGGCGCATTTCGAAATGCTGTCTTTTCCCGACTGATCCGTGTTTACTCACACAAATAAAGCACTTCCCTGACACTCTTCTGGAGAGAAAAAGACTTATCTACCATAATATTCTTCTCATGCTCCACATACTTATATTTTGAAAACCTCAACACAACAGGAATTATAGAAAGAATTCTTATTTGACATATTAAAGGCACAACGTTTTAGATTTCACTACTGCTTTCTTGACTGTGTGTCCCAGTTTCTGTAGGGATCAGGTACGTGTTTTCAATATATGGGATTCTGTAAATTGGAACAGATTTCTTTCCTTATGAAAATTTCCTAAACCAAATACAAATTTGCTTAAAGTATTTAAATACATCTACGGGCATTTTCCCTTTAAAAACCAGTGTTTCATCAGGATGTCAACCTCTACACCAAATTATTTGATTTCTATAGCACTGCAGTGTAAGTAGAGTTTTATTTTAAATATGCACACATGGCGACAGGAGTCGGAAAATAAATTACACGATGGTCAAAAGATGCAGAGGGCTCACCCTGGGTTGCACATTATTCTGCTTCATGTTTCCTCCTCATATTCTACTGATAGTGGCTAATAAAACCAAGCAGTGACAGTAGTTGCATTTGTAGAAGGCAATCATACATGTTAATCAAAGCCTGCCCTCCCCAGTGAGTTGTAGGAACATTAAATCCAGTTTACAGATGGGGAAACAGAGACAGAGGTCACATGGCTGCCCACAAGCACATGGTCCTTGCACAATAAACCTTATTTTTCAACGATGACAAAAATACTTCCATCCTCCCTCTGAGGGACATAGATAAAAGACACGACATTACCATCCAGCTTTTGTAAAGTAAGGTGAGAATTAATGTAAAACTGAGGCTTTGATTGCTTAATGACTGGCTTGCTTTTGGACCCAAGCTGGGTCAGATGAGACAGTTGAGCATCTTCTGCACAGTGCAATAATTTATGAAACTGGTATCATGGAAGGAGCATATTTCTTGAAAGATTTAGTAGGCAAAGGCTAAACTGGGTGGTTCCTTTAAAATGCACACACTTCTGAAGGGAACAGGAGAACAGCAGTGGCTGCAAAACTGAATTAGGAGGCTCTGTGGACTACCCTTATCCTCAGCTTTGCCACATTTTTGCTTTTATCACACCTAAAGACAGCTTCCCCTTCTTCAATGCTTCTGGAACTTCTGTGACATAAGATTTAGATTAAAAAGCATAGGAAATCTTTGAATTTTCAGTGAGCTGACTGCAGAATTCCTTGCTGGCTCTGAGACTGTGCAGCTCGGTGTAACTTGAGAGATGCTCCCAAGGGCTTCCACCACTGGCCAATCCTGGCTGTGGGCAGCACTGGGAGAAGAACTGTGCTGTTATTTTCTCCAAGGGAAGGAAATGCAAAAAGTAATGCATGAGGAGCAGGAAAGCCTGTGTGCAGGGTGAGATGCCATAGCCCAGTGCTGGAATAGGAAAGTGTGCATTTACTGACAGCATCTTGCCTGTGAAGCACAACCCACACACCTGTAAACGCCACACAGTAACTGCAGCTCTGAATTTTAGCTGCATTAAACCAGGGCTGTGGCAGAGAATCCCTCACCCACAGCTCTCCCCTTACTCCTAGGCAGGTTAAACCTGGCTGTGGCTGTGGCTCATGATGCCTCATTTCTGCCTCAACACATGGCACACGAGCCTTTCTCCTCTGGCTGCTGAGCAAAAGGTCTGCTGGGAAAAGCCAAGGATGGTGTGGGAGGGGATGAAAGCACTGCAAAGCAGAGAAGGAGAAGCTGGGAAGTGCAGGGGAGCACTTGGCAGATCTCTCAAGCACATTTTCTTCCTGAAAAAGTGTACAGTACTTTGCTGTGGGCAGGGGGATGTGGGAGGTGGAGAGACAAGTGAAGGAATCCAACCTTCTCCCACTCCCTGCTGGCATGTCTGTGATGGGGAACAAGCAGAACCAAGGCCCAGCAAACTCATTTTCCTCAGGGACTAAATATCCCTGGCTAAATATCACAGACAGGGAACCACTGCAAACCCTGCCACACCGCCCTGGACTTCAAAGTGGAGTCAGAAAACAAAAAAGTCTTTCATGTCAACGCTGTGTTCATTTGCTAATATTTATTATAAAACAAATATATAATTTTAGAATATATGCTACCATATTTTAAATATTAATAGATATATACTTTTAGAATATATAATACTATAATAGTATATATATATTTTATATATATATACACACACTTTTAAAATATATACTACTATAATACTGCATATATATACACCATTATAATAATATATATAATGGATATAATTATGTATATAATATATACAATATATGTAATTATATATAATCATTATTATATATTAATATATATTATGTGTATACTTCTAAAATATATACTACTATAATAGTGTCTACATATTATGTTATTATTATATTAATATATATAATATATATACTTTTAGAATATATACTACTATAATAGCATATATATATACAATATATATAAAATATACTTTAAAAATATATACTACTATAATAGTAGTAGTATATAATATTATTATAATATATAATGGATATAATTACATATAATATGCACAATATATGTAATTATTATATATAATTTATATATTATATATATACATATAATTATAATATATAGTTTTAGAACATATACTACTATAAAAGTATATATATATAAAAATATACTTTTAAAATATATACATCTATAATACTGTCTATTTATACACCGCCCTGGACTTTAAAGTGTGGTCAGAAAACAAAAAACATCTTTTACGTCAATGCTGTGTTAGTTTGCTATATTTATTCTAAAATAAGTATATTATTTTAGAATATATACGACTATCTTTTAAATATAAATGTAAATAAATAAATATACACTTTTAGAATATATACTACTATAATAGTATATATATATATAAAAGATATACTTTTAGAATATATACTACTATTATACTGTCTATTTCAGAAAATAGACAGAAGAATGTCTACAAATTTGCAAAGATTTAGATGGGAAAAGTAAAAAAGTTCAAGATCCTTAGATTGGATGTTGGAAGTGAGTTAGGCTTTTACAGATGTATTTGTTAAGATACAGAATTTCATTATCCAGGCCTTACACTCTCCTTCCCCATCTTCCTCAGTGAAGAGGATGCACAGTGCTCATTTAGTGACTGGCTATTCCTTTAGTGACTGGCTAGCCACTATTTTATTTTCTTGTCACTGTTTACTCTGAGCTTTTCTGACACTTTTATTGTACACTATTCAAACCTTGTTCTGAAGACAGAATGGCTTTTCAATAGCACATGTCAGAATATAGCACTTGAATGCTTCACAAATACCAACTGTGTTATTTTCCTAATATTCTTGGGAGAGAAGGCAGCAAAGCTACCTCCATTTCAGAGGCAGGGAATTGAGGCACATAAAGCACAAAGCAAAAGGTATCTCCTAATTTCAGAAACAGAATCTCAGGCAGTTAGGACTTGCTTTTCCAGAATGTTGAACATTTTACAGAATTTCACGTGTTCAAATGCTAACTTCAGTAGCAGCTGGGTGCTCTGTATTTCTTCAAGAGCCCCACGTCAGGCACTCAGAAAGCAAGAGACACAAAATAAAAGTATCGAAACAAAAATGCTGCCTTGAAGCAACATGGCCACACAGAAGTTCAGTGGTATTGGCAGAGACACACACCATACCTTCCATGTTTTAATTATGAGACCATTCCTCCTGCAATGCTTTCCTCTACAATCCATCCCTCTACAATCCCAGCTTTCAAACATTATTATAAAATTGCTGGTTCTCCAGGAAGCACATTTCACTGCATATATCACATTCATCCTTAGACCAGACCTATTCTGCACAACAAACCAGACCAGAGTCCTTTGAAAACAGCTGAATATTATCTTGTCATTAAGATCAGAACCACTGGACACACACATGCTCCCTGTGAACAAAGCCTGCACAGGTATTTCAAAATACCACTCCTTCCATTTTCTGTGTGGAGAAATTTTCTGTGTGCCCATATGCAGGGCTGAAAATAATCCTAATATATTAACACCATTAAAAAAAATTCTAAATGTTAAGCCACAAACAAAGAGGCAATTCATTGCATGGCACTATACAGACATCTACAGGTTAAGCAGCTGGCCTTTATTTTTGGTACCAAAGGGACATTTTGGTCACTTGAGCTAAGGCAGTAAGTGATGGTATGAACAGGCTGTGATCCTTCTGGAACACCAACACCACATTTTCACAGATATTTGCTGAGAAACTTCACTCAGATATTTGCTGAGAAACATTCACTCAGATATTTGAAGAGAAACAATCCCATTTAAAGCCCCAGTTAAACACAAAACGTTTTCTGGTGGACTGACTTCTCTGCTACTTCCGAGGCTCTGAGCCCCATCCCTTTCAAGCTCTCTTTCTCTGATCAGCCTGGTAACAACCAGGATGATTTTGCTCACATTGGCAATCCCAATCCTTGCCCAGGCTTTCCATCCCACAACTGCTTTTCAAGCCAAAAATGTCCCTTCTCTGGTTATCTGCTGTCCCCAGTCTCAACATTCTGCACGCAAGCTCTTCACTCCTGTCCCTGACATTCCTGCATTTCTCCTGCCTCTGTTCCCAGCCCCTGTTCCTTAAGCCTAGGCTCAAACTCAGCACCAGGCTCCCCTTCCTTGCCTTCCTTGTGTTCACCAAATACCAACTGTGTCATTTTCCTAATATTCTTGGGAGAGAAGGCAGCAAAGTCACCTTCATTTCAGAGGCAGGGAATTGAGGCACATAAAACACATGGCAAAAGTTATCTCCCAATTTCAGAAACAGGATCTGAGGCCATTAGGAATTGCTTTTCCAGAATGTTTAACAGCCCCCTAGTTTGTTGTCCTCCTCCTCTTCTCACCCATTCTGGATGCGTCCTTCCCATTCCTGCTTCCTGCCCCTCTCCCCAGCCCAAGCTGTGGGCACAGCCAGTGGCTCCCCTGCTCCTAAAAGCAGGTAAACACCTGGAGAAGAGGCAATTTTTATGCACTGAGTGTGCCAAAGGTGGGCTCTCACAGGACAGCAAAACCCCATTCACGGCCTAAATGTTAGACATAAAATTAGTTTAAATAATTTAACATTTTTACTGAAATATTCCAGAACCACAAAACTTTCTGTAGCTGAGAGCAAGCTGGCAAGGCAACAGTATTTTAAGGCAAAATGGTCATAATGTGGCAAAAGTAAACGTGCAAGTGAAAATAGGATCCTATAATCACCCTCCTTGGGATAACTTCTTAGAAAGGAAGGTGAAGTTTATCAGTGAAATACTAAAGTATTTATCAGTTTGTCAAAGGAAAGGAAAGTTTATCCATTAAATACTAGAGTATTTATCTGTTAATCAAAGCAAAGTAAAGTTTATCAATGAAATACTAGGGTATTTATTAGTGGAAAGGAAAGGAAAGGAAAGGAAAGGAAAGGAAAGGAAAGGAAAGGAAAGGAAAGGAAAGGAAAGGAAAGGAAAGGAAAGGAAAGGAAAGGAAAGGAAAGGAAAGGAAAGGAAAGGAAAGGAAAGGAAAGGAAAGGAAAGGAAAGTTTATCAATGAAATACTAGAGTATTAATCAGTTAGGAAAGTTTATCAGTGAAATACTAGGGTATTTATCAGTTTATCAAAGGAAAGGAAAGTTTATCAATGAAATACTAGGGAATGCTGGAGTAAACTTCCTTTGTGCAAGGTTAATTAATTGTGTATCTGCATTGTTATCATTACATGATCACACAATATTTTCACCCACAGAGGCTCTCAGGAAGGTTTAAACTCGGGATCTTCAGAATCAGACCCTTAATTTTCCTTCAGTGGCTGAAGAAAAAGGAAATGATGGAGCAGGGCACAGCTGGGGAAGGGGCCTGGTGGGAGTTGAGGTGCTGTTTTGGGCAGTCAGGAAGGCTTTGCAGGGTAGGAACAATTACACTGAAGCCAGCTAAGCACACAGCTTTAGGGCATGCATTACCAAAGGAAAACAGTTTAGACAAAACTTATGACATACTTTGTGTCTGCTCCTCCCTCTGCCCGAAGAAAACTTTAATTACTTTATTTGTTCTCAATGGGGGAAAAAAAAAGGCAGAAGTGGAAGATGAGATGATGTAAAAGGACAGCTCAGAAGGGACACAGGGAGTCCAGTCCCAGCACAGAGGACCAAATACTCACTGATGGTTTTCTGGGATGCAAAGATCCACATCATGGCTATTCCAGGAACTTCCAGTGGGCTGCTAGGTTTGGTTTATTTATTAACTAAATATTATATATTATTTTATTGTATTAGTTATTTATTTTAAAATTATTGTTTATTAAATAAATATTAATTATTAAATAATATTTATGTAAGTGCTTTTAACAATTTTATTAATGTAATTCTATTTTAAATATTATTTGTTAAATTATATTTATTTATAATGTAAAAAAATTCCTATTATACAAAAATACTAGCGAGAGGTTTTGCCAGTGTATCTTACTTTATCAAGGGGATTGTCTTAGAGAGGGCTACAAAAATCATATATTCTGTAAAATGCTTTAAGCAAAGAAGAATATAACAATTTTTTAGCAACAACGTGATAAGCAGATATATGTGTACTGGCACAAATCTAAACCCCAAGTAATTCTGTATATTACTCCAAAATCATTATTATAATTTCATACCTGTTTGAAGTGTAATATTGTAGCAAAAAACCCCCCAAACATAATGAGTGTTGCAAAATCACTGAATCTCATTAAAAATGGGCTGATAGTTTGTCCTTAATTTGATTAATGTAAAAGTAATTTCACCGAAGTCAACCTTGTGACTCTGTTAGCAGTTACACAAAGCTTTAACAGCTGGGCCCAAACTTCCCAAAAATCTTTACAATTCATTTATTTGGATCTTTGACCAAAAAAAAAAAAAAAAAAAAAGGCAAAAAAAAAAAGCAGCTTATTAGTCTAGTATGGCTGCAGCCCTGCCTTGGGGCAGGGAGATGGGTTAATGACCTCTCCAGATCCCTTCTACTTCCATTTGCTGCAACTCCATGAAGACTGAAGTCACCAAAGCCGAAGGGATTTGGTTTAGGGGGAAGAGGGGGGTGGGGAGAAGAATTTTAGGAATGCTGGGAAAATGAAAGATGCAGACTCCTAGTTGGGGAGCTTTACATCCTACTTACTTCTCTTTGAAGCAGAACTCTCCCCATCCCATAAAGGCCCCACAAGACAGATGTTTGGCGTGATGTTTTCCCCTTCATGTCTATTTATTATCACCTAATTTTAATTACCAGTAGTAATTTCTACCTTTGGGCTTACTGTAAACACAAAGATGTGCAGCTACAAGACTAAATGTCTTCTAGAGAGAAAGGTTTTTCTCAGGTATTTGACATGGAGGTTACTACAAGTTTTGGCTTCTTCTCTTGCCAAGCTCACAAGCTGAGGGGCACCAGATATCTGTATTCCGATGAAATTAATTCTCTTTTATTGGACATGTGGTCTACTGGAGTTACACATCACTTACATTGACATAACTTTGTATTAACTTACATACCAAAACATTGTAATGAAAACACACGAAAATTTTATTACTGCCACACAGTAATAACTGCTGAGTTAACAGAAGTTCACTTCTCAATGAGTAAACAATAAGCACTTGGCCACTGAAGACATTAACAGCTCTCTCAGCAAGGAACAGAAAACTCATTCCAAGTGGCCTAGGCCTGTGTCAGGCAAAAATCAGATGGCTGCTGTCAAATTTGGCTCACAAATAATGATGGGGTCTCACAATCAGCAACATTTATCTTGTGGAGAGAATGGAGCCAAACTATTCTCTCATAGCTGCATTTCAGTCTTACCCAAACTCTTCTTAAACCTTTCATTGTGAATCTTTTAGGTCCATGTTACAATTGGCTCAGCATTTTAACATATTCAGGAGACAAAACAGTTGGTAACTATTTTTCTGTATAATGGACATGAACTCAGCTTCTTCTTGTTCTGCCATATTCACTGACACTACATCACCATTTTTAGACCACAGGGATAGATAAATTTCCTAAACTGGCCTCAAAGAACAAAAGACTTGACTTTTAGAAAGAGCATTCTGAAATTTTTCTACATTTTAGGTAACTGTGCTTGACTTATAAAAAACAACTATATCAACTCATGTTAAAACTCCTGTTAAAATGACATGTTAAAATAACATCTACCATATGCAAGTCCTATTTATTTTTTTTAAAGTTGAAGTACAACCCAAGCCATCGTGTTGTGAGCTATTGCTAACATCAGGTGTTGAGAGAAGGCTTCCAGTGAGAATAACTGAGAAATGAACTTCTACCTGTATAAGTCTGCCTGCTAAAGGATAGATAGTGCTACTGAGAATATTTGAACACAATTCTAAAACTCCTATTTTCCCTCACCCAGAGAATGGAAAATAAAACCAGGGCCAATCTCACTTTCACTTCATGTACAGAACAGTGATGTTTTAAGGTGGGTTTCCAATAGCACAAACAGATTGTTTGAACAGCATTTTTTAAGAGCACGTGCAAAATTAAAAGCCATTAGTAAAGCTATTTCCTTTAATGATAGATTTTGCAAAAATCCATTAAACGTTTCAGAACACTGCTACAGTTTTCAGTGTATGTGCTTTACAGAAGGGATATGATAACATCCAGGAGAATTCAATTCAAACTCTGCTGATTTGTTTGGATGTGCCACATGGTCCTGTTTCTGTTTCCTGACCAGAAATCTGGACTCCTGAGTCTGAATTTAAAGCTTGGTTTTATAACACTGGCTGTTGTTCAGAGATATTTGCTTGCACCAATACTCTTCAATTCTGTCTGTGTTTGTAAAAACGCATCCCTGGGGTATTTTGGGTGGCTGAAGAAGTTCCAGTTCCAGACTGAGTAGAGATGGGTGGGTTCATGGATGTGCAGCTCCAGTCATTATTTTCAGTGTCAGGAAAGGAAAGTACAGACAATTGTCCAAACAAACTCATTCCAAAGAAAAATTCCAACATGTGGATTTGTTACATGTGAAGGGACTCAAATGGAAGATAAAAATACAGGTCCTTTATGTTCTAGCTGCAGTCTCTGGATCATGAGGAAGCCTATAAAAAGGGCTGGATCCATCAGTAATGGTTATAGGCTGCCCAAGGACTGCAGGTGTTCAACTGCTTGTCTGATCCAAAATTCAGAGGAACCTATGGTAATCTCACAAGCAGAACTGGACTAAATACTTACACAGCACACTCTAGAAATATTGATACAGCTCTTATCAGGCACAAATGGAAAGAATGTCTGTGTCTTGAAGAGACACAAAGTGGGTAAAAAGGAAAACAACAAAATATCAAGGCAGAAGGAAAAGTGTAATGATATATAAATACCGTATTAATGCTTTATGAAAGGGTTTTTTTTTTTGACCTTCTAATTGAAAAAGTAATGTTCAGAAAGGTGAGTGAAAGAGAACAGCCATAGGGAAAGAAATGAAGTGACAAAGGGCTGAAGAAAAGATGGAGTGAAGAAAGGGAAAGATGGAGGCCAGGAGTTAATATAATCTAGTTATATAATCCAGGCGTGAGATTGAGAATATATTGTTGAGATTGGAATATATTGTCTAAATCCTGGAAGGAAATAATGTTCTAAATTCAAGCAGTAGCTCACGAGTCTGATGTTATCATCTGTGTCCAAAACAAGGGCATTTCTCCTGTGGATCTGCTCTTTCTGCTGAATATCTCCTCCCTGAGCTTACGTAAGAGCAGTGTGGGCCCCGTGATGCAAGCCTGGGTGATTCCAGGGCTCTCAGGACAGCCCGGGTGGATGCTGATGTTCATGTCACATTCTCTTCCCTGATGGATTCATTCAACCTAATTGCAGCTGTCTACAAGTCAGCCACTCAGCCTAACCCACATTATAAATCAGGGTGGGACGGATCCTCCCCGCAAGTGCTTGTCCCCATCTGCTGATTATTCAGGAAACCTGAGGGACTCCTTAAACCAAATTCTTACCTCCGAGACTAAAAGGTCAAGGGGAGGAATTCAGTCCTACGACTCTCTGAAGCTTCTCATAGAATCAGTGCCTGCAGTGTGTCTGCTCCTTCTCCGAATGGCACTGCAGCATGCCACGGAGCACAGATTTCCTATCACACTGCAGATGGTTCACTGGAAATGTTCCAGAGCTGCTGGTGATGCCCACGATGCTCTACAACAACTTGAGTCTCTCCACTGGGAAGCTTGAGGAGCGTTCGAGGCACCGTGTGTACAAACAAAAGCTGTGCATGTGGGGAGGAGGGAGAAACAGCATTCAGAGCAGAAGCATCTGTTCCAGGATGACAGTGTTACTGTCACCCTCGAAAATTTCAGCTAAATTGAAAACCTCGGCAAATATTTGAGCCTGCATCCAAAACTATCTGCTAAAGTTCACTGTAATTTACCAGGCTTCTGTCTCAGCTCCTGTCACATTTCAGAAAACTCATTAACACCCTCCTTTAAAAGCCTTTACCGAGGGTGTGCAACTGCACCAAAGAACTGATCAAATGGATTCTGCCCCCTGATAAAATCAGCCAGTTCACAGAAACACTTCACAGAAAGGTTCTGCTCCGAGACAGCCAACCCACACTGGCAAGTCTCCATTGCAAGTGCATTTCAGTGATGGTTTGCCAACTAGAAAAGTAAATGTTAGCTGGGGAGGGGTGGGGGGGTTATTGTTTTATAGCAGGAACAGCCTTGTGCTGTGTATTTACTTTTTAAAGTCAGCTGGGATTAGAAACTTTCCCTTGCTAGGCAGCCCAGCAGGGCTGGGAAGCATTTCTGGGCATTCAGACCTGGAGCACAGGCTGCCCACAGGGCAGATTCCCCCCTGCCCCTGTTCCACAGCCCTGCTCCCTCCTCCAGACACGAGGGCTTGCTCCTCAGCTTGGTGCAGAAACATATTGCACGACCAGAACACAACAATTATCACATTTGTAAAGCTTCAGGGATAGGAACAATTTACTAGCTTTTTGAAGCAGGCTAATTTTCTGGAGCTTCTTACCCTTTTTTTTTTTTTTCATTATTTTGCTTTTCATGCATGGACAAGCTCTTCTTTGCTACAGGTATTTTTCTGGGTCTGCTTCGCAGGATTATTATGTGTGGAGGAACACAAAATTATTCAATCACTTTAAAACAGTGAGAGAGAAGTGAAAAAGGGCTATGCAAGTGCAAACTACTGCTACTAACCTCTGTTTTAAAAGCAAGTACCATTTAGATAGATAAATGTATTGCTGGTTTACAAAACCCTGCACATTCACAAACAGATGACCAGTTTACTTTTGCGGATTTTCATAAGCTAGAAACTTCAGCTCTGCAGTGGCAAATGCCACGGGGAGACACTTTATGCTATGGCAAAAAGCAGGCCAGAAGAGTTAAAAATAAAGGTATTTCTGTTATCATGAAACTGCCACTGAATTATGTTCAGTTCCTGTAACTCCAGGTAAGGATGCAGACATTACATAATTCATATTCTAATATCTTTGCAGCACTAATCCCCCGTGACTCAGAGCTACACTTTAAAACTCCAGGTAACAAAGCCTTTTGTAGTGCTACTTCAAATAATCTTTGGACTTCAGAAATCCCTGAAGTGTAATTTAATCTCTGTAATATTGGCTCAACCCGTTTTTGCTATGAAAACTCATGTTTTTATTCAGTGATTGATATTACTTATTAAAAGGAGAGGAAAATTGCACTGGTGAGCAAGCAGCCATTCTGCCCACCCTTTGGGAAACTCACGCTTTTAAGGAACTTTAAACACAGAATGAGAAGGGGAAAGGTTAAAAGACAGGTCACACTAATTTCTTTTTAAACAACTCGGTTTCAGACAGTGGATCCCAGTGTGAATGAAAACAAATATATTAAATATGAATGACAGAAACTGGTATCACATTAAATGCGAGACTTCTGTGACTAATTTTGATTAAAATAAACATTGTTATTTATCAGAAAGTTAGGGGGAGGGTTGCACATTTGAGCAGACTCCTACATCAAAAATGTGTTTTGTAAAGAAACTATATGTCAAATTATAGCTATTTGCTTTCAGCTTTCAGTTATTTCGTTTTGTACTTTTCATGTGTCAGTATTTTTTTCATTTCACTTCTTTATTCTGTACTACAAGTAAGTCTCTTTAGAGCAATAAGATCTTTAAAATCCCTTTAGTGTTTAGAAATGTCAACAATTCAGTAGATTATACTTGATGAATAGGCCAGATAGAAAAAACCTGCCTCTAGTTTTTATCTCAAGTGAAGTAAGGTGCTTTGAAGAGCACTTGATTTGAGATTCAGAAGCCTGCCACTATTCAGCCAGACGCTCTTGAGAGCTGTTAAGTCCTGACCCATAGCATGAAAACAGGTTGCAAGGAGGGAAGAAACACCAGAAATAAATACATTTTGTACTCCCTGCGTAATTATTTCTTCTAAATACCATTTAAACATTTCTTCCTATAAATAAGTAAAAAGCTAAGAGACAAGGCAACCTTATCAGACCATCTTATTTGAGTATTTTGAGTGCAGCTGGAACTTGCCAGGGGGAACAGCTATAGCACTGGAAAAAGATGAGGCTCTAAAGGAAAAAAAAAAATATCTAAATGGTTCTTTCCATTTGAATAGACTACACTGACATGCTAAAGCTTCGTATTTTTGACAAGAGACATTGAAAACAAAGAGGTTTTCACTTCAAAATATGCAGTGGAAGCACAGGAGTGGTTTGGTTTGCTGTAACTATAGAAAAATATTTTTTTCATCCTTTGCTATCACTTCCACAGTCTAAAACCAATCTCAATACCAGACTACAATGAACTCATTCAGCATCACAAAGCAATCAGTTTAAGATATCTGCACAGCAATAATAATAATATCAGATGAAAAGTAATGATAACTGTAAGTCACCCCTTTCGGAGGAATATCTGCTCTTAACAGATTATTGTGCTTGTGCACAGGCTCTCCCCCAACACCATGGCTTTGTAACTGGTGCCTTGAATTAGAAGTTAGTTAATAACCTAACAGCAGCTGACCACATCATTTGAGCAAATGTCTCTTCAGTACCTCCTGCCCTACTTTCTGCATCTCTGAGTTTCATAGAGATATAAAAGAAAAGGCAAAACTAGGTCATTCCTGGGCTGAACAAAAGAATTTTTGTAGTAGTATAAATTACTGACCTTTCTAATAAGTCTGTCTTTCCCAGCAAACCAGGTCATCCAACCCAACTCAACTAATTAATGGTATCCTCCAATAACTAACAATAACTGAAGCACACAATCCAGTGAGCTTGGGACGAATATTTCTATGGCTTTTCTAAAGCTGTTGCACTTAAGAAACACTCTCCTAAATGAGAAGAAATTTTGGGGATTGTGTTCAATTTTTTTAGTTATTCCTATTACAGTAGCTGCCCCGTATTCATGGACAAGCATCACTGTACCTGAGCCTAGCTGGGATTCTGTAGGGTCCTTTTTACCTGGGGTCATTCACCCCTTAAATCATCACCTGTAAGCTCACTGAATGCCACAGATTTATCAGTGTTCATAGCAGAATGAGAAACATGATAAGACTTTGAAATGACATACAAACAGGAAGCAGCTTCCTGAACAATACTGCTGGGGTTTCATGGCCACAAGAATAAGAAGACATAAAGTAGGAAATAGCCTCCTCAACCACATTTCTGTGTTATAGAGCCAGTGTACTGCCCTAAAAGCAGCACTGTGAACAGGCAGACTACCCCATCCATTGCAGGAAACCACCATTTTTATTTCAGAAAGATTTGTTACTCTGAAGTTACCAGTAGGTAAGTTTTGAA